>NC_074682.1:5177200-5799700 GCF_029448725.1 Salvelinus fontinalis | reverse complement strand
ACGCCCCCCTCATCGCAAGGCGTTATTGTGAAATATTGGAGTGTAGACAGGCCATTTTGATTCCCAGTTACGTTGTTTTTCAATTTTGCGCCAAATATACATTTTGTGAGCAAAAATAGCGCCAAAGCGTTGTTGACATTTGTTTAAGGGATATATCAGTAAAGACCACATCTTACAGGGCAATAGGAGACGTCATATGTCTTTCGATACTTAAATAAATAATTAGAATGTATAATGAGATGACGTGATCAGTAGATTTGAGGGATATTGCTGTTGTTTACTTTGAATTGACGAATTGCCTGGGCTCGGGGGCCATGGATAATACAAAATACCAAAAGAGATCACGATGTCTGCTGCATCTAGGGATTCTGAACGGACAAGAGCATATATCACCTGTTAGAACTATGGCTAAGGGATTGGCATATGGCATTGTGGCCCTTTACATACCTTTCCAAAATGTCATATTTGGGCACTGATTAACGCCTAAATTGGAACACGGTTGGCTGTACAATACATGCCGTACGTCAGACGTCAGAGCTCTGGCTCTGCGCTCCACAGCACCGTATGGGTGTTGACGGACAGACGTTCTGAACTTGAGCACCCAGGACTCTAGGTATTCTGAAAGATGAGACGTTGAGGATTATTAAAAATACCGCTTTGATGTCACACAAGCAAACACCCGCGAGTTCAACTGGGCACTTCACATTTCCATATCATAAAACATTCATGGTCGCTACGTTTGATGTACCATTTACAAGACGACATGGCGTACTACCCTTGGTTGTTCTGATGTTTGTCTATTGTGAACAAATTTCGCCGCGGCACACTCACCTGAATGCACTCAGGACTCCTTTCTATGCGCACCAAAATGATGATTGGTTTCTCTGAATTGCATTGTGAAAGCCTAACACTGTAATATCATATTCTATCATTTAGCTAGTGGGAATAGAACAGGCTTTCAAATGATGCACACCTGACCCAGATTGGGATTTGTGAGGGTGGAGATGTGTGTGTGTGTGTGTTTGGCCACATGGAGACACCAGTTAGTTCTCTCACTCAAACCCGTGTCATTTTTTTTTGTCTTATGTTGCACCTTCCCCACATTTCCCAGGAATATTCTTATCATGTTACTGAATGTTTCCGGAGTATTTTCAGATTTTGTTATCAACAAATGTGTCAAAGTACAGTAAATGTCCAGGAAATATAAAATCAACAGTGTCGTGTTTGGATTCAGTCTTGTGTCCGGGTGAACTGTTGCCGTCCTCGCCTTTTGGTCGAATCATTCTCCCATCATCTCGAAACGGTTCCCTTTCCATTGCTACCACGGATATGCATTTCATATTTCTTCTGTAAGAAACATTTCAATTTAGACCTATCCATATAGGCCAATTCCCACGAGTGTAAAGGGTTAATCATGTTAATGAAATAGCAGCTAATTCCCATATGTTCCAAGACAGACCAGAGATACAGTATGACCATTTTGGTCTATCAAAAGTGTTTTCTGCATCGAGAGAAGAAACCCAAGGAGCTGTTGTTTCTGATGAAGTATTTACGATATGTAATAGTCGACGAAGGTTTATCAGAGGTTACATTTTTTTTTAACAAGCCGCTTTGGTCCTGTCATTTTTGTTTGTTTTGGATAGAAAGTGTTGTTAGGTGAGAGATTCGGCACAGTGCAGTGGCATTGCTCAGGCTGATCATCTCGAACATACTGTATCATTTATGTAGCTCTCTGCTCTGTCTTGTACTCTGTCTGCCTGGCACCACTGGGTGATGGGTGGGTGGCAAGACATCTTCTCTCTCATGGAAAAAAAGAAATGTCTCTCAATTTAATTTCCTGTGAGATTAGTCATAAGAAGAGAAGAGTAGGCGACTTTAATTTCATTTCCTGAGTTTGTATGTTCCGCTAGTCTGTCACCATCATGCAAATAGAGTAACTCATTTCATTTCTATGGTCAGCACCACACCTCAAAGTGTGTGTGTTCACTTTTGATTTGTTCTATTCCCTGGCACATAATTCTGGACCATGGGTAGCATGTCTTGACTGAGGGGTCTGGGCCTCTTGGTCAGTGACAGGCCTCTATGTTGGAGCACAATGACTTGTTGGATTTATTTATGGGGTTCGAACATACTTCACATATAGATAAAGAGAATAGATTAGATCCAAGAGGGTAACATAAAGATATCATATAACAACTCACATCCAATATGGTTCTGGAAAGGAAAATATGACCAATTGACTATACATAAAGAACACACAGTAGCTTTGTGTTATTTTTAAACCTGCTGCAACTACTGTGAAAGTGTTTGTGTGTGTGGGGGTGGTTCTTTTCTCCTTGTGGGGACATAAAATCCTCACACGGACAGTAAAACAAGGACAATTCAGCCCTGTGAGGACTGACATCCCCATGAGGACAAAGGCTATTTTAAACTTTGGTATTAGGGTCACAAGTAGCGTTAGAATTATGGTAAGGGTTAGCGGTTAGGGTTAAGAGTTTGGGTTAGGGTTACACGTCAGGGTTATTTTATTGTTATTCTTTTATTATTTTTTTTTACTTCATTTCATTTGAGTAAATACTTCCTTAACACTTATTTTTCTTTTAAACTGCATTGTTGGTTAAGTAAGTACGCATTTCTCTGTAAGGTCTACACCTTTGTATTCGGCGCATGTGACAAATACAATTAGATTTTATGTTAGGGGCTAGGGAAAATAGGATTTTGAATGGACATTTCTTTTAGGTCCCCACGAGGATAGAAGAACATAACTGTGTGTCACGACACCAATTTCAAGTGTCATAATCCAGCTGGCTTTGTTTTATCACTGATAGATCCACCAGAGGTATTCTCCTTTACACTTGATTATGAGTGCACTGGAGTCTGAGAATTTGACACAGTTATGCCCTGTTAATCAGTGAGTTCGAGTGCCTTCACGAAAGTGTCACATCAAGTAAAGAAATGTCTGAACACATCTGAAAGGCCTGTCAATCTCACTTGCTCCCAGAATAAAAAAGCAGTGGTGTAAATGAATTAAATAAAAATATCCCCCCAAAATTACTTAGTACTTTAAAGTATCTGTACTTTAACTGTCTGTATTTTGGCTACTTTTACTTCACTATATTCCTAAAGAAAATAATGTACTTTTTACTCCATACATTTTCCCTGACACACACTTGTAACATTTTGACAGGAAAATTGTCCAATTCACACACTTATCAAGAGAACATCCCTGGTCATCCCTACTGCCTCAGATCTGTCAGACTCACTAAACACAACCGCTTCGTTTGTAAATGATGTCTGCGTGTTGGATTGTGCCCCTGGCTATCCGTCAATAAAAACACACATTTGTGCCGTCTGGTTTGCTTAATATAAGGAAGTTGAAATGATTTCTACTTTTGATGCTTACGGTAAGTCCATTTGAGCAATTCCATTTACTTTTGATACTTAAGTATATTTAAAATCAAATACGTTTTAGACTTTTACTCAGGTAGTATTTTTTACTGGGTGACTTTCACTTTTACTCGAGTCATTTTCTATTAAGGTATCTTTACTTTTACTCTAGTATGACAATTGAGTACTTTTCCCACCACTATAAAAGAGTAACCCAGGAGTGCTTTAGAATGTTTCGACATTATACCAAACAACAGTACCGCACCCCAGTATTCCATACTCTGTATCCTTCCGACTAAACAAACACTGAGGCTAAATGTAGTTGGCCTACACATTTACTGTACAGTACGCCAGCCTTATTCTCTCCTCTCCTCATCTAGTCTCAGATATCCCCGACCTTGGAGCAACGTAAGCCACTTTTCTTTTTTTTTTTACAGACAACTCTCTCAACAAATCACGAGTTTGGGTAGGCGGGGCTTAACCCGCGTCCCAACTGATACATTGCCGGAAGCAAACCACCTGTCTAGAGACTACGCTTCGCCAGGCCCTTCATTAACTCCTAACCACCTCAGTAACAGCCCACCGTTTCTGTATTCGATTCCGTACTATTAACCAAACACCGACTCCATCATATTATTTTGTTAGCCTGGACCTTTACAGTGCATCAGCCTTGCGTTCCTCTCTCCGCTCTTCCCCTGCCCACCACCCCTCCAATCCATACAACCCACAGCCAGAGCCCAGTAACACAGCCAGTGTTGTTATCCACACACACAGATGCATAATCTGCCTCTTTGTGAGGCAGGCCTTCGTCTCTAAATACTTTGCATGAGCAGTTTATGAAAGACACATTATTTCCTTCCCCGGTCGGTTCATTGTCTTAGCGCAGGCAGAGGGCTGGGGGAGGCAGGCTACAGGGGAAAGGCTAGGGGGATTAGCCTAACAGCTAGTTTGTGGTCTCAAATATGTGGGTTTTAAAGAGGGTTCTTATGGTAATGCTAATGGTGGGCTAGCCAAGCTGTAATCCAGACAAGGGTAAATTATTTTGACATGGACACAGTTGGGTTTGTCTGTACACTTTGCCTAAATGTACCATTTGCCTAACACAACGCTGAAGATTTTGACTTTATCCAATCATGAGTATACAAACATTTAAGTTGTAAAAAATGTTTAGCTACTGTACATTTCACACATTAGAGCCTGTTACTAGGGCTGTATTAATGGCAAATATTTGGTAGGCCTACAAATGTATTTTACTTTACTGTTTCCACTAGTGTTTACTCTGTATTTGATAGGAAAGTGTGTGGTAACAATGGTTACTTCCTGGTGACTTTCAGTTTAAAAAGAAACGTTTTTTTTTCCACTGTGGCTATGGCTCATGTTATTTCACCTAGTCTGACTGTACCATGGACCTTGTAACTTTGTCTCTTCTGCTGTCAAACAGTTTGCACGCACACACACGCACACGCACACGCACACGCACACACACACACACACACACACACACACACACACACACACACACACACACACACACACACACACACACACACACACACACACACACACAGAAACACATCACACACACACACAGAAACACATCACACACACAGATCGCACAGGAAGAACAGAAATAAGCACCACCACCTGTATTATAATGTGTCATACTGTCGGTCTGCTTCTTGAAGCCAATAAGGAAGTTATTAAACAAGTCTCTCTCACAGACAGAGAGACAGAGAGACAGAGAGACAGAGAGACAGACAGACAGACAGACAGACAGACATTCTGTGTCTATTAAGGGAAATATCCCCTGTGAACAAACTGATCTCTTGTCAAGCTCATAGTCTGTAGAGTTATGTTTCATATACTGTATGTTGGCAATTCCACGGTAACAGAATGATGCTGATACTCCGATTTTTCACTTTAAATGTATGCCAAATAAAAACTATTGATTGAAAAGTTTTTAAAAAACAACTCTCTATGCACAAGGACTACTTTGAACAATTTCCACAAAGTTTTTTGCAAAAACACATTTACTCAAACAGTGCAGATGTACGTTTGGTAATAGAATGACTGCAAAATCTCCCTCCAATTTATGTGACCACGTTTTCCAAAAACTCTGCTAAATACCTACTCTGAATTAAGATTCAAAGATGCCTGAAGAATGTGGTGTCAGCTATGAAATTATATCTATTTTGGTTATTGACCTACAGTAAGTGAAGTGGGTGAACACCCAGTAACAGCATGGTGGTAACAGAATGACATGGTTACCTGATCTGTATTATTTACCCTTTTAAAACGGCTTTTTGAGGAGAAGTGAAACCTGGAACCCCAAAGAACTTTTGTTGTGTTTGTAAACAACAACTGTTAAATCGCGGCTGTAAACGGCTAACGTAAACTCGTACATCGCCTTGGTCCGTACAATTGCCCTTATTTTAGCGCCCCAAAAACGTAATACTTCCAGATCAACTGTAATGTCAATACCATTGTAAAGCACAATTTCTCCCCTTTCCAACAGAATCAATTACATGACCTAAACGCTGCCCGTTTCTGCATAATTCAAGCAGGCAATGAGCCCCGTCGGGTCTTTTTAAAAATGGCGGGTGGGGAAGCGAACTAATGCGTGATAGTGAGAAGTGAGACTCGATCTGTCCAACTTATCACCTTATCGCCTCTAAAATGTAAATAAAACACTATAAAGAGTTAATATAATGTGTCATTACATACCTATTTGAAGGTTTGTGTCGAATTTGAATTGGGTTTTTAGGGCGGTGCTAAAGTGATCTTAGAAGTAAACAGCGGCTTTGAGAATGATGATCGCATGCAATGATGACGCAAAAAATGACTAGGTATCCCCCCTTACCCCCATCACTGTCCATTTCTTGTTTTTAAACGATGAGAGAAGTGCTACACCAGGTGGAGAGAGATTGTAAGACAGAAATAGTTGCTTTATGCGTGCTGTACGTTACGACATGACACGTCACGATGTAACGGAGGGTCTGGTTTTCTCCAATACTATAGAACCATTACCATGTCGATCAACGCTTGAATAGAAACCTAGTTCACACCCCCGATTTTGAAGTCAACACAGTCGCTACAGTCCCATTAGTTTTCTTTGTAGCCTCGTTTGAATGTTGCGTTTGCGCACATTTGTACGGAAAGGGGTGAGTTTACGTTAGCTGGCTAAGCTAGCTAACTTAGTTTAGTTGTTTTCTCAAGGTAAACATTGGCAGTTTGACAGAATGTATTCCCTGGTGGGATGGTCCTTACGTCCCGAGACACATCTATTTTTCTAAATTAAAGTTTATAGATTTCCCAAAGAAGCAACGCTGCATTGCCTGCATGTATGGCTAGTAACGTTAGCAGCAGCAGGAGGTGGCGGATGATGTGTAGCACATGGGTAAGTTTTTTTATTAAGTTACCTGACGTTGCCTAGAATAGATGGTTATCTAGCTAGCTACCTATGTGTAAATATGATAGACTGCCATCCATTAGTTGTTTTTTATGACACAAACGTAAGCTTAATCTGCTAAAAACAATGTTAGCTACCAAGCTAGTAGCTAAGCTAGCTAGCTAATGAACAGATGTCCTATCCCAAAGAGAGAACTATGACAATACAAAAACACAATTGCAACGAAATATCAAATGTTATATCATTTGAGAATAATGAAACGGGTCTAATTTCTATGTTTTCTAACCTCAGATACAGAGACCTGTGAAAGCTGCTATTCCCTGTCTGTGGATGAAGTTCACAAAGAATGTCCATCCAATATCTAGCTACTGGGTGTGCAGGTTTCTGTTACAGCCCTAACATTCTGCGTATTATGTTATATTTAACCCACTATTCATTTAACTATTCAATCATCTCCAGTGGTGTAAGGTACTTAAGTAAAAATACTTGAAAGTACCAATTAAGTAGTTGTTTTGGGTATCTGTACTTTACTATTTATATTTTTGACAACTTTTACTTCACTACATTCCTAAACAAAATTATGTACTTTTTATTCCAAACATTTTCCCTGCCACCCAAAAGTACTCGTTACATTTTAAAAGCTTAGCAGGACAGGAAAATTGTCTAATTCACACACTTATAAAGAGAACATCCCTGGTCATCCCTACTGCCTCTTATCTGGTGGACTCACTAAACGCATGCTTCGTTTGCAAATTATGTCCGAGTGTTGTAGGGAGCACCTGGCTATCCGTTAATAAAAAGAAAAAACAGAAAATGGTGCCATCTGGCTTGCTTAATATAAGGAATTTGAAATAATTTATACTTTTCCTTTTGATACTTAAGTAAATTTGAGCAATTACAGTTGTGGCCAAATGTTTTGAGAATGACACAAATATTAATTTTCACAAAGTCTGCTGCCTCAGTTTGTGTGATGTCAATTTGCATATACTCCAGAATGTTATGAAGAGTGATCAAATGAATTGCAATTAATTGCAAAGTCCCTCTTTGCCATGCAAATGAACTGAATCCCCCAAAAACATTTCCACTGCATTTCAACCCTGCCACAAAAGGACCAGCTGAGATCATGTCAGTGATTCTCTCGTTAACACAGGTGTGAGTGTTGACGAGGACAAGGCTGGAGATAACTCTGTCACGCTGATTGAGTTCGAATAACAGACTGGAGGCTTCAAAAGGAGGGTGGTGCTTGGAATCATTGTTCTTCCTCTGTCAACCATGGTTACCTGTAAGGAAACACGTGCCGTCATCATTGCTTTGCACAAAACGGGCTTCACAGGCAACAATATTGCTGCCAGTAAGATTGCACCTAAATCAACCATTTATCGGATCATCAAGAACTTCAAGGAGAGTGGTTTAATTGTTGTGAAGAAGGCTTCAGGGTGCCCAACAAAGTCCAGCAAAGCCAGGACTGTCTCCTAAAGTTGATCCAGCTGCGGGATCGGGGCAGCTGCGGGATCGGGGCACCACCAGTACAGAGCTTGCTCAGGAGTGGCAGCAGGCAGTTGTGAGTGCATCTGCATGCACAGTGAGGCGAAGACTTTTGGAGGATGGCCTGGTGTCAAGAAGGGCAGCAAAGAAGCCACTTCTCTCCAGGGAAAACATCAGGGACAGACTGATATTCTGCAAAAGGTACAGGGATTGGACTGCTGAGGACTGGGGTAAAGTTATTTTCTCTGAATCCCCTTTCCGATTGTTTGGGGCATCTGGAAAAAGCTTGTCCGGAGAATACAAGGTGAGCGCTACCATCAGTCCTGTGCCATGCCAACAGTAAAGCATTCTGAGACCATTCATGTGTGGGGTTGCTTCTCAGCCAAGGGAGTGGGCTCACTCACAATTTTGCCTAAGAACACAGCCATGAATAAAGAATGGTACCAACACATCCTTCGAGAGCAACTTCTCCCAACCATGCGGTAAGAGTTTGTTGACGAACAATGCCTTTTCCAGCATGATGGAGCACCTTGCCATAAGGCAAAAGTGATAACTAAGTGGCTCGGGGAACAAAACATCGATATTTTGGGTCCATGGCCAGGAAACTCCCCAGACCTTAATCCCATTGAGAACTTGTGGTCAATCCTCAAGTGGCGGGTGAACAAACAAAAACCCAAATTCTGACAAACTCCAAGCATTGATTATGCAAGAATGGGCTGCCATCAGTCAGGATGTGGCCCAGAAGTTAATTGACAGCACGCCAGGGCGGATTGCAGAGGTCTTGAAAAAGAAGGGTCAACACTGCAAATATTGACTCTTTGCATCAACTTCATGTATTTGTCAATAAAAGCCTTTGACACTTATGAAATGCTTGTAATTATAAGCAGCAAACTTTGTGGAAATTAATATTTGTGTCATTCTCAAAACTTTTGGCCACGACTGTACATACCAAATTATTTTAGACTTTTACTTGTGTAATATTTTACTGAGTGACTCACTTTTTTGTTATTAAGGTATTTTTACTTTTACTCAAGTATGACAATTTGGGAACTTTTTACACGACTGATCATCTCTTGTTTTGGAGTAAGATGAATGTCGAAACCTACTAACCATGTACATAGGCATCCTTTGTATGACATTACATAAGGTGTTGATTCTTTGATTTAAGTATAGTGTATTTTTTGGTCATTGAACATTCCCTTTTTGTCTTGTTTTATTTGATTGTCACATTTTGTCTGATGATATTGCACAGATTTGCAGCTGAAGTCCTTGATCATTGCTGTGTGGGTGTAACGATCTCTGTACGGCTGACCTAGGATGCAACTACTGTCCGCAACAGCATTTCATACCCACAAACCAGTGTCCATTATCCTACCAAAACCATGGTCTTTACGTCTCAGGGTGGTCGACATCACCACACGGTGGCTACGAGGGCTTTGTCTCTCCTTGATTACTTGCATCCTATCTCCTCACCTGTATTGTATCACAACTGTATTGGAGGAGAAGGTACAAGGTCCCTCCCCTCTGACCTTCTTCAATGGGTTTTTAGAAGGAGGAGAGGAATCAAGGAAGGATTCATTGAGAAAGAGCCTAGCACTCACCTGTCAACTAGCTCACATGTGCTACACACTCACCCCTCTGCTACACTCACTGACGACCTCCTCCGCCGCATCAACATCAGCAGCCAGCGGAGCAGACTTTGTGAACTGAGTCAATCTAGCACCCAAATAATATACTTTGTGGGTATTTATCTCTGCTACATACTCAGATCGCACAGTCGGCGGCTGAGTTATACGGTTGGTGGCATAGGAGGACGTGAAAGGGGTGTGACTAGAGCAGAGGTGAGCTGCAAGTGAGTTCTAGTATCCACTGTGATGTCATCCCCCTGAGACTTGTAGTAGTGTCTCCTCCTATCATTAATATTTTATATCGCAAGCATCTCCGCAGTGGGAGGATCTCATCCTGCAATTTTGCTTCATTTTGCTACACTCGCTGTACTCCTTCTCCAGTGGTTAGCATGCTACCTACAAGTGTCATTTAATTAGGGTTTGCGTCCCGGCACGGTCAGCCATACAGGGATGGAACTCAATGTAAAAAGCTCAATGTAAAAGTGACCCTTCACTGTGGTCACCCTTCACTCTGCTTTCTCTTGCCTCAACTATCCGTGCTCTACCCTTTTGGTTACAGTGGATGTGAGATTATTTGCCAAATGCAGGCATACAGTATGGTGGGAATAGTATTGGCCCCGTGGGCATGTCCAATGCACATGTGGCTTGCCATTTCTTTACTGTAACAGGATTAGCAAATCCTCACTCATTTACATTTTGTTAAGATGTTTTTGTCATTTGAAATGATACTATTAGAAATAGGAAAAGCATTCACACCTGAGAACTTGTGTGGGAATCATTTGCTACTAACTTGAAAGAAAACAAAAGGCAGATACTGGCAAGATCAGTGTGTGGGTTTTTCTTTTTCATCAGCCAATTAATGAGGCTAACCATGTTGAAGGATACCAGATTAGACTCATAATGATTGCATAATGCCGAAAATACCCAAGAGTTCAGGGGCCTTACTTTTTACAGGATCAGTCCCCCACTGTGGGACGGTTGAGCTAACGTAGGCTAATGTGATTAGCATGAGAGGTTGTAAGTAACAAGAACATGGTTAACTCATTTTTACTGTTCTGTTCAAAACCTCTTTCAAGCTGTCAGGCATTCCCTTGGTAGCAAGAGCCTCTTGGTGTATGCTGCAGTATACCCAAGTTGCATCGGGAGCAACTGCTTGCACGAGCGTTGCCACTCCACTATTTCTCCCTGTCATGGCTTTTGCACCATCAGTACAGATAACACATCTTGACGCCAAAGTCCATTTGATGTCACAAAGCTGTCCAGTACTTTAAAAATATCCTCTCCTGTTGTGCTGGTTTCCAGTGGTTTGCTGAAGAGGATGACCCCCATAAACATAACGGACACATACCAGGAGCACCACGTCTGTTGACTCATCCAGCTGTAACGCATAGAATTCACTGGCTTGTATGCGAAACAGTAATTGTTTCAAAACATCTCCTGCCATGTCACTGATGTGATGTTTGATGAAGGCATTGTATGTATAGTTTTTTTTGCCATATTCCACAGCATTGTCCCAGCCATATCCGTGGCAGCAGGAAGAATGAAGTCCTCCACAATAGTATGGGGCTTGCCTGTCCTAGCCACTCAGTGGTTTACCATATAAGACACTTCCAGCCCCTTCCTATAAATGGTATCTGTTGTTTTTATACATGTCTTACTACTCAAAAGTAGTCTTAATTCTCGCTCAAACTCCCGTGGCTTATTTTTCCAATTGACATGTTTCGTTTCTAAATGTCTGCGCAAGAGTGAAGGCTTCCCGCGAGAGAGTAGCGGTTGATGTGATTGGATGTTAATTATTTGACTAGGCTACCTGTATTTGACATTGTTATTTCCCTGAACACTAGATATTTTTATTATTTATTATTTATTATTTTATTTTTGGCAGTGAAACGAGGCTACTCAGGCGAGAAAAAAACATCACACAAATGTATTGACCCATTGGAAAATCTGAATGGACTGTTTGAAAATGTGAATCACACTTTTTTGGGGGGGGCGTACCCCCGACGCCATACCCCAGTTTGGGAGTAGCCAAGTTAGAGTTTGCCAGTTACACATCCAATACAAATTCACCATTTATGGTTTAGATTCAGAATGAGGAAGGTGTACCTCCCTATCAGAAAGGACCAATCAAGATATTAATTGGCCACAGCTGAAGTTGGGTACTACCCTGGGCCCGGTTACCCGATAGCGATGGAATGTATGGAATGAGTGTTTTTAACAATCCATCTTTACTACAACGGCCGAAGACGTAACGTGTGTTTCACAAAACAACACGCAGCGAGAATGTTCACTAAGTGTGTCGTTGAGTCGTGTCAATACTGATAGGATCTAAATAAAGGCAGCGTGCCCTCGGATTAGCCTTTCGCCATTCAAATTTGACCTTCATTTCGAATAATTCCAAATGACTGACGACAGATCAGCTTCTAGAAAGATACTGTCACCTATGGCTGCAAATATTGAGGCGGCTTATTCTAATGATTGCTTACTCCTATAATTATGCACTGATGCCCTTTGCAACCGCGTACCTATGTGAGCGTGGATTCTCGGCCCTCACTAGCATGAAAACTAAATCGAGGCACAGACTGTGTGTGGAAAATGATTTAAGACAGACTCTCTCCAATACAATCCAACATTGCAGAGTTATGTGCATCCTTTCAAGCACACCCTTCTCATTAACACGTGGTGAGTTATTCACAATTTTCGATGAGCAAATAAGGTTTTATATGTAAGATGGTTAAATAAAGAGCAAAATTATTGATGATGATTATTATTATTATTATTTGTGCCCTGGTCCTATATGAGCTCTTTGTCACTTCCCACAAGCCGAGCTGTGACAAAAACTCTCACTCATTATTATGTTAAATGTATCGTATAATGTGTGTGGCAGGCTTTCAAAGATGGCAAAAATGATTTGAGAGAGACCCTGGTGCTTGAGGGGGTACGCAGCTGGAGGTTGAATATTTGAAGGGATTATAAAAAGCTTGGGAACCACTGCTCCACAGACTATCTATTAACCTTAGCCCTAACCTTAATCTTTATCCTAACCCTTACTCTAGTCATAACTCTAACCTTAACCCTTACCTTAACCCTTATTCTAAACCTTACCCTAACTGTAAGCTTAAGAAGCAGTTGCTTATCAATAGATAGTTTGTTGATAGTATGACCATATGTAGAGCATCTACATATGGACTATCCAAATAAAATAGTACCTTTTGTGACCAAAGCCATCACCAAATTCACTGAGAATACATTACATAGGTTGAATAAACCATTTTCCAAGCCGCGGCTTCATACTATTTGTCAAACATATAGAACTGGCCATTGGGGTGGGCTAGGTGTGGAATCTGGGGGGGTCCGTGTGTATCTTCTCACAATTTATTTGGATTCTTCACATCTTAATCATTTGTAAGAAGATGTTTGGTCCAAATCAGACGTTGGATGCTATATTTCTTGAATATTATATGAAACCTATGAATTTAAATGGCCTATTTGGGTGCAATCAATTTGCTTAATTTCAGATTGTCTTTCAAAAAAATAATGTTGCAGGATTGCTTATCTTATCTGTTTCTAACTACAGAAACCATTTCAGAATGATCTGACATGGTGGGTGTCATGGCTTGCTGAAATGAAATGGAACGACACTGCAGCAAGTCGGTGCAAAAATGATGTCAACTCCATGTTCTCAAGTGAGCACGGTCATTAAAGAGAGCCGCTGCACAGAGAATATGGTTTTTGTATTGACACAGCCCTGCCTTACCACTGCTGCAACAACTCTGAGAGGGGAAGGAGTGGCGAACTTTAATCCCGAAGAGAGATGGGTGCTGTAGGCTTTGCACACTATCCTCCTTAGCCGCCAGGGCTGCGCCCTAGGTTGGGTTACCCTTCTTACCTCCCTTAGGAGAATTAGAGGGGCAGATCCTTGCTGGAGCGTAGGACTGCTTCCCTACAGGTTTAGCCTGGTTCAGGGGCCTAGCCTGAGTCTTGGCAGACTGCTGCATCGCTGGAGACCTCAGTCCGCCAAGGCCAGCTTGTTGCACGCTCCCAGCCGTGAGGCTTGGGCAAGACGCATTAACCAACAGGCCGCCATGGGGCCTGGGTCTGAGGGGCAGGCAGAAGTTGAAGGCTTTGCCTTCTTTCTTGTGACTGTCACACTGCTGCCGCATGGCGGCAACAGTGGGCCCGAACAACTCATTGGGTGTCAAAGGGGCACCCAGGAGGTCCACTTTTTCTTTGTCTGTTAAGCTGGGTGAGCTTAGCTAAAGCACCCCATCTCCCGCCACTGCTAGGCTCATGGTACAACCACAGCCTTGTATGGCAGTGCGGGAGGCACAGAGGTTTAGGTCTGTAATCATACAGATATCTTCAGTGCGGGGAGTGAGTCGTGGCAATCCATGGCCTCTCCTCAGCTGTGCTCGATTGCTGGGAACTACGAATATAGAAGCTTGTTTAAGCCTCCTCTTCAGAGCTGCCCTCATCAGAAGTTTGCAGTGCTCACAGGACTCTGGGTGGTTGAGCACTTTTGGGCATGCTCCTTACCCAAGCAATTGATGCATAGCGGGTGGGAATATTTCCTCGCAATCATGGAACCGCAAGTGCAAGAATGTGGGGGTTTGACTGCTGGGCTCATCCTCGGACTGGATAGCAGTGGCCATTGTGAAGAACAAGGCTTGTTAGGGGGACAAAGCAATGCTTGTTGTAAGGACAACATGTAGATGGCGTAGGCTAGCTAGTTAGAAGCGTGGTGGCTGATGGCTAGCAAATCATATCTCATGTAGACAGCGTAATAAGCTAGGTAGTTAGAATGCCTGCGGCTAACAGCTAGCAATAATGCGCACAGTAGAACGCTATAGCCACGAAGCTAGTGGGGCATTAGCTAGCTAGCAGCTACCTCGTGGTCAAGGTGCCGTGGCTAGCTCAGTGCTGACTGAAGGAAACTGCATGGGGGCAGAGTTAGTCTTCAGATAGTGTGCTCCTATGACCGAATGAGCCATGAGGCTGAGACGGTCGCTCTAGTTAACACAAACGGGGGAACTTAGGTTAAATTAAGCGAGAGAAGGGAGCTAACAATGCTAACGTGTTGCAGGTAGGGTTTGCTAGTGAGGTTAGCATGCCTCTCAGCGAACTAGCCAAGTCGGCCTAAGCTTTGTAGCGTGGGATAATCGAGTCGCAATAGCTGGCCATGAAGCAAGCTACCAATGGAGACTGAGAAGTAGAAAGGAATTTTTACACAAAACTAAAATCTTTCGGGTCAGTACTCAACTTCTCGACAGGGTCTGAAGACCTACGCTTGTCAGCGATGTCCTTTAAGGTTCACTTCTGAGCAGTTAAGCAGGAAAACAGGGATCCAGTCGATCTGAGGAGAGCTAGAGAGTGATTCTCTTTTGTGAGGAAGAAAAGCGAGAATAACCAGAGGGCTGGAGAGTGCCTCCTTTTAAGGAGGTGATGGGCTCACATCATTCGCCACTCTGTCTGTCTCCAACAGATGCTTTTGATAGGTTATTCCAAGTGTAGGTGATCTTAGCGAATGCCCATTGTGAGATATGCAAACGAATAATTGTAAAGAGAACTTCACGTTAGTGCTCATTGGGCTTTTTACATGGACATTTCCATGTTTATTGCCTTTCAAGGTTTGCCATACAGTATCTCTGATCTCAATGCTCCTTTTCTTTCATCTGTCCCTGTCATTCTCTGTACAGCTTGTCACAATGACACACCTCCATAGCATTAGCAGTGGTATAAAGTAACTACGTAAAAATACTTAAGTCGTTTATGGGGATATCTATCTTACTTTACTATTTATATTTTTGACAACTTTTACTTTAACTCCACTACGTTTCTAAGGAAAATATGTACTTTGTACTCCCATACATTTTCCCTGACACCCAGAAGTACTTGCTACATATTTGAATGTTCAGACAGAACAGCAATATGGTCCAATGCACGCACCTATCAATATAACGTGTTGTCATCCCTACTGCCTCGGACCTGGCGTACTCACTAAACATACATACTGCGTTTGTAAATTATGGCTGAGTGTTAGTGTGCCCCTGGCTGTCCTTAAATAAATAGAAATGGTGCCCGTTTTGTGTAATATAAGGCATTTGTAAGGAATGTATAGCATTGTCTTTATACTTTTACTCAAGGATGACAACTGATACTTTTCCCCCCACTGTACTTAAGTCGCAACAAAGCATCCTTCACTTATGCTGCCAAACATGCCCTCGTAAAACTGGCCATCCTACCGATCCTCGACTTCGGTGATGTCATCTATAAAATAGCCTCCAACACTCTACTCAACAAACTGGATGCAGTCTATCACAGTGCCATCCGTTTTGTCACCAAAGCCCCATACACTACCCAACATTGCGACCTGTACGCTCTCGTTGGTTGGCCCTCGCTTCATACTCGTCGCCAAACCCACTGGCTACAGGTTATCTACAAGTCTCTGCTAGGTAAAGCCCCGCCTTATCTCAGCTCACTGGTCACCATAGCAGCACCCACTCATAGCACGTGCTCCAGCAGGTATATCTCACTGGTCACCCCCAAAACCAATTCCTCTTTGGTCGTCTTTCCTTCCAGTTCCCTGCTGCCAATGACTGGAACGAACTGCAAAAATCTCTGAAGCTGGAAACACTTATCTCCCTCACTAGCTTTAAGCACCAGCTGTCAGAGCAGCTCACAGATTACTGCCCCTGTACGTAGCCCATCTATAATTTAGCCCAAACAACTCCCTCTTCCCCTACTGTATTTATTTATTTATTTTGCTCCTTTGCACCCCATTATTTCTATTTCTACTTTGCACATTCTTCCACTGCAAATCTACCATTCCAGTGTTTTACTTGCTATATTGTATTTACCTCGCCACCATGGCCTGTTTTTGCCTTTACCTCCCTTATCTCACATCATTTGCTCACATTGTCTATAGACTTATTTTTCTACTGTATTATTGACTGTATGTTTTGTTTATTCCATGTGTAACTCTGTTGTTGTTGTATGTGTCGAATTGCTATGCTTTATCTTGGCCAGGTCGCAGTTGTAAATGAGAACTCGTTCTCAACTAGCCTACCTGGTGAAATAAAATAAAAAAATAAGTATATTTAATACCAGATACTACTTGAGTAAAAGTCTAATAGTATTTGACTGGGGGTGACTTTCACTTTTCATTGAGTAATTTTTGATTAAGGTATCTTTACTTTTACTCAAGTATGACAATTGAGTACTTTTTCCACCACTGAGCATTAGTTAGCTCCAATTATTTCTGATGGAGAAAACATGTTTTCCACACCCTGGTAATTTTTGTATGTTTTAGTTTTAGCCCACTTCCTGCTGTTTAAGAACACACACAACCCACACAGCAGTGGAGATATCAAAGAGTCACATCTTTGTGATGCTTAATGTATTCTTAAGTCTCAGTGGAATTATAAAGTTCTATAAAATACATTTATACAGCATTAGAGATTCTGTCTCCTATAGATTCTACAGGGTCTTGTTACATCAATGCATTTAGTTTGTTGTATTAAATTAAGCTAATATTCCATCTCTCTCTCTTGCTACCTCTCTCTCTCTCTCGCTACCTCTCGCTACCTCTCTCTCTCTCGCTACCTTTCTCTCTACCTCTCTCTCTCTCGCTACCTCTCTCTCTCTCTCTCTCTCGCTACCTCTCTCTCTCTGTCGCTACCTCTCTCTCTCCCCAGTGCTGTATTGATAACTATGAGGAGATGGTAAAGATCCTGTTGAATCGTAGTGCCAGCGTAAACGCCCAGGACAATGAACTTTGGACCCCACTACATGCTGCTGCCACCTGTGGACATGCAGGACTGGTCAAGGTCCTCATACAACAGTAAGACAGTGGCTTAGTCACACGACATACAACACTGCAGCTTTCCATCTATATGTCTTGTATTTATTCATGTCAGATCTGTGTTTTAATTGGTCCAAGACAATTACAGTACAGTGAGAGCATACATTTTGACTATGTTTTTGATCCCTGAGGGGATTAAACCCATGACGTTGGCATTGGTGTCGCTATGCTCTAACCAATTGAGTCACACTCATCTCTTATTGTTTTTTCACCTTCCCAGTGGAGCAGACCTGTTAGCTGTGAACTCTGACGGCAACATGCCCTATGACCTGTGTGAAGATGACCCTACCCTGGACATCATCGAGACCGCAATGGCCAATCGAGGTGAGCGAATATTTTTTATTTTATTAAAATACTGTTTTGATATGTCAGTTGGCTTTCACTGTAGTACCTGAAGTCCCAGTTCTCTGATATCATCAATAATATAGCTGAACAGTAGAGCAGTGGAGGCTGGTAACTTGAAAAAAGTAGGATGATGGGAGACCCACGGAAAAGGCGTGGACTGCACGGAGACGTCAAAGCGTGTTTCAGAGATTGTCTTTTTTTTAACCTGAAACATTTAATAAAGACATTTATAGTCAAATATTATTGGACTACTTACACAGTGTTGGCAAGGGATCACAGCAGTGATTGAATGAGTGTATCAATCAATCAAATTTATTTTTAAAGCCCTTCTTACATCAGCTGATGTCACAAAGTGCTGTACAGAAACCCAGCCTAAAACCCCAAACAGCAAGTAATGCAGGTGTAGAAGCATGGTGGCTAGGAAAAACTCCCTAGAAAGGCCAGAACCTAGGAAGAAACCTAGAGAGGAACCAGGCTATGAGGGGTGGCCAGTCCTCTTCTGGCTGTCCTGGGTGGAGGTTATAATAGAACATGGCCAAGATGTTAAAATGTTCATAGATGACCAGCATGTTCAAATAATAATAATCACAGTAGTTGTCGAGGGTGCAACAAGTCAGCACCTCAGGAGTAAATGTCAGTTGGCTTTTCATAGCCGATCATTCAGAGTATCTCTACCGCTCCTGCTGTCTCTAGAGAATTGAAAACAGCAGGTCTGGGACAGGTAGCATATCCGGTGAACAGGCCAGGGTTCCATAGCCGCAGTCAGAACAGTTGAAACTGGAGCAGCAGCATGACCAGGTGGACTGGGGACAGCAAGGAGTCATCAGGCCAGGTAGTCTTGAGGCATGGTCCTAGGGCACAGGTCCTCCGAGAGAGAGAAAAAGAGAGAGAATTAGAGAGAGAATACTTAAATTCACACAGGACACCAGATAAGACAGGAGAAATACTCCAGATATAACAGACTGACCCTATCCCACGACAAACTATTGCAGCATTGTTACGCACGCCTCTGAGAAGAGGGAACGCAACTCCCTGCTATAACTCAACTCTCTGAAGTGCAAGAGGTATGGACTGTAGGTGCGAGCAAGGATGACACAAAAGCAGAATTTACCGTTTACTAGAATTTATTTTCTTACACGGTAATATGGGGAAAAGGGGCTGGACGGAACCAAAGCAAAGAAAGTAAATATCAAAGTTCCCCCTCTCCTATCTAACCTGCCTACCCACTTAACACCGCCTGGTGCCCTAACCAAATTACAGGGGGTGGTCCGCCCAGGTCTTACCTAGTGTGCCTAGACAGTAAATATACTACGGGTATTTGTATGCCCTCGGGCCTCTTGCCTAAGCACTCCCAAAGTGCCTTCTCCTTCCCCCCTGGGAACAAACGAAACAGAGTAATTATTAACGATTTCACAAACACTCACAAACACAGGACATAGAAAAACTGCTACCAACAACAACAGAACTGCTACCAACAACAGTACATACCACACTTTCTGATACACAACCAACACTATATCACAATCTAATTTCTCTCGATCTTTCCAAAATATTCAATTCTCTCTCTGATCTCCAAATCTCTCCTCTCTCAATCTCTTGGGCAGAACACTGGCTTTTATCTTCAGGTGGCAATGGTGATTAGTGTCAGCTGCTTCTTGACGAGGGGGCGGGGTCAGCTCCAATCATCAATTAGCCTGGGGGTAGACCAATCAACTGGTTGGGGAGTACTTCCAGAAGCCATCTCCTGAAACACACACTCAAATACAAAACAGAACACAGAAACTGGGGAACGTAACAAGCATAAATACTGGAGGCAGAGACAGGAGGGGTCGGGAGACACTCTGGCCCCATCCGACGATACACCCGGACGGGGCCAAACAGGCAGGATATAACCCCATCCACTTTGCCAAAGCACAGCCCCCACACCACTAGAGGGATATATCTCCAACCACCAAATTACCATCCTGAGACAAGGCCGAGTATAGCCCACAAAGATCTCCCCCATTGCACAACCCAAGGGGGGTGCGCCAACCCGGACCGGAAAATCACGTCAGCGACTCAACCCACTCAAGTGACGCACCACTCCTAGGGATGGCTTGGAAGAGCACCAGTAAGCCAGTGACTCAGCTTTCGGAGGCTTGACTTCAGTGCAGGACAGGTTCACCATGGATGGATGGTGTTTGAGAAGTGCTCAACTCTTCCATTGAGGACAGGATTTGACTTGGGAAAACAAAAAACAGTAACACAATGCAGTTAGACAAATGAGCTAATGAGTTCATCAAAGCAAGGATTAAAGTCACATTGATTTGTAATAATGTGATTATGTTTGCGTATGTGATGGACTCTACATACAGTAATGAGAGAAAGTTGATAAGGCTATCAGCAGTGCTTGGAGAGGAAATATTCCATGCGCCAGTGGATGAGAGGGCACATGAAACATGGCTTCAGTTCATATCAGGACAGAGTTGACACTGTTGATGGAGTGGAGTGGTCATCCCCTCTTAACCTCTAACGAGCCTCAACCCCGGATCCGGGTGCCCCCCCCCCCCCCCCCCCCCACACTGATTAGCATCGCTAGCATAGCGTCACAATTAAATAGTAGCATCTAAATATCATTAAATCACAAGTCCAAGACACCTAATGAAAGATACAGATCTTGTGAATAAAGCCACCATTTCTGATTTTTAAAATGTTTTACAGGGAAGACACAATATGTAAATCTATTAGCTAAACACGTTAGCAAAAGACACTTTTTCTTTGTCCACCATTTTTTCTCAACACCAGTAGCTATCACCAATTCGGCTAAACTAAGATATTGATAGCCACTAACCAAGAAAAAACCTCATCAGATGACAGTCTGATAACATATTTATGGTATAGGATAGGTTTTGTTAGAAAAATGTGCATATTTCAGGTATAAATCATAGTTTGCCATTGCAGCCAGCATCACAAATCTCACCAAATCTCCTAGAATTACTACAGAGAGCAACGTGTATTACCAATTTACTCATCATAAAACATTTCTTAAAAATACACAGCACATAGCAATGGAAAGACACAGATCTTGTGAATTCAGACAACATTTCAGATTTTCTAAGTGTTTTACGGCGAAAACACAATAAATCGTTATATTAGCATACCACATATGCAAACGTTACCCGAGCACTGATTCAAGCCAAAGAGAGCGATATCGTTATCATCGCCAAAATATATTAATTTTTTCACTAACCTTCTCAGAATTCTTCAGATGACACTCCTGTAACATCATATTACAACATACATATAGAGTTTGTTCGAAAATGTGCATATTTAGCCACCAAAATCATGGTTAGAAAATGACAAAAGTAGCTCAGCTGGTCAGAAAATGTCGTGCACCATATTAGACAGTGATCTAGTCTTATACTTAAATACTCATAAACTTGACTAAAAAATACAGGGTGGACAGCGATTGATAGACAATTTAATTCTTAATACAATCGCGGAATTACATTTTTTAAATGATCCTTACTTTTCAATACAGGTTGCGCCAAGCGAAGCTATAGCAAACAAATTGGCGGCATAAGCGTTTAACATTTTTCGACAGAAACACGATTTATCATCATAAATTGTTCTTACTATGAGCTGTTCTCCCATCAGAATCTTGGGCAATGAATCGTTTCTTGGGTCTAATCTTCTTTTGCTCGAAAGATGTCCACTTGTCCGTCGAAATGCCCACTAACGTACGACCGGGACCCCGAAACGTGCCCGGAGCTTCAAAGTCTATTACAAAGCAATGCCTCAAAATCGCACTAAACGGATATAAATTGCTATAAAACGGTTTAAATTAACTACCTTATGATGTTTCTAAACACCTATAACGAGTAAAAAGATGACCGACGCTATATTACTGGCTAAACCAAGGCTTGGAAAAAGGCCAGTCAGATATCCTTCTTGTGTTGAGCGCAGAGTCCAAAGGAACGCTACTTCCGGTATTTGGTGATTTATAGAGCCAATGATTGCGCAATCGACTCCATTCAAATTATCACCACTTACTGACATCTAGAGGAAGGCGTGGGCAGTGTTTGTATCCTCATAGGATCTACAGTGGCTTTAAAACTGATCTGGAACCAGAGGCCAAGAGTTCTGAAAACTCACTCACTGGGAGGAAAAGTGCTGTAGAATGAGTTCTGTTCCACTCAGAGACATAATTCAAACGGCTATAGAAACTAGAGAGTGTTTTCTATCCAATAATAACAATAATATGCATATTGTACGAGCAAGAATTGAGTACTAGGCAGTTTAATCTGTAGAGAAAATTATGCTAATGCGAAACAGCACCCCCTATAGTTGCAAGAAGTTAAGGGTCAGCGCGGTGGGGGTGATGTTGCCTACCCTCACCGCCTTGGGTCAGCCCATCAGGAAGTCCGGGATCTAGTTGCAGAGGGAGGTGTTCAGACCCAGAGTCCTAAGCTTGGTGACGAGCTTGGGGGGGACAATGGTGTTGAACGCTGAGCTTTAGTCAATGAACAGCATTCTCACATAGGTGTTCCTCTTATCTAGGTGGGTAAGGGCAATGTGGAGAGCAATTGAGATTGCGTCGTCTATGGATCTGTTGGGGCGGTATGCAAATTGGAGTAGGTCTAGAGTGGCTGGGATGATGGAGTTAATGTGTGCTATAACCAGCCTCTCAAAGCACTTCATGGTTACAGGAGTGAGTGCTACAGGGTGGTAATCATTGTGGCATGAAGCCTTAGAGTTCTTAGGAACAGGGATGATTGTGGTATTTTAAAACATGTGGGGATTACAGACTGGGACAAGAAGAGGTTGAAAATGACTGTGAATAAGCCTGCCAGCTGTTCGGGGCATGCTCTGCGAACGCACTCTGGAATACCAATGGGGCCCACAGCCTTGCAGGTGTTGACCTGATTAAAGACCCTCACGTCGGCTTTGGAGAGCGAAGTCACCCAGTCCTCTAGGTCAGTGATGGCCCTCACCCGGCTCGACGTTGTTGTCAAAGCGTGCATAAAATGCATCGAGTTTGTCTGGTAGAGAGGCATTGTTGGTGACTTTACTTTCATTAATCTGATGACTGTTATTTATTGAATCAACTAACTATGTTTAATTGTTACCTGATTTAAACAAATGATCCTGATCCTCACAGGACCATCATGACATTGGGCAGATCCCGGTTGGGTCTTCATTTGTAATTATAATGGACTGTAGCCCCTGCCACATGCGGCGGGCGTTGGAGCCTGTGTAATTTGATTCCGCCTTATTTCTATATTGTCCTTTTGCTCGTTTGATGACTCTGCGGAGGTCATAGCGGGCCTTGTACTTATTCCGGTCTTCGGCCGTAGCATCAGGGTTGTCTACGATAGCTCTGTGTGTGGGAGCCCTGCTCTTTAGTTTAGCGCCAACCTCTGTGTTAATCCAGGGCTTTTGATTGGGGAAGCAGCGAACCTTCACCATGGGTACAATGTCGCAGATTCATTTTCTAATGAAGAGGTGTGTACAACACCATACACACAGTGTATGCTATCTGCTCGGTACAGTTGAAACCGGGGTTCATCCGTGAAGAGGACACTTCTCCAGTGTGCCATTGGCCATCGAAGGTGAGCATTTGCCCACTGAAGTCAGTTACGACGCTGAACTGCAGTCGTGTCAATACCCTGGTGTGGACGACGAGCACGCAGATGAGCTTCCCTGAGACGGTTTCCGCAGAAATTCTTTGGTTGTGCAAACCCACAGTTTCATCAGCTGTCTGGGTGGCTGGTCTCAGACGATCCCGCAGGTAAAGAAGCCCGACATGGAGGTCCTAGGCTGATGTGGTTACACGTGGTCTGCGCTTGTGTGGCCAGTTTGACATACTGATAGATTCTCTAAAATGACATTGGAGGTGATTTATGGTAGAGAAATGAACATTAAATTCTCTGGCAAGGTGGACATTTCTGCGGTCAGCATGCCAATTGCACACTCCCTCAAAACTTGAGACATCTGTGGCATTGTGTTGTGTGTCAAAACTGCACATTTTACAGTGGCCTTTTGTCTCCAGCACAAGATGTACCTGTGTAATGATCATGCTGTTTAATCAGCTTCTTGATTTGCCACACCTGTCAGGTGGATGGTTTATCTTGGCAAAGGAGAAATGCTCACTAACAGGGATGTAAACAAATGTGTGCACAAAAAAATTGGAGAGAAATAAGCACTTTATGCGTATTTATTTCAGCTCATGAAACATGGGACCGACACTTTACTTGTTGCGTTCAAATCCAGGCTCTGGCTGGGCCACGCAAGGACATTCAGAGACTTATCTCGAAGCCACTCCTGCGTTGTCTTGGTTGTGTGCTTAGGGTTGTTGTCCTGTTGGAAGGTGAACCTTCGTCTCAGTCTGAGGGCCTGAGTGCTCTGGAGCAGGTTTTCATCAAGGATCTCTCTGTACATTGCTCCGTTCAGCTTTCCTTCGATCCCGACTAGTCTACCAGTCCCTGCCGCTGAAAAACATCCCCAATAGCATGATGGTCCCAACACCATGCTTCACCGTAGGGATGCTACCGGGCGGCAAACTCTAGGAAGAGTCTTGGTGGTTCTGAACTTCTTCCATTTAAGAATGGAGGGCACTGTGTTCTTGAGGATGTTTTGGTACCCTTCCCTAGATCTGTGCCTCGACACAATCCTGTCTCTGAGCTCTACGGACAATTCCTTGGACCTCATGGCTTGGTTTTTGCTCTGACATGCACTGTCAACTGTGGGACCTGTAACGTAACAAAATGTGGAAAAAATTCTAGGGGTCTGAATACTTTTCGAATGCACTGTGTATATAGACAGGTGTGTGCCTTTTCAATGTATGTCCTATCAATTGAATTTACCACAGGTGGACTCAAGTTGTAGAAACATCTCAAAGATGATCAATGGAAACAGGATGCACTTCAGCTCAATTGTGAGTCTCATAGCAAAGGGTCTGAATACTTATGTAAATGAGTTTTTTTTTTTAAATGTAAATGAGGCACACAAAAAAAACTGTTCTCGCTTTGTCATTATGGGGTATTGTGTGTAGATTGAGTAAAAATGTGTATTTAATCCATTTTAGAATGAGGCTGTAATGTAACAAAATGTCGATAAAGTCAAGTGGTCTGAATACTTTCCGAATGCACTCTACTGGCCTGGTTACACATCCAACATATATACTGTAATAGTTCCCATGCTGGAAGGGAGATATAAAAACACAGACATCTGTCTGTCTGACTTATATCACTTCTTATCTGTTTTTGATTGACAGGCATCACCCAGGAGATGATCAACGAGACCCGGGCGTCTGTAGAGAGGAGAATGATGGGAGATATCCAGGAGCTGCTGACTGAGGGAGAGGACGTCAACCGCCACGACTCACAAGGAGCTACTCTGGTGAGATGATATATACAACCAGACTTCTGGAAGTATTGGATCCCTTGATGAAGATGAGCAAAAAAGACTATAAAAGAAATAATACAAATACTGAGCTATACTGTATGCACCATTTTTTAAATTGTATTTACTTTTTTACAATTATATTATTTCATACAAGTACAATTGCTTAGAGATAGAGATTTTGTTTAACAAGTAATACAAATTCAAATAAAAGATAGGGGTCCAAATGACAGCACGCTCCCCCTGCGAGGATAACAATACTGAGCCTTTTTCTAAAATGTTTTATGAGATTGGAGAACACATTGAGAGGGATCTGGGGTTTAAGTCTGGCAACTCAGATGGCTATTGCAAAATGTTGATTTTTGCGGTCAATTAACCATTTCCTTGTGGATGTTGATGTCTGTTTGGGGTTATTGTCTTGCTGGAAGATTCATCTGCCCATAGCACCGCCTGGAATTTGCTTAATGGCATTGGCACTTGAATTAGAACCGGTGCTATGGTCATATGACACAAAAATAGAGGTCTTTGGTCACGCACACCAGATCGAGCCGGTCGGTCACATATAGCTCAGTATTTGTAGTTATTTTATACAGCCTTTTTTGGTCACACACAGGACCAGTCAAAAGTTTGGACACACCTACTCATTCAAGAGTTTTCTTTATTTTGACTATTTTCTATATTGTAGAATAATAGTGAAGACATCAAAACTATGAAATAACACATGGAATCATGTAATAACAAAAAAAGTGTTAAACAAATCAAAATATATTTTCTATTTGAGATTCTTCAAAGTAGCCACCCTTTGCCTTGATGACAGCTTTGCACACTCTTGGCATTCTCTCAACAAGCTTCATGAGGTAGTCACCTGGAATGCAATTCAATTAACAGGTGTGCCTTCTTAAAAGTTAATTTGTGGAATTTCTTTCCTTCTTAATGCGGTTGATCCAATCAGTTGTGTTGTGATAAGGTAAGGGTGGTATACAGAAGAGCCCTATTTGGTAAAAGACCAAGTCCATATTATGGCAAGAAAAACTCAAATCATCAAAGAGAAACGATAGTCCATCATTACTTTAAAACAAGAAGGTCAGTCATTCAGGAAAATTTCAAGTGCAGTATCAAAAACCATCAAGCGCTATGATGAAACTGGCTCTCATGAGGACCGCCACAGGAAAGGAAGACCCAGAGTTACCTCTGCTGCAGAGGATAGGTTCATTAGAGTTAAAGGCACCTCAGATTGCAGCCCAAATAAATGCTTCACAGAGTTCAAGTAACAGACACATCTCAACATCAACTGTTCAGGGGAGACTGCGTGAATCAGGCCTTCATGGTCGAATTGCATTTTTCTTTTTTAACACTACTAAAGGACACCAATAAGAAAAAGAGACTTGCTTGGGCCAAGAAACACGAGCAATGGACATTAGACAGGTGGAAATCTGTCCTTTGGTCTGATGAGTCCAAATTTGAGATTTTTGGCTCCAACCGCAGTGTCTTTGTGAGACGCAGAGTAGGTGAACGGATGATCTCCGTATGTGTGGTTCCCACCGTGAAGCATGGGGAGGAGGTGTGATGTGTGGGGGTGCTTTGCTGGTGATACTGTCAGTGAATGTTTTTGAATTCAAGTCACACTTCACCAGCATGGCTACCACAGCATTCTGCAGCGATAATCCATCCCATCTGGTTTACGCTTAGTGGGACTATCATTTGTTTTTCAACAGGACAATGACCCAACACACCTCCAGGCTGTGTAAGGGCTATTTAACCAAGAAGGAGAGTGATGGAGTGCTGCATCAGATGACCTGGCCTCCACAATTACCCGACCTCAACCGAATTGAGATGGTTTAGGATGAGTCAGACAGCAGAGTGAAGAAAAAGCAGCCAACAAGTGCTCAGCATATGTGGGAACTACTTCAAGACTGTTGGAAAAGCATTCCAGGTGAAGCTGGTTGAGAGAATGCCAAGAGTGTGCAAAGCTGTCATCAAGGCAAAGGGTGGCTATTTTGAGGAATCTGAGGAAGCACCCTGAGGAAAACACAGTGATGCCGAAACGCTTTTGCTGGGAGATTACACATGGAGTGTGCGACTCTCTTTATTTTGATAGTTTATATTTTGAAGAATCTAACAGGTGCAGTTAATACAGGTAATGAGTGGAGAACAGGAGGGCTTCTTAAAGAAAAACGAACAGGTCTGTGAGAGCCGGAATTCTTACTGGTTGGTAGGTGATCAAATACAAATTAATTACTTAATCATACAATGTGATTTTCTGGAATCTTGTTTTAGATTCCGTCTCTCACAGTTGAAGTGTACCTATGATAAAAATTACAGACCTCTACATGCTTTGTAAGTAGGAAAACCTGCAAAATCGGCAGTGTATCAAATACTTGTTCTCCCCACTGTACATTAACCATTCAATGGCCACATAACATGGACTAGTATTTATGCATCTAGTTTACTGGGAAAGGTCAACCTTTCAAATGCATACACACATGCGCACACACACAGAGAGAGGGAGACACACACACACACACACAGAGAGGGAGACACACACACACACACAGAGAGGGAGACACACACACACACACAGAGGGAGACACACACACACACACACAGAGGGAGACACACACACACACACAGAGAGGGAGACACACACACACACACAGAGAGGGAGACACACACACCGAGAGAGGGAGACACACACACAGAGAGAGGGAGACACACACACAGAGAGAGGGAGACACACACACAGAGAGAGGGAGACACACACACAGAGAGAGGGAGACACACACACAGAGAGAGGGAGACACACACACAGAGAGAGGGAGACACACACACAGAGAGGGAGACACACACACACACAGAGAGGGAGACACACACACACAGAGAGGGAGACACACACACACAGAGAGGGAGACACACACACACAGAGAGGGAGACAGACACACACAGAGAGGGAGACACACACACACAGAGAGGGAGACACACACACACAGAGAGGGAGACACACACACACAGAGAGGGAGACACACACACAGAGAGAGGGAGACACACACACAGAGAGAGGGTGACACACACACAGAGAGAGGGTGACACACACACAGAGAGAGGGAGACACACACACACACACACACACAGAGAGAGGGAGACACACACACACACACACACAGAGAGAGGGAGACACACACACACACAGAGAGAGAGGGAGACACACACACACACACACACAGAGAGGGAGACACACACACACACAGAGGGAGACACACACACACACAGAGGGAGACACACACACACACAGAGGGAGACACACACACACACAGAGGGAGACACACACACACACAGAGGGAGACACACACACACACAGAGGGAGACACACACACACACAGAGGGAGACACACACACACACAGAGGGAGACACACACACACACAGAGGGAGACACACACACACAGAGAGGGAGACACACACACACACAGAGAGGGAGACACACACACACACAGAGAGGGAGACACACACACACACACACAGAGGGAGACACACACACACACACACAGAGGGACACACACACACACACACACAGAGAGAGGGAGACACACACACCGAGAGAGGGAGACACACACACACAGAGAGAGAGGGAGACACACACAGAGAGAGGGAGACACACACACCGAGAGAGGGAGACACACACACCGAGAGAGGGAGACACACACACACAGAGAGGGAGACACACACACACAGAGAGGGAGACACACACACACAGAGAGGGAGACACACACACACAGAGAGGGAGACACACACACACACAGAGGGAGACACACACACACAGAGAGGGAGACACACACACACAGAGAGGGAGACACACACACACAGAGAGGGAGACACACACACACAGAGAGGGAGACACACACACACAGAGAGGGAGACACACACACACAGAGAGGGAGACACACACACACAGAGAGGGAGACACACACACACAGAGAGGGAGACACACACACACAGAGAGGGAGACACACACACACAGAGAGGGAGACACACACACACAGAGAGGGAGACACACACACACAGAGAGGGAGACACACACACACAGAGAGGGAGACACACACACACAGAGAGGGAGACACACACACACAGAGAGGGAGACACACACACAGAGAGAGGGAGACACACACACACACACACAGAGAGAGCGGGAGACACACACACACACACACACAGAGAGAGGGAGACACACACACACAGAGAGAGAGGGAGACACACACACACAGAGAGAGAGGGAGACACACACACACAGAGAGAGAGGGAGACACACACACACAGAGAGAGAGGGAGACACACACACACACACAGAGAGAGGGAGACACACACACACACACACACAGAGAGAGGGAGACACACACACACACACACACACACACACACAGAGAGGGAGACACACGCACACACACAGAGAGGGAGACACACGCACACACAGAGAGAGGGAGACACACGCACAGAGAAAGAGAGACGGAGAGAGAGAAAGATGTACAGGCAGGCAAGAAAGGCCAGGCGAGGACAAGGGATGATCCTTTTGGCTGACTATCAACCAGAGGTAATCTTTAAAGTAGCTGTCTCGTGAACATCTCACTTTTAAAAGTTAATATTCTTTTAACTCATACCCAAATGTTATTGACTCATACTATACTTGTATTTGTGGATAGAGCATAAATTGGAGAAAGAACACTTTAAAAAAATATATAAACATCTCAAACAGACCATTAAAAAAATTATTGCTATTTCTTCACGCTAGTTCATTTAGCAGACAATATTTGCTTCGGATTCTGTGGCAATTTTAAATTTTATAGTATGAAGATCACAATTGAACATATTTTTCCCAAACCATTTCAAAGGAAGTGTGCACATGCGGCTATTCTGTGTTGAGCGGTTAACAAAGAAACTAGTAATCCTATATGTTTCATTTAGAATTATTTATGCAACTTCAGTTGTGATACAAACGTCGGGCTATATGTTTTGATGTTTAATACATTCTAAGGCTGCGTGATGGGACTCTAATGATGATTTGAAAAAAGTCGCAAGCTGCACATACTTCATCACTCTCTCATTCACAATTCGACAAGCACTTGATAATATTCTCACCAGACCTCGAATTTCCCGGCGGCATCCCCCTTGTGTGGTCATAATGCACCCTAAAAGAATCCATACCTTTTGTGGCCGTTGTGCCCTTGGGCTGAATATAATAAGCTAATAGTAATTTAAATTTTCCAGCTGCCGTGCTTCGAAGCACCTCTCTTTTCATCATCCAAAGAGATTAGTAGGCCAACAGAAAAATCACTAGCCCATGTCAATCTACCATCCCCCATAGCACAAAAAATTACCTATTCTATTGGTCAACTTGTCCTTCTGTGCAATAAATAAATATTCCAAACATACGCTAGAACAGTTGGGGGATGCGATAGATCCAAATGAATACAACCACTCACATCAAAAAAAACATTTAAAAGCAATGAGGCTGATCATTTAGCTTAAAATGTTGATAAACTATGGAGGCAATTTCTTCACATTATCAGCACAGCAATGCGCACACGGCAGTAGGCTATACGCGCAAATGTTCCAAAATGTAATCGATGAGCTGGAAAACACTGTTCTCGAAAGTGACAGCAAATGCGATTATGCATGTGGTTAAAGCGCGATATAAGGCCTCCGGTCGGAAGGAGGCGGTTGATGCGCAGCCTATAAAACGTAGAACTGTCATTCTCGCCGGGTTTGGCGTAATGCTTTATTATAAAAGTGCATTTTTATGGAGAAAATGATCTCCCCCAAAGTAAAAAATCTCGCGCAGTTTATGTATGCCAGTTAAGCTCCACACCGGTTAGAAAGCAGATGAATGTGCTTAATATTAAGAAGTTATTTGGCCACTTTAGTTGTGATACAAACCTTATCAAAACATATAGGCCTATGGGCTAGGATACATGAGGTGTGCGACTATGATTTGAAAAGTCGCAACAACAAAAAAAGACGCGCTGTTTCATGCCTTAATGCACAAGCTGGGCATCATTCACAAGTGATAGGTTAATATTGTCACCAATCAGAGTATTCTTCATTTCATGTTGTCTTTACATATACTAAATAATACAGTGCATTAGGGAAAGTATTCAGACCCCTTGAGTTTTTCTACATTTTGTTACGTTATGAATGTACATTTTGTTACATTCTAAAATGGATTCAATGTTTTTTTTCCTCGTCAATGGACACCATACCCCATAATGACAAAAGTTAAAACAGTTTTTCATTTTATTTTAGCAAATGTATGAAAAATAACAAAAATAAATTATTTACGTACGTGTTCAGACCCTTTACTATGAGACTCGAAATTGAGCTCAGGTGCATCCTGTTTCAATTGATCATCCTTGAGATGTTTCACACACACCTGTCTATATAATGTCAGAGCAAGAACCAAGCCATGAGGTCAAAGGAATTGTTCGTAGACAGGATTGTGTCGAGGCACTGTGGGACCTCAAATCAGGTCCAATCAATTGACTTTACCACAGGTGGACTCCAATCAAGTTGTAGAAACATCTATCATCAAGGATGATGGTAGAAACATTGATCATCAAGGATGATCAATGGAAACAGGATGCACCTGAGCTCAATTTCGAGTCTCATAGCAAAGGGTCTGAATAATTATGTAAATGAGGTATTTCTGTTTTTTTTATTTTTTTTTATACATTTGCAAACATTTCAAAAAACCTGTTTTCGCTTTGTCATTATAGGCTATTGTGTGTAGATTTAAGGGGGAAAATATTTTATCCATTTTAGAATAAGGCTGTAACGTAACAAAATGTGGAAAAAGTCAAGGGGTCTGAATACTTTTAGAATGCACTGTAAATAACGATGGATGAAGCTTTTACCATAGTTCATTTTCATGCCAGCCAGATAAGCTATACTCCTGTTGTAAAGCGAAGCAATGTGCTTAATATTCGGAAATGTCATGAATAAATATCGTAGGCCTAGCCTATAGAAAACAATTTTTATTAGAGGCCATCAAAACTCAGTTTTCTCATGCAATTGCATAGCCAGTAGAAATGTTATGCAACATCAGCTCATGGGCTCTCATTAAGTGTTTTGATTTAGATTTTAGATCACATTTGCATTGATGTCAGAGTGATTAGAGGGACAATAGAGGGCTGAGTACCAGGCAGTTAGCAAGTTTGGTAGGTTACTAATGACCATCAGCAGCATCAGAGCTTGGAGAAGCCTAATCACCATAACAAAATGGCCATGTGGAATTTGACTGCCGTCATGACTCGTGACTGCTGGTGTGGCGGTAATACGGCCACCGTAACCGCCCTATCAGAGTTCGCTTCCAACTTCGGTCCCAGTCTATCTATGGTTAATATATTTCTGAGAAAGGACAGAAAGAGCGACACAAAAGGATCCCAAGAGGGCATTAGACACTGTATATCAAAACAGTCGGCAGGCGATCTTTTCAAATAACAAATATTTGCTGAAGTAGCGAACACTCGAAACGGACGACATTCCATCTGTCTCCTCTCCTTGTATGACCCCCCCCATGCAGCTCCACATTGCAGCAGCCAACGGCTACGTCCAGGGTGCAGAGCTGCTGCTGGAGGGAGGGGCCAGGATGGACCTGAGAGACACTGACGGATGGCAGCCGCTCCACGCTGCAGCCTGCTGGGGCCAGGTGAGGTAACACACACACACAGGGGAGCAGAGCACGGACACACGCGGAGTGCACAGAAACGTACACGGGCACACGTACACACGGGCTCAGGCACACGAGGGCAAACGCGGACGCACAGATGCATACGAATGAACCGCAAACGCACACACACACACGCGCTCTCTGAACATGATTGCGCATAGCCATGTAAATACTCATAGATACTCGCCATTGTTCCAGATGCACGTAGCAGAGCTGTTGGTTTCTCACGGTGCCAGCCTCAATGCCAAGACCTACCTAGAGGAGACACCCATTGGTAAGTCGGCCCTGTAGAGATGAAAACTTTAGAGAGAGCCTTATGACCCCCTGTTGTTCTATCTCTGTGGTCTGGCCCCGACCTGCTGTTTATCATGAGAACGGTGATGCTATACTGTATAAGTGATCACTGTACTAGGGTCTAAAACCCAATAGAAACCCACACGGCCACCCCAGAGCAGTAGTTGTGGATGGTTGTGTTTCGGTTTCCGTGTGAGCTCTAACTGCTGACCTTTCTGTGACCTGCAGACCTGTGTGAGGACGAGGAGTTCCGGGCCATCCTGTTGGACCTGAAACACAAACACGATATCATCATGAAGTCTCAGCTCAAACACAAGACCTCCCTGTGTCGGAGGACATCCAGCGCAGGCAGCCGTGGGTACGTACTGACCTCTGCTGGACGGAGAGGAAACTGCACACTAGTTGTTGTTTTTTTCACTATTTTCTTCTGCAGTAGTGCTGTTCAATGGCGAGCCTCCACACAAGGGATGGGCTGTTTTTGTTACAGCTTACCACTAACCCATAATTTAACTAATAGCTGCATTTTCTTATTAGCCGAATCAGGTGTGTTAGTGCTGGGAATACCAGTTACTAGCGTGGGATAAAACTAAAATGTGCCAGGACTAGGATAAAGAAACCATGACCACTGAATTAATTCCTGGACCCCTCTCCTCCTCTCTGTATAGGAAAGTGGTGCGGCGGGCCAGCCTGTCTGACAGACACAACCTTCGTGTGAAGGAATACGAGACAGAGGCCATCGTGTGGAGAGGTGGGAGGGAAGGAGGGAGGGAGGAGCAGGAGAAAGAGAAGGAGACAGACCAGGAGAGCAGCCATCTGATCAATACGACTGTTACTATGGTTAGTACGGACGAATGTTTCTCCTATCTTACATCTTATCACAAACGCAAATCATATTTGTGTGTGTCAACAACACCACGTAGCTTATCCTTTAACAAAGTAATGACCAGCCTCTAGTCTAGTTAGTCAACTAGCCATCTATTTCGTTTGTGGAGACAATCATAGTAAAGGTTTGTTACAGTAATTGATAGCAGTAGTTGGTAACAGTATTGAGTAACAGTAATCTTAATGTCCTCTGTCTCCCAGGTGATTCCGGTGAAGCCAGTAGCGGAGAGGCCCAAGCTCCAGAAAATCCTTAAAGACCCTAGTGGCGTCATCAAACAAAACGGCATCATCTCCACGACGACGTCTACGCCCGCTCCCAGTCAGTCGCCGGCCACCAATGGTGAGGCTCCGTCCCCTGACACGAAGAGTATGACGTCCATTCAGCTGCCCGAGGACTCTTCCTCCTTGCCCAGGGAGCGTGCTCAGACACTATCAGAACTGAAAAAGCAGAGGTCGGCCGCCAAGCTGCTCAACCACCCTCTCCTCAACGGTCACCTTGGAAACGGCTCCACAGAAACCGCCGAGCCCCAGAGCCCTGTGGACTCCCGCATGCCGCTGGTCTCCTCCAATGGCAGCGCAGTTTACTACACCCCGGCCAGCGGGGACCCACCCATCCTCAAACTGAAACAGCCAATAGATGATGAGGAACTAAAGGGTTCCTACAGCTGCTGCTGTGTCTCCTAGGGAGGGGTGGAGGTCACCCCAAGACACTGATTTAAGGTCAGGTTTACTATCTTCTCCTCCAGTGCATTAAGGTTAGGGTTCGAGGAGGGTAAACTGATCGTAGATCTGTGTCAAAGGGTAACTTCTTCCCGGATAGAGTGTACCAGAGCAGGATGGTCATGTGACTGAAGCAGGAAGAGATTGCACAGCGGGACACCAAAAGGCGGAGCCAAGGTTCAAGAATGCAATAGGAGTGGAGCTGGTTCAGCCAGGTGATTGGTTACCTGCCCCTACTCCCTAGTTTTCCTACCCACTGCTGTTTCAACTCCTGGCCACACCAGTATGGAGGATAGGATACCCTTAGAGAAATCGAGTAAAAGATGAATTGGGGAAGAGCCAAACGGTAATAGCTCAACACTGTTGATCTCCCTATGGAGTGGGTGGCTGAGATGGTCCATAGACCATAAGAGTATGGAGGATTCCCCTACCCCCCCCGGAGAACGGGCATGCCACTGTGATAGATTGTGGTTGATGTAGAGGGTAAGGAAGTGGAACGAGATGGCCCTTAACCCCTATGAGGAGAGAACTCTGGTGCCCTATAAAGGGATGGATGGCTAGGCAGCGTGCTCTCCCCATGTTAAGCGTATGTGGTGTCTAACAACTTTTGACTGAATCACTGTTTTCAAACCACATTCTTCCTTTATCCACTGTTTCTGAAAGTGTTTGAGGAAAAAATACTCCCAACATATCAGAACACTCTCCCTGTGTTATTACTGAAACAAAGAGGGATACTCTTTCTTAAGACGTATTCTTGTTCAAATGCTGACTAATTTCAGAAAAGGGAAGGAATGGTTTATACCAGGGTGGCAGGTAGCCTAGCGGTTAGCGTGTTGGACCAGTAACTGAAAGGCTGCTGGTTCGAATCCCCGAGCCGACAAGGTGAAAAAAAATCTGCCGGTGTGCCATTGAGCAAGGCACTTAACCCTAATTGCTCCTGTAAGTTGCTCTGGATAAAAGCGTCTTCTAAATGACTAAAATGTAAATAACCAAACAGTATTACAGTCAACGATCTATCTGCTCCTGTGAAGGAGGAGGATTGGAGCACTGCACTATAGACATTTGAAACAATGCAGCATTAAACTCATCGTCCGTCCAGATCTGAACTTGCATCGATAAAGGTGGTGAAAAGGTGTTTGATATGCCCATGTCTTTTTGTGTATTTGTAGGTAATTTAAGCAAAAATAAATGTTTGAAAATACAGTGCATTAGGAAAGTATTCAGACCCTTTGACTTTTTCAACATTTTGTTACGTTACAGACTTATTATAAAATCTATTAAATAAATAAAAAATCCTTATCAATCTACACACAATACCCCATAATGACAAAGTGAAAACAGTTTTTTTTAAATGTTTCCATTGATCATCCTTGAGATGTTTCTACAACTTGATTGGAGTCCACCTGTGGTAAATTCAAGTGGACATGATTTGGAAAGGCACACACCTGTCTATAAGGTCCCACAGTTCACGTCAGAGCAAAAACCAAACCATGAGGTCAAAGGAATTGTCCGTAGAGCTCCGAGACAGGATTGTGTTGAGGCACAGATCTGGACAAGGGTAGCAAAAAATGTCTGCAGCATTGAAAGACCCCAAGAACACAGTGGCCTCCATCAATCTTAAATGGAAGCAGTTTGGAACCACCAAGACTCTTCCTAGAGCTGTCCACTCAGCCAAACTGAGCAATCTGGGGAGAAGGGCCTTGGTCAGAAAGGTGACCAAGAACCCAATGGTCACTCTGACAGAGCTCCAGAGTTCTTCTCTGGAGATGGTTGTCCTTCGGGAAGGTTATCCCATCTCTGCAGCACTCAACCAATCAGGCCTTTTTGGCCACACGGAAGCCACTTCTCAGTAAAAGGCACATGACAGCCCACTTGGAGTTTGCCAAAAGAGATTGAACTCTTTGGCCGGAATACCAATCGTTATGTCTGGAGGAAACCTGGATGTTTTTCAGCGACAGGGACACTAGTCAGGATCGAGGGAAAGATGAACGGAGCAAAGTACAACGAGATCCTTAATGAAAACCTGCACCAGAGCGGACCTCAAACTGGGACAAAGGTTCACCTTCTAACAGGACAACGATCCTGCGCACACAGCCAAGACAACGCTGGAGTGGCTTCGGGACAAGTCTCGAATGTGGCCCAGACAGAGCCCGGACGTGAATCCGATCGTACATCTCTGGACAGACCTGAAAATAGCTGTGTAGTGACGCTCCCCATCCAGCCTGACCGAGCTTGAGAGGTTCTGCAGAGAAGAATGTGAGAAATTCCCCAAATACAGCTGTGCCAAGCTTGTAGCGTCATACCCAAGAAGACTCGAGGCTGTAATCGCTGCCGAAGGTGCTTCAACAAAGTACTGGGTGAAGGGTCTGAATAGTTATGTAAATGTGATATTTCTGTTTTTTATTTTTATAAATTAGCAAAAAAATAAAAATCTTATTTTATTTTTTTGCTTTGTCATTATGAGGTATTGTGTGTAGATTGATGAAGGAAAAACACTATTTAATTTGTTTTAGAATAAGGCTGTAAGGTAACAGAATGTGGAGAAGGTAAAGGGGCCTGAATATTTTCCGAATGCACTGTATGTACCGTTTCCAGCTTTTTATTTATGAAGAATCATTTTATGTATAAAGGATATGGTTTGCAAATTCCTACAGTGTATTTATTTTCTTTATGTATATGGAGAGTGAATGCAATAGGATGAGCTATTAGTACAGTATATCTTCCTTTCCTGTGAAGCACTGATCCTAGATCTGTTTGTGATGTCTTGCCAGCTTCATTGCTGCCATTGACATGGAGTAGGCAAAACAGTACAAACAGATCTGGAACCAGGCTAGAAGCACTGCACCTTCTAGAATGAAAATGTTCCTTTGGAGTTGACAAGGTTATTGTCCAGTCATCTGTAGCTTGTGTATAGCCTGTTTCCAGATCTATCTGTGTGCTGTATTGGCAACTCAATCAAATACGAAGGGCACAAACAGGTCTGAGTCTAGGCATATTCCACCAGGCTCAGTAAAAGTGGTTGAAAACTAAGAGACTTGGCAAGGCAAAGTATAACACTTGCTTATTACCATCACATGCATATTAACTCAGAAAATGTATGGTATCTGACATGATGTAGCCCACTGTGTATTATTTTGTAGAATGTGTGTCTGTAGTCCAAGTTCCAACACTGGAAGCACCTACCTACTACACAATGAAAAGTTGGGTTGTAGGAAGTAGTTAAAGAGGCTGGTTCATCTGTGTTATTGTCTTTTAACCTGTGGATACATAAAGTATAAAGTAGTAGTAGACAATTGTCTGCTACCCTCAGATTTGTAGTAGTACTGTAGTGATACTACAGTGTAGTAGCAGTAGTAGTACCAGCTACCCTCAGCTCTGCCCCCCCCCCCCCCCCCCCCCCCTCCGATTGTGCCCCTATGGGTGCCAAGTAGTCTTCCAAAGGAGAGGGGGACATGGACTGGGGACGGGGACCAGGGAAGGCGGCCCACCTGTGTCAGTGTTGTCCTCTTATCTCCTGTACCTAGCGCCATCCCAACTGCCCTGTCTTGCCCGTGTATAGTGTCAAAAATGGTCAACTTTTCTCAGAATTGCATAGTAAGTTGTCAATGTTGTTATTGTTGTGACATTACTCCAGCCATTCATATAGAGACAAAGATAACACAAGTTAGTACCACTTTACACTAAGTTGCTCTTATAACTATGTAGTTACAGGTATAGAGCCACACAGTGGGGATGTCATAATACCCATAAAAACTAGCGGTCAAACGGGGAAATGGTTCCAATCATTTTTCCACCATTCATTTTTCCCATAGGGAATTTGAGAAACATTTAAAATAAGGGCTGTGTTTCATGTAGGCTTACTATTTTGAGAACTATCTCGAACAAGGAGAATTTTGTCAATATATTAGGCTCTATTTACTTTCAGATTCTAAAATGCTAATTGGTGTCAAAGTAGACATAATGCAAAACTACAAATCCCTGTACGTTATCTCTAGCTGACATCTTGTTTAATATTTTTTATTTATTGAAACTTTATTTAACTAGGCAAGTCAGTTAAGAACAAATTATTATTTACAATGATGGACTAGGAACAGTGCCTTGTTCAGGGGCAGAATGACAGATTTTTACCTTGTCAGCTCAGGCATTCGATCTTAGCAACCTTTTGGTTACTGGCCCAACGCTCTAACCACTAGGCTACCTGCCGCCCCTGCCGCTACCTTTGCTAACAGGTGTTGTGTCATTTTAAAACTTCCAGTTTAAATAAATGTAGCCACTTCATTCATTACTAAATTGAGCTAACATTAGATAGTTAATCCAGAGATTCTTACCTTTGTCTTGATTCAGCAATGTCGTTCAGATCATCATGGCATTTGTTGTTCTTTATGATAGCCACATTAGCAGCTAATTAAAATTTTATTTTGGAGGGGTAAATACAGGCAAATTATATTGATAAATTCACCTCGTCCTAGAGAGATTTACACTTATCAAAACGTCACGCTAAGGTAAGCCTACACAAAACACAGCCCTTATTTTACATTTTTCTAAAGTCCCCTATGGGAAAAATGAATGGTGGGGAAATTATTGGAACCAATTCCTTGTTTTGACTGTTAGGTTTTATGGGTATTATGACGCCTACTGTGGTACTCTATAAGGCAACTTAAGTGTTCAGGGCTCTAAAGTGCCATCAATTTGGTCGCATATGCAACAAAATATCTTGCAGTTTTAATTTGGGAGCACCAGTGCGAGAGAAAATATATATTTCATATTTTTTAATAATAATTGTTGTAATGATAAGGCTTCGCTGTACCTGTTGTTTCCCGAGCGCAGATACATTAGTGTCATGCACCATTATTACAGCTAAAACGACTTGTTTCTAGACCCATATTACCGGCGCAACGTTTTTTCTTCCTGTCGAAGTTTAGGCGCATTTTACATTCATAAGTGTAAAATCATGTCCCACGCCATTAACCATTTTTTTCATGTTTATTACCTCATTAGCGAGCTAACAACCTGGTAACTTTACCAGTATATCCAAACATTTGGTGGCACAGAAAGGAAAAGCGATAGCTCCTTTCATGATCATAGCAATGAATGAATGACAGATCTCTTGCATGTTGTCATCACGAACTTGACGCTCTTAAAGAGACGGTGTATCATTTTCAATGTAATGCATCTCAATAGGAAAATAGTGCTTTTACATAATCAAAAACCTAATATTCCACAAATGACTTTGTATCAACATTTCACCTTTTTATAATTAACAAATGTATTTACAAGGCTTCAGAAGTAGAACTAAGCAGGTAGCCTAGTGGTTAGAGCGTTGGACAAGTAACCGAAAGGTTGCAAGATCAAATCCCTGAGCTGACAAGGTAAAAATCTTTTGTTCTTCCCCTGAAAAGGCAGTTAACCCACTGTTCCTAGGCCATCATTGAAAATAACAGTTTGTTCTTAACTGACTTGCCTAGTTAAATAAAGGTAAAATAAAAAAAATATATATATTATTCATATAGGCTATGCAAAATCTCAATTGGTGCTCCTACAATTTGTTGGGCTCCTAACTTTTTAAAGTTGGGAGCACCAGTGCTATCAATGAAAAATGTTAATTTAGAGCCCTGGTTGTGTTACCAAAAATATGAACTAAACTCAGCAAAAAAATAAACGTCTCTCACTGTCAACTGCGTTTATTTTCAGCAAACTTAACATGTGTAAATATTTGTATGAACCTAACAAGATTCAACAACTGAGACATAAACTGAACAAAGGGGGGGTCAAAATCAAAAGTAACAGTCAGTATCTGGTGTGGCCACCAGCTGCATTAAGTACTGCAGTGCATCTCCTCCTCATGGACTGCATCAGATTTGCCAGTTCTTGCTGTGAGATGTTACCCCACTCTTCCATCAAGGCACCTGCAAGCTCCCGGACATTTCTGGGGGGAATGGCCCTAGCCCTCACCCTCCGATCCAACAGGTCACAGACGTGCTCAATGGAATTGAGATCCGGGCTCTTCGCTGGCCATGGCAGAACACTGACATTCCTGTCTTGCAGGAAATCAGACACAGAACGAACAGTATGGCTGGTGGCATTGTCATGCTAGAGGGTCATGTCAGGATGAGCCTGCAGGAAGGGTACCACATGAGGGAGGAGGATGTCTTCCCTGTAATGCACAGCATTGAGATTGCCTGCAATGACACCAAGCTCAGTCCGATGTTGCTGTGACTCACCGCCCCCAGACCATGACGGACCCTCCACCTCCAAATCGATCCCGCTCCAGAGTACAGGCCTCGGTGTAACGCTCATTCCTTCGACGATAAACGCAAATCCAACCATCACCCCTGGTGGGACAAAACTGCGACTTGTCAGTGAAGAGCACTTTTTGCCAGTCCTGTCTGGTCCAGCGACGGTGGGTTTGTGCCCATAGGTGACGTTGTTGCCTTACAACAGGACTACAAGCCCTCAGTCAAGCCTCTCAGCCTATTGCGGACAGTCTAAGCACTGACGGAGGGATTGTGCATTCCTGTGTAACTCGGGCAGTTGTTGTTGCCATCCTGTACCTGTCCCGAAGGTGTGATGTTCGGATGTACCGATCCTGTGCAGTTCTACACGTGGTCAGCCACTGCGAGGACGATCGGCGTCTCACAGTACGGACATTGCAATTTATTGCCCTGGCCACATCTGCAGTCCTCATTCCTCCTTGCAGCATGCCTAAGGCACTTTCATGCAGATGAGCAGGGACCCTGGGCATCTTTCTTTTGGTGTTTTTCAGAGTCAGTAGAAAGGCCTCTTTAGTGTCCTACGTTTTCATAACTGTGACCTTAGTTGCCTACCGTCTGTAAGCTGTTAGTGTCTTAACGACCGTTCCACAGGTCCATGTTCATTAATTGTTTAAGCATGGGAAACGGAGTTTAAACCCTTTACAATGAAGATCTGTGAAGTTATTTGGATTTTTACGAATTATGTTTGAAAGACAGGGTCCTGAAAAAGGGACGTTTCTTTTTTTGCTGAGTTTATGTCAGCATGCCAGGCAGAAGGTTGTTTTCATCGTGTCCATTGTATTTACGTGTAAGTAGGAATTCCCAGGGGTCCAAATGTTTAATATCTGTATTATCTGACCACTAATATGACCCAAATTTACAGTGACAGTTCCGTCTTTCGACTGTTTTTTTCCTATTGTTGTGGCCAGTGCTTGTGTATCAAACAGTCTGTCAGATGTGCAAAATGAAAATGGTTGATCAGTGTTTATTTTATAAAGACGTGTTGTTAATAAGAAGAAGAAACGATTAAAACTACTGATTTTGTAATTACTGGAAAATACTGATGGTTGTATTAACATTTTGAATAAATGGTGTACTTTGCGCATTTCATTGTCTTCAATGTATATGAGAAGCCATTCCTGTTGCACAGAACTTGTAGCTGTCCTCTACTCTCCTCTATGGTAGCCTTGTGTGGCTGTGCAGAGAGGGAGACGGGCAATGTGATAACAGCCCTCTGCCCTCCGTTAAGCAGCTGTCAGGCGCTTGGTGTTAGCGGAGGCTCTCCGCTCCTCTCAGAAGAAATACTCATTCACTGGCTGTACTGTGGGGTTACTGGAGACACAGTCCTACAGGCTGCATGCTAGCATCAGTCACAGCCATAACTCTTGGCATGGCGAAAGAGAGAGTTTAGAGGAGTGAACGAATCCATCCACAGTGCCCTATTTTCCGTGGTCACTTCATAGAAAGTATTATATTATTACATACACTGAACAAAAATATAAATGCAACAATTTCAAAGATTTCACTAAGTTACAGTTCATGTAAGGAAATCAGTCAAATTGAAATACATTCATTAGGCCCTAATCTATGGATTTAGCATGACTGGGAATACAGATATGCATCTTTTGGTCACAGATACCTTTAAAAAAGGTTGAGGCGTGGATCAGAAAACCAGTCAGTATCTGATGTGACCACCATTTGCCTCATGCAGTGTGACACATCTCCTTCGCATTGAGTTCATCAGGCTGTTGATTGTGGCCTGTGGAACGTTGCCCCACTCCTCTTCAATGGCTGTGTGGAGTTGCTGGATATTAGCGGGAACTGGAACACGCAGTCGTACATGTTGATCCAGAGCATCCCAAACATGCTCAATGGGTTACATGTCTAGTGAGTATGCAGGCCATGGAAGAACTGGGACATTTTCAGCTTCCAGGAATTGTTTACAGATCCTTGCTACATGGGTCCGTGAATTATCATGCTGAAACATGGGGTGATGGCGGCGGATGAATGGCATGACAATGGGCCTCAGGATCTTGTCATGGTATCTCTGGGCATCCAAATTGCCATGGATAAAATGCAATTGTGTTCGTTGACATAAGCTTATGCCTGCCCATACCATAACCCCACCGCCACCATAGGGCACTCTGTTCACAACGTTGACATCAGTAAACCGCTCGCCCACACAACGCCATACACACTCTGCCTTCTGCCCGGTACAGTCGAAACCGGGATGTTTTATTTCAGCTCATGGGGATCAACACTACGTTAATACCAACATGTTGCATTTTTTATATGTTTTGTTCTGTATAGGTATGTAGTTACTCTGTGCCTGTGTTCCTAATGTTTCTAAACTTCTTGTTAAGTAACACATAGTCTATCTGGTAATACGGTACTTGAATTCTCAATCTCAAAGCAATCTGTTAAGGAGAGGGAATGGGGGACTGTTTAAGTGCATGTTACCCTGCTAACATGGGTTACCGTATGTGGCATAATGGTGCTCCATACACACTGAATCCTGGGAACAGGGCGGCGAGAGGCCCTGACCCCAGTAGGCCACTGTAACCTGAATTAGCAGCGTGGAACTCTCGATGGAATAGAACTCTTAGAACTCTGAATTAGAATCGGAATGTTTTAAAAGTGGAACTAATTCAAATTATATGAGAGAAACTCCGAGTCCTGGCACTGTTCCACCACCTCCTTATCTAGAGAGGACTGGGGTCATTGCCAGCTGGCCCAGTCTGAATGTAACCAGCGCAGGCGAAAGGACAACACAGCCACGATGAGAATAACAGGCCAAAGAGATGAGGTTATGGCAGAGCCGGTATCATGTGATTTAGCTCTATTGTCCCTCTGCTCTGTCTATAAGGCAGCGAGTGTCTCCATTTAAATCTGTGTCTGCAGCATGGTGTCCCTCAGTCAAAGAAGAAGGGCTACATTCATGAGACACAATGGGTGAGAAAGATCACGTGTAAGGTCTGTTGACACGGCTCTATTAGCTTTTTAAAAAAATGGAACCTTTGTTTAACCAGGTTAGTCTCATTGAGATAACCTGGATATTGTGTTGGTATGTGCATTCAACTCTCGTAGCTAGCCACTCAACACATCGCTTCGAGATTATGTATATCCTACCGTAGGCCTACTACCCTTTTGACATCAGCAGTTGTCACAGTTATTTTACAGTACAGTTTACATGTCTGCGGTATTCTACAGGGCATAAAATAATATATTTGTATAGAGGATCAAGCTGAAAGCAACCAAATAGAGTGTGATTCATATATTTTTTTAAATGTGCGTGAGCTAAAAAAAAACTGGTGCTCTGGTTACAAATAACTACTTTTTATGCCTGCCTGCAGAACAGCAATACAGGAGTGTTATCAATAAACTGTTTGAAGAATCCAATTTCATGATACACACTTGAAGTCGGAAGTTTACATAGACCTTAGCCAGATACATTTAAACTCAGTTTTTCACAATTCCTGACATGTAATCCCAGTAAAAATTCCCTGTCTTAGGTCAGGATCACCACTTTATTTTAAGAATGTGAAATGTCAGAATAATAGTTGACAGAATGATTTATTTCAGCTTTAAATTATTTCATCACATTCCCAGTGGGTCAGAAGTTTACATACATTCAATTAGTATTTGGTAGCATTGCCTTCAAATTGTTTAACTTCGGTCAAACATTTCGGGTAGCCTTCCACAAGCTTCCCACAACAAGTTGGGTGAATTTTGGCCCATTCCTCCTGACAGAGCTGGTTTAACTGAGTCAGGTTTGTAGGCCTCCTTACTCGCACACGCTTTTTCAGTTCTGCCCACACATTTTCAATCGGCTTGAGGTCAGGGTTTTGTGATGGCCACCCCAATACCTTGACTTTGTTGTCCTTAAGCCATTTTGCCACAACCTTGGAAGTATGCTTGGGGTCATTGTCCATTTGGAAGACCCATTTGTGACCAAGCTTTAACTTCCTGACTGATGTCTTGAGATGTTGCTTCAATATATCCACAAAAATGACATCTATTTGTGAAGTGCACCAGTCCCTCCTGCAGCAAAGCACCCCCAAAACATGATGCTACCACCCCTGTGCTTCACGGTTGGGATGGTGTTCTTCGGCTTGCAAGCCTCCCCCTTTTTCCTCCAAACATAACGATGGTCATTATAACCAAACAGTTCTATTTTTGTTTAATCAGACCAGAGGACATTTCTCCAAAAAGTACGATCTTTGTCCCCATGTGCAGTTGCAAACCGTAGTCTCGCTTTTTTTATGGCGGTTTTGGAGCAGTGGCTTCTTCCTTGCTGAGCGGCCTTTCAGGTTATGTCGATATAGGGCTTGTTTTACTGTTTTACTGTTTCCTCCAGCATCTTCACAAGGTCCGTTGCTGCTGTTCTGGGATTGAGTTGCACTTCTTGCACCAAAGTACGTTCATCTCAAGGAGACAGAACGTGCCTCCTTCCTGAGCAGTATGACGGCTGCACAGTCCCATGGTGTTTATACTTGCATACAATTGCTTGTACAGATGAACGTGGTACCTTCAAGCATTTGGTTCATCCTTGGGAACAATTTCCAAACTTGGTCTTGGCTGATTTTATTTTTTTTTCCCATGATGTCAAGCAAAGAGGCACTGAGTTTGAAGGTAAGCCTTGAAATACATCCACAGGTACACCTCCAATTGACTCAAATGATGTCAATTAGCCTATCAGAGGCTTCTAATGCCATGACATAATTTTGGGGAATTTTCCAAGCTGTTTAAAGAAACAGTCAACTTAGTGTATGTAAACTTCTGACCCACTGCAATTGTGATATAGTGAATTATAAGTGAGATCTGTCTGCAAACAATTGTTGGAAAAATTACTTGTCATGCACAAAATAGATGTCCTAACCGACTTGCCAAAACTATATTTTGTGGTTGAAAAATTAGTTTTAATGACTCCAACCTAAGTGTATGTAAACTTCCGGCTTCAACTGTACATGTTTCTAAAGATCAGAGGTGGGATATCTGTTTTAGCTACAGTCATGAGAGCTGTCATGGCAGTTCAGACATGGGTTGAGGCCCAAAATGGCACCCTATTCCCTACATAGTGCGTTACTTTTGACCAGGGCCCAGACATTGACCGTATAATAAAACGCAGGGTGACAGGGTGAGATTTGAGCTGTAAGGATATTTTCTGCTTAGATGGACACCCTGCCTTAGCTGCCTGCAAAGAGCTTAGCAGTTAACCCTGGCCTGCCTGCCACACAAACACAGGAGGGGAGCTGCATGGGACGGCTAGAAGCTGGTTTTACCCTACCAAAACAACACAGAGCAACAGGACACCCGCAGTGCTGAGGGATTGACATTAATCCATAACACCGCACGACACGGCATCTTTGGTGACTTTCACTAGCACATCAGACGGATAGGTGTCAATGGAGTGAATGGAATGGGGAAATATTGTCGACTCTTCACACACTGTAGCTATCTACTGTATCTATGACCAGATTTTCTGGTTTCTCACCCGAGCCCCATGTATCAAACAACGAAACAGCAATGTGTTTGCTCTCTCTCATCTACTGTATGTAGAGTAGGCATTTACAATCATTGACACTGTGACACATGGCAGCCAGACTACATTTTGCTGTGCAGCAACAATGGCCTTGGCGATGGAGAACGAACATGCATCTTGATGAGCTACCAGTCGGTCCCGATTACCCAGTCATTCTTTGAGTGTGGTTATGAGTGCAGAGTCAGCATGTTGTGGAGACTGACTGGCTGCGGACTCTCACTTATTAGCCAACAACATCCTATTTCCACACTACAACATCGAACTGTTATGGCATCCTATTTCACTTCCTCTAAAAAAGGAGAAATTCAACAACATCAGAACTTAATTTAAGTCTACCATAAAAGCGGAGTTCATTCATGAAATGTTCATTTGAAAACGCATAAAAAAATACACTGAGTATACCAAACATTAGGAACACCTTCCTAATTAGGAACCCCTTTTGCCCTTAGAACACCCTCAATTAGTCGGGGCATGGACTCTACAAGGTGTCGAAAGGGTTCCACAGGGATGCTGGCCCATGTTGACTCCAGTTATTTCCTGTTGGCTGGATGTCCTTTGGGTGGTGGACCATTCTTTATAAACATGGGAAACTGTTGAGCGTGAAAATCCCAGCGGCATTGTAGTTCTTGACACAAACCGGTGCGCCTGGCACCTAATACAGTACCATACCCCGTTCAAAGGCACCTACATTGTTTGTCGTACCCATTCACTCTCTGAATGGCACACATACACAATCCATGTCTCACTGCTTAAAAATCAGTCTTTAACCTGTCTCCTCCCCTTCATCTGCACTGATTGACGTGGATTGAATAAGTGACATCAAGGGGTTATAGCTTTCACCTGGATTGACCTGTTTTGTATACTCTGTGTATATTTTAATTAAGGTGAAATGAAATGCATAGATAGAGATACGGCTCCACTTTTACAGACACCAATGAACCACCTGTCAAGTTGCTGGTAGTGGTAAGGTAGTAAGGAGAGTAGAGAGTACTGTTACAGCCCCAGCAGTAGGTTGTTTTGAATTGCTGGTTACCAGCTCTCACACTAACTGTGTGTTAATCCCTGAGAAAGTTACTACAGTTACTACGGTCACAGGTCAGCGAAGAAGAGAAAGGCACATGGTGAGTTTTGAAATCAGCTATCGAAAGAATTGCACATTCAAATCGTAGTCTGCTACAGAAGCTAACTAGGTGAGGAGCAAAGTTGTGATTCAGACCTGTTTGTCATGTGGTTTAACCATTTCCTGAGAGCGAGCGAGAGAGACAAAGTGTTCTATTGCACGTACACAAACTTCCACCCACTATGTAACACGGAAATACAACTACACTGACAAACACACCCACAGACAGCAAATACACAGACAGTAAACCCATGGGCAGCAAAAACAGTCAATCAGGCACGCCTTCAGTTATCCATACCAGTGGGGAATGTGGATTACCTTATCTGTACCCAGACACAATGGGGCAAATGTAATATCTGAAAAACAGTTGGGTATACAGCCCCACATGTACATGATGATAGTGTAAAAACATCACATGACATCGCACTGGGCACAGACATCATTTCAACATCTACTTTTGATTTACATTTGGTTGAGTTGGTCAACTAACGTGAATTCAATATGAAATCAACCAAAAATGGGTCCTCAGATCCTCAAAAGGTTCTACAGCTGCACCATCCAGAGCATCCTGACTGGTTGCATCACTGCCTGGTATGGCAACTGCTCGGCCTCCAACCGCAAGGCACTACAGAGGGTAGTGCGAATGGCCCAGTACATCACCGGGGCCAGCTTCCTGCCATCAAGGACCTCTATACCAGGCGGTGTCAGAGGAAGGCCCTAAAAATTGTCAGACTCCAGCCACCCTAGTCATAGACTATTCTCTCTGCTACCACACGGCAAGCAGTACCGGAGCTGTGAAGTCTAGGTCCAAGAGGCTTCTAACAGCTTCTACCTCCAAGCCTGAACCTCTAATCAAATGGCTACCCAGACTATTTGCATTTCCCCCCTCCCCTTATTTTACACCGCTGCTACTCTCTGTTGTTATCATCTCTGCCTAGTCACTTTAATAACTCTACCTACACGTACATATATATTATTACTTGTTACTTTTTTTTCTTATACGTATTTTTTAAAACTGCATTGTAGGTTAGGGGCTCGTAAGTAAGCATTTCACTGTAAGGTCTACACCTGTTGTATTCGGGGGGGGGGGGGTTTGATTTGAGTTCCACACTGCCTCTGGAAGCAAGGTCAGCACAAGAACTGTTCATCAGGAGCATCATGAAACGGGTTTCCATGGCCGAGCAGTCACACACAAGCCTAAGATCACCATGCGCAATGCCAAGCGTCGTCTGGAGTGGTGTAAAGCTTGCCGCCATTGGACGCTGGAGCAGAGTAAACACGTTCTCTGGACTGGGGAATCACGTTTTAGCAGTACGACAGACTAATCTGGGTTTGGCAGAGGCCAGGAGGACGCTACCTGCCCGAATGCTAGTGCCAACTGTAAAGTTTGGTGGAGGAGGAATAATGGTCTGGGGCTGTTTTTCATGGTTTGTGCTAGGCCCCTTAGTTCCAGTGAAGGGAAATATTAACGCTACAATGACTTCTAGATGATTCTGTGCTTTCAACTTTGTGGCAACAGTTTGGGGAAGGCCCTTCTTGTTTCAGCATGAAAATGCTCCCGTGCACAAAGCGAGGTCCATACAGAAATTGTTTCGAGATCGGCTGTAGAACTTGACTGGCCTGCACATTGCCCTGACCTCAATCCCATCGAACATCTTTGGGATGAATTGCAACGCCGACTGCGAACCAGGCCTAATCGGCCAACATCAGTGGCTGTTCTTGTGGCTGAATGGAAGCTAGTGTGAACGCTGCGTGTAACAAATCCGGTATCAGGATAAATAAAAAGCAAGGTCTGCTAACTTTCTTTAATTATGTTTAATTAACGCAAACAATAAATGGCAAATGCAATTTTCGTATATACGGGTTCACTGTATCTCCGCGCAGGGTAGAACAGGGAACTGGCAGGAAGTACGTAAACAGCTGTTCTTATACCGTGATGACGTAGTTCCAACGCGTCTGTTGGCCTATCACAGTAGAGGCTGAGCGCGGTTTAAACTTTGCCCAGCCTATGCTGGCACTCGGACTTGTCCAAGTCCCTTAGTGCTCTCCTCTGTCCGCATCTGGTTGTTGGGTAGATTACATCCGTCTTGTGTCTTCCCGTCGATTCTACACTCAAACAGTTCCTAATATGGTATTGTCCAGTGCTCTACCCTCCCTGGTTGGCTTAGAGATATGCACCCCTCCCCTCTCCAGATTGACCACAGCTTTTATGGCCTTTCACTCAATGTTGGTCAGTCTTTACACACATACATCTGTATTGTTTGTGTGTGTGTGTAACAAAACAACATTCATCTTCATACACTATAGCAGGCTATAGTGCATAAACATAAATCCTAACACTAGTCCCTGCATCAAAGTTCCAACATCTACTGGGAAGCCTTCCCAGAAGAGTAGAGGCTGTTATAGCAGCAAAGGGGGGCCAAACCAAACTCCACATTAATCCCCATGATTTAGAAATGAGACGTTCGATGAGCAGGTGTCCACATTCAATACAATAAGGTAGCGTGTTTCGCACTGGCTGAAAGTTGATTGCATTTGTGAGCGGAGGTGCCCCACGCTGTCTGACTCAGGTCTGAACAAATGTGATCTAGACTAATTAAGCACGCGTAGTAATTGTTAGAATTCTTTTTTCCCATGGAAAAGTGATTGCTTTTGATAAAAACGCTTTATCTGCCTTCCCAATGAAAATGACTTATATATTTCATGGAAAAGAGATGCTCTATGTTTATGGACAATGCACCTGCTGCCTTGTTGACAAAATGACCGAGCTGCGCAAATTATTGTTCGATTTGAGAAGTGCACTCCTCCCTCTCCGCTTTCGACTGATAACGTGACTGGGAACTGTTCAACCCGTCCCAGCGTAAAATAACTCACTTATTAGTACAGCGCTCACCTACATGCGGGCTCGTTATTGGTGGAGCCATGTCTGTGTCCTATTGGCTCTTGCACACACGACGTAATCAGAAGCGCGAGATGGACAGCAGTTGAGATCTAATTTTATTAGCGTCCTCAACAAATGTTTGTATTTTTTTTAATTAATCAGCTTTCCAGTCGGTGCTTTGTTTGTAGTTTGAGAGACATGTTTGTGTGTCGAGGAGCGAGGCTGTCGGCGAAGGCTTTGGAGCAGGGTTTCAACTCCACGACAGGGGCAGCGGCGCAACTTAAAACAAATAGACTAACGTTAGTTGACATTACCTGCACATTGCCATTACGTAACATCCATACATTCAAATGCTCCCGAGCTTTTTGTGGATATATCGGTGGTGGTGGTCGGGAAACGGATGATTCTGCACTTTCGCTCGATGGAAAGCGAGAAAAAAGGGAGAAGGACATGTTCTCCGTCAAGAACCGGGACTCTGTTCGTTTCATAATCACGCATCAGCAACAATTAACTCGAGGACATTTGGTTTCTTTAAATCTCTCCAACAAAAGTAATGTTGAAAGTTTATTCAGCCGTACACATAACGTCACTAGCTCAACGCTTTATCGGACGAATGGAGGCCAACGCTGGCAGAAGAAACTATACGTAGATGCACTTGAATCTGTGTTTACGTCTGGCGCCAATGTCTGCAATCATCAATTATATCCCACATTGGCTGTGCAAATGAGACATTTTTCCTCGGTTGCTGTTACTCCCAAACGGGTGGAGGACTCGCCCGCAGATCACAAAGTGGTAAATTCAACTTTGAATTGTATTTGTTTAAACAATGTGACATCGAATTTAAATTAACGATGTTTGACCATCAATCATGCCAGTGGTATAAAGTACTCAGTGGCAATTTTAGAATGAAAATCTCGGTGGGGCAAAAACATTTTTGGGCGAGATGCATGCCTGCAAATCTACTACACAACACTAAACACTACATTAATTGCACTATAACAGTGACAAACGGTGCCCACAATCTGTAAGGGCTTACATAAAGCTGTCCCAAAACCTTCCCACTGCCACATCTGGCTATCAGCGGAGCCTTGTCTGCAGCGAAACAGATCATTCCGCCTCATTTACTGCCTTGAAAAAAAAAACATTGCTGATATGGCTGACTTGCTTAATTAAACAAATGTAATTTCTACTTACAATTGACATGTACAAACTATGGCATAAGGGGACGACAAGCAGATAAGAGGCTATTCTTATTTTCGATTAAGACATTAATGAACGACCTAGGACAGACGTAGTCAATAACTATTTGTTAAACACTTTTGAAATGTACAGCGACAGAATTCAGAACATGGGCCATTCTTACAGTATTCTCCTTGTACACCAAGTCAGAACCATAGGATAAATACAGGGGGCATATAGGCAGACAATGGAAGTTCTTACAATGTTCAATGATTGCATTTCTCTAAAACAGGTTATAGGCTACATGTGCACCACATGTCAGAACAGTAGGTGAAATTTAAGTGGTAAAGGGACAAAATGATTAGGTTGAGGGACATGGAATAGCAACAGCTTACTACACAACATACACTTAGTATTACTTTCTTGCTACAGTATACCGTGCCTTTGGAAAGTATTCAGATCCCTTGACTTTTCTCAATTTGTTACGTTACAGCCTTATTCTAAAATTGATTAAATAGTTTTTTCCTCATCAATCTACACACTAGCCCTTAATGACAAAGCAAAACGTTTTTTTTCTTTATGTGCACAATTAAAAAAACTGAAATCACATTAAAATAAGTATTCAGACCCTTTACTCAGTACTTTGTTGAAGCATCTTTGGCAGCGATTACAACCTCAAGTCTTTTTTTGGTATGACACTACAAGCTTGGCACACCTGTATTGGGGAGTTTCTCCCATTCTTCTCTGCAGATCCTCTCGAGCTCTGTCAGGTTGGATGGGGAGCATTGCTGCACAGCTATTTTGGGGTTTAAGTCTGGGCTCTGTCTGGGCCACTCAAGGACATTCAGAGACTTGTCCTGAAGCCACTCCCGCATTGTCTTGGCTGTGTGCTAAGGGCCGTTGTCCTGTTGGAAGGTGAACCTTTCCCCCAGTTTGAGGTCTTGAGCGCTATGGAGCAGGTTTTCATCAAGGATCTCTCTAATTTGCTACGTTCGTCTTTCACTCAGTCCTGACTAGTCTCCCAGTCCCTGCCGCTGAAAAACATTCCCATAGCATGATGCTGCCAGCACTTTCCTTCACCGTAGGGATGGTGCCAGGTTTCCTCTTGTCGTGACGTTCGACATCCAGACAAAAGAGTTCAATCTTAATTTCATCAGACCAGAGAATCCTGTTTCTCATGGTCAGTCTTTAGCTGCCTTTTGGAAACTCCAAGTGGGCTGTCATGTGCCTTTTACTGAGGAGTGGCTTCTGTCTAGCCACTCTACCATAAAGGCCTGATTGGTGTAGTGCTGCAGAGATGGTTGTCCTTCTGGAATGTTCTGTCAGTGACCCTCACATTCTTGGTCACCTCCCTGACCAAGGCCCTTCTCTCCCGAATGCTCAGTCTGGCCAGGCAGCCAGCTCCAGGAAGTCTTGGGGGTTCCAATCGTCTTCCATTTAAGAACGATTGAGGCCACTGTGTTCATGGGACTTTCAATGCTGCAGAATTTTTTTTGTACCCTTCCCCAGATCTGTGCCTCGACACAATCCTGTCTCGGAGCTCTACAGACAATTCCTTCGACCTCATGGCTTGGTTTTTGCTCTGACATGCACTGTCAACAGTGGGACATAATATAGACAGGTGTGTGTCTTTTTCAAATCATGTCCAATCTATGGAATTTACCACAGGTGGACTCCAATCAATCAATCAAATTTTAGAAATCTCTCAATATTTTTTCACACAATTGTCCAGTGTTGGTGATTGTGTGCCACTGCAGCCGCTTCTTCTTGTTTTTTAGCTGATAGGCGTGAAACCCGGGTCGGTCGTCTGCTGCAATAGCCCATCTGTGTTCAAGGACCGACGTTCCGTGATGCCGTTCTGCACACCACTGTTGTACTGTGTGTTGCCTGCCTGTTAGCTTGCATGATTCTTGTCATTATCCTTTGAGATCTCAGCTAGCAGTTTTTGCCCACACAACTGCCGCTGACTGTATGTTTTTTGTTTGTCGCACCATTCTCGATAAACCCTAGACACTCTTGTGTGTGAAAATCCCAGGATGCCGGCCATTTCTGAAATAATGGAACCGGCGCACTCATTTTGTCCATTCTAATGTTCAATCAAACAGTAACTGGATGCCTGCTTTATATACAGTTGAAGTCGGAAGTTTACATACACTTACAGGCTGACTACACCGCTCGCGTCGCATGCACGAGCGTTGCAAAATACATTTAGAAATCTATATTATTCAATTATTCCACCCACACTGCTCGCGCGCACCAACAAGCGTCTGTGTTGCCAAGGGCTAAAATAGAAGTCAGTTCTATTTCTGACGCAGATTGCGCTGCAAGTCCTGCCTCTCCCATCTCCTCATTGGTTTATAGAAGCAAGTACCCACTGAAAGACGAACGAGGTCGGTGGGGGTAATGCACCTAATTTATGATCGCAATATAAAGTAAAGAGAAAAAAGGCCTGGAATGAGGAGAGATGACTAGAAACGATACGATTGTACGTTTTATGTGTGGATTAATTGTCGGAGTAGAGGACCTTGTGCATTTCAGGTAAAATAACAACTCAATCTTAATATTCCAGGACAAATTATCTAGCAACAGCAAGTGATCTAAATAGGACAAATTAGCAAGTGCAAGCTAGCTAGCTAAGTTGCCATATATGTTTAATGCTTTTTGACCTGTACCCAAATTAATGTAATTGGTTCAGAGTTTGTTTTGATATTTTAACCTGCGTTTCGTGATCACGTTTGGTGTCGGGGGACAAAATACATTTATGCACAATGGCGCACCCGTTTTGGGTTCCGTGTTAGGTTGGAGTCATTAAAACCTCTCCACAAATTTCTTGATAACAAACTATAGTTTTGGCAAGTCGGTTAGGACATCTACTTTGTGCGTGACACAAGTAATTTTTCCAACAATTGTTTATAGACAGATTATTTCACTTATAATTCACTGTATCACAATTCCAGTTGGTCAGAAGTTTACATACACTAAGTTGACTGTTTCTTTAAACAGCTTGGAAAATTGCCAAAAATGATGGCTCATGGTCATGGCTTTAGAAGCTTCTGATAGGCTAATTGACATCATTTGAGTCAATTGGAGGTGTACCTGTGGATGTATTTCAAGGCCTACCTTCAAACTCAGTGCCTCTTTGCTTGACCTCATGGGAAAATCAAAAGAAATCAGCCAGACCTCAGAAATAAAATTGGTTCATCCTTGGGAGCAATTTCCAAATGCCTGAAGGTGCCACGTTCATCTGTACAAAAAGTAGTACGCAAGTCTAAACACCATGGGACCACACTGCCGTCGTATCGCTCAGGAAGGAGATGTGTTCTGTCTACTAGAGATGAACGTACTTTGGTGTGAAAAGTGCAACTCAATACCAGAACAACAGCAACGGACCTTGTGAAGATGCTGAAGGAAACAGGTACAAAAGTATGTATATCCACAGTAAAACAAGTCCTATATCGACATAAACTGAAAGGCCGCTCGGCAAGGAAGAGGCCACTGCTCCAAAACAGCCATAAAAACGCCAGTTTGCAACTGCACTTGGGAACAAAGATAGTACTTTTTGGAGAAATGTCCTGTGGTCTGATGAAACAAAAATGGAACTGTCGGGCCATAGTGACCATCGTTATGTTTGGAGGAAAAGGTGGGAGGCTTTCAAGCCGAAGAACACCATCCCAACCGTGAAGCACGGGGGTGGCAGAATCATGTTGTGGGGGTGCTTTTCTGCAGGAGGGACTGGTGCACTTCACAAAATAGATGGCATCATGACGTAGGAAAATTGTGTATATATTGAAGCAACATCTCAAGAAGTCTGTCAGCAAGTTAAAGCTTGGTCGCAAATGTGTCTTCCAAATGGACAATGACCCCAAGCATACTTCCAAAGTTGTGGCCAAATGGCTTAAGGACAACAAAGTCAAGGTATTGGAGTGGCCATCACAAAGCCCTGACCTATTGCAGAATATCAGTCTGTCCCTGATGTTTTTCCTGTAGAGAAGTGGCTTCTTTGCTGCCCTTCTTGACACAAGGCCATCCTCCAAAACTCTTCGCCTCACTGTGCGTGCAGATGCACTCACAACTGCCTACTGCCATTCCTGAGAAAGCTCTGTACTGGTGGTGCCCCGATCCCGCAGCTGAATCAACTTTAGGAGACGGTCCTGACGCTTGCTGGACTTTCTTGGGCGCCCTGAAGCCTTCTTCACAACAATTGAACCGCCCTCCTTGAAGTTCTTGATGATCCGATAAATGGTTGATTTTAGGTGCAATCTTACTGGCAGCAATATCCTTGCCTGTGAAGCCCTTTTTGTGCAAAGCAATGATGACGGCACATGTTTCCTTTTAGGTAACCATGGTTGACAGAGGAAGAACAATGATTCCAAGCACCACCCTCCTTTTGAAGCTTCGTCTGTTATTCGAACTCAATCAGCATGACCGAGTGATCTCCAGCCTTGTCCTCGTCAACACTCACACCTGTGTTAACGAGAGAGTCACTGACATGTCAGCTGGTCCTTTTGTGGCAGGGCTGAAATGCAGTGGAAATGTTTTTTGGGGATTGAGTTCATTTGCATGGCAATGAGGGACTTTGCAATTAATTGCAATTCATCTGATCACTCTTCATAACATTCTGGAGTATATGCAAATTGCTATCATACAAACTGAGGCAGCAGACTTTGTGAAAATGAATATTTGTGTCATTCTCAAAACCTTTGGCCACAACTGTAATTGCTAAAATATACTTAAGTATCAAAAGGAAAAGTATAAATTATTTCGAATTCCGTGCCATTCTCAACTTTTGGCCACGACTGTGGTCATGTGGGTCGCACGTCAGCCAGGCTAATTTAGCTTATTCCATGAAGTTGTATAATTTATCAAACTTTTTCATTCCACAGTACTGCCCTGCTTCTATTCCCTTGACCAATGTTCACCTTATAGGCATGCAGATTTTAAAACAGGCCTATCCATGACATGGCAATGTTTTTTTTCTCCGTGCTTCAGTCAATCACTAGGCCTTCTCGTGTATTATGGTAATATTATGTTTTGTTTCCTTTCCACAATACTAATGAGTATCACAATACTGGTATCGTCCTGGCCCTAGTAACAAACCTCAGTTGGGTCACTTGCTACTGTCCTTGCTGTCACTGGCATACTATCATGTTCAGCTCAATGTTTTTCTCTGTCGTGTGGTGGTCAAAGCAAATGTGAAAACAGTCTGGTCAACCGCTCTCTCTCGCTCTCTCTCTTTTCGCTCTCTCTTCTCGTTCTCGCTCTCTCTTTTATCGCCCCCAGTTAATGTCACCTCTGCCGGCTCTTACCGACACCTACCAATGAGCCCTCCTTTTCGTTCCATTTCCTGTAACCAGTCCTCTCACCCACTGAGCACAGACAACGCTGTCCATGGACGTTGACATTTGGTGAGTCCAATCATAGATGTCTGTTTCACAAGTTTGGACAGTACAGTAAAGTAGAGTATATGTCAGTACAATACACAGTTTAGTACAGTAGAACACACTAGAGTATATAGTACAGTATAATCTACTGTCCTGAACTCTTCTATGCTGTACTCTACTGTGTTGTACTGTGTGTGTGATGTCCAAACTTGTGAAACAAGTCTATGATCGGTACAGATTTGGTCCGGGGACCAACCTAATTTGGTCTTGTTTGGGTGCGGAGCTCATTTGAATAATAGCCAGTGTGTAGAATAATACCCATACGTGCAAAGGAGGATATTACATGTTTTTTTTACATTTGTGTACCTCTTCAGGAAACATCACCTGAAGAGGACGGCATTCATAATGATGTTTTTCTGTATAGATCATAGAACCATGATGTCATTCTGTTACCGGGTGTTAGTTCACTTCACTTACTGTAGTTCAATAACTCAATGTGTCATATCATAGCTGACACCCAGTGTTCCCTCTAAGCTGCACGCGCGGCTCAGTAGCCCCAAGACTGCCGCGCAGAAATATCAGCCCACAGAGAGAAGCATGTGGCGGAAGAATCAGAATTAGTTGGGTAACATAGATAATTAAGATGTCTTATCTGCATAATATGCTTATGTGAGATACTTGTCATTAGAATGTATCCCTTTGGACTCTGGCGTTGGCAGTTGCACTTCCTCTCTCAGCTGGGGCTCAGTCACCTGGGGCCCAGAGAGGGGAGAAGTCAGGCTTGTCTTTCACATGTCCCTGGTGCTATGCAGAATATCAGAAGGAGAAGAGGACAGGAGGGAGCATTGTCTTCATACGTGAATGTGTCTTTACCTATTCTTAAACCATGTGAAGGGATGTTCTGATTTAATGGGGAACCAATTACTTGTCTCCACAATGTCTGTGTGCCAGTCACTCCTTACTTGGGCCTTGGGGACAATCAGGTTTGAGACAAGATGTGTGGGGTAGTGTCTGGAACCATTCTATGTCATCTCTGATGTTGCACTTATCCTGGGACAGTGTATGACCTAGAGGCTCACTCCCCTCAGTGAGCTTGTCCAGGCGTGTGGTCAAGAAGGGGTTTTACTTGAGATGGGAGTATCTGGAGTTGACAATGGATTCATGCCATAGAATGAGTTTGTTCTTTTGTGCTGTGAAGTACCAGGAATGAGATCGGAGTCTCGTCTTAGGGACCAAACTGAACGATAAGAACAGAATTTATAGCAAACGCTATCTTGCTGCGGGATATTGCTTTCTCATCGATCAAGTCTCACATTGTGACCCGTTCCATACATCTGTTATGTAGACTAGGGGGTGGTGGATCTTTGCCATAAAATATTTTAGTAGCCTTTGTGTCATGGCTCTCAACGAACCATCTGCAGGTGGTTCGTCGACCAGCCATCGCTATCGCAGTGCTCTCACTAATAAAGATTCAGTTTAAGTATAACTCTGACTTGTGTGATAAGTTTCTCTCCTCATTTCATAATACAGAAATGAACCACCATCAGCACGAGATTGAACTTCACTCAACGGTCACCAACCGTCGACTGATCCATCTCCAAGGAATTCCTAGTCGATCGCCAAACATTTCTGTAAAAAACCCAACGATAAAGCCTTGTGTTTCTATTTATACATATTTTTTTGTCTAGGACTGTTGGCGGTAGGGTGCACCCGATTCAGCTTCCCTGCACACCGGGTAGACGAACTGTTGTCATTTTGAACCATTTCATGTGTCTGAAGGCACAAACTCTGCCAAGTGCCCTACCGCTGGTCAACCAGGTGGCTCAGATAACCGTGCCTGCAGTAACGTAGCAGGCGTAAAAGAAAGCTACAGCAAAGTAGATACTGTGACATTTCAGAACGTTTAAAACCATGACTAGAGAGAGACTCAATGAATACAGCAAAGAGATGCTGTTCTTTTTTGAGTTCATGTTTAAGTTCTTACTCAGAACTGTCAACACTTTGTATTCAACACTTTTATAAGCCATAAAATGCACAATATTTCTATTTCCACTCTGCAGCAGTAATGAATGAGTAGGAAAGTGTATTTTGAAATACATATATTCTTTAAATGGCCAGAACAACAATGCATTGGCAGGGCAATTCAAGCAAAGCTAATATGCGGTTGTAATGTATTGGGCCTATAGCTTACTGCACAAACCTCATTGCTACAGTGCGGTTTTTAATTGGTTAATGTTGCATAGGCTTATGTTTAGGTCATGTTTAAAAGAAAATCTGAGTGGTATATCTCGGCTTGTATTTTGACGCGAAGTGATCTTGACTCAATGGTCGGTGATCACTATTCCGGAGTTCTCCCTGTTAACACTATCAACGTTTCCCTTTACTGTGGCAATTGTGTGACGCTATATTAGCCACTTTCAATGCAACATACCCAGACAAAATGTAGAGCCAGCTTGATGCGGACCTTGCCTAGTTATTTTCTACTCTCAGCCCCTCCTATTGGTCTAGGAATGAGTTGTTGCTCTGCCTGTGACACCCAGCAGGCGATATAGAACTCACCACTCTCACTCTGACTGGCAGTGGTACAATAACTTACACTCCAGCTTCCTTACTCTGTGTTTTATGATTTGCATCTTATTTGGTTCTTACCTTTTCACCTATTGGAACAAAGCTGCTTTATGTGTGTGAATATATCAAATTGTATTTGTCACATGTGCCGAATACAACAGTTGTAGTAGACCTTTTACAGTGAAATGCTATAAAAAAAACAATGCAGTTTTAAGAAAATTCAACAACAACAAAAAAGTTATAGCAAAAGTTATAGATAAGAAAAACAAATAATTAAAGAGCAGCAGTAAATAACAATAGTGGGGCTATATACAGGGGGTACCGGTACAGATTCAATGTGTGGGGGCACCGGTGTCGAGGTAATTGAGATAATTATGTACATGCAGGTAGGGTTGTTAAAGTGGCTATGCAGAGATAACAGAGCGCAGCAGCGTGGGGGGTGCAAATAGGCTGGGTAGCCATTTGATTAGCTGTCCAGGAGTCTTATGGCTTGGGGGTAGAAGCTGTTTAGAAGCCTCTTGGACCTAGACTTGGTGCTCCGGTACCGCTTGCCGTGTGGTAGCAGAGAGAACAGTTTATGACTAGGGTGGCTGGAGTCTTTGACGATTATTAGGTTCTTCCTCTGACACCGCCTGGTATAGAGGTCCTGGATGGCAGGAAGCTTGGCCCCGGTGATATACTGGGCCGTACGCACTACCCTCTGTAGTGCCTTGCGGTCGGAGTCTGGGCAGTTGCCATACCAGACAGTGATGCAACCCGTCAGGATGCTCTCGATGGTGCAGCTGTAAGATCTTTTGAGGATCTGAGGACCCAAATATTTTCAGTCTCCTGAGGGGGAATAGGTTTTGTCGTGCCCTCTTCACGAATATCTTGGTGTGCTTGGACCATGTTAGTTTGTTGTTGATGTGGACGCCAAGGAACTTGAAGCTCTCAACCTGTTCCACTACAGCCCCGTCGATGAGAATGGGGGCGTGCTCGGTCCTCTTTTTCCTGTAGTCCACAATCAACTCCTTTGTTTTGATCACATTGAGGGAGAGGTTGTTGTCCTTGCACCACACAGTCAGGTCTCTGATCACCTCCCTGTAGGCTGTCTCATCGTTGTTGTTGATCAGGCCTACCACTGTTGTGTCATCGGCAAACTTAATGATGGTGTTGGAGTTGGGCCTGGCCGTGCAGTCATGAGTGAAGAGGGAGTACAGGAGGGAACTGAGCACGCACCACTGAGGGGGCCCCCGTGTTGAGGATCAGTGTGGCGGATATGTTGTTACCTACCCTTACCACCTGGGGGCGGCCCGTCAGGAAGTCTAGAATCCAGTTGCAGAGGGAGGTGTTTAGTCCCAGGGTCCTTAGCTTAGTGATGAGCTTTGAGGGCACTATGGTGTTGAACGCTGAGCTGTAGTCAATGAATAGCATTCTCACATAGGTGTTCCTTTTGACCAGGTGGGAAAGGTCAGTGTGGAGTGTAATAGAGATTGCATCATCTGTGGATCTGTTTGTGTGGTATGCAAATTGGAGTGGGTCTAGGGTTTCTGGGATAATATTGTAGATGTGAGCCATGACCAGCCTTTCAAAGCATTTAATGTCTACAGATGTGAGTGCTATGGGTCGGTAGTCATTTAGGCAGGTTACCTTAGTGTTCTTGTGCACAGGGACTATGGTTGTCTGCTTGAAACATGTTGGTATTACAGACTCAGACAGGGAGAGGTTGAAAATGTCAGTGAGAACACTTCCAGTTTGTCAGCGCATGCTCGGAGTACACATCCTGGTTATCCGTCTGGCCCAGCGGCCTTGTGAATGTTGACCTGTTTAAAGGTCTTACTCGCATCGGCTGCGGAGAGCGGGATCACACAGTAATCCGGAACAGTTGATGCTCTCATGCATGTTTCAGTGTTACTTGCCTCGAAGCGAGCATAGAAGTTATTTAGCTCGTCTGGTAGGCTCGTGTCACTGGGCATCTCTTGGTTGTGCTTCCCTTTTGTAGTCTGTAATAGTTTGCAAGCCCTGCCACATCCGAAGAGCATTGGAGCCGGTGTAGTAAGATTCGATCTTAGTCCTGTATTGTTGCTTTGCCTGTTTGATGGAGGGCATAGCGGTATTTCTTAAAAGCTTCCGGGTTAGAGTCCCGCTCCTTGAAGCGGCAGCTCTACCCTTTAGCTCAGTGCGACTGTTGCCTATAATCCATGGCTTCTGGTTGGGGTAGACGTCCTCGATGTACTTATTGATAAAGCCAGTGACTGATGTGGTGTACTCCTCAATGCCATCAGAAGAATCCCAGAACATATTCCAGTCTGTAGTAGAAAACCAGTCCTGTAGTTTAGCATCTGCTTCATCTGACCACTTTTTTTATAGACCGAGTCACTGGTGCTTCCTGCTTTAATTTTTGCTAGTAAGCAGGAATCAGGAGGATAGCGTTATGGTTAGATTTGCAAAATGGAGGGCGAGTGAGAGCATTGTACGCATCTCTGTGTGTGGAGTAGAGGTGGTCTAGAACTGTTATACCTCTGCTTGCACATTTAACATGTTGATAGAAATTCGTTAAAACTGATTTAAGTTTCCCTGCATTAAAGTCACCGGACACTAGGGACGCCGCCTCTGGATGAGCGTTTTCCTGTTTGCTTATGGCCGTATACAGCTCATTAGTGCGGTTTTAGTTCCAACCTCGCTCTGTGGTGGTATATAGACAGTTATGGAAAAAAACAGATGTAAATTCTCTGGGTAAATAGTGAGGTCTGCAGCTTATCATAAGATACTCCACCTCGGGCGAGCAAAACTTTGAGACTTCCTTAGATATCATGCAACGACAGTTGTTTACATAAATGCATAGACCCCCGCCCCGTGTCTTACCAGAGGCTGCTGTTCTGTCCTGCCGATAGAGCTGGCATGTTATACACTATGTTCTTAATGTCATCGTTCATCCACGACTCTGTGAAGCATAAAATATAACCGTTTTTAATGTCCCGTTGGTAGGATATACGTGCTTTCAGTTTGTCACAATTATTTTCTAGCGGTTGAAAGGTCGCTAGCAGAACGGAGGGCAAGGGCAGATTAGCCACTCGTCGCCTGGTCCTCACAAGGCACCCTGATCTTTTGCCTCAATCTACGTTTCCTTCTCCAGCGAATCCACGGGCATTGTGGCCTGGTCAGGTGTCAACAGTATATCCCTCACGTCCGACTCATTGAAGCAAAACTCTTCGTTCAGTTTGAGGTGAGAAATCCCAGTTCTGATGTCCAGAAGCTATTTTCGGGTCACTATGTCTATCCTATAATACCTCTGTATTCCGTGCCAATAATACAGATTGACACTCTACCGCCCCTACTATATGTAATCTTTGGAAGTGTGTGTGTTCTCCCCATGCCCTGCATGCCGCTGTACATGTAATTATCCTACAGATAGTCTCTAATCTCCCCCTCCTGTTCATCCGAGTGTGTCTGTGGCCCGGGGTCACAGACAAAGAGTAATCACAGCCCCGCGTCATGTCTCGTGAGTGGAGCACCAGCTCTCGCTCTCTCACTCTCGTTCTCTTGTTCTTCCCCCCCCAGTAGATTACATGAATAACACAACACTTCTCCAGGCAGACTCCGTCTAATTAGCTGACTCAGTAGTACACTGATTCAGCTTTCAATAGTCTGCAGTAACCTTGCATGAGTAGTGTGTCCAGGCTCGGTCAGGACCCCGTAGGTTTAATGAATGGTTAGGAAGGATGCTGTGGGTTATTATTCAACATATTGACTATTGTATGATGCATATACAGTTGTGGTCGGAAGTTTACATACACCTTAGCCAAATACATTTAAAGCGTTTTTCACAGTTCTTGACATTTAATCCTAGTAAAAGTTCCCTGTCTTAGGTCAGTTAGGATCACCACTTTATTTTCAGAATGTGAAATGTCAGAATAATAGTTGACAGAATGATTTATTTCAGCTTTTATTTCTTTCGTATTCCCAGTGGGTCAGAAGTTTACATACACTCAATTAGTATTTGGTAGCATTGCCTTCAAATTGTTTGACTTGGGTCAAATGTTTCGGGTAGCCTTACACAAGCCTGGGTGAATTTTGGCCCATTCCTCCTGACAGAGCTGGTGTAACTGAGTCAGGTTTGTAGGCCTCCTTGCTCGCACACGCTTTTTCAGTTCTGCCCACAAATGTTCTATAGGATTGAGGTCAGGGCTTTGTGATGGCCACTCCAATACCTTGACTTTGTTGTCCTTAAGACATTTTGCTACAACTTTGGAAGTTTGCTTGGGGTTATTGTCCATTTGGAAGACCCATTTGCGACCAAGCTTTAACTTTCTGACTGATGTCTTGAGATGTTGCTTCAATATATCCACATCATTTTCCTTCCTCATGAAGCCATATATTTTGTGAAGTGTACCAGTCCCTCCTATGGCCAAACAGTTATATTTTTGTTTCATCAGACCACAGGACATTTCTCCAGAAAGTACGATCTTTGTCCCCATGTGCAGTTGCAAACCGTAGTCTGGCTTTTTTTATGGCGGTTTTGGAGTAGGGGCTTCTTCCTTGCTGAGCGGCCTTTCAGGTTATGTCGATATAGGACTCGTTTTACTGTGGATATAGATACTTTTGTACCCGTTTCCTCCAGCATCTTCACAAGGTCCTTTGCTTTTGTTCTGGGATTGATTTGCACTTTTCGCACCAAAGTAAGTTCATCTCTAGGAGACAACGCGTTTCCTTCCTGAGCGGTATGACGGCTGCATGGTCCCATGGTGTTTATACTTCCGTACTATTGTTTGTACAGATGAATGTGGTGCCTTCAGGCGTTTGGAAATTGCTCTCAAGGATGAACCAAACTTGTGGAGGTCTACAATGTCCCATGATGTCAAGCAAAGAGGCACTGAGTTTGAAGGTAGGCCTTGAAATACATCCACAGGTACACCTCCAATTGACTCAAATGATATCAATTAGCTTGTAAGAAGCTTCTAATGCCATGACATAATTTTGGGGAATTTTCCAAGCTGTTTAAAGAAACAGTCAATTTAGTATATGTAAACTTCTGACCCACTGGAATTGTGATAGTGAATTATAAGTGAAATAATCTGTCTAAACAATTGTTCGAAAAATGTATTGTGTCATGCACAAAGTAGATGTCCTATCCGACTTGCCAAACTATAGTTTGTTAACAAGAAATTTGTGGAGTGGTTGAAAAACAAGTTTTAATGACTCCAACCTAAGTGCATGTAAACTTCCAACTTCAACTGTAAATTTCATTAATACTTTTTGAATTTGACTTTTATATGTGGAACCAGGATTGATCTTCCTTGTCCAGGGCTCACTTAAACTTTAAATCTCAATGTGACTTCCCTGAGTTTAATTAAAGGATAAATACAAAATTATATCTCTCTCTGACCCAACCAGAACCAGACTCCAAAGCAGGCCTCAGCCAAAGTCCCTGAGGTACCGGAGCCTGAGGAGGACAAACCTAACAAGACCCAGCAGCTGAAGAAGATCTTTAAGGAGTACGGAGCTGTAGGAGTCTCCTTCCACATATGTATGTCCCTCATGTCTCTGGGCATGTTCTACCTCACTGTGTCCAGGTACTGTATGTTGCAAGACTTCAACAGTATTTATCACATATACAAAAACATTATATTTGTCTTCCTAGTTGACATGGCTTGATTGACAGTTGGCTGAATACCCGAGGGATTATCAGCCAGCTCACCGATCTCCCCTGATAGCTGTAATAGCCCTTGGATTCAACGCCCTCCTGGCACACCCAGCGCTACAGTTCACTAACACACCGCATAATTGTTGTGGGAGAGACGCGGACATACTGAAATGGCATCATGTTCCCTATAGTGCTCTGTTGGTACATTGCAGTGCACCATGTAGGGAATAGGGAGCCATTTTAGACGTAGTTAGAAGATAAGTGTAGAGCAGCATTCTAATGGGATGAACCATTAGAGACCATTTTGATACATTTGATGACTTAATAGTTTATTTCTTCACAAAGCCTTTCAGTAATCTGCGTCTTTGAGGTGCAAGTTAGCAAGATCCTACAATTGCTTTGAGGGCCATGTTGAAATCCTGTCCAATGCTAAAGTTATATGGCTCCCTCTGGTATGTGTGTTCCTCTCCACAGTGGGATCGACATGGCTGAGATCCTGTACAAGATGGGATTCAGTGAATCTCTGGTTCAGTCCAAGTTGGCGGCGGGTACCAGTACGTTTGTCCTGGCGTACGCCATCCACAAGCTGTTTGCTCCGCTCCGTATCAGCATCACTGTGTTATCAGTGCCTCTTCTTGTACGATACCTCAGAAAGAGTGGCCTCTTCAAGGCACCCGACTCGCCTACACACTGAGTGGCTGAGACACCAACCTCCATTAACTTCGATAACGGAGACTTTCCAAATATGACCATTACCATTTCTGGGATCAGGAGGGAATAAGCGTGAGAAATTCTTCCAACCGTCTAATTTTTCAACTGGAATTTCTGCAGGAGAAAAAACAGAACCAACCAAGGCTGACTTTTAACCCACCTGTAGGTCAGTGGCGGTCTGTGCCATTTAAGATGAGGGAGGATGATTTTTAAAATGTATTTCTTATGAGCATGGCCTTGTTTCTATTACGGTATGTTGGATGACTGTCATTCATATTCCATTCACCCAGCTCAATGTAACATTGATAGGTTTAGGCTACTACAAGATACTCAAAATGTCCCTGTACCCATCATGAGATTGCTACAACCTATCTTATGAAAAGTTTACATTGAATCTTCATCAAGATCATTTTTAGTAATCATGGTGAGACTGTAACATATTCAATATCACCGTGAACTCTCGTGCCTGCATCTAGCTGATCTAGGGTGTAATCATTAGTCAAACAGTTGCAAACGAGAGTTTCTATTGCACAAATTCAGGTATGTTTATCCCCACTCAATTTAAGAAACGTTTTTCAACAGAATTGGTGGAATGAATACACCCCTGATCACACGCAAACACAATTCACTTTCATACCAGCCATATACAAACAGCATGATCACTTTGGTCATTGTATATTGTGCATTCGGAAGGTTTTCAGACCCTTGACTTTTTCCTAATTTTGTCACGTTACAGCCTTCTAAAATAGAGCAATTATTTTTTGCCTCATCAATCTACACACTACGCCATAATGACAAACCAAAAGCAGGTTTTTAGAATTTTTTGCAAATGTATTAAAAATAAAAAACTAACATTTACATAAGTATGCAGACCCTTTACTCAGTACTTTGTTGAAGCACCTTTGGCAGAGATTACCGCCTCGAGTCTTCTTGGGTATGACCACTATTTTCAGGTCTCTCCAGAGATGTTCGATCGGGGTTAAGTCCGGGTTCTGGCTGGACCACTCAAGGACATTCAGAGACTTGTCCTGACGCCACTCCTGCGTTGTCTTGGCTGTGTGCTTAGGGTCACTGTCCTGTTGGAAGGTGAACCTTCGCCCCAGTCTGACGTCTGTTGTGGAAATTCTAATCAATGAGGAGGAGAGACAGGGTCAATCACCAATCAGGATATTACTTTATTCAAAACGTATTAATAGAGAAAATATAGAGCAATAACGAGGGATGGTTGTCGGGGGTTGGGTTGAGAGCACTGAGAACGAATACAAACACCTTTTTATAACAAAGATACACCCCCTTGGTCTACATTACAAACAACAGATGTGTGGAATGGGTCACAAGGTTAGGATTTGTATAAAACAAATATATGCTGTAAAGATGTGCTCATTGTGTGGAAATCAGGTTCTGGCCCCTAAAACAAGGTTCCTCTCATCATTATCCATACCCGAGTCCTCTCCACCCAGGTACCTCCTGGCACAGAAACACCAACTCAGTCCGAGAGATGACAAAACCATCATTAATCAGTTGCTAGAGTTAAATCTCAGAAGCTCCTCTCAGTTCACACAGACACGATAGAGTTCTAAGAACCCTATTCTGTTTCATAAAAAAAACGTTTGATGCGATAACAGTATTATAACAATCTTGTAATTTCTCCATGATACGTCCTGAGCGCTCTGCAAGCAGGTTTTCATCAAGGGTCTCTCTGTACTTTGCTCCGTTCATCTTTCGCTCGATCCTGACTAGTCTCCCAGTACCTGCCGCTGAAAAACATCCCCACAGCATGATGCTGCTACCACCATGCTTCACCGTAAGGATGGTGCCAGGTTTCCTTCAGACCGGCCGCTTGGTATTCAGGCCAAATATTTTAATCTTGGTTTCATCAGACCAGAGAATCTTGTTTCTCATGGTCTGAGAGTCCTTTAGGTGCCTATTGCCTAACTCCAAGTGGGCTGTCAACTGCCTATTACTGAGTGGCTTCCGTCTGGCTACTTTACCATAAAAGCCTGATTGGTGGAGTACTGCAGAGATGGTTGTCCTTCTGGAAGGTTCTTCCATCTCCACAGGGGACCTCTGGAGCTCTGTCGGAGTGAACATCAGGTTCTTGGTCACCTCTCTGACCACGGCCCTTCTCCCCCTATTGCCAGCTCTATGAAGAGTCTTGGTGGTTCCAAACTTCTTCCATTTAATAATGATTGAGGACGCTGTTCTTAGGGACCTTCAATGCTGCATAATTGTTTGGTACCCTTCCCCAGATCTGTGCCTCGAAACAATCCTGTCTCGGAGCTCTACGGACAATTCCTTTTGACCTCATGTCTTGGTTTTTGCTCTGACATGCACTGTCAAATGTGGGACTAAATCTTGTCCAATCAATTGAAACTACCGCAGGTGGACTCTAATCAAGTTATAGAAACATCTCAACGATGATCAATGGAATCAGGATGCACCTGAGCTCATTTTTGAGTCTCATAGCAAAGCGTTTAAATACTTATGTAAATACATTCTAAAAACCTGTTTTCGCTTTGTCATTATGGGGTATTGTGTGTAGATTGATGAAAATAAAGAATAACATGCTGACTAGACTAATTGATTTTGTTCACCCACACCAGATGCGATCAGGTCACGCAGGTTGAAATATCAAATGAAACTCTGAACCAATTATATACATTTTGGGACGGGTCGAAAAGCATTTAACATTTTATGGCAATTTAGCTAACTACCTTGCTGTTGCTAGCAAATTTGTCCTGGGATATAAACAGTTTTTTTTTTTACCTGAAATACACAAGGTCCTCTACTCCGACAATTAATCCACAGATTAAACTGTAAACCGAATTTGTTTCTAGTAATCACTCCTTCCTTCAGGCTTCTTTTTCTTCTTTGGACTTTATATGGCAGTTGGCAGCCAACTTTAAGGTGCATTACCTCAACCAACTGGATTCTGGACCTCAATTCATCTTTCAATCACCCACGTGGGTATATGCACCTAAAAACCAATGAGGAGATGGGAGAGGCAGGTCTTGCAGCGCGTTGAGCGTCACAAATAGAACCAGGTTCTATTTTAGCGCCTGGCTACGCAGACGCTCGTAAGCAGTGTGAGTGCAATGATTGAATAACATTTATGGTGAGCATGTAAGGCTGTAATGTAACAAAATGTGTAAAAAGTCAAGGGGTCTAAATACTTTCCGAATGTGGTGTGTACATAATTCCTTCTCGAACTATCTATGCGCTCTCCCCCTCTCACCTCTTCCCTTCGCGTGTGGACTTCAGTGCACAACACATCAACTTGCCAAACCTTCATATCATGACCGCTAACCATTACACACAGCCTACATTGTTGTCACCTCATAGTTAACATACCTACTAGAACTAACGTGTTATTAAACCCGCTAGCTACAATCACGCAGTGTAGTCAGAAAGCAGTTTAGCAGTTGCACCGGTGGGACCCTGTGGCAATAAATGAATAAAACCAAAATCTTACTTTAACTTGGAAGAGTTCCAGTGTTGGATAGCCAGCTAGCTAACGTAGCATACCTTTGTTTGAGTAGGCTAAACTGGCTAGCTGCATTCAACTAGCTAACTGAATGTTTAAAATAATACAACCAAATATAGCTAGCTCTTTCTCTCTCTTGCTTTATTTTTTAATATATGAATTTGTTCAAAACTGTTCAACTATTGTCTTTCTCTCTGAGTCAACTACTCACCACATTTTATGCACTGCAGTAGCTTATGCTTTCAGTACTAGATTTATTCTCTGATCCTTTGATTGGTTGGACATGTCAGTTCATGCTGCAAGCGCTCTGAGAGGTTGAAGGACATCCTCCGGAAGTCGTCATAATCACTGTGTAAGTCTATGGAAGGGGGTGAGAACCATGAGCCTCCTAGGTTTTGCATTGAAGTCAATATACCCAGAGAATGACAGAAGCTAGCTGTCCTCTGGCTACACCATGATGCCACCCTACAGAGTGCTGCTGATGGTATTGTAGACCATTGCAAAACTGTATTAATAAATTGTTTGGTGACGTGAATATATTTCTCATAGTTTTATCTAAAAAGGTTAACTTTGTTTCGCTATTTGTATTTTTATGAAATTCTTTGAGGATGCTCGTCCCCTTACTCCGAGGAGCCTCCACTGCTGTAAATATCCCTATTCGTTTCCTTTACAAACTAAAGTACAGTAGTTGGTCCTCAATACGTATGTTTTAAGATTCTATGCAGTTGTCATTGTGTTTTCATGCCGTTGTGTTTTACCTTACCTCCTGCTTCTTGTTTTGCAACATAAGTAAGTAAAGTGCCATGTCTGTCTGAATTATTGTAATAAAATATGAAAGAAAGTAATATGAATTCACTGTTACAGGTTTATCATTTATTTTAAAGTGATATAAATTGAGTTGAAATTCATCCACTCATGACCATAAATAAAAAGACAACAAAAGGGCCATCTGTCTTAGATATATTTATTTACAATCATATTGAACCAGTGGCACTGGATGAAGTTTATCAGGGACTTTCTGAATCATACTAGAATCTATTCTAAACCCTACCTTGAAGTTCAGAATGTTCTAAGGAATGGTCTAAATAATCTTTTTTTAGGAATAGGAGTTGTGGATACAGGTTGGTCGGTCAGTCAGCATCTCTTTGTGCTGTGAAGGTTCTCTACTGTGAAGGTTCTCTACTGGGAAGGTTCGTAAAAAAGCTGATCACTCACCTCCACTGACTGGTCTTACTGTTAGCTGAGTAGCCATGTTCTTTTCAGTTCTAGGTGAACGATTCAGCAGAAATATTTAGGTTACCTTCTCTTAACTCTCCCCCTTGTCATTTAGCCTGGAAATGCATATGCTCTGTTAAACAGCGGTTTGGGTTCCAGACTATTTGTAATTAAGGAGAACTGTTGTGTCCAATGCAAGTTCTTGTCCTATTATCTCTGTATGAAGTAAGGATTTATTGGGATATTTGTAGCCTTCCATATAATTGTGTGATTTTTGGGAGGGAATTGATTGGAATATATTTTTTTCTATGTGGGTTTTTATTGCAGTAAAATGTTGTCATAAAACATTTTATTCTGACTAAGTAGCTCTGGATAAGAGTCTGCTAAAGGACAAACATAATTTATACAAAATGTGTAATAAAAAAAACATTGTCAAGATTACAGCCATGATTATAATATGGATGAAATATGGCTGCTCTTAAAGGAAAGCATGTGCACACAGTCAAATACCACCAAGAGCCACACGGTGGCGCTCCTGAACTACAAATCATTCTGTTTCCGTCCTTTATGGATGCAATGATGGTACTATCAAGAGCTTTACTGCGTCTCAGCACAGCGAACAGCATTTATTAAAACCTCATTCATTTAACCAAGACTGTTCAAATACCATCCAGAGCTGCAACTTGTTTAAAAGGAAACGTTTCTCTTGAAAATGCCCTAAATATCTTCTTTAAAAAAAAATATACACTTAATTCATCTCAATGGCCCCGTAACATATTCAGCTTGCACATGCACAACAGTTGTGATACCACAGATAACGTTGATGACTTTTGTCTGCACAAACATTTTAGATTTTTTTTGCAGGCTTCTTCCGCTCAACCCTAAAGCATTTTGGTTATAGCCCCTGTTCTACCAGGTCAGGTCTTCAAGAGGTTCTCATTCTATTGCTTCCCATTAAGGTTTCATAGGTCAGGGGAAAAGGGAAACCAGCAGCCCTGTCTGACTCTGTACCCCCCCCCCCCCCCCCCTAATAACCACTATTGTACTCACCTGTCTTGGACCTGAGTTTAAATAATGTATAGTGTATTCAGACTTATATAATAAAAAATAAAAAGCTTTGTCCATTTACAGTAGGGAAATATGAACAATTTGTTTATTCAACTAGGCAAGTCAGTTAGAACAAATTCTTATTTACAATGACAATGAAGTGCCAGACAGTTATCAGTCTCAGGTAAATGTATAGGGCTCAAGCAGCTTGAACACAGGCATTTACAGTACATGCGCACGCAGACAGGCGCGCGCACACACACACACACACTCGAGGCTCATTATCTGGGCCGAGGAGGACTCTTAGTTGCCATCACCTCACCATCCCCTGGATGTCCCCCATGGCTATGAACAAATTGGTGACAGCTAGGCAGGAAGGCAGCACTTCTAACCACACTGGCAGGCTGTTCTAGCTAGCCTCTTTCCCTCTTGCTCCGTTCTCTCCCTTCCCTGTCTCTCATCTCTTTCTCCCTCTCTTTCCCTTTCTCTCTCCCCCCTCTCTCTGAGGAGCAGGTCAACTCCCTGGGTACTCTATAATAATCACCCCTAGCTGAGTCCCAGATGAGTCCAGTTGTGATGAGGATTTAATGACATAAACACTGTTGTTGGCACAGTATGAATGCTGCCTGCCACCCACAACATTATCTACCTGTATGAGACCCAGCTTGCGTTCCAAATGGCTCCCTATGTGGTGCACTACAGCCCCAGTGTGAATTGTCCTCTCAGAGTCTGAATAGAAAGTCAACAATTCAACAAGTCTCACTACTTGCAGCAGGATCTCTGAGCAGCAGAGCCGGCTCTACAGTGAGGAGCTGAGCACTCTTTCTCCCTTTATCTCTTCCTTTGTCTCACTTCTTCTGTCTCCTCTCTCTCTCCCTTCCTTCCGCATGCTCCTTTTCTCTCTCTCCCACTCGCTCCCTTTCTCTCCGCCCCCCACATTCTCTCTCTCTGTTAAGTTTAGCGGCTGTAGCGGATGGTGGAGTCAACCTGGCTGTGCTGTCAACTGTCTTCCTTCATCATGACGAGGCTCAGTTGCCATAGAGGCCACAGAATACTGGGATTGAGACAGTGATGGTTAGAACTCAGAGCAGCTACATCTTATTATTTTAAAAACAGGAGCTTCTGCCAGTCTCAAATAGATTTATTTATTTTTCATTCATTGCATTCCCCTCTCACATTTTCCTCTGGGTTTTTTGCAAGAGTGTGGCAGTTTATAGTAGAAGGAAGGCTGGGTTGGAGAGGTAGGAGACTGTTCCAGCTTTGAAAGAGGTAGAAAAGTATATAACGTAAGGTCACAACCTGTCACAGTATTTTTGACAGTTGGTGGATTGGTGTTTATTTGGGCTGTGTCATCAACTGAGGTGAATCTAGTAATTACCTGTGATGGCTGGCCTGATAACAATTTCGTTGGGGCTCGATGTTTGTTTCCCCTCAGTTCCAGTCAATTCAGGAAGTACATTGAAATTTGATTCATGAATTGAAAACACCTCGAAAAACAATGTTCATTTTTCAAATCAATTCATGAGTTGAGTTTGTATTAATTCCTTGAATTGACTGAATTGAAATGGCACTGACTCTAACCATGTTAGAATGTACCTTAATCCTGTCCAGCCAGTAGGTGCAGAGCTCTGCTGTGTGCTGTTCGGTTGATGGCGCTGGTGGCTAAAACCTTCAGCTTTAAAACGAACCCTTCTCAAACACTGTGGAAAGCAAACAGACAGACAATTTCTTTCAATTAGCCCAAGCAGGCCAGCCCAATAAATTTTAGTTTGTACCTTCAGACGAAAGGGCCCTGTTGTGCGTCCGGGACCAAATTATGACTAATGGCTGTTGGGGAGCTGCTGAGCTGATCTTCCACTCCTCTGCTCTCTTTCTTTCTCACCTTCTCTCTCCCTCTTTCTCGTTCTCCTCTCTCCGTCTCTCTCTGTGTCTCTCTCTGTGTCTCTCTCTGTCTGTCAAATTCAGATTGCTTTATTGGCATGAAATACAATTGATAGATATTGCCAGAGCAGTAGTGGTACAGCATTTCAGTAAATACAGTAAAATACAATGAGCTTAATAATATTGTGTATATATATTAATGTATACAAGTACAACACTACTGCTGTTTTATTGTGTAATCTACTACCGATTTAAATAAGGTTCTAAAAAGAGAGACAGCTCATAAATAAACAACTAAATGTACACGGATGATGGTTCCACTATGTATTACTTGTAAGTTACATACAATGTATAATAAATCCTTCATGGACTTAATTGTCATGGGATGTATGTCCCTCAGGCTATGGCAGTCGCATATCTGGCAGTAATGTTTGCAGTTTCTCCCTCACCCAGAATAATTCCCAGCTTTAAGTCATTAGTACAGTGCCTTCTGAAACTATTCATACCCCTTGACTTATTCCACATTTTGTTGCGTTACAGCATGAATTCAAAATGGATTACATATATATTCCCCCCATCTACACACAATAACTGATAATGGCAATGTTTTTAGAAAATACAGAAATATCTCATTTACATAGGTATTTACACCCCTGAGTCAATACTTTGTAGAAGCACCTTTACAGCGGTGAGTCTTCCTGGGTAAGTATAAGAGCTTTCCACACCTGGATTGTGCAACATTTGTCCATTTATTCTTTTCAAAATTCTTCCAGCACTGTAAAATTGGTTGTTGATCATTGCTAAACAACCATTTTCAGGTCTTGCCGTAGATTTAAGTCAAAACTGTAACTCGGCCACTCCGGAACATTTGCTGTATTGTTGGTAAGCAACTCCAGTGTAGATTTGGCCTTGTGTTTCAGGTTATTATCCTGCTAAAAGGTGAATTCATCTCCCCGTGTCTGGTGGAAAGCATACCCATAACATGATGCAGCCAGCACTATGCTTAGAAATATGGACAGCGGTAGGGTACTAGGGATTAACTAGCGCCGCCCCCTGTAATTCACATTATGACCACAAGATGTTACCAAATTATTTTCCCAACACTTTCCCTGGCTGCCACTGCTCTTAACAACAAACAATTCCTGTCTCATCACAACTTTTGGAGATATTTCAACTAAACAATTTTGTAGTACTGTGAGTTGATGATTTTTTTTGTTGAAATTTTGAAAAAGTTGTGGATACAGTGGGTAGAACAAGTATTTGATACACTGCCGATTTTGCAGGTTTTCCTACTTACAAAGCATGTAGAGGTCTGTGATTTTTATCATAGGTACACTTCAACTGTGGGAGACGGAATGGTTCCGGAGTTCCAAATTAAGCAGCAGCAGCTGAAAAGATGAGCTCCTACAAATATTGAAATTTAAATGTTTTTTTAGAGTAAAGTACATCGAAAAAATCAAAAGAAAACTGCAAACTGAATAGGAGACCAAACAAGCAGCAAACAAAGAAGAAAGGCTTTTGAAAAAGTAACAATTTTTTTCATAAAATTATATCGTTTTCTTAGCTAGCTAAGTTGTTTACCTGTTGCTAGGCAGTTGCTAGGGACATTCCTGGAAGAAGCTAGCTAGCTAACAAGGAGTGTCTAGTTGGCAGAAGAGAAGAAGGGACAAAGAAGGGACAAAGTGGGACAAAATAAGGACAGAAGAAAAGGGAAAGGGGGGAAAAGGGACATTAAGGTGAAGCAGTCCTCTAAAGACACAAAAGACAATAATACAAGAAACAACACTTCTATTGCCTCTCCCTCTACGATACGCACTTCCGGGTTGGAGCGAGTAGTTGCATTCCGCTTTGCTCCACAGGTAGTATAACATTTAATTTCATTACAGTACAACAGTTTGATTTGTTTGATCTTAGCTGGCTACATAGCCGTCTTTGTATCCAAGATAATTGTGTAGTCTAGAGTAATTGTCGAGGTTACCTAGCCAGTTAGAGGTTACCTAGCCAGCTACACTTTCAAACAAAGTCAACAACGCAGCCACTGCTAGCTAGCCTATTTCACCAGCCAGCAGTACTATATCATTTTAGTCAATAAGATTTTTTGCAACGTAAGCTTAACTTTCTGAACATTCGAGACGTGTAGTCCACTTGTCATTCCAATCTCCTTTGCATTAGCGTAGCCTCTTCTGTAGCCTGTCAACTATGTGTCTGTCTATCCCTGTGCTCTCCTCTCTGCACAGACCATACAAACGCTTCACACCGCGTGGCCGCTGCTACTCTAACCTGGTGGTCCCAGCGCGCACGACCCACGTGGAGTTCCAGGTCTCAGGCAGCCTCTGGAACTGCCGATCTGCGGCCAACAAGGCAGAGTTCATCTCAGCCTATGCTTCCCTCCAGTCCCTCGACTTCTTGGCACTGACGGAAACATGGATTACCACTGATAACACTGCTACTCCTACTGCTCTCTCCTCGTCTGCCCACGTGTTCTCGCACACCCCGAGAGCTTCTGGTCAGCGGGGTGGTGGCACTGGGATCCTCATCTCTCCCAAGTGGACATTCTCTCTTTCTCCCCTGACCCATCTGTCTATCGCCTCCTTTGAATTCCATGCTGTCACAGTTACCAGCCCTTTCAAACTTAACATCCTTATCATTTATCGCCCTCCAGGTTCCCTTGGAGAGTTCATCAATGAGCTTGACGCCCTGATAAGTTCCTTTCCTGAGGATGGCTCACCTCTCACAGTTCTGGGTGACTTTAACCTCCCCATGTCTACCTTTGACTCATTCCTCTCTGCCTCCTTCTTTCCACTCCTCTCCTCTTTTGACCTCACCCTCTCACCTTCCCCCCCTACTCACAAGGCAGGCAATACGCTTGACCTCATCTTTACTAGATGCTGTTCTTCCACTAATCTCATTGCAACTCCCCTCCAAGTCTCCGACCACTACCTTGTATCCTTTTCCCTCTCGCTCTCATCCAACACTTCCCACACTGCCCCTACTCGGATGGTATCGCGCCGTCCCAACCTTCGCTCTCTCTCCCCCGCTACTCTCTCCTCTTCCATCCTATCATCTCTTCCCTCTGCTCAAACCTTCTCCAACCTATCTCCTGATTCTGCCTCCTCAACCCTCCTCTCCTCCCTTTCTGCATCCTTTAACTCTCTATGTCCTCTATCCTCCAGGCCGGCTCGGTCCTCCCCTCCTGCTCCGTGGCTCGACGACTCATTGCGAGCTCACAGAACAGGGCTCCGGGCAGCCGAGCGGAAATGGAGGAAAACTCGCCTCCCTGCGGACCTGGCATCCTTTCACTCCCTCCTCTCTACCTTCTCCTCTTCTGTCTCTGCTGCTAAAGCCAATTTCTACCACTCTAAATTCCAAGCATCTGCCTCTAACCCTAGGAAGCTCTTTGCCACCTTCTCCTCCCTCCTGAATCCTCCTCCCCCTCCTCCCCCCTCCTCCCTCTCTGCTGATGACTTCGTCAACCATTTTGAAAAGAAGGTCGACGACATCCGATCCTCGTTTGCTAAGTCAAACGACACCGCTGGTTCTGCTCACACTGCCCTACCCTGTGCTTTGACCTCTTTCTCCCCTCTCTCTCCAGATGAAATCTCGCGTCTTGTGACGGCCGGCCGCCCAACAACCTGCCCGCTTGACCCTATCCCCTCCTCTCTTCTCCAGACCATTTCCGGAGACCTTCTCCCTTACCTCATCTCGTTCATCAACTCATCCTTGACCGCTGGCTACGTCCCTTCCGTCTTCAAGAGAGCGAGAGTTGCACCCCTTCTGAAAAAACCTACACTCGATCCCTCCGATGTCAACAACTACAGACCAGTATCCCTTCTTTCTTTTCTCTCCAAAACTCTTGAACGTGCCGTCCTTGGCCAGCTCTCCTGCTATCTCTCTCAGAATGACCTTCTTGATCCAAATCAGTCAGGTTTCAAGACTAGTCATTCAACTGAGACTGCTCTTCTCTGTGTCACGGAGGCGCTCCGCACTGCTAAAGCTAACTCTCTCTCCTCTGCTCTCATCCTTCTAGACCTATCGGCTGCCTTTGATACTGTGAACCATCAGATCCTCCTCTCCACCCTCTCCGAGCTGGGCATCTCCGGCGCGGCCCACGCTTGGATTGCGTCCTACCTGACAGGTCGCTCCTACCAGGTGGCGTGGCGAGAATCTGTCTCCGCACCACGTGCTCTCACCACTGGTGTCCCCCAGGGCTTTGTTCTAGGCCCTCTCCTATTCTCGCTATACACCAAGTCACTTGGCTCTGTCATATCCTCACATGGTCTCTCCTATCATTGCTATGCAGACGACACACAATTAATCTTCTCCTTTCCCCCCTCTGATAACCAGGTGGTGAATCGCATCTCTGCATGTCTGGCAGACATATCAGTGTGGATGACGGATCACCACCTCAAGCTGAACCTCGGCAAGACGGAGCTGCTCTTCCTCCCGGGGAAGGACTGCCCGTTCCATGATCTCGCCATCACGGTTGACAACTCCATTGTGTCTTCCTCCCAGAGTGCTAAGAACCTTGGCGTGATCCTGGACAACACCCTGTCGTTCTCAACTAACATCAAGGCGGTGACCCGTTCCTGTAGGTTCATGCTCTACAACATTCGCAGAGTACGACCCTGCCTCACGCAGGAAGCGGCGCAGGTCCTAATCCAGGCACTTGTCATCTCCCGTCTGGATTACTGCAACTCGTTGTTGGCTGGGCTCCCTGCCTGTGCCATTAAACCCCTACAACTCATTCAGAACGCCGCAGCCCGTCTGGTGTTCAACTTTCCCAAGTTCTCTCACGTCACCCCGCTCCTCCGCTCTCTCCACTGGCTTCCAGTTGAAGCTCGCATCCGCTACAAGACCATGGTGCTTGCCTACGGAGCTGTGAGGGGAACGGCACCTCCGTACCTTCAGGCTCTGATCAGGCCCTACACCCAAACAAGGGCACTGCGTTCATCCACCTCTGGCCTGCTCGCCTCCCTACCTCTGAGGAAGTACAGTTCCCGCTCAGCCCAGTCAAAACTGTTCGCTGCTCTGGCACCCCAATGGTGGAACAAACTCCCTCACGACGCCAGGTCAGCGGAGTCAATCACCACCTTCCGGAGACACCTGAAACCCCACCTCTTTAAGGAATACCTAGGATAGGATAAAGTAATCCTTCTAACCCCCCCCCCCCCTTAAAAGAGTTAGATGCACTATTGTAAAGTGGTTGTTCCACTGGATATCATAAGGTGAATGCACCAATTTGTAAGTCGCTCTGGATAAGAGCGTCTGCTAAATGACTTAAATGTAAATGGAATGTAAATGGAATCTAAAATAAAAATCCAGAAAATCACATTGTATGATTTTTAAGTAATTAATTTGCATTTTATTGCATGACATTCTACAATGTAGAAAATAGTACAAATAAAGAAAAACCTTGGAATGAGTAGGTGTGTCCAAATGTTTGACTGGTACTATAAATATCTGTCTCTCTGTCTTGGAGGGTAAAGACGTTGTGTCCCGAAATGGCACCCTATTCCCTATATAGTGCACTAAAGTTGAGTATTGCCATGGAATATGGTGCCATCTAGGACGTACACTTGTTTAAGATGGATGGAAGCGTATATTACTCTGTTATCATTCAGTGTATTTGTATTTTAGGGCTGAGCTGCATATCTGATTCACTGCTGTCATTTTTCTTCCCATGGATTTCTTAGTCACTCCGCACAGTGATTTCTCTGGTATACTGTAGATATTGACCGGTTTCAGTTTGAATGAGAAGTACATTTCACACGCTAAGGCCCCTCGTCTCCAAAGAACATAATTATAATGTCAATAATAATCATAAAGATGAATAATGCAGAGGTTGTTGCTATGATACGATATTTGTGTCCCAAATGCCACCCTATTTCTTTTATAGTGCACTAGGGGCCCAAAGGGCTCCGGTCAAAAGTATTGCACTACATAGGTAATAGGGTGCCATTTGGGACGAACACTGGAAAAACCGTAGGCCATGCAGATGGTTGATTGAGGAAGAAACACTGTTTCTCTGCCATGGAAAGATATATATTATTTACAAGTGTGTGAAGCAGGAAGAAATAGATTTTGCAATACAGAACTCAAAGAGAATTATAGATGGCTAGCTGGACCACTGTGATTTGCCCCCTACTCTACTTTATTTCTATTGCTGACGTTCCCCACGGCTTTAGGAAGGGGATTTAAAAGCGGGTGAATAGTCTGTTGAGGAAATAGGGAGGTCAAGACCTGATGGTTGAATGTAGGGGAATTCTAAACTTTGTAAAGAGACACCACACGGTGGTTATGTAAACATTTCTGTGCAGACAAACTCTTCAAAAACATGTTGTCCCATCACCGTTGTGTCAAATGCGTTGTTCATCAGTTGTACAACCTGTGTGTCTTGGGAGAGGGATAGAAAGAAAGACACACTCCCTACAGACTCCCTATAATAACGGCACGACACGACACATAAACTACACGCATCAGAGAGTACCATTTATACAAATATTATTTTTATGTCTGCATGCTTCGGGGGCATGGAAATGAGAGCCCTACATTCAACCCATCAATACGGCAGCAGCGTAGCACAGCGTAACAGCGATGTATTTCTTTTTTAGATCCCCAATCAGATTTGGTTGCTGCTCCCTGCGGGCACTTCTACCAGTCAGCCACAAAGGAGTGGGCCCTGCCAGGCTGACAAACACTACAATCCCTCAGAGAGAGAGAGAGAGGGGGGGTAGGAGGATAAAGAGAAGTCTGAGGGAGACACTAATATTAAAGTCCCTTTTTAAAAACAAAAAGAGAGAAAAAACGAGAGGGGAGAGAAGGGTAAGTTGAGACATTTTTTACATTCAGCGCCACTCTGTCAAGGGAAATATAGTTGTATTTCTATGAAAGATAAGATATCTACATATATTTCAGGATGTTGTGTATCCCTGGAAATAATCAGAATGCATGTAAATATTACAGTAAAAAAAAGTTGGTAAGTTATGCCGTGAGACTGGGTAAGTTAAGCATCATTAAACCTCATTAATTAAACACAATAAATTAATTTGACTTTGTGAAAAGCAGTTTTTTGGGCCTAACTTACAACCACTTTTTCCATGTGGTTTCTTCCTTCACAGACTCCATGAAATTATTCCCCCTTCCTAAATATTTGGTGAAATTATACATTTTGTGTATGATTTCCTAGAAACCAAGGTGGCTCAACTTAACTCTTAGGCTCAACTTAACCAACTCTCCCCTAATTCTTTGTAATGATTTTTTTTTAAGCCATTGTCACACCTGCAGGTAATTCCATTATGGTTCTGCAATTAAAATGAAGGATTCATGAAGGCAGCATTGTCACGCCCTGGCCTTAGTTATCTTTGTTCTCTTTATTATTTTGGTTAGGTCAGGGTGTGACGAGGGTGGTTTGTGTGTTTTTGTCTCGTCTAGGGTGTTTGTACTGTCTAGGTTTTTTTTTTGTAGAGTTATGGGGTTGTGTTCATTATAGGTGTTTATGTAAGTCTATGGTTGCCTAGATTGGTTCTCAATTAGAGGCAGGTGTTTATCGTTGTCTCTGATTGGGAACCATATTTAGGCAGCCATGTTCTTTGGGTATTTTGTTTCCTGTGTCAGTGTTTGTGCCAGACGGGACTGTTGCGGTTTGTTTACGTTTATTGTTTTGTATTGGTGTTCAGTTTTCTATATTAAAACATGGATACCTACCACGCTGCGTATTGGTCCGATCCTTGTTACACCTCTTCAGAGGAAGAAGAGGAAGACAGCCGTGACAAGCATACAGAAAGAGACCGCTATTATTTCCTCTAATATTCAGATATTATGCCTGCTGATATTGGCAAATTTTGCATAATTTTTGTTTTTTTACAAGGCTTTATTCATATCTCCATCCCTAAATTAAAGTGTTCAGCAAGCATGTAGTCAACAAAACAACAATAATCTCAACATAAAGGTATGATCCTCCGTCTCCAGAATTGTCAAGATTCCACATCCCCAACACTAAATCAACACTGCAGGATAACGCCTCACTAAAATGACTTACTTTGGTATATATAGTTTATTTACAAAAGTATGTGGACACCCGTTCAAATTAGTGGACTCGGCTATTTCAGCCACACCTGTTGCTGAAAGGTGTGTAAAATCGAGCACACAGCCATGCAATGTACATAGACAGACATTGGCAGTTGAATGGCCTTACTGAAGAGCTCAGTGACTTTCAAAGTGGCACCGTCATAAAATGCCACCTAAAGCTTGTCGCCATTGGACTCTGGAGCAGTGGAAACGCGTTCTCTGGAGGGATAAATCCAGGGGCACAACTTTCACTGGGGGGGGGGAACATCCCCTCCCACTTTCTGAAATTGCATTTTTGCCCCCCCCCCTGTCATATCATAGAAAACGAGGCAACGGTGTGCTTTAGGACCATGTGGACATAGCGTCCAGCCTCCGAGTGGTCGGGTAGGTTGTTTGGTAGGGTTGATCTAACCGGATTTTTTAAATAAAAATGTATGTGCCCTCCACTTCCTTTAAAAAAAAAATTTTTTTATCCCCTTTTCCCCCCAATTTTTCATAGTAATTACTAGCGATTGGATACCATCTTGTCTCATCGCTACAACTCCTGTACGGGCTCGGGAGAGACGAAGGTCGAAAGCCATGCGTCCTCCGAAGCACAACCCAACCAAGCCGCACTGCTTCTTTAACACAGCGCACCTCCAACCCGGAAGCCAGCCGCACCAATGTGTCGGAGGAAACACCGTGCACCTGGCCCCCTTGGTTAGCGCGCACTGCGCCCAGCCCGCCACAGGAGTCGCTGGAGCGCGATGAGACAATTAAATCCCTACCGGCCAAACCCTCCCTAACCCGGACGACGCTAGCCCAATTGTGCGTCGCCCCACGGACCTCCCGGTCGCGGCCGGCTGCGACAGAGCCTTGGCGCGAACCCAGAGACTCTGGTGGCGCAGTTAGCATTGCGATGCAGTGCCCTAGACCACTGCGCCACCCGGGAGGCCATGTGCCCTCCACTTCTAAAACCAAAGTTACGCCCCTGGATGAATCACGCTTCACCATCTGTCATGCCGAAAGACTAATCTGGGTTTGGTGGATGCCTGGAGAACGCTACCTGCACCAATACATAGTGCCAACTGTAAAGTTAGGTGGAGGAGGAATAATGTCTGCGGCTGTTTTTCATGGTTCGGGCTAGGCCCCTTACTTCCAGTGAAAGGAAATCTTAGTGCTACAGCATACAATGGCATTCTAGACGATTCTGTGCTTCCAACATTGTGGCAACAGTTTGTGAAAGGTCCTTTCCTGTTTCAGCATGACATCAACTGAACAAGTTCCACACACATGTTACTAACAGAAATGGAATAATGTGTCCCTGAACAAAGGTGGGGTCAAAATCAAAAGTAACAGTCAGTATCTGGTGTGGCCACCAGCTGCTTTAAGTACTGCAGTGCATCTCCTCTTGGACTGCACCAGATTTGCCAGTTCTTGCTGTGAGACGTTACCCACTTTTCCACCAAGGTACCTGCAAGTTCCCGGACATTTCTGGGGGGAATGGCCCTAGCCCTCACTCTCTGATCCAACAGGTCCCAGACATGCTCAATGGGATTGAGATCCGGGCTCTTTGCTGGCCATGGCAGAACACTGACATTCCTGTATTGCAGGAAATAACGCACAGAATGAACAATATGGCTGGTGGCATTGTCATGCTGGAGGATCATGTCAGGATGAGCCTGCAGTAAAGGTACCACATGAGGGAGGAGGATGTCTTCCCTGTAACACACAGCATTGAGATTGCCTGCAATGACAAGCTCAGTCGGATGATGCTGTGACACACCGCCCCAGGCCATGATGGACCCTCCACCTCCAAATCGATCCCGCTCCAGAGTACAGGCCTCGGTGTAACGCTCAACCCTTAAACGATAACCGCGAATCTGACCATCACCCCTGGTGAGACAAAACTGCGACTCTTCAGTGAAGAGGACTTTTTGCCAGTCCTGTCTGGTCCAGCGACGATGGGTTTGTGCCCATAGGCAACGTTGTTGCCGGTGATGTCTGGTGAGGACCTGCCTTACAACAGGCCTACAAGCCCCCAGTCCAGCCTCTCTCAGCCTATTGCGGACAGTCTGAGCACTGATGAAGTGATTGTGCATTCCTGGTGTAACTCAGGCAGTTGTTGTTGCCATCCTGTACCTGTCCCGCAGGTGTGATGTGCGGATGTACCGATCCTGTTCAGGTGTTGTTACACATGGTCTGCCACTGCGAGGACAATCAGCTGTCCGTCCTGTATCCCTGAGGCGCTGTCTTAGGCGTCTCACAGTACGTACATTGCAATTTATTGCCCTGGCCACATCTGCAGTCCTCATGCCTCCTTGCAGCATACCTAAGGCACGTTCATGCAGATGAGCAGGGACCCTGGGCATCTTTCTTTTGGTGTTTTTCAGAGTCAGTAGAAAGGCCTCTTTAGTGTCCTAAGTTTTCATAACAGTGACCTTAATTGCCTACCTGTAAGCTGTTAGTGTCTTAACAACTGTTCCACATGTGCATGTTCATTAATTGTTTATGGTGCATTGAACAAGCATGAGAAACAGTGTTTAAACCCTTTACAATGAAGGTCTGTGAAGTTATTTGGATTTTTACGAATAATCTTTGAAGACCGGGTCCTGAAAAAGGGACGTTTCTTTTTTGCTGAGTTTAGTTATTGGATTAAATAAATAACAGTCATCAGATTAATGAAAGTAAAGTCACAACATTGGAGCCCCTGTGCGAGGAATCTAAAAGGCCTTGCTGTTTAATTCAGTCGATATGAGTTGTGTTGCAGATTACGTTATACACCAATAGAGTGTAGGTAGGATTATCGTGGAGAGTGACTGTGTATTTCCATTTTACCAAGATACTAGAAAGATTACCTCCTGTGTTGCATACTGTGTAAGGGTCAGAGACTCAGCGAGTATTAATTCCTAGAGCTAGGACATATTGGCTGTAACGGTAGTCCTCCTCCTCTTCAACCGAAAAGGAGGAGTAGTGATGGAACCAAGGCGCAGCGGGTTGTGAACACATAATTTATTTAAAGACAAGACGAAAAAAAACACGAACTTCACTATAACTAACAAAACAACAAACGGAGTAGACAGACCTGGACGACGAACTTACATTAAACACGAAGAACGCACGAACAGGGAAAATAGACTACACAAAATGACGATGTACAAAAACAAACCGAACAGTCCCGTATGGTGCGACAAACACTGACACAGGAGACAACCACCCACAACGAACACTGTGAAACAACCTACCTAAATATGACTCTCAATTAGAGGAACGCCAAACACCTGCCTCTAATTAAGAGCCATACCAGGCAACCCTTAAACCAACATAGAAACAGAAAACATAGAATGCCCACCCAAACTCACGTCCTGACCAACTAACACATACAACAAACTAACAGAAATAGGTCAGGAACGTGACATAACCCCCCCCTTAAGGTGCGAACTCCGGGCGCACCAGCACAAAGTCTAGGGGAGGGTCTGGGTGGGTATCTGACCACGGTGGTGGCTCAGGCTCAGGGCGAGGTCCCCACCCCACCATAGTCAATCCCAGCTTACATCTCCCCCTACAAATGACCACCCTCATATTACACCCACTTAATCCTTTGGGTAACATCGAGACAAGGGGCAGCCCCGGGATAGAGGGATAGCTCAGGACAGAGGGATAGCTCAGGACAGAGGGATAGCTCAGGACAGAGGGATAGCTCAGGACAGAGGGATAGCTCAGAACAGAGGGATAGCTCAGGATAGAGAGGTAGCTCAGGATAGAGAGGTAGCTCATGATAGAGGGGCAACTCCGGACTGAAAGGCAGCTCCGGACAGAGAGACAGCTCTGGACTGAGGGGCAGTTCTGGATAAATAGCCGCTCTGGGCTGAGGGACAGCTCATGACTGGCTGACGGCTCTGGACGCTCATGGCTGGCTGACGGCTCTGGACGCTCATGGCTGGCTGACGGCTCTGGACGCTCATGGCTGGCTGACGGCTCTGGACGCTCATGGCTGGCTGACAGCTCTGGCAGATCCTGTCTGGTTGGCGGCTCTGGCAGATCCTGTCTGGTTGGCGGCTCTGGCAGATCCTGTCTGGTTGGCGGCCCTGGCAGATCCTGTCTGGTTGGCGGCCCTGGCAGATCCTGTCTGTTTGGCGGCTCTGGCAGATCCTGTCTGGTTGGCGGCTCTGGCAGATCCTGTCTGGTTGGCGGCTCTGGCAGATCCTGACTGACGAATGGCTCTAGCGGCTCCTGACTGACTAATGGCTCTGACGGCTCGGGACAGACGGGCGGCTCTAATGGCTCGGGACAGACGGATGGCTCAGACGGCGCTGGGGAGACGGATGGCTCAGATGGCGCTGGGGAGACGGATGCCTCAGATGGCGCTGAGGAGACGGATGGCTCAGATGGCGCTGCGGAGACGGATGGCTCAGATGGCGCTGCGGAGACGGATGGCTCAGACTGATCCTGTCTGGCGGAAGGCTTTGGCTGCTCCTGTCTGGCGGAAGGCTCTAGCTGCTCCTGTCTGGCGGAAGGCTCTAGCGGCTCCTGTCTGGCGGAAGGCTCTGTAGGCTCATGGCAGACGGGCAGCTTTGCAGGCTCATGGCAGACGGGCAGTTCATGCGGTTCTTGGCAGACGGACAGTTCAGGCGCCGTTGGGCAGACGGCAGACTCTGGCCGGCTGAGACGCACTGTAGGCCTGGTGCGTGGTGCCGGAACTGGAGGCACCGGACTGGAGACACGCACTTCAAGCCTAGTGCGGGGAGCAGGGACAGGGCACACTGACTTCTCAAAGCGCACTATAGGCCTAGTGCGTGGTTCCGGCACTGGTGGTACCAGGCTAAGGGCACGCACCTCAGGACGAGTACGGGGAGAAGGAACAGTGTGTACAGGGCTCTGGAGACGCACAGGTGGCTTAGTGCGTGGTGCCAGAACTGGAGGCACTGGGCTGGAGACACGCACCATAGAGAGAGTGCGTGGAGGAGGAACAGGGCTCTGAAAACGCACTGGAAGCCTGGTGCGTGGTGTAGGCACTGGTGGTACTGGGCTGGGGCGGGGAGGTAGCGCCGGAAATACCGGACCGTGCAGGCGTATTGGCTCCCTTGAGCATTGAGCCTGCCCAACCTTACCTGGTTGAATGCTCCCCGTCGCCCGACCAGTGCGGGGAGGTGGAATAACTCGCACCGGGCTATGTAGGCCAACCGGGGACACCATGCGTAAGGCTGGTGCCATGTAAACTGGCCCGAGGAGACGCACTGGTGGCCAGATATGTAGGGCCGGCTTCATGACATCCGGCTCAATACTCAATCTAGCCCTGCCAGTGCGGGGAGGTGGAATAACCCGCACTGGGCTATGCACACGTACAGGAGACACCGTGCGCTCTACTGTGTAACATGGTGTCTGCCCGTACTCCCGCTCTCCACGGTTAGCCTGGTAAGTGGGCGCAGGTCTCCTACCTGCCCTTGGCCCACTACCCCTTAGCCCCCTCCCAAGAAATTTTTGGGTAGTACTCACGGGCTTTTCGGGCTTCCGTGCAAGACGCGTCCCCTCATAACGCCGGTTCCCTTCTCCGATTGCCTCTGCTCTCCTCAGTGCCTCCAGCTGTTCCCATGGGAGGCGATCCCTTCCAGCCAGGATCTCCTCCCATGTGTAGCAACCTTTCCCGTCCAAAACATCCTCCCAAGTCCATTCCTCCTTCTTGCGCTGTCCCTTCCTCCGATTACACCGCTGCTTGATTCTGGATTGGTGGGTGGTTCTGTAACGGTAGTCCTCCTCCTCTTCAACCGAAAAGGAGGAGTAGTGATGGAACCAAGGCGCAGCGGGTTGTGAACACATAATTTATTTAAAGACAAGACGAAAAAAAACACGAGCTTCACTATAACTAACAAAACAACAAACGGAGTAGACAGACCTGGACGACGAACTTACATTAAACACGAAGAACGCACGAACAGGGAAAATAGACGACACAAAATGACGATGTACAAAAACAAACCGAGCAGTCATGTATGGTGCGACAAACACTGACACAGGAGACAACCACCCACAACGAACACTGTTAAACAACCTACCTAAATATGACTCTCAATTAGAGGAACGCCAAACACCTGCCTCTAATTAAGAGCCATACCAGGCAACCCTTAAACCAACATAAAAACAGAAAACATAGAATGCCCACCCAAACTCACGTCCTGACCAACTAACACATACAACAAACTAACAGAAATAGGTCAGGAACGTGACATTGGCCAGCCAAGGAAATTTGAGAAGATATATTTGTTGGCCAAAGCAAAACATTATCTCTCTGTCTATTGTGCTTAAAAAACGTGAAAAGACAGCAAATATTTCTTTATGTTATTGCGTGTTCTAGTAACATTGCTGGCAAAGAAATGCCGATTGGGTTGAAATTGAGACCTCATTAGTTAACCCCTGGTCTCGTATTGAAGGGGACCCTGTGTGACAGGAAGTTAACATTCCTGTACAACAACGGCTAGCTTTGCATTCAATCTTAAGCTAACAAAGAAAGAGCAGCCATTTTATCTTGTTCATCTTTCAGGGTGAAACCCTGTGTCTTGGGTGATGGAAGTCCCATCTTTGCTGGAATCCCTTGTGAGTTCAGCTTTCAGGGGTAAGTGACCCCTTGTGGTGAAGAATTGGCAGAATTTTTTTGTGAAAAAATTATCCATTGTGAAATCAACTTCTTCTCCCATTTGTAACAGCTGGTTACACTTTAAGAATATCCATCCCATCTCAACTGATTGAAATTGCCAAACAAACATTTTACCAGGTTGATAATTTGGATAAGGGTCAAATTAATTTGTTCCAACCAATGAGACATTTGAAACTTTTCCACAGTTAGGGACGCTTTCAGGTTAATTTAAGTTTAATTCCCAGATAGCCTATACAGGTATGATTATTAATTAACATTGCTTAATCAATTAAATTTGCTTTTGCAAATTAATTTACGTCCAACTCCCACGTTACTGATCCAGTATTGATCTTTTATTAACGTCTATAAATAGATTAAAATCCTTTTTGCAGCTTCCAACGACTCAAAACCCAAACTTGGAAAAAATAAAAACCTTTTTAAACTTATTTTTATTTTTAATGTTATTTATTGTTATTGCGAATGTATTGCGAGTGTGCTTCTATTTCCGAAAAAATAAAATAAATAAGAATACACACGAATCTAAGTAAAGGAATGGAATAAGAATATATAAACATGAATATATGGATGAGCAATGACAGAGTGGCATAGGCTAAGATGTAATAGATAGTATAGAATACAGTATATACATATGAGATGAGTAATGCAAGATATGTAAACATTATTAAAGTGGCATTATTAAAGTGACTAGTGTTCCATTTGTTGAAGTGGCCAATGATTTCAAGCCTGTATGTAGGCAGCAGCCTCTCTGTGTTAGTGATGACTGTTTAACAGTCTGATGGCCTTGAGATAGAAGCTGTTTTTCAGGCTCTCGGTCCCAGCTTTGATGCACCTGTACTGACCTCGCCTTCTGGATGGTAGCGGGGTGAATAGGCAGTGGCTCGGTTGGTTGTTGTCATTGAGGATCTTTTTGGCCTTCCTTTGACATTGGGTGCTGTAGGTGTCCTGAAGGGCAGGTAGTTTGCCCTCTGTGATGCATTGTGCAGACCGCACCACTATCTGGAGAGCCCTGTGGTTGTGGGCAGTGCAGTTGCCATACTAGGCGGTGATACACAGCCCGACAGGATGTTCTCAATTGTGCATCTGTAAACGTTTGTGAGGGTTTTAGGTGACAAGCCAAATTTATTCAGCCTCCTGAGTTTGAAGAGGCGCTGTTGTGCCATCTTCACCACACTACCTGTGTGGTTGGACTATTTCAGTTTGTCCATGATGTGTACGCCGAGGAACTTAAAACGTTTTACCTTCTCCACTACTGTCCTGTCGATGTGGATAGGGGGGGTGCATCATCTGTGGACCTATAGGGGTGGTAAGCAAATTGAAGTGGGTCTAGGGTGACAGCTAAGGTGGAGGTGATATAATCCTGACTAGTCTCTCAAAGCACTTCATGATGAAAGAAGTGAGTGCCACGGGGCGACAGTCATTTAGTTCAGTTACCTTTGTATTCTTGGGTACAGGAACAATGGTGGCAATCTTGAAGCATGTGGGAACAACAGACTGGGATAGGGAGAGATTGGTCTGCGCATGCTCTGAGGACGCGGCTAGGGATGCCTTACGAGGGTTAACACGTTTAAATGTCTTACTCACGTCGGCCTCACTTACTCAGAAGGCGAGCCCACAGTCCTTGGTAGCGGGCCACGTCGGCGGCACTGTATTATCCTCAAAGCAGGGCAAAGGAGGTGTTTAGTTTATCTGGAAGCAAGACGTCGGTATCCGTGACATGGCTGGTTTTCCTTTTATAGCCCGTGATCGTATGTAGACCCTGCCTCATGTGTTTCGTGTCTGAGCCGTTGAATTGCGACTCCACTTTGTTTCTGTTCTCACATTTTGCTTGTTTGATTTCATTGCGGAGGGAATAACTATACTGTTTGTATTCGGTCATATTCCCAGTCGCCTTTCCATGGTTAACTGCGATGGTTCGCGCTTTCAGTTTTGCACGAATGCCGCCATCTATCCACGGTTTCTGGTTAGGGTAGGTTTTAATAGTCACAGTGGGTACAACATCTCCTATACACTTCCTTATAAACTCACTCACCGAATCAGCATATACGTCAATGTTATTCTCTGTGGCTTCCCGGAACACATCCCAGTCCATGTGATCAAAACAATCTTGAAATTTCAGAACAGCGTTGATTAGTTCTTAGCACAGGTGCTTCCTGTTTGAGTTTCTTCCTATAGGAAGGGATGAGCAAAGTCGTGGTCAAATTTGCCGAAAGAGGGCGGGGGAGGGCCTTGTATGCATCGTGGTAGTTAGAGTAACAGTGGTACAGTGTTTTTCCAGCGCGAGTGCTACAGACAATATGCTGATTGAATTTAGGTAGCCTTGTTCTCAAATTAGCTATGTTAATGTCCCCATCTACAATAAATGCAGCCTCAGGATATATGGTTTCCAGTTAGCGTGAAGTTCCTTGAGGGCCGTCGTGGTATCGGCTTGAGGGGGGATATACACGGCTGTGACAATAACGTAAGAGAATTCTCTTGAGAGATGATACCGTCGGCATTTGATTGTGAGGAATTCTAGGTTAGGTGAACAAAAGGAATTGAGTTTCTGTATGTTGTTACAATTCCACAACGTTAATCGTGAAAAACCCCGACCTTCTTCTTTTCGGAGAGATGGTTTTTCCTGTCTGTGCGGCTTTATCGACTCCGACAGCATATCCCAAGAGAGCCATGTTTCCGTGAAACACAGTATGTTACAATCCCCGATGTCTCTTTGGAAAGCAGCCCTTGCCCTAATTGTGTCGACCTTGTTGTCTAGGGCTTGGACATTATCGAGTAATATACTCAGAAGCGGTGGGTGGCGTGTGCGCCTCCAAAGTCTGACCAGAAGACTACTATCAGAGGGGCTGGTCCCCATTCTCACGTTAATTAGTGAACCTGCATCTGTAGAATGATTGATTGCAGACCTCGATATAAACCCAAACTATGCCATAAGCAAGAAAACAGCAGAAATTGTAAAAGACCTTGTAAAGGTTCTCTCCAGTTTAGCCCTGATGCATGGCCACAAGCAGAGATCGACATCAGTCCAGTACCTCAGTGCACAGCAGAAGCACAAGCAAGAAATGGTTGCCATGAAGGGACAGGTGGAGAGAACCGGGAAACTAATGACAAAAGCAGAAAAGGGAAAAATATTGCCAGCCGTGGAACTGCATTTGAAAACTGAACAATTACAAGTAATGACAAAAACGTATGACGACGAACGAGCACAAACTCTTCAACAAAATTGTCTTCTATAGGAACAACAAGATTTAGCCAAAACTAAATACGACAAAGTCCACGCAAAATTAAAAAAGCAATAATGTTCTAGTCCAAATGCTGCAGACCAAAGACAATCAATTGATGAACACAATGACCAAGTTGGATGAATTGCGGAACTCATTGAAGTCACTGATCAAATGATTGATGAGAGAAAAAAGGAAAAATGTATCTCCAAGCAAGCGAAGGAAATCTCATCACTGAATCTCTCGCTCCGCACTCAAGACTGCAAACCATGACATACCATGACATACCATGACATACCATGACAAACCATGACATATAAGTATGAGTCCGAGTGGAGCCAGTGCGACACTCACATGTCTAAAATAAGTACTCTAAGCGCCCAAGTGGACTCTGCGATGCAGCAGAAAACCCTCATCTGGAGGGCTTCCAAAACGGTCACGCGCTACAGCGTGACTACCCAACCAAGCAAGCAACCGGAGCTCGGTACACAAAGGAGGGAAGACAACAAAAGGCTTCAGACGTTGCCTCTCTCAGGTGTCCCTCAGTCTTCTCCTCTTGGCCATTCGACACAGAGTAATATGGTGCCTCCTCGCCAACAACAATATGGTGCCTCCTCACCAGCTTCTCCTCTTGGCCTTTCGGCCCCAATTCTCCCCACAGGATGAAGCCAACCTTCTCCGCGCACTTGGCACGGAATGCCTTGACAAAATCGTCAAAAACATCTGCACCAGTGACCCCATTCCAGGGAAGCCAAACGACACAGATGTTCTTAGCAGACATAGAAAACGCCTTGGATGTATACCCGGGTACTGTCAGGCTTTTCCTGTTGAAACGAATGTCGAATAGACGCGTGACAAGGTTCATCCGTCTACAACAGCAACAAGTGCAAAACGACTATGCAAAACTTGCCACGGCTTTGAAAATAGAATTCAGTAGTTCTGCGACTCGCAAACACAACAGCTCACAGGCTAACACCGTCAAACAAGCTTGGAACGAACACCCACAACCATACTATTATAGGCTTCGTTCAGCTTACTTTGGCCTGCTCACTGAAACAGGAATGGAAGAGCTATTGCCATTCAAACAAATGGTTCTGTCGAACATGTATCCCTGCTTCGTTAACTACTTGGGCCCTACAGCCCACGTTGGTTTGCTAATCTCAGAACTGAGAGCTTTTGAAGCATCAGAAGTGAGCTGCGCTAAGAGCCCCGACATTGAGCAGGAGCACTCGCTCCAGTTAGAGGGTGCGTTAACCTGTTGAGGACAGAGGGCGCTGTTTTCACTTTGGGGGAAAATCGTGCCCAATTTAAACGGCCTCGTACTCAATTCTTGCTCGTACAATATGCATATTATTATTACTATTGGATAGAAAACACTCTCTAGTTTCTAAAACCGTTTGAATTATATCTGTGAGTAAAACAGAACTCCTTTTGCAGCAAACTTCCTTACAGGAAGTGGAAAATCTGAAATCGATGCACTATTCTAGGGCCTGCCTATAAAGGTCCTTGATATTTATTAGAATACATGCACTTCATACGTCTTCCACTAGATGTCGACAGGCAGTGAGAGAAGAAATGGAGGGTGTAACTTGATCTGGGGTCGAATAATAGCTTTCGGAATGACGTGTCACCAGTTTCCTGTTTTCTGGAGAGTGCGTGAAGGGACCTGGATTTGCCTTCTGATAAGCTGTCGTTATGGACGACTAATATCTCCGGCTTTGATTTTATTTGATACATGTGACAATATCATCGTAAAGTATGTTTTTTCAATATAGTTTTATTAGATTATTGAAATTTATTCGGGACGTTAGGCGTGTTGCGTTGTGTGCCTTTGTTCAGGAAGGAGAGCTTAGCGCCACTTTGCTATCTTTCCGTGCTAATTGACTGGAGAAGAGGACATTCTAAATCCAAACAACGATTGTTCCCGACAAAGGACTCCTTGTACAACATTCTGATGAAAGATCATCAAAAGTAGGATCCATTTTATGATGCTATTTCATATATCTGTCGAACATGTTGTACTAGTCGTTTGCGCCCAGATTTTGGGTACTCTCTTGCTATACCTAAGCTGGATGTCGTAATGAAGTTATTTTTAGAATTCTGACACGGCAATTGCATTAAGAACTAGTGTATCTATCATTTCCTATACAACATGTATTTTCTAGTAACGTTTATGAATAGTTATTTGGTCAGAATAGTTGGAGTGTCATAAAAGTATTCGCACATTCTGGGAAAAAGATGCTACGTTAGCACAATGTATAACCACTGATTTCAGCTCTAAATATGCACATTTTCGAACAAAACATAAGTGTATGTATAACCTGATGTTATAGGACTGTCATCTGATGAAGGTTAGTGAAAATTAATATCTTTTGCTGGTTTATTCCCTATCGCTAACGTGCCTATTGCTATCGCTAACGTGCCTTGAAGAATGAATGCGGTAGTTTTGTAGGCTATTGTAGTAAGCTAATACAATGCTATATTGTGTTTTCGCTGTAAAACACTTAAAAAATCGGAAATATTGGCTGGATTCACAAGATGTTTGTCTTTAATTTGCTGTACACCATCGATTTTTCAGAATTTTTTTATGATGAGTATTTATGTATTTGACGTTGGTGTCTGTAATTACTCTGGCTGCTTCGGTTCTATTTCTGGCGGTAGCTGTGATGGTAGCTGCAATGTAAAACTGATTTATACCTCAAATATGCACATTTTTCGAACAAAACATAGATTTATTGTATAACATGTTATAAGACTGTTAAGTTGTTTCTTGGTTAGTTTGGTTGGTTCTTGGTTAGTTAGGTTGGCTTTGTGCATGCTACCTGTGCTTTGAAAAATGTCTGTCCTTTTTTGTATTTGGTGGTGAGCTAACATGGTGTTGTTGGTGGTGAGCTAACATGGTGGTGTTTTCGCTGTAAAACATTTTAAAAATCGGACATGTTGACTGGATTCACAAGATGTGTATCTTTCATTTGCTGTATTGGACTTGTTAATGTGTGAAAGTTAAATATTTCAAAAAAATATTTTGAATTTCGCGCTCTGCCTTTTCAGTGGAATGTGGGAGGAGTTCCGCTAGCGGAACGCTGGTGCCAGACAGGTTAACAGAGATGGGAGCGTTGAGTGATGCACAACAAAGGTATCTACCACGAAACCACAATACTAATAAGCACCGCGGTCAAAATAGCTATGAAGTACGTCACCGGCGAAACAACTACCGCTACACTCAACCTCATTGCTACATTCCTGCACCCAACCTACACAAAGTGTCAAGGCACAAGGGTAGCAAAAGGTTCGATGACGAACCAAGCATAGACCAATACTCTCTAGAAGCTCTGCTAAGAGAAGTACAAAAGCGGCAACATTTTGAGAAAATAGAAAAAGATAAGTCACCATGACTGAAGTGGTTCCTCCTTTAAAAGTTGCATCATACTACGGCACACCTTGCGTGCTGCCACAGAATTCTGTGGCACATCATTACATTTTCAGCCATTTTTTTCTGTTACTGCAAGTTACTGCTAGTTTGACCACCAGAGGGCATCTTTGAGATGCATTTGATACTATTCCGTATTTTTTGTAATAACCTAGTATATGGGATTGATTTTAAGAAATTTTGCTTAATTGATTTGATTAATATTATGGTGTTTCTATTCAGAGAAAAATGAAAAAGAACCCTCAGGGTTTCTGTTAGGATCGAATGGAGAATATGGCGCTGTACAACGTGACGGTCGGGAGCAGGCTACAAGATTGGAGGATTCTAAGTTGTTTGCCTTCATTAGACAACTTTGTTACAATATTTCTGTAAATCAGTGATATGTATTCCCATAGTAATTCGTTATGGATCCATAACTATATCAACATCTGCAATTTAAAAGTATTTTTTATCATTATTTTATTAACAAAATTTGTTTTTGTTTATTAGGCTACTGTGCAGTCTACAATACATACTGTAGTAAACATGGGAAAGTGCCTAATTCCTTACATAAGGGAGAGCAGGCCATGTCTGTACTACAGAATGTGGGGCACGCGTGGGAGACCGGTGTTATTTCATAGTTGTGATGTCTTCACTATTATTCTACAATGTAAAAATAAAGAAAAATCCTGGAATGACTAGGTGTGCCCAAACTTTTGACTGGTACTTGCTTAATATTATGGTGTTTCTATTCCATGAAAAAATAAAAAACCCTCTGGATTTCCGTTAGGATGGTACAGAAAATATGGCGCTGTACAACGTGACGTTCAAATTCAGAGCGTTGTCAGATTGTCCGTTTATAAATTCAGACCGTTTTGCTCTCGGAGCGCACACTGGATGTTCGGGCCGAGGAGTAGCAACCCTACTCCTCGGCCCGAACATCCAGTGTGCGCTCCGAGAGCAAAACGGTTTGAGTGTTCTGGCCTTACAACGGCAGTCAAGCACCCAAGCTAACGTTGGCTAGCTTGCTAACTACTTCCAGACACAAATGAGACCACTCTGGCCATTTTACTCACCCTAGCAGAACTGGTCAGGCAGTTTTCATGTTAACCAGAGCATTGGTGACTGTGACTGTGCTGCTGGAAACAATTTAGCTACGCTTTTTTTGCCAACGTTTACTGACACCGGCCATATTCAACGGGTGTTGAGCGCTCGTAAATACATTATTCTGCGCTCTGGTACACTCAGACGAGAGTGCTCTGAAATCGGTGTAGGTAGCCAGAGCGAATTTACAAAATCACCCGAATGTCCATTGAGAACGCACAACGACTATACCATTTAGCTAAGCTAAGAATGACGGGAATAATCAAGTCAATAAACATTGGGTAGTTAGATAGCCTGTACTTAATATACTGGCAAGTTCTATGTACATCTTCTAACATTAGGTAGCTAGCTAACATACTGGTACATACTGCTGTAATGATATGCTTTGTGGTTCGTAAGGACAGCGTAGCTAACAAATTGTCAGCCAACATAACGTGTAAGGTAACTTATTTGAAAAGTCATTACTTTATTACATTGAGTAGCAAGCTACCCCTTGGTCATTAGGGCAAATCTGGTCTGTGATAGGAGGGGGGGGGGGGGGTTTCACACCTAGCTCGGCTATTAGACTATTCTTTAGTAAAGGTTGAATAGTCTATTGTTCAGCTATTAGCCCCCCGCCCCAACTTGCAACAATCTCGTTCCTTTCCCTCTTCCACGCATCATCATTCTGCGCCTGAGTGGCTCGCTTGTGGGCGTGCTGGCAGGATATGGCTGCATTTTCGGTTGTGCGTCAAGAATTCTGCATACAGTAGCACGTTTGTATGAAGGTGTGGTTATTCACAGGCAAATTGTTATTTAACATTTTTATTTAACCTTTATTTAACTCGGCAAGTCAGTTAATAAGAACAAATTCCTATTTAAAATGACGGCCTACCCAAGTCCAACCCGGACGACGCTGGGCCAATTGTGCGCCGCCCAATGGGACTCATATGCTATGGAGGTACATTTGTGTCTTTTTGTCGAGAGCAAAACTTTTCTTTATTTTCAATCAAAAGTAATTGTTCTGAAAGCAACTTTTTTCTGACACAAAGGAACTCATAGCGGACACCTACGAAGGACTGTGTGATGATGGCGTCTCAGGTAAGCAGCACTGGGCGTTCTTCCGTCCAACTTCTACATAGCTAGTAGTTAGCGCCTACGATTCAGTGTCGGTTCATAACATTCTACTATATTACATACATACATACCGTAGAATGATAAATCATGCAATTATTATTCTCAAGCTAACCAAAAGCATTTAGCTACGAACGCCTGTTCTCGCCATTTTCAGTTGAATTAATCTAACTTTCTTTGATGGCAACTCATAAGGAGGCCATGTCATATTTGTTTCATAGTCAATATATAATCATATTTCATGACAGTGTAACGTTTAGCTTTTTTACAGAAGGATGAAAGAACACAATATGTCTGTCACGAAGAGTTAGGGAGTCTTTGCAGCGTGTAGATGGTGCAGGTATCATTGCATATTCCCCTTCACCCAATGAACAACCACAATACCAGTCTGGTGTTAAGCTTTCTGTGCTGTATTGACGTATCCTGAAAATGGCATCTGCTGTTTTAGATTGAACGGTCATATCTCAGTTATTGTTTTCATATCTACAAAAAAACAAGCTATTTTCTTTACTTTCAGAGAGTGAGCTGATCAAGGGGTTGAAAATGTAGTTATTGCCAGATGTTCACTGTCTGAGGAACAGGCCGTGGAAGCTTTATTGCTGGCAAAAGTGTCCATAACCAGAGGTAATTAAACTGTTCTGTGTTCTTATTCTCTCTTCATCTCTGCCTGTCTTGTTGTACATGGAACCTGTCTAACGTGCATTCATTAAAAAAACCTTAAGATGTCAGCAGCTAATTTTCAGATTTACACCACATAAACACAGCCATAGTCACTGGACTATCTGTTGTTGCCAAGTCATGATTTCCCTGGGGGTTAGCCTTGCAATAACCAAGTGGTGAGACACATAGCCCTCTATATTTAAATGTTTCAGGTACACTCCGATAGGTGTCTGCGTCACCTACAGTATCTTCTATTGACGTTATCATCTATTGTTTGTCCTCATGTGTCTGTTTTTCAGCATAAAGTACTCTGTAGCCACTTAGTGTGGACACTACGCTATCCATAGGCTTCATTAATTTCATTCAGACTTGAAGTTGATACAACAACTATGATAGCTGAGGTTCATAGATAGATTCTGAACTCATATTCATACCAAACGTTTTAGGGTCCATACACAGATTGGTTACATACTGTAACTAGCTACACATCCATAGGATACTAGCATACAGTCAGCTGCAGTGCAAGGCAAGCTTATACAATTGTACATTCAATTTGCAGTAAATGTATTAGCTAGCTAGATTCTTTACATCCACTGTTTCACAAGACAACAGCCTGGTTTGCTGGTTTTCTCAGGTGTCCCTAAAACATTAAGCAACATGAATTACAAATTAATTCTCCTGTCATAACACTAGCTAGCTAGATGGCTAGTGTTAGCTAGCCAGATAACTTGCTAAATGGCGATTTTTGTAAATTAACTTTGACAAAAAAATATGCACACGTTTGTCTCTACATTAACTACATTAACTTCTTGCAACTATAGGGGGTGCTGTTTTGCATTAGCATAATTTTCTCTACAGATTAAACTGCCTAGTACTCAATTCTTGCTCGTACAATATGCATATTATTGTTATTATTGGATAGAAAACACTCTCTAGTTTCTATAGCCGTTTGAATTATGTCTCTGAGTGGAAGAGAACTCATTCTACAGCACTTTTCCTCCCAGTGAGTGAGTTTTCAGAACTCTTGGCCTCTGGTTCCAGATCAGTTTTAAAGCCACTGTAGATCCTATGAGGATACAAACACTGCCCACGCCTTCCTCTAGATGTCAGTAAGTGGTGACAATTTGAATGGAGTCGATTGCGCAATCATGGGCTCTATAAATGACCAAATACCGGAAGTAGCGTTCCTTTGGACTCTGCGCTCAACGCAAGAAGGATATCTGACTGGCCTTTTTCCAAGCCTTGGTTTAGCCAGTAATATAGCGTCGGTCATGTTTTTACTCGTTACAGGTGTTAGAAACATCATAAGGTAGTTAATTAATGTGACTACTATCTCCCCTGTCGCTGTTATCAATGACAATTGATTAATTAATTTAACTCATGTTGCAACATATGGAATGGAATCTCCAAAACACTATTCTGATGGTTAACACACATGCCACTAATAAATAGAAACCTCCATTCAGGAGGAAAGTTATTAGAAGTCATGAACCATGATCACACTGCGTGCGACTGGTTCAGTGCTTATAGTGTACTTCCTTCATGAGGTTAGCTCCTCCGTGGATAACATAGCTATGAAATAGCTCCTTCATATCTATCGCCACTACAATGGTGTAAGACAGATTGACTTGTAGTAAAACCACTACAGGTCCCCTTGGCATATGGCTTGAGGTCGGCACCGATTCTTACTGACACACGGTCATTGACACAAGTGATCTGATGAAGTCAGACTCATTCTGAACAGGTTGCAGCCTACTAAGATACTTGGTTTTCTTTCCCTTGGCATGTGCGCTTGTGTCAGCATAATTTCATGAGGATTTATACTAGGATCACTTAATGGTCAGAGCAAACTACCAGTCTTGTTAAAGTTGAACATTTACCCAGAAGCCCTTTGATTTTACAGCTACATTAATCACAAGTTTCTCCCCAGAGGTCCATAGGTCATCCCTGTAGACTGTCAGAAGCTAGTGCCTTACAGCTGTAGACTTATCATGTAGTTATCAACTTAGGATAGTGCCCTAAGCAACACACCGCTAAGTAAGATCGCCCTAAATATGACATTAGACAAAATGCCATGATAGTGATTTAGCCAAGACCGTGGACATATATAGAATGTAGTCCAATTAGATTGTTACAGTGTGGTAACTATATCTTGTATATCTTTTTTTATTTATTTTTATTCATTTTTGTTTCATTTGCTTTGATACTTAGGAAGTGATAGAGCCACAAATAAGTTCCCCATACAACCACCAGTTAGTGCCACAACACCGCTCATTTGGGGAAGAAATGTAATGATGTATTGCCTGAGTGTTGTACGTTGTTAATGTCTGCCTAAGTTACTGCCTAGATCCACCAGCCTGGACAACCGGACGATAGGTCCGGAACAACTATCCACAACCAGGACATCCCCTGGCCATTCTTTTGGTGCTATGCAGCTTGCAGAAATCCTGCCAGGGTAAACCACCAGAGAGGACCTGCTACGATTATCCACAAACCAGGACATCCTGGGTCATTTTTGCAGAATTTGCAGAATCCTTCCAAGATTGAACCCACCAAAGGGGCTGTGTCATGACTGTCCTGTGAGGATCACAATGGATCAGATCAGCTTGGTAATGGCTGACAATAACCAGAACTTCTCTCACCCGCAGAGGGGAGGAGGGAACTGGTGTGGGGTTTTTAACACCTCCACACCTGGTCATAAGTTAAACAGGAGATGACTCTCTCTCTACCCTATAGTATCAACCAAAGGAATATCTTTGTTTCACAGACTGTTCACACTGAGTACTCTCACATGGTCAAACGTGGATAATGGAACAATATTTATAATATACCAATGTGGGGAACGGTCAGTGGGGAGAATATAATATTGCTTTTTATTTTGTGATGTCATTAAAAACTGTATGGACAAACTATTGTAGCTGGGAAAGTATATACCCTTTATCTGTCAAGTTTCCATCCAATACATATGAAACGTGATGAAAGCATTTCTGTTAAGATGGGAATGTGATTTTAGGAGGTATAAAACAATCTCCTATAAACTGTGCATATGTAAGTAGCCACGCCCCGAGTGAGGTCGGAGAGTATGTCAACTAAATTAACAATAGACCAGAAAGCATGGAGCGGTCGCTACACATCTGAAATGGTTGGAACCTTGAACCTCAACACGAAGTGAAGAAAATGAACTCACCCACCAGACCAGGACATTGCCAGTCTGCAGCTGCGAGTGTAAAGTGGTTTGGAACTTTGACTATCTTTCCGAGGTGGAGAGAGGAGAACTCCCATCTCAGACACTGGTACAGCTACGTAGCTGTTCTGAGGAATGAACACCCCATGGAGATTGGACAACTAAGAAGGACATAGAGATCTCTGGTGGACCATCAGAGCATGTACAACTGGGAGATAAACAATGAACGAAGGCATTTCACACGTACATACATTATGATTTCTTACTCCAAACGGGTGGCGGTTTGTGTGCAAAGTATCTGATTAATGAGAGAATAGCTATAGAATGTCTCTCCCTCACTGAATAATGAGCAAGGTTTTGGTTTTTGCAGATGGAAGGAGTAGACGACATTCAGAATGATGCATATGATAAGAGGTAATGATTATTAAGATGACTGTTTATCGATGAAATACATATATACCTTATAGAGTTTAATTCAGGAGATGGTAACTCTTTAAACAACTTCTTCCGTGGTGCCCCAAATCCTAATGAGTTAATTGTTACATGATGAATTTAATTGTGTAACAATTAAATATAGTTAGTGGATTAAATAAATAAGTCATCAGATTAATGAAGGTAAAGTCACGACATATTGAAGGGGTTCGATTAATCGCGCCTCTAGCGTATTTTGCACCAGCTGAACGTTTGGTCATGTAGTGTACCACCACTCATTTCAGCACTGTGAACCTTTCGAAACAAACAAGTAGACTATACAAACATGCAACATAGAAAATGACAAGAACCTGAATGCTTGTTTATTTTCACACAGTGAAAATAATGACCGTATCAGAAGATGGGCTGGTAGCACATCCAGAATAACCCACGGAGGTGTTTACTCATTCATGTTCCCCCCTCACATGGGAAACACAGACCAGCGAAACATCTGGTTCCACCATAACACAGAGCAAAGTGAAAACCAAAACAGCGCAGCTTTAAATAAAGGTTAAATTAAAGAAAATGTAAGCTTCTCACAGACCTGGGTGCAATACAATAATGATTTCAGAGACTTACTTACTTTTATTCAGCTTGCCTGGCACAGTGGAACCATTGGAATAGTCACAAAAGTGCAAACCCCAAATCACCAGGCAGACTAGAGAAAATACTCAAAGTATTTGAAAGATTTCAAATAGTGTTTGAACCCAGGTCTGGAGCCAAGTGAGAACCAAAGCTTCTCACAGTGCCACCATTCTGTCAGCAGGGAACACACAGGTCTCACAGGAATGAGAAACGGAGGCAGGGAAGGAGATGACAGTCACAGGGCACCAGGTTCAACAAAGACAAAGAGAGAAGGAGAAAGAGAGGGCAGACGTATTGTATTTCTTTTTATGTGTGCTAGAATTGGGCCATGGCACTTTTGGCATTTGTGTCACAGTCTTTTGAAAAATGCATCAAAGCCAATGGAAAAAGCAGGAGAGACCGGGACTCTGGGCCTACGGGTAGCCAAAACATAGGACAAGGATTTGAGGCTAGGCTACTCCGGCTGCCTTCCTCCCTACTCACACAGGTGGCTTTGAAATTCAATGTCACATCTTATGAAAATAAAAACGGTCTGAAATGATGGAAATATGGACCTGTTTTTCTTCTTTAATCGGTGTACACCAAGACAAACTTAATTAGAAAGGTTGCTCAATTGACATATCAAAAAAGGCACCAGATGTCATTCAAACCTGAAGAGATGAGGTGAGTGTGAAGTACAGCAACCACAAAGAAATAGCCTGTCCATCTTATGTAGCCCCGCCCACCTGACCTAGTTTCTTTTCTACTTCTGGCCCGTTCTCAAACAAAAGTAAACCCATCGTTATGAATTACATTTGTAAAAACGATTACATAAAGAGCACTGATTTTGATAGGTTCCTTCTATGTTAAGGAAAAGGATTGAAAAACATGTTCACATAGTATAGGCACTTGGAAGCCAGCGTTAGCATAATTAGCATTATCATAGACTTAACATGGCGGGGGACATGCACACACACACCTGATCTCGCACTTTTCTCTCACTCTCTCTTTCTCTCTTCTTCTCTCCCTCTCTCACCTGTCTCTCTATTGTCGAGAACTGTTTTATAATTTAATATGTTTCTTGTTTGTCTATCTTTTTGATGTATTTGTCTACATGTTTATATATGTTTACAACAAGCAAGGGGAAGATATCAGAATAGGGGCATTGGGGAATAATAACATATTGTACGGGATACTTTTGTGCTGTAGTGAAGTCGTCTCTAGAGTAATGCAAGGTCTCTTTCATGATCATATGAAACGTCAATTGCTATGGAAATGTTACACACATAGACACTCAACTATGCAAATTGGCGGAGTTATTATTTATTTGGATAGCACACATTATAGTCTTACTCTTATACAGACATCGTACTCACTCTCACTAAATCACATACAATATCACACACATCAACCTACTCAGATTTACTACACACATAATATATTGTGTCAATTTTCTAACATCTGTTGCATTGGCTCACAGGCAAACAGGCAAGGGAAGAAAACAAATATTGCTAGAACCTATTTCTTGAATTCTAAATAGCAGACATTTGAAAGCTCTAATTTTGACCATCATAATACCTCTGACGGCAGTAACTTTACAAGCACTAATTATGGTCAATTTAGACTGAGAAGAGTATCTAGTTATGGTAATGTCACGTTCCTGACCTTATTTCCTTTGTTCAGTCTTTGTTTAGTTGGTCAGGACGTGAGCTGGGTGGGCATTCTATGTTTTGTGTTTCTATGTTGGGTTTGTTGTTTGGCCTAATATGGTTCTCAATCAGAGGCAGGTGTTTGTCATTGTCTCTGATTGGGGACCATATTAAGGTAGCCTGTTTTCACTGTTTGTTTGTGGGTGATTGTTCCTGTTCGTGTGTTCATCTGTTCTGTGTTCCCATGTTCCCATGTTCAGGACTGTAGCTTCGTTGGTTTTCGTTTGTTTATTGTTTTGTTCGTATTGAAGAAGTATTCTAATAAATGTGGATACATACCACACTGCGCTTTGGTCTACCTCTCCTTCTACCGACGGAAGCCGTTACAGGTAAGGGGTGAAATAAGTATAGCTAGTTACAATTGTAACGGTTTAGCAGATTTTTAAAAAAGATCAGTCTTTACATGGCTAAAAGAAAGGAAGTATAACGTCTACTGTTTACAGGAAACTCACTCTACATCTTTAGATGAAGTTGTGTGGAAAAAGGAATGGGGTGGTGAAATAATTATCTGTCATGGACAAAGGAACTCAAAAGGTGTGATATTAATTAACCAAAATGTCGATCTGAATGTGTAAATAGTCAGGACTGATTCGCAAGGAAGGTGGATCTTTTTGAAAATGAAAGTGGATGAAAAAGAGATTTGGCTCATTAATCTATATGGTCCAAATCAGGATGATCCATACTTCTTCGAAAATATTTATACCAATTTATTGAACTTACAGGCAACAAATGATCAAATCATTATGGTAGGAAACTATAACACAGTGTTAAGTCCCTCATGGACCGTAAAGGAGATCACGCTACAAACTATCATCACCGTGTCCTTAAGGAAATCACAAATATTATGGACACATTAGAAATAGTGGATATTGGGAGACTAAAAAACCCCGACCTAGTGAGATATACACGGAGGAGACAATCAAGCTAGTCGTCTTGACCACTTTCTTGTCTCTTTCTCTCTTGCATCAAAGGTTAAAAAAGTTTTAATAGGAGACACAGAATGTGATCGGATCATCATCTAATTGGTCTTCACATAACTTTCCACGTGGATGGGGATATTGGAAATGTAATCAAAGTTTTCCGGAGGACAATTTATTTTTACTATTAATAATTTTTTTCCAGGATAATATAGGTTCAGAAAATCCCCTTATTGTTTGGGATACCTTTAAATGTACCTTCAGAGGTACCTTCAATTCAATATTCATCAATAATAAAAAGCAGTTTCTGGCTAAAGAGACAAGACTAAGAAGGGAAATACATGAACTAATAGTACAGGTAGATAGCAATAAACTATACTACAGATACAAAATAAGTTAGAGGAAAAACAAAAAGAACTTGATGAACTTATTCAAGAACGATCTAATGTAATCTATTACAAAAATAAAGCAAACTGGATGGAATATGGAGAAGAATGCACAAGATTCTTCCTGGAACTCCAATACATGAACACTAACAAAAATAATTTGCAGAAACTTGTTACTGAAGATGGAGTCATCTATGATTCTCCAAATTATATTTGAACCTGTTTGGGATAGGGGGCAGCATTTTCACGTTTGGATGACAAGTGTGCCCAGAGGAAACTGCCTGCTACTCAGTCCCAGTTGCTAATATATGCATATTATTAGTAGATTTGGATAGAAAACACGTTATCGAACAAATCAAACATTTATTGTGGAACTGGGGTTGTGCATTTTGATGAAGATCATCAAAGGTAAGTGAATATTTATAATGCTATTTCTGACTTATGTTGACTCCGCAACATGGCGGGTATATGTTTGGCTTGTTTTGGTCTCTGAGCGCCATACTCAGATTATTGCATGATTTGCTTTTTCCGTAAATCTTTTTTGAAATCTGACAAAGCGGTTGCATTAAGGAGAAGTATATCTATAATTCTGTGCATTATACTTGTATCTTTTATCAAAGTTTATTATGAGTATTTCTGTAAATTGATGTGGCTCTGTGCAAATTCACGGGATGTTTGAGGCAAAGCCAAATGTAAACTGAGGTTTTTGGATAAAAATATGAACTTGATCGAACAAAACATACATGTATTGTGTAACATGTTGTCCCGGGAGTGTCATCTGATGAAGAATATCAAAGGTTAGTGATTCATTTTATCTCTATTTCTGCTTTTTGTGACTCCTCTCTTTGGCTGGAAAATGGCTGTATGCTTTCTGTGTCTAGTTGCTGACCTAACATAATGATATGTTGTGCTTTCGCCAAAAAGCCTTTTCGAAATCGGACACTGTGGTTGGATTAACGAGACGTTTATCTTTAAAATGGTGTCTAATACTTGTATGTTTGAGAAATTTGAATTATGAGTTTTCTGTTGATTGAATTTGGCGCCCTGCAATTTCATTGGCTGTTGGCGAGGGGTTCCGCTAGCGGGAAAAAAAGAGGAAGCTAAATATTTTTAGGCAGATGTTCTCTTTTCCGTCTCATCCTCTTCCACTGAATGAAGATTACAGTAAGGAATTCTTTCCAAATAATATAAAAAATAGAAAATTAACAAATGTACTGAAAGATCAGTGCGAAGGCCAAATTACAGAGGTATTCTGTGAGGTACTCAGCAGGAAGGTCTGATTTCTCTATTATTAAAACAAGACCCAGATGGCAAATATAAAGACCCAGTCTATCTAAAAAACTGGAGGCCCCTTACACTTCAATGTTGTGATGTAAAAATACTAGCGAATGCATAGCAGCCAGAATTAAAATGGTTTTATCAGGTATTGGTCTTCCTGATCAGACAGGTTTTTTACATGGACGATACTTTGGAGATAATATGCGACAACTACTAGAAAAAATAGAACATCATGAAACATCTAAGAAGCCAGGCTTGGTATTTATAGATTTTGAAAGGTATTTGATAAAGTAAGACTGGATTTTATTTATAAATGCCTGGATTTTTTCAATTTCGGTGATTCTCTTATAAAATGGGTAAAAAATCATGTCTAGCAACGCCAGGTGTAAATAGTAAATAACGGCTACTTCTCAGAGTTTTGGATTGTCAAGAAGAGTTAAACAGGTGTCCGCTGTCACGTTATCTATTCATTATGGCCATTGAAATGCAAGCTATTAATATCAGATCCAATAACAACATTAGAGGATCAGAAATCCAAGGCTTAAAAACAAAGGTGTCCATGTATGCCGATGGCGCAAGTTTTATATTAAGTCCGCAAGCTACATCCCTGCAATGTCTCATTGAAGATCTAGACAAATTTTCTGTACTCTCTGGACTAAAACCTAATTATGATAAGTGTACAACATTACGTATTGGATCTTTTAAAAATACAACTTTTACATTACCCTGCAGTTTACCTATAAAATTGGCTGATGGTAGAGTAGACATACCTGGTATTCATATCACAAAAGATATAAAATAAGCTCTCCACAATGAATTTCGGTAGAAAACTTGTAAAAATAGACAAGATCCTGCAACCATGGGGAGGTAAATACCGGTCTATTTAAGGAAAAATTGCCCTGATTAACTCCTTAGTCACTTCTCAGTTTACTCTGGTGCTTCTAACTCCTTATTTATACATTTTTCAAATCATATGAGCAAAAATATTTAGCTTTATCTGGGACGCTAAACCAGACAAAAAAAAGCATGCCTACCTATATAATTAATATGAATTGGGTGGGTTGAGATTATTAAATATAAAAGCACTAAACCCCTCTAAAAGCTTCACTTATTCAAAAGTTTTACTCGAAGCCTAAATGGTTCTCAAGTAGATTACTAAAATAAGCTCATCCATTGTTTAGAAATGGCCTTTTTGCCTTTGTGCAGATTGCCATTTCTCATTTTCGATTAATTGAAAATTATGCTCTTTTCAAAGTATCTCTGTTTTTCAAGCAAGCATTGCAGAGCTGGGTACAATTTCAATTTCATCCCCCTTAAAAGATAGAACAAATATTACAAAAAATATTATGGCTTAACTCAAATGTGCTGGTTGATAAAATACCTGTATTTATGGGAAAGATGTTTGAAAAGGTTATTTTGTTCTTAAATTATATTGTAAATTGGAATGGTAGAGTTATGTCCTTCATGGAGTTATCCTAATCGTACAGGAAGGTCTGATCAATCCAAGAGTACAACCAATTGATTACAGCATTGCCCCAAAAATGGAGGAGGCAGGTGGCAGCGGGAGGAGGTAGGGAACTGGTCTGTCTGCCCAATATAAACAATCAAAACTGTCGGAGGAATAAAAATAGCACAAATCAGAAAGTATACCAGTTTCATTTGAGGACCAGGATGTTGACTGTGCCATACAGATTGCAAAATAGTTGGGAAGAGATTTTTGATGTACCGATTCCATGGTTGATATGTAAAATGACACAAGATTCAAGACTTCGTGCTTTTCAGCTAAAATTATTATATAGAATTCTTGCCACCAACAAGAATTCTGCAGATTTTGTTGTGAGGATACAGAATCAATAGACCATTTATTTTGGTATTGCCCTCAGGTAGCCTGTTTCTGGTCTCAGGTTCAAGAATGGCTGAAAATGCATAGCATTGATCTAAAATTGACCCTAGAAATAGTACTGTTAGGAGATCTGGAGAGACCGGGTCAGTTAATTACTAATATACTAATACTCTTCGTAAAAGTATTTATCTTCAACTCGCAATCTGTGGATTCTATTCGATTAGATAGATTGAAATTGTACGTTAAACATCACAGCATAGTTGAAAGATATACACTACCGTTCAAAAGTTTGGGGTCACTTAGAAATGTCCTTGTCTTTGAAAGAAAATCAATTTTTTTGTCCATTACAATAACATCAAATTGATCATAAATACGGTGTAGACATTGTTAATGTTGTAAATGACTATTGTAGCTGGAAACAGCTGATTTTTTATGGAATATCTACATAGGCGTACAGAGGCCCATTATCAGCAACCATCACTTCTGTGTTCCAATGGTACGTTGTGTTAGCTAATCCAAGTTTATAATTTTAAAAGGGTAATTGATCATTAGAAAACCCTTTTGCAATTATGTTAGCACAGCTGAAAACTGTTGTCCTGATTTAAAGAAGCAATAAAACTTGCCTTCTTTAGACTAGTTGAGTATCTTCAACAAACATTTCTCAATGGCTGGCCATGCCTTCCACCTGGCGACTCCAACCTTGGCCAACAGCCCCACCCCCCCCGCTGCTACTCGCCCAAGCCTCCCCAGCTTCTCCTTTACCCATATCCAGATAGCATATGTCCTGAAAGAGCTGGAAAACCTGGACCCATACAAATCAGCTGGGCTTGACAATCTGGACCCCCTATTTCTGAAACTGTCCGCCGCCATTGTCGCACCCCCTATTACCAGCCTGTTCAACCTCTCCTTCGTATCATCTGAGATCCCCAAGGATTGGAAAGCTGCCGCTGTCATCCCCCTCTTCAAAGGGGGAGACACCCTGGACCCAAACTGTTACAGACCTATATCCATCCTGCCCTGCCTAGCTAAGGTCTTCGAAAGCCAAGTCAACAAACAGATCACTGACCATCTCGAATCCCACCGTACCTTCTCCGCTGTGCAATCCGGTTTCCGAGCCGGTCACGGGTGCACCTCAGCCACGCTCAAGGTACTAAACGATATCATAACCGCCATCGATAAAAGACATTACTGTGCAGCCGTCTTCATCGACCTGGCCAAGGCTTTCGACTCTGTCAATCACCATATTCTTATCGGCAGACTAAATAGCCTCGGTTTTTCTAATGACTGCCTTGCCTGGTTCACCAACTACTTTGCAGACAGAGTTCAGTGTGTCAAATCGGAGGGCATGTTGTCCGGTCCTCTGGCAGTCTCTATGGGGGTACCACAGGGTTCAATTCTCAGGCCGACTCTTTTCTCTGTATACATCAATGATGTTGCTCTTGCTGCGGGCGATTCCCTGATCCACCTCTACGCAGACGACACTGCACCCGCACGCCCGACTAGCATCACCACCCTGGACGGTTCCGACCTAGAATATGTGGACATCTATAAGTACCTAGGTGTCTGACTAGACTGCAAACTCTTCTTCCAGACTCATATCAAACATCTCCAATCCAAAATCAAATCTAGAGTCGGCTTTCTATTCCGGAACAAAGCCTCCTTCACTCACGCCGCCAAACTTACCCTAGTAAAACTGACTATCCTACCGATCCTCGACTTCGGCGATGTCATCTACAAAATAGCTTCCAATACTCTACTCAGCAAACTGGATGCAGTTTATCACAGTGCCATCCGTTTTGTTACTAAAGCACCTTATACGACCCACCACTGCGACCTGTATGCCCTAGTCGGCTGGCCCTCGCTACATGTTCGTCGTCAGACCCACTGGCTCCAGGTCATCTACAAGGCTATGCTAGGTAAAGTGCCGCCTTATCTCAGTTCACTGGTCACGATGGCTACACCCACCCGTAGCACGCGCTCCAGCAGGTGTATCTCACTGATCATCCCTAAAGCCAATACCTCATTTGGACGCCTTTCCTTCCAGTTCTCTGCTGCCTGCGACTGGAACGAATTGCAAAAATCTCTGAAGTTGGAGACTTATCTCCCTCAACAACTTTAAAAATCTGCTATCCGAGCAGCTAACCGATCGCTGCAGCTGTACATAGTCCATCTGTAAACTACCCACCCAATTTACCTACCTCACCCCATACTGCTTTTATTTATTTACTTTTCTGCTCTTTTGCACACCAGTATCTCTTCTTGCACATGATCATCTGATGATTTATCACTCCAGTGTTAATCTGCTAAATTGTAATTATTCGATTTATTGCCTACCTCATGCCTTTTGCACACATTGTATATAGATTCTCTTTTTTCTACCATGTTATTGACTTGTTTATTGTTTACTCCATGTGTAACTCTGTGTTGTTGTCTGTTCACACTGCTAATCTTTATCTTGGCCAGGTCGCAGTTGCAAATGAGAACTTGTTCTCAACTAGCCTACCTGGTTAAATAAAGGTAAAATAAAAAATAAATAAATAAATCTGGATCATCAGCATTTGTGGGTTTGATTACAGGCTCAAAATGGCCAGAAACAAATAACTTTCTTCTGAAACTTGTCAGTCTATTCTTGTTCTGAGAAATGAAGGCGATTCCATGCGAGAAATTGCCAAGAAACTGAAGATCTCGTACAACGCTGTTGAACTTCTCCCTTCACGGAGCAGCGCACACTGTCTCTAACCAGAATAGAAAGAGGTTTGGGAGGTCCCGGTTTAGAACTGAGCAAGAGGACAAGTACATTAGAGTGTCTAGTTTGAGAAACAGACACCGCACAAGTCCTCAACTGGCAGCTTCATTAAATAGTACCAGCAAAACACCAGTCTCAACGTCAACAGTGAAGAGGCTTCCTCCGGGGTGCTGGCCTCCTAGGCATAAGCTAGATACGATTTAGGAAATACAGATTTATTATCGGTGTTTTTATTAGGTAGGAACATTTCCCCACTTTTCTACTTAGTTTTTTTTTTGGTTTTGAGTTCTGTTGTCAGTGGCTGTGTTCTGTCAGAATGTTTTGAAAACAATTCAAACAGATTGTGTTGAATAAAAAATTGTCATTCACTCACAGCCTTAACTGCCAATGCCTTCTGTTTATGAACAACCATTCCTCACACCTTCTGCTCCGAGGGATGGTGAATATCAATGTTAGTTGGATTTTACCTCTAACAAGCATCTCACTGTCAATGAAAATGGGATAAAATTATCAAATGATAATGTTTTCTTCAACTAGGTAAGCCAGTAATGACAACCTGGCAAGGGGCAAGTGCATGGCCGTATAAAAGTACAAGTCAGATATTGACATAGACAGGTTGAATAGATGTAATACAATGGTCCGATTTGGCTCAGTTGTTGCTAGCACCATGCTTTTACCATCACGGTCCTGGGTTCAATTCCCACGGGGATCATATGTATGCACTCACTGTACTGTAAGTCACTTTGAATATGTGTCTGCTAAGTGACATTTGTTTACTTTCATGTCTGTAACTGTTTCAGTGTAGCCCCTGGTCATTCTGCTCCAGTCCAGTTGTATAATAAAACCATGGCCACAGAGGAGCAGAAAGTAGTCAAAGCAGCATCCATCATTTGTCAGGGAGGCAGCTGGGTCATAGCCAGGGTCAGTGTGTTGCTCCAGACCTGGTTTAGTTGAAATGAGACATCTGTATTCCCCTAGCAAAGCTAGGCTAACCCTTGTCACTGAGTCTGCGCCTGCGTATCAAATTGCACCCTACATAGGGGATAGGGGGCCATTTGGGACACATGCTGGGACTCACATCTCTCCACTCCTTTCCCACTCTCCACTTTGCAGCCTGCAGGTAAATCAGGCATCCTATTAGAACATGTAAAGGGGTTGTGTGTGTCGGGTCGTGCAATGTATCGGGGGTATCCAGGCCTGGGCTGGCGGCTGGTGTGACCTGGCTTTAGTAGAGGATGGTGTGGGGCATGGAGAGGTGTGTGTGTGACTGCGTGTCATCCATATGTGCGCATGTGTGTGTGTCGTCCTCATCCGTTCTAACAGAGAAATTTAATCAGAAGCACTCTTCCTGTTAACTGAATCATAAATGGAAAACATTTAAATGTGCTGGATTGATATTGCACTCTGATTCTTCTTTTGAACACAGAGCGGAGCAATCCTTTGGGAGTACAATGGCTGATGCCTGAGACTGATGGGGAAGGGGCTAAAAGTATTGACTTTTTTTCCCCCTCTCCTAATGCATCTCATTTTCCCATCCGTCTTTTGTTTGAACACCTTTCCTTCCCGACCGTCGTCAATTTCTCTATCTCGATCCCTCGCTGCGTGTTGAAAGTTGGCGGCCATTACCGTTGTCATGATGAGGTACAAAAATAGCATATTGTTCTCCTGAGAAATGTCAAATACAACTTCTTTATATAAACTCACATGGATTTTTCTGGGCATGGCACATCATAAGATTGAAGTAGAATGATTAGAACGGGAAGCTCTAACTCTGGCAATTTGACTGGTAAACTCATGGGTACACTACAATGGCTGCCTGGTATTGTGATGCAATCATTTCCATGGTAATTTGGAATGTTCCATCAACTGATGCTGGATCGCCATGGTAATGTAGAATGTTCATTCAAATGATGCTAACTGATACGGCTCATGCAATGGAATGTACAGTTGAAGTCTGAAGTTTACATACACATAGGTTGGAGTCATTAACTTATTTTTCATCCACAAATTTCTTGTTAACAAACTAGTTTTGGCAAGTCGGTTAGGACATCTACTTTGTGCATGACACAAGTAATTTTTCCAACAATTGTTTGCATACAGATTATTTCACTTATAATTCACTGTATCACTATTCCAGTGGGTCAGAAGTTTACATACACTAAGTTGACTGTGCCTTTAAACGGCTAGGAAAATTCCAGAAAATTATGACTTTAGAAGCTTCTGATAGGATAATTTACATCATTTGAGTCAATTAGAAGTGTACCTGTGGATGTAGTTCAAGGCCGACCTTCAAACTCAGTGCCTCTTTGCTTGTAGACCTCCACAAGTCTGGTTCATCCTTGGGAGCAATTTCCAAACACCTGAAGGTACCACGTTCATCTGTACACACAATAGTACGCAAGTATAAACACTATGGGACCATGCAGCCGTCATACCGCTCAGGAAGGAGGCACGTTCTGTCTCCTAGAGATGAACGTTCTTTGGTGCGAAAAGTGCAAATCAATCCCAGAACAACAGCAAAGGACCTTGTGAAGATGCTTGAGGGAACAGGTACAAAAGTATCTATATCCACAGTAAAACGAGTCCTATATCGACATAACCTGAAAGGCCGCTCAGCAAGGAAGAAGGCACTGCTCTGAAACCGCCATAAAAAAGCCAGACTACAGTTTGCAACTGCACATGGGGACGATCATACTTTGTGCAGAAATGTCCTCTGGTCTGATGAAACAAAAATAGAAATATTTGGCCATAATGACCATCGTTATGTTTGGAGGAAAAAGGGGGAGGCTTCCAAGCTGATGAACACCATCCCAACTGTGAAGCACGGGTGTCACGATCGTCTTTAGGTGAATGAGTGGACCAAGGCGCAGCGTGATACAAATACATCTTCTTTTATTAGAGAAGACGAAACACGAAACGAACACTTTTGCAAATACTAAACAAAACAACAAACGACCGTGAAGCTACAAATGAAAGTGCATACACAAGCTACTAACGTAGCAGCCTATGGCTGCCTTAAATATGGCTCCCAATCAGAGACAATGAAAGACAGCTGTCTCTGAGAACCACTCAGGCAACCATAGACATACCTAGACACCTACACTGAACACAACCCCATAAACTCTACAAAACGCCCTATACAATACAACCACCCAAGACGAGACAAATACACACAAACATCCCCCCTGTCACACCCTGACCTAACCAAAATATTACAGAAAACAAAGATAACTAAGGCCAGGGTGTGACAACGGGGGTGGCAGCGTCATGTTGTGGGGTGCTTTGCTGCAGGAGGGACTGGTGCACTTCACAAAATAGATGACATGAGGGAGGAAAATTATGTGGATATATTGAAGCAACATCTCAAGACATCAGTCAGGAAGTTAAAGCTTGGTTGCAAATGGGTCTTCTTATTGGACAATGACCCCAAGCATACTTCCAAAGTTGTGGCAAAATGGCTTAAGGACAACAAAGTCAAGGTATTGGAGTGGCCATCACAAAGCCCTGACCTAAATCCTGTAGAAAATTTGTGGGCAGAACTGAAAAGGCGTGTGCGAGCAAGGAGGCCTACAAACCTGACTCAGTTACACCAGCTCTGCCAGGAAGTTTTGGCCAAAATTCACCCAACTTATTGTGGGAAGCTTGTGGAAGACTACCTGAAACGTTTGACCAAAGTTAAACAATTTGAAGGCAATGCTACCAAATACTAATTGAGTGTATGTAAACTTCTGACCCACTGGGAATGTGATGAAAGAAATAAAAGCTGAAATAAATCATTCTCTCTGCTATTATTCTGACATTTCACATTCTTAAAATAAAGTGGTGATCCTAACTGACCTAAGACAGAGAATTTTAGGATGAAATGTCAGGAATTGTGAAAAACTGAGTTTAGATGTATTTGGCTAAAGAGTACGTCAACTTCCGATTTCAACTGTAGCTGCTGTGATGTCAACTGAGTTGACTCAACAGATCACAGCAATAATTGAAGGGTACACTTCCTGCTTTTACTTCCTGGCATAGGAACACTCAAAATGGCTGCCAGTCCACGCATTATGCCATCGTTGACTTGAATTGGGACATCAGTTTTATTCATTATATTTATCTGCATCAGAAGCACAATGGTGTGCTTCTGTGTTCTGGATGTAGATCTTGCTACTACTTAGATTTTGTAATGTTTTGGCCCATGCATTCTAATTAGTATGGTCGTGTGGATATTGACGTACAGGTACATCCAAAGCCATGCATTTAAATGGCTCTCGGTACTCCCTTTGCCCTGTAGAGGACATTAACATTAACAAATTGTGTCTCATTACTTCCATACGTAACACCTTGTCTCTGTCCAGTTGTGTTGTGCTGTCTGGAGAGTATCTATTTCCCCTGAGGTACGACCTTTGACTCAGGGATGATAATAGTCATTGATTGGCCCGTAATGCAGCGACTGCAGACCTTTAAGGTCCTTAACAGCAGTAATGTAATTACTAACTTCCAGAATGCAATGTTAAAAAGAAAAACACGCAATCACTGCGACACACTACAGGTGTGGCCCCCTGCTGTAGCCACACACACACACACACACACACGCACACGCACCTGCTTCATCGTGTATATTCCCCATTATCAAGTCAGTGTCCGCCCTGAGATTGGAAGGTTGGGGGTTGATCCCCGGTCGAATCATCCCAAAGCCTCTTTTGTACACTTTTGGTGTTCCCGGTCAAAAATGACTGGTCATTAGAAATGAATAGGTGAAACTACAATTAGTGTATACAATTGAGTTCAGGCACATGCCCGTTAATCAGATGGACACCCTTCCTCTCCAAGAGCCCCACATGCATGTGTGTTTGAGCATGCACGCACGCACACACACACACACACACACACACACCTTGCTCCCCTTCTTGGCTTCCATGGCAACCCCCACGGGAACCTTTCCCCAATAGAATCCTTCCCTCACGGGAACCACACATGTTGGCATTCTCACAAACAATCTCAACATTGTTTCAATAATATATAGAACTTTTCTCGCAGCTCTGGTATATAAAGCTTTTTTGAGGCCTTGGTCACAATTCATTCTGTGGCAGCACAATGACCAAACTATATACTGTATGTGAGGCTCTTGATCATATCTTTGCTCATGACAATGGTGAGGAGAAAGAGAGTCCTTGTTAAACTTTGACACAAAGTAGTCTGTGATAAACAGCACAAAATGTTCATCTGAGTATTTGTTATAGTCAAAATAATCCATACATTATGCTTTTTTTACTCAAAACGAGTTGTATGAGCTCAGGTCAATGAGGCCTACAGGCCATGAATAGCAAATAGAAGTTCAAAACTTGTAATGTTCATGATAACTTAAGGTGATAAAAAGATCTAACACAACATTAGGTGATAACACATGTGTTATTCTGGATTTATAATCAGCTATAATGGGGGCGGACATTTTGAACCTGGATCCCAGAATGAATGAACATGAAAGGAACACAACAGGAGTGTTAAGTTCATATGAACTCTGCAACGCTATCAAAGAACAGCTTAGATGGAGTTGTACTGTGAGTGTGGCCTAAGTTAGCCTCTACTATGACCCCTGGAAGTATCCCAAAAATGATTTGATCGGGAAATGATTCATTACTAATAGCCTTACTGCTATTAGCCCATACCAAAAGCATTGAATAACAGATTCACAACATTGAACAACAGCCCCCCCCCCCCCCCCCCAAAAGAAAAATCAAAAGGAAGTTTGTTCTGAAGTGTCTGTCCTTTATCTGAGACATGTAGAAATATCAGAAAACATTTTTCTTTATTTACTTACATGTATTTAACCCCTTACACACCGCTCGAGCTCTGTCACCTTTCACTGCAGATGCGGAAGTGCGACCTCAGCGGATGCGGTGGACTGAGAAACATCCAATGCAAAAAAAAAACATATCTCTATCTTAAACTGACAGATTTTTCTGGGGAGTTTTTATTATTATGCTAATTAGATTTTCACGAGGGCGTGGACATCGACTCTCGGGTTTTTAAAAACACTAATTGAACCCAGGTCTGGGTGTCCCTGCCACTCACTCACCCCTCTCTCTCGTCTCTTCTTTTTCCTCTGACCCCCTTCTGCAATCTAGGGAGCAGGGAGGGCTTGCAACAGGTCCCTGCTCTGCCCTGCACTTTCACTCTACTGTACATAAATCTGCATAAGAGAGCTGGTTCCTACATGGACACAATAGCATACATTTAGTTAGTTTGTATTTAAAACATATCTCTTTTTTTATGTGGAAGTGTTTTGGGATCTGGGATAAATATGCTGATCAGGAAAATAGTTGATTTAGATTTCAACCCTCTTGAGTCAGGTTCAATCTGTAGCACTTGGCACACATTTAAGTGCTTTAGGATAATAATCAGGGGTGTAAATCGGGGCGACCTGGTTCTCCAATGGAGGGAAATCATTTTGACAGGTGAATTCGAAATTTTACATTAGTGGATTCCCACAGTGACTTTTTTTCAATTACAACCGTGCTAATAATCAGTAGAATATTGCTGACTCTCTCATGGATGATGCCCATCATCTGCCCAATGTCTCACCACTATGCTGGCTGTAGTCTAGGCAGGTTTGTGCATATACCAAAGTAGCACATTTAATACCTTTCATAACACATGATTAAATACGTCATAATACATTATTCAATAGAAAGTCATATGGTGATAGACTCCCTGTGTCACTGCAGTACATATAGTTACCGAATATTAAAAAGCACTGACGCAGTCCTAGTGCTTTGTTTTCTGTGTCGCGCCACAGACATGAAAATCAAGCTGCGGGCGACCCAAATTCTTAAATCGACAGACTTGACTTGGCAGTCCACCAAAATAGTCATACATGCAACAGCAATATCGAACCGAGCTCACAGAATACGCACGCTTTGTCTCGTGTTGGTTGGAGTCACGATAATGTAGGTAGGGAAACTTTCCCAGCTGCAGGTACCGCAGATGTTTCAAAGTCCATACTAGGAATACATTAGCACTAGCGAGTGGACAGCTTCCTGTTTGCGTCCAAAATGGCACCATACTATTATTATTATTGTTGTCCTGTCTGTCTGTTTCGCTGCCCAGGCAACGTGTTCATGTTCTGCAACACTGGCAAAGGCTGGATTACCTTTTTGCGGTGACCTAATCATCTAGTCTATCAAACAGCTTAGAGTCAGATTTAGACCAGCACTGTTGACTGAATAGGCCCCTGAGTCACTTATTGATCTCAGAAAGCCGTGAACAACATGTTCACATCTTATATCACACGTTTATTATTAGGCTAGCATAATCAAAATCACTTATTTATAAGCCTATTGTCCATTCATGTAGACCTACTAAAATGTGGAATTAGAAAGGAATATTTATGGAAAACATTGGTCAGAACAACATAGCCTAGCTAAATAGGCTACTTAATCTACTTAATGGGTTGCTTCTACTGTAGGTTACGTTTTCACCAGCTGCTGGGGTGGTACCACAAGTAGCATGTTATGACACAAGGCCTGGCAGCGTAATTAAAATAACGAGATCATAATATAATAACGAGAGGATTGAATCAGCCTCACTCTCTCTCTCTCTTTGACTGTTTCTCTCTCTCTCTGTATCACCCCTGCCTTCGTGGTTTAATTTGACGTTTCAACATCCCATCTATCCCTTAATGTGCGTTTTCTATTTAAATTCCTGTCGTCGTCACCCTGCTGTCCCGGAAGTCTGCGGTGTCTTATCCTGTCACTCACATTGACAGGCAGCCAGGCAGAGGCAGGCAGGGAGGAAAGGAGCTCTGTGTGGTTGGGTGGGTGGGTGGGTGGGTGTGGGGTTGGGTGCGTGTTTGAGAGAGGCAGGAAACCATGCAGTGAGCGAGCGAGCAGCGATCTCTCTCTTTACCCTGCTAGTGTCCTTGCCCGCTCAACCCAGCCTGACAGCCTCAGCGCCTCACATGGCCCTCTGGCTCATACATATGTAGGAGGATAGGGAGAGGAGAGGAATAACAACCACAGAAAGTGTGTGTGTGTACCATATATTTTTCTTCCTGAATATGTGACAGGCAGCCCACATGCGTACACACAACAATGTGCACACACGTCGTGTGGCTCGAAACACCAATATATCCTCCTTACTTCCTTAAGCTCTTCCCTCAGTTCTTCTTCCTGATAATAGGTGTGCCTGTCTTACCAAGGGACCCCACATCAGGTAGGACCTCCTGCATCTTATCTGTTCATTTCTCTGAAGATGAAACATGTCACCTGTGCATTTTATGACCGACTGTTTCTGCATCTTGGTTGATGAGCAATATGTTAAAACACAATCACTGTTTAGTAATCAGCACTGTGGTCGTTCCTGTTTTGATCCAGTATTTGGACACTGAAGTCATCCCTTTGTTCTCGTAAACTCTCTGGTCTTTGGTCATTATTGGGGCCACATGATAGAGAGGAGAGGGACGTGCTGGCCTGGCCATCAGTCTGTATGTGTTTGTGTTTGATCATGCAATAGGGAGGATTAGACACTCTGTCATTCACTATGAAAACTGAATAGTGAGTGAACGGTCGTGATATGAAGAGTTTATTTACAAAATGCTATATATATTTTTTTAAATCTGAAATTCTTACTTATGAGTACCTTATGAGTACCTTCACTTACGAGTACCTTCATGTGTGTTAAATATTACTGTTTTTAGCAAAACAATGCACGAATGGAATGTTCGTGTTCTGTGTGTTTGACTGTGATATGTGGTTGTCTCACTTGTCTCACTCTCAATCTTAAGAGGAACGCTCTACTGTATGTCGCTCTGGATAAGAGCATCTGCTAAATTACTCAAATGTCAAATGTGCATGTTTTACTTGCAGGTCTCATATTACTGTATTGAATTATTTAAGAAACAAACAACAATAATATTGATGTCTCAAATGTAGCATTTTTACATTTCTTTATAAGCAATTTAGTTTTTCGTTTCAATTCTTTTTGTAAAACCTAGCCGTATCAAATCCAATTTTATTGGTCACGTACACATGGTTAGCGGATGGTATTGTGAGTGTAGCAAAATACTTGTGATGGTCAAAAGTAGACACTATGTACTACTACCTATTTGTCCGCGAGTGAGGCGGATATATAGCATTTAGGGAAAAAAACACGATTGTTTTTTTATCTGAAATGAAACCATCAAGTGATACATTTTAATGAAATACATGTCTGTCATTGAACAACTCCATGCCATGATTAGATAGTGAAAAAACACACCAATCTTTTTCATAATTTCTTGAAACAATAAAAGCTAGCTTACCAACATTCCTGAAAAGGATATATAGCGTTTTGGAATGAAACTCTTCATATAGACAGTAGGGGGATGTGCTGGCCTGGCCATCATTGTCTAGATTCACTAGAGTGTCTTTGTTTGAGTATGACTGTGTAGAACAATGGGAACCAGACTTAGTTACTGTAATGAATAGAGGAAGTCTGCCATGAACTGTCTGTCTTAACCCCATCTCTCTCTCTGTCTCTCTGTCTCTCTCAATATCCCCCCTCCGCCTTCCCTCTCTCTCTCTCTCTCTCTCGCCCTCCTATCCTTCACCTATCCTCTCCATTTGGAACAGGAAGAACAACCCAGAGCCTTGGAACACATACGTTCCAGACGATCAGTACAAGGTAAATATCCCACCCTCCTCTTCACACCCACAGTAGTACTACACCTCAAGGCTACAGTACATCCCAAATGGCACCCTATTCCTTACATAGTGCCTACTTTTGACCATAGCCTTATAGGCCACTTGGGACGCAGCCCTAGACAGTGGCACTACACAACTACACTGATTACCTTAGTGGCCAAAGCAATCCAGACATTGAGGCCTCTTCTTACTCTCATAACAAATTGAAACGTCTCTATTCGCCATAACTAACACAATACATTTTGTACGGCTAGTTTCCCGAATCCACACACACGCATGCCTTGAATAAGGAGCATCACCTCAAACATCTAATGTTCATATTAAACAAGAGAAACACTAATGGAATGGAAAACAACTGAACAGAAACCTCAAAGGATGGTCTGTTTGAGTGGGTTTTTCCAAGGCTGTAGCTTTGTGTGTCTGTGCTTCTGTGCGTGTGTGCATTTGTGTGTGCATGTTGTGTGTCAGCCTTAGTGCCATAGTGAAAGTCATGACCGACGAAAGGTCACAACACACGCCATGTTTAATTCTCTAAAGCAGGCAAAGGTCTCACATCCACATTCCACTTTAGTCCACCACGATAATAGTATTGAAGAGAGGATGGCGAAAGAGGGGAAGGGAGAGGAGAGGAGGGAGACAAGGGGTTGACAGCCGACCAATCAAGGAAAATATGCAGGGTGAAAATAATCATTGGCGACGCTAAAACGTGTCGTCTGTCACGTTTAGTTGGGAGGCTGTGTAGCCCTGAACAGTGCTGTCCTTGACACATGCATGGACGCATGCTCACACAGCGTCCATGTTCATGACGTCTGCAAAGAACAGCAGTCCTGAGTTGCTCAGTGTGACGAGGTCGTTGGAACATGCTAAATAAACGAACATGCTAAACGAACACGCTAAACGATGTGTGTGTGTGTCCCAGGCGGCTGGGCTCATAGTAATGGATGGAACAGAATACATGGACTTGTTTCAAATACATCACACATGTTTTATAACGTTCCATTCACTCCATGCCATTATCATGAGCAGTCTTCCCCTCACCAACCTTCTGTGTGTGTATGTGTGCGCGCGCGTGTGTGTGTGTAAGCAGCCAGTTTTGTATTCGCTTTCCTTAAAACACACTGATGAATTTAATTTAAGCAAAACGTATTTAAATGTATTCACTCCCTCCGCAGTTGGTGGCCGTCAATATGGACTACAAGGCTCTGAAGAAGGAGGGCCCTGACTTCTAAAGGTCCTTCAGGCAACTCCAGGAGCACCAAGTTTGGCAGGACCTCCTGTCATCCTAGTGGCAGGGTCGGGGCAGCCTGAGCCTCGGTCGGGTCCTCTGTCTGTCCCCTCTGCTGTCTCTTCAGAATGCACAACATTTCATTATGACTGTCTTTTCGTGCACTAACCTACAGTTATAGAAGCAATTGTCTCCATGTGCACCAAAAAATACTGTTATTATAACCTACCTGTCTCTTCAGACACCACACTACAGTGCAAATCTCTTCATGTATAAAAACCCTATAGAGATGTAATGTAACAGGCTCACTTTCACAAACCCTACAGTTATTAGAACCTGTCTCTTCACAACCCACAACAGCACACTCATATATCAGTCTCTTTTTTATTTTCAGCAACAACAACCCTTACAGTGATGTATCCTTCTTCATGCCTCAACCCTGATGTTACATAACTGTCTCTTAACGCTATCTTGAAAACAAAACTATTAAACATCAGTCAAAGAGGTCTGGTTACGTTGATTCACATGGTCTGTGTATATACTGTACACTAAAGGGGGGCTATACATGCCTACATGTGTTGAGTAGAGCTTGAAGGGTGCAGTGGAAGAGAATAGGAGTTGAGTAGATTTAGAATTAATCAGACATTGTGAAGTGAAAAGCAGTGGATTTTGATAACATAGTGTAACAGATGTGAAATGGCTAGCTAGTTAGCGGGTACGCGCAACTAGCGTTTCATTCAGTTACGTCACTTGCTCTGAAACCTAGAAGTAGTGTTGCCCCTTGCTCTGCAAGGGCTGCGGCTTTTGTGGAGCGATGGGTAACGATGCTTCGTGGGTGTCAGTTGTTGATGTGTGCAGAGGGTCCCTGGTTCGCGCCCGAGGTCGGGGCGAGGGGACGTACTAAAGTTATACTGTTACAATTGGAATCACCAGTGTACAAACATTTGACTTCACAAATAAGTCAGCCGAACAGAAGACATTTCATGCTGTGAAATGCAGCTGTTGAGCACTAAAATAGTAACAAATCACTGGGGGAAAAACTAGTTCAATCAACGTTGGTTCCAAGTCATTTCAACGTAAAAAAAAAAAAATTGAAACGTGACGACATCGAATCAACGTGGAAAATTGTCGTTAACGTAAGGAGAATTTAGTATTTTTTTCACCCAAATTTGAACGTTTCGTCAAGTGGCACGGTAAAATGTTTTGTTGATTTCCCATTGAATTCACGTCAGTAGACAACTCAACCAAATGGAAATCAAAACTAGACGTTTTAACTGACGTCTGTGCACAGTGGGAAGTGTTTGAGGCAGCTCAAATAGACAATTTGAGTAGACAAAGGACACATTGTGAACTGATTATTAGAGCTTCCTGACCACCTCCGGAGGGAGTCGAAGATGCATCTTGTGTGGATATCCTTGAAGTATAAACGAATCATGACAGCAGAATTGTATGAATTTGACTAACATTTCGGTTTTGCCTCCCTCCTAAAAAGAAATCACACCGGACAGTTAAGGTAATTATGGACAAAGATACCTTTACAATTCCTCCAGAAATAAGATCATGGTCTTCATTAGAAACCTTGCACCTACTGGCACTCTGGTTGGATGCCACAGTCCAATCGAAAATAGATAACGCATACAGTATAGAAATGAAGATATTTATGACGAGATATCGCCCCAAATGAGAGAGAAGGGGTTCTCCCATTCCCATGTCCAATGCAGCACAAAATCAAATATTTGAAAACGTCGTACAGAAAGGCGAATGACTGAAATAGCAGGAGTGGGAACGGGAGAACTCAACACCCATTTTATTTTAGAGCTGGAAGCAATACTGGAAGCAGTATTCCACCGCCTGCCCACCGTTCATTCTGGACAGCGCTGTGGAGGACTGGATGGCAGGAAGCTTGGCCCCAGTGATGTACTGGGCCGTATCCACTACCCTCTGTAGCGCCTTAAGGTCAGATGCCAAGCAGTTGCCATACCAGGCGATGATCGGTCAGGATGCTCTCGATGGTGCAGCTGTAAAACCGTTGAAGGATCTGTGGACCCATGCCAAATCTCCTGAGGGGGGAAAGGTGTTGTCGTGCCCTTTTCATGACTGTCTTGGTGTGTTTGGACCATGATAGTTTGTTGGTGATGTGGACACCAAGGAACTTGAAACTCTGGACCCGCTCCGTGCAGCCCTGTCGATGTTAATGGGGGCATGTTCGGCCCTCCATTTCCTATAGACCACTATCAACTCCTTTGTCTTGCTCACCTTGAGGAAAAGGTTGTTGTCCTGGCATCACACTGCCAGGTCTCTGACCTCCCTAAAGGCTGTCTCATCGTTGTCTGTGAACAAGGCCTACCTCTATTGTGTCGTCATCAAACTTAATGATGGTATTTGAGTCGTGCTTGGCCATGCAGTCGAGGGTGAACAGGGAGTACAGGAGGGGACAACAGCCATTAAACTCTGCAAATGTTTTAAAGTCCCCATTGGCCTCATGGAGAAATACCTGAGCGGTTTCCTTCCTCTCCGGCAATTGAGTTAGGAAGGACACCTGTATCTTTGTAGTGACTAGGTGTATTGATGAACCATCCAAAGTGTAATTAATAACTTCACCATGCTCAAAAGGATAATCAATGTATGCTATTTTTATTTTGACCAATCTACCAATAGGTATTTGGTATTTTATTAGGATCCCAACTAGCTGTTGCAAAAGCAGCACCTACTCTTCCTGGGTTCCATAAAAAACATGAAACATGATATAATGCAAAACATGAATAAACAAGAATAACTCAAGAACAGAACTATATCAATTAAAAATACATTTAAAAAAAAAGCCACACGTAGCCTACATATCAACACATGCACACAAACTATCTAGGTCAAATAAGGGAGAGGCTTTGTGCCGCGAGGTGTTGGTTTATCAATTTTTTTAAACCAGGTTTGCTGTTTATTTGAACAATATGAGATGGAATGGAGTTCCATGCAATAATATAATACTGTACACTTATAATATATACACTTATGTACACTTTCTTGAATTTGTTCTGTTTTTGGGGACTGTGAAAAGACCCCTGGTGACATGTCTGGTGGGGTAAGTGTGTGTGTCAGAGCTGTGTGTAAGTTGACTATGCAAACAATTTGGAATTTTCAACACATGAATGTTTCTTAGAAAATGAAGAAGTGATGCAGTCAGTCTCTCCTCAACTCTTAGCCAAGAGAGACTGGCATGCATAGTATTTACATATATCAGCCCCTCTGATTACAATGAAGAGCAAGACGTGCCGCTCTGTTCTGGGCCAGCTGCAGCTTAACTAGGTCGTTGCTTGCAGCACTCGACCACATGACGACAATAATCAAGATAAGACAAAACTAGAGCCTGCAGGACTTGCTTTTTGGAGTGTGGTGTCAAAAAAGCAGACCTCTACCCATCTTTACAACCATTTAATCAATATGTTTTGACAGTTTACAATCTAAGGTAACGCCAAGTAATTTAGACTCCTCAACTTGTTCAACAGCCATACCCTTCATGACCAGATTCAGCTGAGATCTAGAATTGAGGGAATGATTTGTACCAAATACAATGCTCTTTAGTCATAGAGATGTTCAGGACCAGTTTCTTTACGAGGCATCGGAAAAACGTACGTGGTCTTTGTGGTTGAATCTGTGTTTGAAATTCACTGCTCAACAGAGGGACCTGAGAGATAATTGTATGTGTGTGTGGTACAGAGATGAGGTAGTCATTCAAAAATCATGTTAAACACTATTATTGCACACAGAGTCCATGCAACTTTCTATGTGACTTGCTAAGCACATTTTTACTCCTGAACTTATTTACACTTGCCACAACAAAGGGGTTGAATATTTATTGGCTCAAGACGTTTAAGCTTTAGGTTTTAAAATAATTAGAAATAAAATTATATATATATATATATATATATATATATATATATATATATATATATATATATATATATATATATAGACACAGAAATACCTTATTCACATAAGTATTCAGACCCTTTGCTATGAGACTCGAAATTGAGCTCAGGTGCATCATGTTAAACATTACTATTATTATTCCCCTTTGACATTATAGGGTATTGTCTATAGGCCATCTCAATATAATTTTATATTCAGGCTGTAAGTCAACAAAATATGGAAAAACTCAAAGGATGAGAACCTTTTCTGAAAGCACTGAATATCATATTTTTATGACATTTATTATTTCAGCTGGAAAGTTGAAAGCTTCCAAAGTTTTGAATAGAAAAGACCATTCAAGACGGTCAAAATACTTTTTGGCATGAACAGCCATTATTGATGAATCTATATCTTGTTTTTTAGCGTATTAAACTGAAATCATGTTCTTGTATATGTTTGTAAGTGTCTATTTTTAATAAACACTGTTTGATTAATATGTATCGAGTGTGGTAAGACTTTTGCCATTTTATTGCTTATGAGCTTTGTTATTATTTTATTGACACAATTTATTAAACGTATGAGTTTAAACAGCAGGGGACCCCTCCAGATTTCCCTGGTTTTCATATAACTGAAATAACTGATTGATAAACGGAACTAGCCTTTTCACGTGTGAGTTCCAAATGTCTTTAACGGTCGCCCCAGCATGATTTTTTTTGATGCGCGTGATGTCAGAATGCACTCACTGTTACAAAATGTGATTACTACGCAACAAGTCAGTTAACCCACACTGCCCTGGTAACCAAGGCACGCTGCCTGGTAACCAAGGCACGCTGCCCTGGTAACCAAGGCACGCTGCCTGCTAATTATCTGAAATGGCTAGGTTTAGATTTGTCGATTTAAAATGATTTTCGAACAAGTTTTATTTTCTAGCAACAGTTTGAATCGAGGTGAGGTGTGTTCCGCCTGCTCATTAATTCACATAGAAGTAGCCCACTTCACTGTTGCAGACAATTGTGACTCATTATAGGAAATTAGGCACATGTCGCACGTCACTACTTCAAAGGAGAGGCATTTGAATGTAAACGTTTATTTTGTTTCAAAATGCTCTTTTTGGCAGTTTACATACACCCAATTAGTATTTGGTAGCAATGCCTTTCAATTGTTTAACTTGGGTCAAATGTTTGGGGTATGCTTTCACAAGCTTACCACAATAAGTTGGGTAAATTTTGGCCCATTCCTCCTGACAGAGCTGGTGTAACTGAGTCAGGTTTGTAGGCCTCCTTGCTCGCACACACTATTTAATTTTTGACCACATATTTTCTATAGGATTGAGGTCAGGGCTTTGTGATGGCCACTCCAATACCTCTACTTTGTTGTCCTTAAGGAGATCACGTCAGTGACTCAACCCACTCAAGTGACGCACCCCTCCTAGGGACGGCATGAAAAAGCACCAGTAAGCCAGTGACTCAGGCCCTCTAATAGGGTTAGAGGCAGAGAATCCCAGTGGAGAGAGGGGAACCGGCCAGGCAGAGACAGCAAGGGCGGTTCGTTGCTCCAGAGCCTTTCCGTTCACCTTCACACTCCTGGGCCAGGCTACACTCTATCATAGGACCTACTGAAGAGATGAGTCATCAATAAAGACTTATCGGTTGAGACCGAGTCTGCGTCTCTCAAGGATGAACCAGACTTGTGGAGGTCTACAATTTTTTTTCTGAGGTCTTTGCTGATTTCTTTTGATTTCCCCATAATGTCAAGCAAAGAGGCACTGAGTTTGAAGTAGGCCTTGAATTAGATCCACAGGTACACCTCCAATTGACTCAAATGATGTCAATTAGCCTATCAGAAGCGTCAGAAGGCAGAGTCAACTTAGAGTATGTAAACGTCTGACACACTGGAATTGTGATACTGTGAATTATAACTGAATTAATCTGTCTAGTAATAATGTACTTGTGTCATATACAAAACTGTAGTTTGTCAACAAGAAATTAGTGGAGTGGTTGAAAAACGAGTTTTAATGACTCCGCCCTAAGTGTATTTAAACTTCCGACTTCAACTGTATGTATGTGTTTGTGCGAGTCTCATCCATATTTGAAGCAATTGGTGATATTATCTCTCGAGGAGCTTATCAGTCATCAGTATTGTAGAATGTTTTAATGTTTGGGAGAACGCTGATTTTTTTAGACCCTATCAGTATCGACAAATGCCTCAATGATGCACTTAGTGAATGTTCTCTCTGCGTGGTGTTAAGGGAAAAGCATGTTACATTCGGCCGTTGTATAAAAAGTTGCATCGTTAAATCATGAATAAGTCAAAGTTCCATCGCTGCCCTAAGTTCCAACCGGGCCAAGATGTCTTTGGAATCAAGCTGTGTTAGCTTCTGCTGAGCTATCATGTCACCACATATGGACACTGATTAGCTTCCATGCTCATTTACGTAGCTGTGCTCTACCTTAATGACATTGAAAGTTACTCCTCTAATTTTGTTTTACACAAGCTACTGTATGTTAAAGTAATTTCGGAGTGAGGTTGGGTTTATGGAGGCCACATTCAATGTAGTACATTGACATTCAATGTTGTACATTGACAAATTATGGTGTCAAAGGGCACCACGATTTCAAAGTGTAGCTAGGTATCTTATCTTTCATTCATGATTCATCTTTAGAAGTTTAGAAGTATTGCCATTAGCCTTATAAATAGGATGCCAAATCAACTTCTCCCTTTGTACTGTATATTGTATTTTATAAATATGTTATTCACAATATATATGGATAAGACAATATCCAAATGTAAATGTTTCTTATATTAATATCTTGAATTTGGAGTTCTATTTATAGGGCTAACATATGATGTTTTGTGATTTATATTGCTTGAAGTGTTACCACACTAGTGGAAAAGGTGTTTTGTCAACCTTATGTGTAATCATTAGACCGATTCTGTTGCAAAACGTTGCGTCTGCTGCAAAACATTCTGCAACAGAAACCGTTTACTCCAAATGGAAAATGCTAATTCAGGTAGGTCACTCCCCGTTTGGTTTGTTTGGTTCTTAAATGGTAAACGGTTTCCATAATGAATACACCCTTGTTCGTGATGTCATCTGACCGCTGCACCTGATTTACCCAATTTCCTTATTAGTATGGGTAGCCCACGATAATTAACACAGAACTCAATCAATTTCAAGTTAATCAAGTGATGAGATTAAGAGGTTGTCAGTGTCTGAAGCAGGATCTACCCAAAATGCAACGAAGGATGGGTTATGTGTCAAACTGGCATCTTGGGCTAATGAACACAACCTCACCAGGGGTGCAGTAAGTCGTTTATTGGTAATTGTCAGAGAAAAGGGGCTTAAAAGTTCCAAAAGATTCACGCACACTTATGCATACTCCCAGCCCTTGATCATGATTCTCAGTTCCTTTGCATTACACGTGTCATTGGACGAAGGCGTCTTCTGCACGGGGGAGTTTGGTTAAGAGCCTCAGCGCTTGGTCTGAACATTAACCCGTACAGTTTTGGAAGCATAAGGACCTTATTTTTCATATCAGCGAGAAACCATTTTTTTTTTTAAATCAACGTTAAATTGATACACATCTTTATATTGTTCTTGTTCCCACACAGCCATATCTCCATGTTACATGGAATCTCCATGTTTATGGAAGACAGATGGAAGGCAGAGGGACCACCTGTGCTAATTGGCTATCTAGCATGCTCCGAACACCTGTGTATAACGGAAGGAGGTCGCCAGTATCGTGTTGCCACAGAAAAATGCTGTCAGCTGCAACTGTGATAAAGCTGGTTAAAACTACCCAGTTTTCCACATTAGTCTCCTTAAGAGTACATCTTAGGAAAGGATGCACCCAGAGAGTATAGTATAGTGAAGACTCTAGTTGAACATCCAGATTTCATTGAGGATTCGATAGATTTGAAAATCAAATGTGATGGTGTTCCTTTTTTTTCAAATCATTTACCTGCCAACTTGGGCCTATTTTATACATTTTTAATGATTTCCATCCATTTGTTGTTGCCTTATTCACTAGAGAGGCTGCTCCAGTGCCTGTGGATGATTACCTGAGTGATGTCCTATCTGAGTTGAAGGTGATCCTGGTTTCGGGTATGGATCTGACAAATGGTCAATGCCATGTCACAATCAAAGATTTTCTGTGTGATGCACCAACCATGCTAAAATGCATCAAATCCCATAGTGGATATTTTGCATGCAAAATATGTCAGATTAAAGGCTCTTGGAACGGAAGGCTAGTGGGGAACTCTGAGGGGACACATCCAGCGTGAAATGATGGTGAATTCAATAACTTGGCCTACGTGGCTAGCCATCAGCTAACTACACCTCCATTGGTAAACAGCAGAGTTTCTTGTATTTCAGGTTTTCATTATGTGCATATGGTGTGCTTGGGTGTCATGAGGAGGATGATGATTTTCCTTAAACAAGGCCCTAGAACATGCAGACTGTCTTCCTCTCAGAAAAACAAGTTGTCACAGGCTGATTTCCTTTCGAGACGTATTGCCAACCGAATTTGCCCGACATCCTCAGTCACTGGCAGGACTTGACCAATGGAAAGCCACTGAGTACAGGCGGTTTTTGCTCTTCACGGGTCCCATGGTATTGAACGATGTTGTTTCCAAAAAGGTCTATTGCCACATTGTATCCCTGTAGCCATGTCAATTTTGCGAGATTTCGATGACAGTAGATTTGACTTGATTATGCCAAACACCCGCTGATGCACTTTGTTGTGGTGAGCTAGTGTGCCTATGGTGATACATTTACAATGTACAATTTACATGGTTTCACTGACTTGGCAGATGAGGTTGCATTTCACAACTTCTCACTCAAGTACCTTAATTGCTAACATGCGGGATGGTTGCTTCCTCCTCCAGGACATTTGCCAAAGAAATAAGAGACGATGGAAACCTTGTCTGTGATGTCATTCACCATTCTCAAACTGACAACTTCTTCCTTCTTCCATGTGCCTCCAAAGACTTCAACATGGCAAGTATCTAAAATATCCGCAAATACAAAAAATAAATGATTTATCCCGAGGACCTCATCAGCAAGGCTGTGTCTGCCCTATCCAAGGCAATACAGTTACAGTTTTGCCAAGTAAGATCAGGGCCAGGTTTCCCAAAAGCATCTTAAGGCTAAAGTTCATTTTCAGAACTTTCGTAGGAGCATCGTTAAATCTCAAAGCTGTTTCCCAAACCAGCGATTACGAGCGATGCACATAAAATGCTCAAAATCTAACGGTTGCCTCAGACCAAAACCATGCTGGTCTACAACACTAAAACCACGTTGGTCTACAAAACCGTCATCACAAACATTGGCACGGCCTACAACCCCACTACAGGTATCTTCAAAGCACCAGTGAAAGGAATCTACTACTTCAGATTCGCCGCTACGGACTGCCGGAGCTCTACTTTGGCGGGTGTAAACTTGTATAAAGGGTGATGAGAATACCTCCATCATTCTTAAATGGAAGAAGTTTGGAACCACCAAATCTCTTCCAAGAGCTTTCTGTATGGCCAAACTGAGCAATCGGGGGAGAAGGGCCATGGTCAGGGAGGTGACCAAGAACCAATGTTTACTCTGACAGAGCGCCAGAGTTCTTTTTTTGAGATGGGAGAATCATTCCTTTATGGTAGAGTGGCCAGACAGGCCTTCATGGTAGAGTGGCCAGACGGAAGTGGCCAGACGGAAGTCATTCCTTAATAAAAGGCACATGACAGTTCGCTTGGAGTTTGCCAAAAGAAACCACAAGGACTCTCTGACCATGAGAAACAAGATTCTCTGGTCTGATGAAACCAATATTGAACTCCTTGGCCTGAATGCCAAGCGTCAAGTCTGGAGGAAACCTGACACCATCCCTACTGTGAAGCATGGTGGTGGCAGCATCATGCTGTGGGGATGTTTTTCAGTGGCAGGGACTGGGAGACAGGATTGAGCGAAAGATGAATGGAGCACAGTACAGAAGGATCATTGATTAAACCTGCTCCATAGCGCTCAGGACCTCAGACTGGGGCGAAGGTTCACCTTCCTACAGGACAATGACCCTAAGCACACAGGAAGGCATGGCTTTGAGACAAGTCAATGAATGTCCTTGAGTGGCCTAGCCAGAGCCTGGACTTGAACCTGATCGAACCTCTCTGGATAGACCTCAAAATATCTGTGCAATGATGCTCCCCATCAAACCTGGCAGAGCTTGAGAAGATCTGCAGAGAAGAATGTGAGAAATACACATGTGCCAAGCTTGTAGTGTCATACCCAAGAAAACTCGTGGATGTAATTGCTGCCATAGGTGCTTCAACAAAGTACTGAGTAAAGGGTTTGAATACTTATGTGATATTTCAATTTTTGTATATTTATATATACATATATATATATATACAGTGCATTCTGAAAGTATTCAGACTCCTTATTCAGACCAATTGGCTTTTTCCACATTTTGTTACGTTACAACATTATCTTAATTAGTCCCACAGAATTATACCTTTGGAGTAGCGGCTTCTATGGAGGAATTTTGAACGTCTTTGAACTTCTTAACGTTGGACTCACACACACAATCCCGTTGGCAAAGATTTCCAGATGGAAGACATGCAGTGGAATACGTTTCTGAATGACAGAGTGAGGGTTTTGCATAAGCGATTCGTTACGATTTTTGTGAGACTGGAAAAAATGTCCAGAACGTAAAAAAGTTATTAACCTTTCACGAGCCTCAACCCCGGATCCGGGAGCACCCCCCCCCCCCCCCCCCCCCCCCGCCCCCCACACACTGATTAGCATCGCTAGCATAGCGTCACAATTAAATAGTAGCATCTAAATATCATTCAATCACAAGTCCAAGAAACCTAATGAAAGATACAGATCTTGTGAATAAAGCCACCATTTCAGATTTTTTAAATGTTTTACAGGGAAGACACAATATGTAAATCTATTAGCTAAACACGTTGCAAAAGACACCATTTTTCTTTGTCCTCAAAATCGCACTAAACGGATATAAATTGCTATAAAACGGTTCAAATTAACTACCTTATGATGTTGTTAACACCTATAACGAGTAAAAATATGACCGGAGAAATATTACTGGCTAAACTAAAGCTTGGAAGGAGGCGAGTCCGATGTCCTTAGCGCGCCACGCGCAGGCAGCCAAAGGAAGTTACTTCTGGTATTTGGTGATTTATGGAGGCACTGATTGCGCAATCGACTCCATTCAAAGCGTCATCACGTACTGACACCCAGGGGAAGACGTAAGCAGTGTCTGTTTCTCCATAGCATTTACAGTGACCTTTAAACTGACTCCAGATCAGTTGCCAAGATGTTTGAAATCTGACTCCCTATCATGAAAAGTGCTGTAGATTGAGTTCTGTTTCACTCAGAGACAAAATTCCAACGGCTATAGAAACTAGAGAGTGTTTTCTATCCAATAATAACAATAATATGCATATTGTACTAGCAAGAATTGAGTACTAGGCAGTTTAATCTGTAGAGCAAATTATGCTAATGCGAAACAGCACCCCCTATAGTTGCAAGAAGTTAACTAGTTCCCATTCTATTAAAATAACGGTTCTGTTCTGGAACAGTATAGATCACTTTCGTTTTCAGTTTGGGTTCTGTTCCTCAAATAATTTCATTATTTAACCGTTTTTTTGTTCTGTTCCCTGAACTGATTCCAACCCATAGTTTACACACACATTGACATTTTGTGTACATTCGATTTACTTGGCATAGTTTTTAAGTTTGTATATTGTCGTGTTTAAAATTGCATGAGGAACGTAATCTCTCACCTCCAGCCACTACTGCCTTCAGGTTATGTCAGTATGGTGGCCTGCAATGCTGATTACTAATCAACCCCTTGTTCCCAAACTCTAGCCACTGAACAACCACCTTGACTTTTGACAGACTGGGAGGATCTTCTACCGTATTACTTAAACTGATCCTTTCAAATCTACAAGTATGTGGCTCGTGGGAAAGTAGCCTCAATCCAGACGAAATCACTCCATGTTTCACAATGTTTTTGTGTAGTGAAACACATGTGAAACTGGCTAGGGGGTAGGGGCTTGGGAGGTTAACTTTGCTATGTGGTAGAATTTTGGTTTAAAGTTTGCTAATGGGCTTAGGTCGACTTTTTAAATCTTCTTCATCCAAAACTCTACATATAGAATTTTGGTTTAAAGTTTGCTAATGGGCTTAGGTCGACTTTTTAAAATCTTCTTCATCCAAAACTCTACATATAGAATTTTGGTTTAAAGTTTGGTAGAAAGGATATCGGTTTTTGGTTTCCTTACATACAGTACCCTGGGTTTGTCTTTATTTGTAATATTTTCTACATTGTAGAATAATAGTGAAGACATCAAAACTATGAAATTACACACATGGAATCAAAAAAGTGTTTAACAAATCAAAATATATTTGATATTCTTCAAAGTAGCCACGCTTTGCCAGCTGTGCATGGTTCAGCTTTGCACGCTCTTGGCATTCTCTCAACAAGCCTCATGAGGTAGTCACCTGGAATGCATTTCCATTAACAGGTGTGCCTTGTTCATTTGTGGAATTGCTTTCCTTAATGCGGTTGAGCCAGACAGTTGTGTTGTGACAAGGTAAGCGTGGTATACAGAAGATAGTGCTATTTGGTAAAAAACCAAGTCCATATTATGGCAAGAACAGCTCAAATAAGCAAAGAGAAACAACAGTCCATCATTACTTTAAGACATGAAGGTCAGTCAATTCGGAAAATCTCTTCAAGTGCAGTCGCAAAAATCATCAAGTGCTAAGATGAAACTAGCACTCATGAGGACCGCCACAGGAAAGAAAGACCCAGAGTTACCTCTGCTGTAGAGGATAAGTTGATTAGAGTTAATTGTTAATTGAATAATTGTTTCACAGAGTTAAAGTAACAGACACATCTCAACATCAACTGTTGAGAGGAGACTGTGTGAATCAGGCCTTCATTATCGAATTGCTGCAAAGAAACCACTACTAAAGGACACGAATAATAAGAGACTTGCTTGGGCCAAGAAACACGAGCAATGGACATTAGACCAGTGGAAATCTGTTCTTTGGTCTGATGAGTCCAAATTTGAGATTTTTGGTTTCAACCGCCGTGTCTTTGTGAGACACAGAGTAGGTGAACGGATAATCTCTGCATGTGTGGTTCCCACCGTGAAGCATGGAGGAGGAGGTGTGATGTGTGGGGGTGCTTTGCTGGTGACACTGTCAGGGAATTATTTTGAATTCAAGGCACACTTAACCAGCATGGCTACCACAGCATTCTGCAGCGATATGCCATCCCATCTGGTTTGCGCTTAGTGGGACTATCATTTGTTTTTCAACAGTACAATGTCGATACTGCTGAACGTTACTCTCATTCTTGATCGACGTATTTGGGAAAGGTATTCTAATTGTACCAAGAGTTGCCATGATGTTGTCCAATATTATACTGCTGAGAATCTTGAGCATTCATCCTCCAGGGATAGGTCATGTGGGGCACAGAGGTCTCCTTTTGCCTCTTCAGATGAGAGATCCCTGTCACCAAAGCGTTGCAAAGGCTCAGACCCTTTTCCTATGCCGGGGGCAAGTATGATACATTTATTTTTCAACCGTTTTCTATGATATTGAAATTAGGCTGTTATACTGTATTTGGAAGTGTAGAAATGTAAAACTACTGTTTGGGAATTTTTGTGAGATCCGTGACCCTTTTGAAGGACAGCCGCCTGAGTCCAGTTGAGGAATTTGTCTTCAACCTGAATGATTTACTAAAGATGGAAGAGCAGCTAACGGAGAGTGATTTTCAAAAATACATGGTGAGAAATGAAATGTTTCATTGGTATGAGTTGAGTTACATTATATCGCATATTATATATATATTGTACTGGATGATCCAATACATGTGTAATGCATTAGTTTCCATTTGTAAAATTACAGATATCTCAAAGCTGGGAGGGAAAGACATACTGGACCAGGTGAAGAGTGATGTACCGGTAAACTATTACTATATTTGTTTAACATTTAAATTAGGTGTGTTCCTTGTAAAGTACATATTTTGTGTTCAATACAGAACCCTGACAAAAGGCCTTGTGTCAACGATGAATATGAAATGAAACAAAGGGAAGAGGGCCTTTTAGGTCTCCAACCTTTAATGATGCTGCAAAGGTACGGTGGAGTCCAATTCATGACATTTTACATGACATTTGAATTCCTTCTCTAGCTAATATTTGTTTTCCCCCTTTACTGCAGGTGAGAGTCTTAGCGAATCAAAGGGTACAGAGGCAGAAATACTACAGGCTACATAAACCTGCCTGAAATATGCACCTGACCGCAAGCGGGACAGTGGGAGGGCCAATGAGTAAGGATGAAAGAGTTCTGAAGAATGAAAGAGGGATGAAAGAGTTCTGAAGAAGTTAAAAGCATAAAATCTGGTGTGACAGTGACTTTTTTCTTTTTGTATATCCAAAATGGCAACACTTTACTTGACACTTAGCGTCATAACACGTTATGAACTGACATAACCTGTCATAATATGGTCATAACACTGTCATGACACATATATTTACATCTGTTGTGACATATATTGCGTTGTTTTATGGCTGGCTATGACCAGAGTCTTAAGAGTTTCAAAACCAAAAACACACAAGGCAAAACATGCAATTACATCATAGCTGACTTCTCCACAGTATTTTTGTTGTAATTTTTTCTGAAATTGACCATAATAAATGGTCATTTTAATTGCATACACATTGATGTCAGACATGCACCTAACCCAATGCTCTGTTGCTGATGACTGGGATGAATGCAAGAGCAGATTTCAGGAGCAGGATAAGGTTCCCTCTTTTTGACTGATGACTGATGTGATAGGCCTATCTGGCTCATATGATGCTGATGGTTATAATGCTTCATGACAGTGTCATAAATTGTATTTTCTACAAGTTCTTTAAAATATGGGGAAAAAACCTATTTAGTTTTTAATAAATGGTTTTTTTCTTCATAACCAGCCATAAAATAATGCAATATATGCCACAACAGAACTAAATATATGGGTCATGATACCGTTATGGACATATTATGACAGCTTATGACAAGTTATGTCAGCTGTTATGACATATTATGACATGTTTATGACCGTGTCATAATGTATTATGATGTTAGGTGTCACGTGACTGGGGGGTATTCTAGTTTATTATTTCTATGTGGGGTTCTAGTTAAATTTTTCTATGTTGGGGATTTGTATGATTCCCAATTAGAGGCAGATGGTAATCGTTGTCTCTAATTGGGGATCATATTTAGGTAGCATTTTTCCCACCTGTGTTTCTGGGATATTATTTTGTGTTTTGTCCATGTGCACCACGTAGGCACGTTTCGTTGATAGTTTTTTGTTTTGTTCTTGCTAAGTTTCACTTGATAATAAATATGTGGAACTCAACATCCGCTGCGCCTTGGTCCGTCTCCCTCTCCTCTCGAACGTGACACTAGGTGTCAAGTAGTGTTACCCTAATTTGTTTCCAAGAAGCCTGTGCCAGAAATGCATTGTTGGCCTTTTTTATGAAAAAATAAATTGGGATTGTACATCTATTTGGTGGAGCAATCAACTTTCATTTCAACCGTTTTTGGATTTGACGTGAAAAAAAGATGGCATTACAGTTTTTACATAGACAACGGATTACAAAATGCTGTTCCAAGTTACTGCTGTTATTGTGTTACACAGATTTTTTTGCCAACAGTAGTATAGACCCTAAAGCTCTATTTGCACGGGATTCGTTTTTTGGGGGGAGATAGGGTTATGCAATTATGTTCACAATGTCACGCCCTGGCCTTAGTTATCTTTGTTTTCTTTATTATTTTAGTTAGGTCAGGGTGTGACATGGGGGAAGTATGTGTTTTGTATTGTCTAGGTTTTTTTGCATGTTTATGGGGCAGTGTTTATTCTAGGTGTATGTAAGTCTATGGTTGCCTAGATTGGTTCTCAATTAGAGACAGCTGTCTATCGTTGTCTGTGATTGGGAGCCATATTTAGGCAACCATAGTCATTAGGTAGTTTGTGGGTGATTGTCTATGTCTATGTTGCATGTTAGCACTTAGTTTGTATAGCTTCACGTTCGTCTGTTTATTGTTTTGATTAGTTTGTATAGTGTTCGTTTCGTTTTCGTCTTCGTCTGATAATAAAGAAGATGTATTCATTTCATGCTGCGCCTTGGTCCTCTTCTCTTCCACGTTACAACGATCATGACACACAAGAACAAATAACCACATCTGTCATTTAAATCAAGTCCGAACCTAGTATTATCAGAGGACCTTGAAGTTAGTCAAAATCCCTTTTTTCGCCTGGAATTATTACTCTCCTGCCATGTAAAAATGCCTGACATGGCAGGAGAGTAATAATTCCAGGCAAATAATGGGGTTTTGACTAACTCCAAGGTCCTCTGATAATACTAGTGCTGTGCGAATCAACATCCCTGTGTTTTGAGAGAAATGTCTGAGTTTGACAGGTGTTTGCTCATGGTTTGAGCAAGAAAACAACTGATTCAATAAATTGATGCTTAAAACATCTCTTGGATAGGGAGCAGCATTTTCACATTTGGATGAAAAGCATACCCAAATTACACTGCCAGCTACTCATCCCCAGAAGATAAGATATGCATATTATTAGTGAATTTGGATAGAAAACAATCTGAGTTTTTAAAACTGTTTGAGTCATGTCTGTGAGTATAACATAACTTATTTAGCAGGCAAAACCCAGAGGACAAACAATTCAGATGAGGTCACTCTCTTTTTTGGGGGGATTTCATTGGGAATACAGATTTCTAATTGACCTTCTTGCAGTTCCTACCGCTTCCACTGGATGTCAAAAGTCTTTAGAAATTGGTTGAGGTTTTTTCCTTTGTGTAATGAAGAAGTACGGCCATCTTGAACGAGGGTCACTGGAAGTGTACTGTTAGTTAGAGGCGCGTGACCAGAAAGCTAGCTACAGTTTGTGTTAATCCTGTATTGAACATAGATCATCCCGTCTTCAATTTTATCGATTATTTACGTAAAAAAATACCTAAAGTTGTATTACAAAAGTAGTTTGAAATGTTTTGGCAAAGTTTACAGGTAACCTTTGAGATATTTTGTAGTCACGTTTCACAAGTTGGAACCGGTGTTTTTCTGGATCAAACGCGCCAAATAAATTCACATTTTGGATATATATCGACAGAATTAATCGAACAAAAGGACCCTTTGTGATGTTTATGGGACATATTGGAGTGCCAACAACAGAAGCGCGTCAAAGGTAAGGTGTCACGATCGTCTTGCGAAGAGAGTGAGGACCAAAATGCAGCGTATGGAAAGTACATCTTCTTTATTAAAGAAAGAAGACGAAAACGACACGAACACTATACAACTAAACAAAACAACAAAACAGACGACCGTGAAGCTAATCAAACATAAGTGCTGACACTAAACACTTAGACATAGACAATTACCCACAAATGCATGATGCCCATGGCTGCCTTAAATATGGCTCCCAATCAGAGACAAATGAAAGACATCTGTCTCTGATTGAGAACCACTCAGGCAACCATAGACATACCTAGACACATTCACTCAACCATAGACATACCTAGAAACATTCACTCAACACAAACTCATACACTACACCCAACACCCCCTTTACCATATAACCACCCAAAATGACAAAACACAAACATTCCCCATGTCACACCCTGACCTAACTAAAATAATAAAGAAAACAAAGAATACTAAGGCCAGGGCGTGACATAAGGCATGAATTATATTTTTATTTCTGTGTTTTGTGTCGCACCTGCAGATTTGAAATATGCCTCTCTCTCTTTGTTTACTCCGTTGCTATCCTCAGATAATAACATAATTTGCTTTCGCCGAAAAGCCTATTTGAATTCTGAAATCACAACCAGTGTAGCTTTAATTTGGTATCTTTCATGTGTGATTTCATGGAAGTTAGATTTTTATAGTAATTTATTTGAATTGGGCGCTCTGCATTTTCTCTGGCTTTTGGCCAAGTGACAGTAGCGTCCCGCCTAAACTCCGATTTTTGGATATAAATATGAACTTTACCGAACAAAACATACATGTATTGTGTAACATGAAGTCCTATGAGTGTCATCTGATGAAGATCAGCAAAGGTTAGGGATTCATTTTATCTCTATTTCAGCTTTTTGTTACTCCTCTCTTTGGCTGGAAAAATGGCTGTGTTCTTCTGTGACTTGGCTCTGGGCTAACATAATCGTTTGGTGTGCTTTCGTCGTAAAGCCTATTTGAATTCTGACATGTTGGCTGGATTCATAACCAGTGTAGCTTTAATTTGGTATATTTTATGTGTGGTTTCATGAAAGTTTGATTTTCTGCATTTTTTCTGGCTTTTGGCCAAGTAGGACGTTAGCGTCCCACATATCCTAGAAAAGTTAAAATGAAGTGCTGTGCATAGCCTATATATGAAGAGCTTACATGTATGTATTAACTATCACATTGGAAGCTTTCATTTATGCATTTTGTGCCAAATGCATCAGTAAAAAAACTACACTTTTGGAAAAGTTCACCTTCTCATCCAAAGCCTATAAAATCATCTCAAATGCATGTGCACTGTTTAGCTCACATCTGTAGTCTGGGGGACATTTAGCACGTATTCTACTGCGGATCACAAAAATTAAGATTATGATCACACTTTCTCAATTCAAATATTATGGCAACACCATACCAAAGATGGTTTGATATGGTTTAGAAACTTGGGAGCCAAGCTTGAGTTATAAATGTATCCTATTATCACGTGGTGTCTGTAATATTTGAGTTGTGGAGAAATGACCAGGCAGGAGACGGGAGTACAGTTAGTTTCGTTTAGTCAAAAACCTCTCCTGCTCTACAGTTCCCGGGCCCAATAGTGCGCATGTGCATTTCCTATTAGGTGTAGTAACGTAACACTGTCGTAATACATCACTGCTTAGTAACAGCATAGTAACTAATATAAACAGATGTAGATCCCAGACACTACACTCCTCCACCATAGTGTTTAACTCCCAGAGAACAAGGTAAATATGTTAGGGAACTACTAATGCAATATCTGAACAATGCATTCTTAAACATCTTTCAACTACTGGATTGAAGCAGACTTTTCAGAGCCCAGCACAAATCCAGGAGATTATTCTGCCCCGAAGATTGAATTTTTGTCCTAATAACTAACCCAGGTGATGTCCTTTGTCTCTCCTTTTATCTAGGACATATTAAACTATTTGTTTGTTTTACTGTCTGTTACCTGCCGAAACAGCTCAACTCACAGGTCAAGCTTTTGAGGTGCCCTTTGCTGTCGAATAGGATATCTCCGCTCCTTCTGGGCTTCCGGTGGTGGGCCATGTTCGGGTGGAAGGTCAGGCTCTGTCTCTCTCATACGTCCACAGTCAGGAGAATACTCCTGGGGGTCGTTATTGTTCTTGTTCTCTCGGCATGTCTTTGCTGGGGCGGTGGACCGTAGCAGTTGATCCACATGAACATTGACATGGCAATGACCAAATTGGACTTGGTAAGTCCTCTGTGTTGCAAGATCCCACCTGAGTTCCACAGGCGCTTGGGGTGTCTGAAATCACGTACCATCACCCTCTCTCCCTCTTTGAATTCTCTGACAGTCTTTGAGTGTCTGTCATGAGCTTTCTTCTGCTGTAGCTGGTGCTTTGCCACAGTGCTTGACGAGTATGGTTTCAACAATGTCAGGCAGGTACGTGGGTGGGGTTTCAGAAACCGTTCAACTGGTGTACATTCCGTTACTGTGTGTGGTGTGTTACGGTAAGTAAACAGGAAATGGGGAAGCCTTTGGTGGGTGGGCACAGACTGAACCTCGAGTCTTGTCCAGGCCTTCTTAAAGGTTTGCACGGATCTCTCCGCTGCTCCGTTTGATGCCGGATGGTAAGGTGGTGACAGGATGTGCCTTACTCCGTTGTTCTTGAGAAACATTTAAGAATCGTTTGATGTGAAAGGAGGGCCATTGTCCGATACGAGCTCCTTGACTAGTCCAAAGGATGTGAACAGGTGTTTGATTGTCTTCTCAGCTGTGGTCAGTTGAATGGGGAACATTTCCATCCACTTGGAATGGACATCGACGACAACAAGGAAATGTTGCTTGTCAATCTTGGCGTATTCCACATGGATGCATTCCCATGGTGTAGCAGCCCAGGACCATGGATGAGGCTTGTTGTGAACAGCTTCACAAGGTGAGCAGTGGCCTACTTGCTGTTGAATGTCCTGATCGAGTCCAGGCCACCACAGATAATTGCAGGCGAGTGCTTTCATTCGAGTGATCCTTGGATGTCCCTCATGCAGGTCAGATAGCAGTCTCCTCTGGAATTTGGGAGGTACCACCACCCTTGATCCCCACAGAACACATCCTTGATCAGTGGACAACTGGTCTTTCTTGTTAATGAATGGACAAAGGTTATCGTCATTTACAAAGGTTGGCCAACTGCCTAATGTACAAGACCTTGGAAAGCACTGTGTCTTTCCTCATTTCCTCTGCTATGTCTGAAGCAGATGTGGGCAGTTCGCCGATGAGAGAGATCTGGAAGACTGCTCTATCATCTTCACTGTCGGAGTCACTATTGCATGGTAGTCTTGACAGTGCATCTGCATTTGCGTGATCTCTTGGTCGTCTGTACTCAATCTCGTAATCGTAGGCTAGCAATATCAGAGCCCAACGTTGCATTCGAAGTGCAGCAAGGGTTGGTATGGCGGATTTTGGTCATTGGATGATGGTGTTGATGTGAGCCGCTTCATCAGACCACTTCCATATTGAGAACGTTACTGGTACTTCCTGTTTGATGTTTTTGCTCATAAGCAGAACTCAGGAGGATAGAGTTATGGTCAGATTTGCCAAATGGAGCGCGAGGGAGAGCTTTGTATGCGTTTCTGTGTGTGGAGTAAAGGTGATCTAGAACGCCTGCAGTTTCACAGGTCACATGCTGGTAGAAATTAGGTAAAATGGATTTCAGTTTTCCTGCATTAATATCACCAGCTACTAGGAGCGCCACTTCTGGATGAGCGTGTTCTTGTTTGCGTACGCCCCTATACCGCTAGTTGAGTGTGGTCTTATTGCAAGCATCAGTTTGTGGTGGTAAATAGACAGCTACAAAAAATATGATGAAAACTCTCTTGGTAAATAGTATGGTCTACAGCTTATCATGAGGTATTCTAACTCAGGCAAAACTTCGTTAATTTTAGAGATTGCGCACTAGCTGAGACATACACCTCCCCCTTGAGCTTACCCAATGCTGCCGTTGTGTCATGCCAATGCATAGAAAAACCAGCTAGATATATACACTGCTCAAAAAAATAAAGGGAACACTTAAACAACACAATGTAACTCCAAGTCAATCACACTTCTGTGAAATCAAACTGTCCACTTAGGAAGCAACACTGAGACGGAGTCTACAACCCACACAAGTGGCTCAGGTAGTGCAGCTCATCCAGGATGGCACCTCAATGCGAACTGTGGCAAAAAGGTTTGCTGTGTCTGTCAGCGTAGTGTCCAGAGCATGCAGGCGCTACCAGGAGACAGGCCAGTACATCAGGAGACGTGGAGGAGGCCGTAGGAGGGCAACAACCCAGCAGCAGGACCGCTACCTCCGCCTTAGTGCAAGGAGGTGCACTGCCAGAGCCCTGCAAAATGACCTCCAGCAGGCCACAAATGTGCATGTGTCAGCATATGGTCTCACAAGGGGTCTGTGGATCTCATCTCGGTACCTAATGGCAGTCAGGCTACCTCTGGCGAGCACATGGAGGGCTGTGCGGCCCCACAAAGAAATGCCACCCCACACCATGACTGACCCATCGCCAAACCGGTCATGCTGGAGGATGTTGCAGGCAGCAGAACGTTCTCCATGGCGTCTCCAGACTCTGTCACGTCTGTTACATGTGCTCATGTGCTCAGTGTGAACCTGCTTTCATCTGTGAAGAGCACAGGGCGCCAGTGGCGAATTTGCCAATCTTGGTGTTCTCTGGCAAATGCCAAACGTCCTGCACGGTGTTGGGCTGTAAGCACAACCCCCACCTGTGGACGTCGGACCCTCATACCACCCTCATGGAGTCTGTTTCTGACCGTTTGAGCAGACACATGCACATTTGTGGCCTGCTGGAGGTAATTTTGCAGGGCGCTGGCAGTGCATTTCCTTGCATAAAGGCGGAGGTAGCGGTCCTGCTGCTGGGTTGTTGCCCTCCTACGGCCTCCTCCACGTCTCCTGATGTACTGGCCTGTCTCCTGGTAGCGCCTCCATGCTCTGGACACTACGCGGACAGACACAGCAAACCTTTTTGCCACAGTTCGCATTGATGTGCCATCCTGGATGAGCTGCACTACCTGAGCCACTTGTGTGGGTTGTAGACTCCGTCTCATGCTACCACTAGAGTGAGAGCACCGCCAGCATTCAAAAGTGACCAAAACATCAGCCAGGAAGCATAGGAACTGAGAAGTGGTCTGTGGTCACCACCTGCAGAATCACTCCTGTTTTGGGGGGTGTCTTGCTAATTGCCTATAATTTCCACCTTTTGTCTATTCCATTTGCACAACAGCATGTGAAATTTATTGTCAATCAGTGTTGCTTCCTAAGTGGACAGTTTGATTTCACAGAAGTGTGATTGACTTGGAGTTACATTGTGTTGTTTAACCTGTTGGGGATGGGGGCGCTGTTTAGACTATTTATGCTAATGTGGCTAATTTTTTAAACGGCTTCCCACAAAATCCTTGATCGTACAATATGCATATTATTATTATTATTGGATGGAAAACAGTCTATAGTTTCTATAGGAGTTGAAATTTTGTCTCTAAGTGGAACAGAGCCCATTCTACAGCAATTTCCCTGACATGGAGTCAGATTTGAGAAATGTTGGCCACTTTTCTGAAGTCAGTTAAAAGGGCACTGTCGTTGCTATGACTATACGGACACTTCTTACGTCTTCCCCTGGATGCCTTTACGTGATGACGATTCCAACGGGCTCGATTGCGCGTTCACAGGCCCTACAAATGAAAAAACTCTGAAGCTAGTCATTCTTTGGGAGCTGCGTAACGCGCGTGGAAGACACCGACCCTCTCCTGTTCCAAGCGTTAGTTTAGCCTGTTATATTTCTCCGGTCATCTTTTCACTCGTTATAGGAGTTACAAACATCACAAAGTAGTTAATTTAAAGCGTTTTATAGCAATTTATATCCGTTTAGTGCGATTTTGGGACATTTATTTTTGCAACGATGTGAAAAGTTGGGCACGCTTTTCAGTTCATCCCGAACGTAGTTGACATTTCCACATGGCAAGAGGACAGCTTTCCACCAAAAGACGATTTCTCCCAAGAAAGGATCCTTTGCCCAAGATACTGATGGAAGAACAGCTCAAGGTAGGACATTTTTATTATGATAAATCGTGTTTCTGTCGAAACATTTTAGTGGCTTAGGACGCCATGTTTTTTGACGTAGCTTCGCTTGGCGCAAACTGTATTGAAAAGTAAGGATAAATTAAAAAATGTAATAACGCAATTGTATTAAGAATTAAATTGTCTATCAATCCCTGTCCACCCTATATTTTTTAGTCACGTTTATGAGTATTTATGTATAAGAGTAGATCACTGTCTAAGTGGCGCAAGGACAAATTCTGACCAGCTGAGTTACATTTCACATTGTCTAACCATGATTTTGGTGGCTAAATATAAACATTTTCGATCAAACTGTATATGCATGTTGTAATGTGATGTTACAGGAGTGTCATCGGAAGAATTCTGAGAAGGTTAGTGAAAAAATTAATATCTTTTGGCGATGTTGACTTTTATCGCTCACTTTGGCTAGAATCAATGCTGGGCTGCTAATTGCTATGTGCTAAGCTAATATAACGATTTATTGTGTTTTCGCTGTAAGACACTTAGAAAATCTGAAATATTGTCTGTATTCACAGGATCTGTGTCTTTCGATTCGTGTATGCTGTGTATTTTTACGAAATGTTTGATGATTAGTAGTTAGGTAAACACGTTGCTCATTGTAATTATTCTAGTCCATTTGTGATGGTGGGTGCAATTGTAAACTATGCCATATACCTGAAATATGCACTTTTTTCTAACAAAACCTATCCCATACCATAAATATGTTATCAGACTGTCATCTAATGAGTTTTTTTGTTGGTTAGGGGCTATAAATATCTTAGTTTAGCCGAATTGGTGATGGCTACTGGTGTTGGTGGACAAATAAAAGATGGTGGATTATGCTAATGTGTTTTTAGGTAATAGATGTACATCTTTACATATTGTGTCTTCCCTGTAAAACATTTTAAAAATCGGAAATGTTGACTGGATTCATAAGATCTGTGTCTTTCATTAGCTGTATTGGACTTTAATGTGTGAAAGTTAAATATTTTAAAAAAATATTTTTTTTGAATTTCGCGGCACTGGTTTTTCAGTGGGGGGGGGGGGGGGGTGCCGCTAGCGCCACGCTGATCCTAGACAGGTTAAGTGTTCCCTTTATTTTTTTGAGCAGTGTATATACATCGCACTACATTTACATTACAATTTAGCCATTCAGCAGATGCTCCATCTCACAGCAACCCACAGCTAGTACCATCATCTTAAGATAGCCAGGCGTGGCAAGCACACATCACAGTCGTATCCCAACCACAATACAATGCATAATACAATGCAAAATGCATAAACATTTCCGTGTGTCTCTTCACAGTCCCGTCATACCGTAAGGTGTTCTTTTAATCTGTTTTTATTGCTAGCTTTTGTTACCTGGGGTGGCAGAGAGTTCAATTTAGTCATGGCTCTATTTTTCCCAGACTCTGTTCTGGACCTGGGGACTGTGAAGAGACCTCTGATTGCGTGTCTGTGTGATACCAATGAGTGTCCGAACTGTGTGTCAACTGCTTGAAAAGACAGTTCGGTACCTTCAACACCTCGCACAAAGACCAATAGTGAGTGGGTGTGTCTGTGTGAACATTGGACATGTTGACTCAATCAGTCACTGTTGTGACAGTGGTATGGTAGTCCTGCGGTACAGGCTTGGTGGGCCAATAATTTGCATTCCCAACACCGCACCCAGACCTCCTGTCACAACTAACCCTGACCCTTGCAGCCATTAGCTAGCTTAAATTTTTTCTACAAATCAAATGAAATGTTATTTGTCACATGCGCCGAATACGACAGGTGTAGACCTTACTGTGAAATGCCTACTTACGAGCCCTTAACCAACAATGCAGTTCAAGAAATAGAGTTAAGAAAAGATTTACTAAATAAAATTTAAAAAAAGAAACACAATAAAATAATAACAAGGCCATATACAGGGGTACCGGTACCGAGTCAATTTGAACCTAGACTTGGCTCTCCGGTAATGCTTGCCGTGCGGTAGCAGAGAGAATAGTCTATGACTTGGATGACTGGAGTCTTTGACAATTTTTGGGGCCTTCCTCTGACACCGCCTAGTATATAGGTTCTGGATGTCAGGAAGCTTGGCTCCAGTGATGTACTGGGCCGGACGCACTACCCTCTGTAGCGCCTTATGGTCGGATGCCAAGCAGTTGCCATACCAGGTGGTGATGCAACCAGTAAAGATGCTCTCGATGGTGCAACTGTAGAACTTTTTGAGGATCTGGGGACCCATTCCAAATCATTTCAGTCTCCTGAGGGGGAAAAGGTGTTGTCGTGCCCTCTTCGTGAGTGTCTTGGTGTGTTCTCGACCTGCTTCCCGTCAATGTGAATGGTGGCGTGTTAACCTGTCTAGGATCAGCGTGGCGCTAGCGGCACACCCCCCCCCCCCCCCACACTGAAAAACCAGTGCCGCGAAATTCAAAAAAAATATTTTTTTAAAATATTTAACTTTCACACATTAAAGTCCAATACAGCTAATGAAAGACACAGATCTTGTGAATCCAGTCAACATGTCCGATTTCTAAAATGTTTTACAGGGAAGACACAATATGTAAAGATGTACATCTATTACCTAAAAACACATTAGCATAATCCACCATCTTTTATTTGTCCACCAACACCAGTAGCCATCACCAATTCGGCTAAACTAAGATATTTATAGCCCCTAACCAACAAAAAAACTCATCAGATGACAGTCTGATAACATATTTATGGTATGGGATAGGTTTTGTTAGAAAAAAGTGCATATTTCAGGTAGATGGCATAGGTTACAATTGCACCCACCGTCACAAATGGAATAGAAAAACTACTTAGAGCAACGTGTTTACCTACTTACTAATCATCAAACATTTCGTAAAAATACACAGCATACACGAATCGAAAGACACAGATCCTGTGAATACAGACAATATTTCAGATTTTCTAAGTGTCTTACAGCGAAAACACAATAAATCGTTATATTAGCATAGCACATAGCACATAGCAGCCCAGCATTGATTCTAGCCAAAGTGAGCGATAACGTCAACATCGCCAAAAATATATTAATTTTTTCACTAACCTTCTCAGAATTCTTCAGATGACACTCCTGTAACATCATATTACACATTCCATATAGAGTTTGATCGAAAACGTTTATATTTAGCCACCAAAATCATGGTTAGACAATGTGAAATGTAGCTCAGCTGGTCAGAAAATGTCCTTGTGCCACTTAGACAGTGATCTACTCTTATACATAAATACTCATAAACGTGACAAAAAAATATAGGGTGGACAGGGATTGATAGACAATTTAATTCTTAATACAATTGCGGAATTACATTTTTTAATTTATCCTTACTTTTCAATACAGTTTGCGCCAAGCGAAGCTACGTCAAAAAACATGGCGTCCTAAGCCACTAAAATGTTTAGACAGAAACACGATTTATCATAATAAAAATGTCCTACTTTGAGCTGTTCTTCCATCAGTATCTTGGGCAAAGGATCCTTTCTTGGGAGTAATCGTCTTTTGGTGGAAAGCTGTCCTCTTGCCATGTGGAAATGCCAACTGCGTTCGGGATGAACTGAAAAGCGTGCCCAGCTATTCACATCGTTTCAAAAATAAATGTCCCAAAATCGCACTAAACGGATATAAATTGCTATAAAACGCTTTAAATTAACTACCTTATGATGTTTTTAACTCCTATAACGAGTGAAAAGATGACCGGAGAAATATAACAGGCTAAACTAACGCTTGGAACAGGAGCGGTCGGTGTCCTCCACGCGCGTTACGCACCAAGAAAAGACTTGCTAGCTACAGGTTTTTTTTCTTTGTAGTGCCTGTGAACGCGCAATCGACCCCATTGGAATCGTCATCACGTAAAGGCATCCAGGGGAAGACGTAAGAAGTGTCCGTATAGTCATAGCAATAACAGTGCCCTTTTAACTGACTTCAGAACAGTGGCCAACATTTCTGAAATCTGACTCCATGTCAGGGAAATTGCTGTAGAATGGGCTCTGTTCCACTTAGAGACGAAATTTCAACTCCTATAGAAACTATAGACTGTTTTCTATCCAATAATAATAATAATATGCATATTGTACGATCAAGGATTTTGTGGGAAGCCGTTTCAAAAATTACCCAATTGCATAAATAGTCTCAACAGCGCCCCCATCCTCAACAGGTTTTAAGCCCTCCTTTTCATGTTAAAACTTTAGAATTGCAAAATGACATCAAATATATCGACAAACACTGGTTATCAACTTGATATAATTGTTGAATCTAACTACAAAGCAGGTGATGCAATCAAGACAACAAACTTGGTCCCCAATTATTTTTTTTTCCCAATGAAGTCCACAGTCTATCACAGGCTCTTGCTTCTTCACATGAGAGTTGAGGACTAAACTGAGCATGTGCACAGCGAGTCATATGATTCTAGCTTGTTCCTGATTGAAGATATGGAGAGTGTTACAACCATCCCTGGTCTCACCTACATGGGATGTCACTTTTCAACAGGAAAAGTTCGAAAATCGCTGGAGGATGTCTTTAAAGCTATCCCACTGGACACACCACATCCTTTGACGGTGGAAAGGTGGGTGACATTTGGTTGAGATGTTGATCAATGAGATTCCAACCTTTACTCACCCACTCGAAAAGACTACAGTAATTTGGTAATTTTGGTACTATCAAGTTTGAAAACTACTCAATAATTCAATTTAAATATTGGAGTGAGGTGGAGAACACATTGTGTTCTGATTTGACCAAAACACACTATGAATCCAACCAACAACCAATCCATGAAGGGTGGTGATTAGATGTTTAGAAGGAGTTGCCATTTTGTGATGTAGGCTTTTTGACATGAAATAAGGATAAGAGCTAAGAGTAGGAAAATAAACTGTATCAACTAGGACCTTTCTGATGTTGCACACTCTCGAAAAGCACCCTGGTTTGTATAATACAAATTCTACTGATGATGCAACATATATCTTCCAGACTTAAGCCCTATTCGCACCGACTAGTACAGTATTACTAGAAAACGTTGGTTATGTGATTATTACCTCAGAATATCCATTATTCCAGAGGAGGATTCGGACGGGATTTGTTTTTTCCAAACTGTCCCTGTAATTTTTTTAAATAAATGGAACATTATGATGGAATCCTGGAGGTTTTTTATTCTAGGCGTGAACATATTTCAACATTTCCAATTGTAACGATGTACGCTGAGAGTTGGGTAGCAAGTTCAGGGAGTGAATACATAAAAATAAATAAATGAACAAAACAAGAAACACAAACAGCGCACATGAAACAGCAACAATGACGACTGGGGAAGAAACCTAAGGGAGTGACATACATTTGAAGTCGGAAGTTTACATACACTTAGGATGGAGTCATTAAAACTAGTTTTTCAACCTGCTGTCATAAGGGGAGGCCCAAGGCAGGTTGGATTCATTTGTATACAGGGAGGGACCAGGGAATCTGGGTGGGCAGATAAGAGACAATTTTATTACCATGTGTAAACGCAACAAATCTCGATCAGATAGTGATCTGGTCATCTGGATTGGATGACAAAAACGACATGTTAGTGCAGTGTGTAACCACAGCTTCTGTGTCATAGATCTGTGAATTACATGTTATTCTGGGTTGCAAATAAAACGTACTGTACATCAACAGGATGCATTTGAATCCCAAAGGATAAAATATGAAAACATAAATGAAAACACTTATTTACAAAGCTATCCCTGATTGTGAAACAAACTTTGGAATAATATTTCCGGTTTGTTTTTCCTGGTCACGTGGGCAGTCAGGGAAAACACTTGGCCCTGATGATATACAGACGGAAACATGACTTTCATTTGCAAAAGATTCATTTGAAGAGAAAATGGCTGACTTGAAATCAATCACTTCAATCAATCACTGTTCCTTTTTCTCCCACATTGTCAAGTCAATTGAAAGAGTGTACCTGGGATTGACTATATAACACAACACATACACATGCAATCATATGTCAATCCACACTCCAAACTCACTGTAATTGTCTCTATGGCAAGTCATTCAGCTCTGATAACACACAACAAAACAGTCCATTCCAGGGTCTCTGAGTTTACGACAGAAAATATCCAGCAGAGTAGACATGGCTCAGGAGAGGAAGCTCCTAGCAGGGGGTCTAGGTAAAATATTGCCCACTTGATAGTGTGCTGCTGTGGATGGTGTCACACAGTCACAGTGTTGCTGTGTGTAGCCCGGTGTGTGTAGCACAGTGTGTGTGGCATGATGCGTTGCGTGTGGCATGGTGCGGTGTGTGTACTGTAAGTCTGTGACAGTGATTACGCCTCGGCCTCTCCGACGGGAGCTCCACACCACACAGTGCCACATGCACACACACACTCACACACACATTATCCGAGGGGAAGGCTTCACAGGGCATCATGATTGCATTCCCTCCATGTGTTATTCTATGTATTACTATCCGACTGGAGACCACAGGTAATTGTAATAGACGCACAACCCAGATTGAATTCCAAAAGTTGACATTTTAGGTAAAAAGGCCTCTATTAGCATCTGTTGTGTTTCTTTGCTTGTGTTGCTACCGTCTGAAAATATCTTGAAGTAACTTTTCACATTTGGACACACACACACGCTCAATCTGCACAAATGTCCCCTCTGTCTCCCTTTTTCAAACTTGAGATTTGTGGTAAAAGTTTCTCTGTTTGTCTCCAATCACAATCAGTCTTGTGACGATCAACGTCGGACCTTTGATGTACAGTATTAGGGCAACTGGGCCTACATCAACTCCGACATGAGCAGAGACCTCTACATGAAACGCAGAGAATTTGACCCCATGAAGAAAAAGCTACGGGAAAAATCGAATCCCACTCTCTCTGGTGTATTCCGCACAGCTACGGGTCAAATGGACGGAAAGAGACGTCACACTGAAATCAGCAAAAGAAGCTACCCGATTCCTGGATAACCTGGACAAAGAGAACGGTGGAAATGGCAATTCATTTTAACAGATGCATGGGGCATTGGAGTATTGAATTGTTTAGGCTACTGAAATGATGTGAACAATGGACTATTACGCCGCACCACATTAGACACAAAAGAAAAAGGTATGTGTTGTTAATGCCTTCACTCACACGCCTATTGGAAGACAATCACAGCACCACCCAGGCGATCTGCCTGAAGGAATAACACTTGAATGACTATTGGCTCTACAACCTAAATGACAACACATTCATTGGTGGGCTATAGCCATGATCTATTTGTTTAAGTAACGAACTGACAAGTGAACAAGACAACATGATGAGTGCTGTGATCTGGGTAATTATTTGTGAATGCTCCCCAGCTCATGGGCTATAAAGGTTTAAGTGGGCGGGGAGATCTTAAATGGTTCGTACGTATGTGAAAAAAGACTGAGAGCGATCGAATGGCATACAGCGTAAGATGCAGAAATTGTGAGCAAAGCCCACAAATATGCACCTTTCAATCATTATTTCTAGCTTCATGTTGGACAATAATATCTACATGAATTTATTAATTGAATCCAAAGGTGGAATGTACAAGAAATGTATATAGACCAACTGAACATGTAGACGATAAACCCTGAAAAATCACGTGAATAAATTACACTCGCTTTAGCTCTACCAGTGCCTAGAGTAGACTGATGTTGCATTAATGTTACAAGTCACTATACCCACCAGCTCTCAGTGATCAGCCTGCTCTGTCCCCCTGTGGATCAAGATGAGTGCGCCCCACATGTGGTTGCTTGCAGTACAACGTAACTGTAGGTTACTCCAGTGGTTATAGGCCTACATCTGTTTTCAATTTCTCTCTTTAATAGACTATACTGATGCCTAATGCATAAATAATCAAATTCATTTTATTGTCAATTAACAGTGATGGTAAGTGCTTTTTAAATCGTTTTTCTCATTATTGTCCCTGAGTGGGATCATCTTTAGAAGGGTTTCATCTATCTCAAAAGGTAGAACCATCCCTAGACAGGACTCCTTAATAATAAGCACTATATTTACTTCACAAACACTAATTATACTAGTTCACTGAACATTGCATGGACACTGTAGTACTAACACTCACTTCCCAGTGGTTGGGAATGGGTATGCGAGCGACCCAGACCCCTCTAATGTTGGAGATTACAAATACTGACTCAAATAAATTAAAAAAATAATCAATATAATACTTTTTTTTAAATGTTTCATTTTGTCCTAGTTGGGAAATATATTGGACTTACCAATGGAATCATAAGTCATAGTATTATAAAGCTACAAGCTTGGCACACCTGTATTTGGAGATTTTCTCCCATTCTTCTCTGCAGATCCTCTCAAGCGCTGTCCAGTGCGATGGGAAGCATCACTTTAGGCTTCTCCATAGATGTTCGATCGGGTTCAAGTCCGGGCTCTGGCTGGGCCAATCAAGGATATTCAGAGACTTGTTCCGAAGCCACTCCTGCATTGTCTTGGCTGTGTGCATAGGGTTGTTGTCCTGTTGGAAGGTGAACCTCCACCCCAATTTGATGTCCTGAGCGCTCTGGAGCAGGTTTTCATCAAGGAGCTCTCTGTACTTTGCTCTGTTCATCTTTCCCTCTATCCTGATTATTCTCCCAGTCCCTGCCTCTGAAAAACATCCCCGCAGCATGATGCTGCCACCACCATTATTCACCGTAAGGATGGTGCCAAGTTTCCTCCAGACCTGACGCTTGGCATTCAGGCCAAAGAGTTCAATTTTGGTTTCATCAGACCAGAGAATCTTGTTTCTCATGGTCTGAGAGTCTTTAGGTACCCTTTGGCAAATTCCAAGTGGGTTGTTAATGTGCCTTTTACTGAGGAGTGACTTCCGTCTTGCAACTTTACCATAAAGGCCTGATTGGTGGAGTGCTGCAGAGATGGTTGTCCTTTTGGAAGGTTCTCCCATCTCCACAGAGGAACTCTGGAGCTCTGTCAGAGTGACCATCAGGTTCTTGGTCACCTTCCTAACCAAGGCCGTCCTCCCCCGATTGCTCAGTTACCCCGGGCGGCCAAAAGTCTTGGTGTTTCCAAACTTCTTCTATTTAAGAATGATGGAGGCCACTGTATTATTCGGGACCTTCAATGCTGCAGACATGTTTTTGTTCTCTTCTCCAGATCTGTGCCTCGACACAATCTCAGAGCTCTTCGCACAATTCCTTCAACCTCATGATTTGGTTTTTGCTCTAGCATGCACTTTCAACTGTGGGACCTACACCTATAGACAGGTGTATGCCTTTCCAAATCATGTCCAATCAATTGACTTTAGATGGGCACAGATGGACACCAATCAAGTTGTATAAACATCTCAAGGATGATCAATGGAAACAGGATGCACCTGAGCTCATTTTCGAGTGTCATAGCGAAGGGTATGAATACTTATGTAAATAAGGTATCTTTTTTTATATACAGTTGGTCAGAAGTTTACATACATCTTAGCCAAATACATTTAAACAAAATTTTTCACAATTCCTGACATTTAATCCTAGTAAAAAGTACATGTTTTAAGTCAGTTCAGATCACTTTATTTTAAGTGAATGTGAAATGTCAGAATAATAGTAGAGAGAATGATTTATTTCAGCTTTTATTTATTTAAACTCATTCCCAGTGGGTCAAAATTTACATACACTCATTTGGTATTTGGTAGCATTGCCTTTAAATTGTTTAACTTGGGTCAAACATTTTGGGTAGCCTTTCACAAGCTTCCCACAATAAGTTGGATGAATTTTGGGCAATTCCTCCTGACAGAGCTGGTGTAACTGAGTCAGGTTTGTAGGCATCCTTGCTCGCACACGCTTTTTCAATTCTGTCCACAAATTTAATATAGGATTGAGGTCAGGGCTTTGTGATGGCCACTCCAATACCTGGACTTTGTTGTCCTTAAGCCATTTTGCCACAACTTTGGAAGTATGCTTGGGGTCATTGTCCATTTGGAAGACCCATTTACATCCAAGCTTCAACTTCCTGACTGATGTCTTGAGATGTTGCTTTAATATATCCACATAATTTTCCTCCCTCATGATGCCATATACAGTTCCTCCTGCAGCAAACACCCCACAACATGATGTTGCCACCCCCGTGCTTCACGGTTGAGATGGTGTTTTTCGGCTTGCGAGCTTCCCTCTTTTTCCTCCAAACATAATGATGGTCATTATGGCCAAACTTCTATTTTTGTTTCCTCAGACCAGAGTACATTTCTCCAAAAAGTATGATCTTTGTCGCCATTTGCAGTTGCAAACCGTAGTCTGGCTTTTTCATGGCGGTTTTGGAGCAGTGGCTTCTTCCTTGCTGAGCGGTGATGTTGATATAGGACTCATTTTACTGTGGATATAGATACTTTTGTACCTGTTTTGTACCTGTTTCCTCCAGCATCTTCACAAGGTCCTTTGCTGTTGTTCTGGGATTGATTTGCACTTTTCTCACCAAAATACGTTCATCTCTAGGAGACAGAACACGTCTCCTTCCTGTGCGATATGACGGCTGCGTGGTCCCATGGTGTTTATACTTGCATACTACTGTTTCTACAGATGAATGTGGTACCTTCAGGCATTTGGAAATTGCTCCCAAGGATGAACCCAACTTGTAGAGGTCTACAATTATTTGGCTGATGTCTTGGCTGATTTCAATGTTGTCTTGGCTGATTTCTAATGATTTTCCCATGATGTCAAGCAAAGAGGCACTGAGTTTGAAGGTAGGCCTTGAAATACATCCACAGGTACACCTCCAATTGACTCAAATGATGTCAACTAGCCTATCAGAAGCTTCTAAAGCCATGACATAATTTTCTGGAATTTTCCCAGCTGTTTAAAGGCACAGTCAACTTAGTGTATGTAAACTTCTGACCCACTGGAATTGTGATACAGTGAATTATAAGTGAAATAATCTATCTGTAAACAATTGTTGGAAAAATTACTTCTGTCATGCACAAAGTAGATGTCCTAACCGACTTGCCAAATCTATAGTTTGTCAACAAGAAATTGTGGTTGAAAAACGAGTTTTAATGACTCCAACCTAAGTGTACGTAAACTTCCGACTTCAACTGTATATACATTTTGCAAACATTTCTAAAAACCTGTTTTCGCTCTGTCGTTATTGGGTACTGTGTATAGATTGATGGGGAAGAATTTTTTAAAATCAATTTTAGATTAACGCTGTAATGTCTTAAAATGTGGAAATGGTCAAGGGGTCTGAATACTTTCCGAATGCACTGTATGTACTGAATATGGTTAAGGTGACTAGGCATCAAGGTATATGATCAACAGAGTAGCAGCAGCGTAAATTATGATTGCATGTGAATGTGTGTGTTTGTATTGTCAGTATAAATGCGTGTGCATGTTATGTGTGTGTTGGAGCGTCAGTTTGCGTGAGTGTCTAGAGTCCTGTGAATGTGCATAGAGAGAGTGCCAAAATAAACACAAGGGTCAACTCAGATAGTCTGTGTAGCCATTCTGTTAGCCAGGGATAGAAGCCTGTTGGTGTCAGACATGTAAACAATCTATGGCTTGGGTAGCTGGAGTCTAACAATTTTCCGGGCCTGATATAGAGGTCCTGGATGGCAGGGAGCTCGGCCCCAGTAATTTGCTGGGCTGTCCGCACCAACCTCTGTAGCACCATCGAGGGTGGTGCTGTTGCCATACCTAGCGGTGATGCAGCCAGTCAAGAGGCTCTCAATGGTGCAGCTGTATAACCTTTTGAGGTGTCGCACCTTTTATGTCCTTAGTGATTTGGACACCACGGAACTTGAAGCTCTCGCCATGCTGCAGCCCAGTCGATGTTTACCTCATATCTCAACACACAGATATACATTTCTGGGGAAATAAATGATGTTGAAGTATGCCCAACTGTTGTCTGGACAGGTCTTAAAGCGTATATGAGAGGTTGTATCATGTTTTACCCTTCACATAAGAAAAAGAAGGCCCGCAAATAATTAGAAACAGTACTAGAAAATACAGAAAATCCACAGCTTAGAAAGATAACACAGTTTAGATAGAAATGCTACCACCCTTCAACAGTTGAACACTTTGAAGCTTGAATATAACACAATCTGCAGAGATTGCTGCCATGATATCCAAGCAACAGTACGTTGAGAAAGGTGAAAGTGCAGGGAAAATGCTTGCTTGGCAAATTCAAATCAAATCAAACCAAATCAACGTTTATTTGGAAAATCTCCTGGTAATGATAGATTTGCAGAGGAATTTAAAAAACACTTTCGTCCCGAATTACTAAAGCCTATGTTACTTATGCTCACGGCAGCTCTAGAGAAAAATGAACTTCCCCAGTCACTATGTTTGGCTACAATCACCCTACTTAAAAATAAAATAAGGATCCATTGTCATGCGGATCCTTCCGCCCAGTATCACTCTTGAATGTGGATTGCAAAATCGTTGCTAAGGTATTGGCTTTTCGCATAGAAACAGTAATACAAAAGTTGATCTACTCAGATCAAACAGTGTTTATACGGAACAGGATGTCTTCAGGCAATATCTACAATTTTTTTCAATATAATCCTTCATAAGAACTTGAATGCTCTAAAAGTGGCAGAATCAATAGATGCTGAAAAAGCATCAGAGAGGGACGAGACAGGGGTGCCCTTTGTCTAGTTATGTATTGTCTTTAGCCACAGAACCCCTAGCATTTATAATTAGAATTTATGGCTCAATCCAGGGCATAGAGATAGGTGACGATTAACATTGTTGTAATTGTTATTTTAGTGCTGCTCTTTAATTATAGGTCACTTTTATTTCTTATTCATACTTTTTTATTTTTTTAAACTGCATTGTTGTTTAGGGCTTGTAAGTAAGCGTTTCACTGTAGGGTCTGCACCTGCTCGGCGCATGTGACAAATAAAATTTGATTTGATTTTAACATGTGATATCATAGTTTGCGGATTACAAATTTACTTAATCTATCTGAACCACAACATTCTCTGTCATTTATTGTACTACTGTTGTACACATATGATGCTGTATCAGGTTTCATGTTGAATTGGGAGAACTGAAATAAGGCACATTTCTAATTAGGACTTGTCACGGCTCCTCCTCTGCAGTGCAGGGGGCGGTTCCTCCTGCAGGCAGAGGAGGGTCGTTAAGTGATTGGAGCCACCTGGGCTCAGGGTATAAAACTGCTTACTAATCACCTCTGTCTCTCTCTCTCTCTCTCTCTCTGCTCCTCCAGGTATGCTCATGATTTGTTTGTTCCTTTTTAGTTTTGCATAGTTTTCACTCAGTCATGTTCACACACACATATTCATGCACCCGTGCACTTTACATACACCTTACATTATGATACATCCACACCTCATTCCTTTTTCTTAGTTTAAGTTAATAGTTTTGTTTATAATAAAGAACACTTTTAAATTGGCCTATACCTGTTGTTCGTGTCCCCTCATTTTTGTCACAGGCTATGAGCTATCAAGCTTACAAAGTCAATTTAAGTGGAAATGGACAAAAACACAAAATACTTGGATGTAAGACACATGAAATACGTGGGTGTACTGATACCATGCAATCTGGAGGAGGCATATAAAGTGTATTCTTTTCCTTTAATAGATAAGATTGAATGTTCATAGATGGAGATCTCTCCCTATTTCTATGTTAGGTAGGGTCAACATAATGAAAATGAATACTGTACATTACCAAGGTTGATGTACTTATTCCAGGACCTGCCAGTATTCAATTCCATCCAACTTTTTGAATAAAATAAATGGCCTGCTCACCAACATGGCAAGATCTCATGATTCAAATTGACTGTTTTACACTTTCTTTCTTTCTTACACAAAAAAAGACAATCCAATGATTCTCAATCCATCCGTAAAAATTTACAGAAATTCATGAGGTGGAAAGAACCAATATTGCCAGGCACCCCAATTTGGAATAACCCCACCTTAACTTCCAGTATTTAATGACAACACATTCAATCAACTACAATAATGATTTGTTCGATTTCTTTAAGTTCTTATAACTCAGAAATTGTGTTCTATCGCTTCAACAGAATATGGATGAACCTTAGTCATCTAGCATAGAAAAATACTAAAGGAAGCTGCTACTCCAAAGAAGTTGATTGCCAAGTTACAGTGCCTTCAGACAGTATTCATACCCCTGGGTGAGGGTGAGTCTGGGTGAGTCTATAAGAGCTTTGCACACCTGGATTGTACAATATTTGCATATTATTTTGAAAGTTCATCAAGCTCTGTCAAGTTGGTTGTTGATCATTGCTACAGAGCCCCTTTCAAGGCTTGTCATAGATTTTCACGCCAATTTAAGTCAAAACTATAACTAGGCCACTCAGGAACATTCAACGTTGTCTTGGAAAGCAATTCCAGTTTATATTTGGCTTTGTGTTTTAGGTTATTGTCCCGCTGAAAGGTTAATTCATCTTCCAGTGTCTGGTGTCAGCAGACTGAACCAGGTTATCCTCTAGGATTTTGCCATTTCATTTCTTTTTTATCCTGAAAACCTCCCTACTCTTTAACGATTACAAGTATACCCATTACATGATGCAGCCAACATTATGCTTGAAAATATGGAGAGTGGAACTCAGTAATGTGTTCATTGGATTTGCACCAAACACTTCGTATTCAGGACAAAAAGTTAATTGCTTTGCCGCATTTTTTGGAGTAATACTTTAGTGCCTTGTTGCAAACAGAAGACACAATATGTAAATCTATTAGCTAAACACGTTAGCAAAAATCAACATTTTTCTTGTCCACCATTTTCTCTCAACACCAGTAGCTATCACCAATTCGGCTAAACTAAGATATTGATAGCCACTAACCAAGAAAAAAACTCATCAGATGACAGTCTGATAACATATTTATGGTATAGGATAGGTTTTGTTAGAAAAATGTGCATATTTCAGGTATAAATCATAGTTTGCCATTGCAGCCAGCATCACAAATCTCACCAAAGCTCCTAGAATTACTATAGACAGCAACGTGTATTACCAATTTACTCATCATAAAACATTTCTTAAAAATACACAGCACATAGCAATGGACAGACACAGATCTTGTGAATTCAGACAACATTTCAGATTTTCTAAGTGTTTTACGGCGAAAACACAATAAATCGTTATATTAGCATTCCACATACGCAAACGTTACCCGAGCACTGATTCTAGCCAAAGAGAGCGATATCATATCATCGCCAAAATATATTAATTTTTTCACTAACCTTCTCAGAATCCTTCAGATGACACTCCTGTAGCATCATATTGCAACATACATATACAGTTTGTTCGAAAATGTGCATATTTAGCCATAAAAAAACGTGGTTATACAATGAAAATAGTAGCAAAACAAGCCTGGTAAAGTCGGTCGCCATCTTTGAGTGATCTAGTTTAATCAATAGCTAATCATATACTTGACTAAAAAATACAGGGTTGACAGGAATCGAAAGACAAATTAGTTCTTAATGCAATCGCTGATTTACATTTTTTAAATTATCCTTACTTTTCAATACAGGTTGCGCCAAGCGAAGCTATAGCAAACAAGATGGCGACATAAACGCTTAACATTTATCGACAGAAACACGATTTATCATCATAAATTGTTCTTACTGTGAGCTGTTCTTCCATCAGAATCTTGGGCAAAGAATTCTTTCTTGGGTCTAATCTTCTTTTGGTCGAAAGATGTCCACTTGTCCGTCGAAATGCCCACTAACGTACGACCGGGAGCCCGAAATGTGCCCAGCGCGTCAAAGTGCACAACAAAGCAATGCCTCAAAATCGCACTAAACGGATATAAATTGCTATGAAACGGTTTAAATTAACTACCTTATGATGTTTTTAACTCCTATAACGAGTAGAAACATGACCGGAAAAATATAACTGGCTACACTAATGCTTGGAAAAAGAGCCGTTCAGTGTCCTCCACGCGCATGACGCATCTGGGAAAGAGTTCCTACCTACACGTGTTTTTGTTTTATAGGGGCTGTGATTGGGCAATCGACACCATTCAAATCGTCATCACGTAAAGGCATCCAGGGGAAGACGTAAGCAGTGTCTGTATGCTCATAGCAATAACAGTGGCCTTAAAACTGACTCCAGATCAGGGGCCAAAATGTGTGAAATCTGACTCCATGTCAGGGAAATTGCTGTAGAATGAGTTCTGTTCCACTCAGAGACAAAATTCCAACGCCTATAGAAACTAGAGACTGTTTTCTATCCAATAATAGTAATAATATGCATATTGTATGATAAAGAATTTAGTAGGAAGCCGTTTAATCTGTAATGCAATTATGCTAATAAGAAAACAGCACCCCCTGTAGTCGCAAGAAGTTAACTGGTTTAAAGTCACCATTGGCCTCATTGTGAAATCTCTAAGTGTTTTCCTTCCTCTCTGGCAACTGAGTTAGGAAAGGTGCCTGTATCTTTGTAGTGACTGGGTGTATTGAGACACCATCCAAAGTGTAACTGATAACTTCACCATGCTCAAAAAGATATTCAATGTCCACTTTTTTATGTGCCCTTTTTCGCTAGGGATTGAAAAACCTCCCTGGTCTCTGTTGATGAATCCCTGTTTGAAATTCTATGCTCGACTGAGGGACCTTACAAAAATTGTATGAGTGGGTTACAGAGACGAGGTAGTAATTAAAAAAGGATGTTCAACACTAGTATTGCACACGGAGTGAGTCCATGCAACTTACGTGACTTGCTAAGCAACATATTTCTCCTGAACTTATTTAGGGTTGCCATAACAAAGGGGTTGAAAACATATTGACTCGAAACATTTCAGCTTTTCATTTTTAATTCATTAGTAAAAATGTCTAAAAACACAAGTTCACTTCGACATGATGGGGTATTGTGCGTAGGCCAGTGACACATCTACATTTGATCAATTAAAACATTTAGGCTGTAAGACAAAATGTGGAAAAACTCAAGGGGTGTGAATACTTTCTGAAGGCACTGTATATCAAGGGTCGATTGAAACTCTACCTGATGGTTCAGAACCTAGAAGAAAAAATGGGAAACAGATCTAAAAGGAAGAATTTAAGGAAAACCATTAGTCACAGATGTATAAATGTCCAAACCTGCGACATAAACTACTGCAATTTAAGATAATTCATCAGATTTACTACACTCCTGCCAAAATGCATGTATTGCATCGTCTGTTGTAGACGCATAAAGCACAAAGGAACACTATTACATATGCTGTAGTCATGTGATAAACTGACACCATTTTGGGATAATGTATGTGCTATCTTTTCATTGTGTCTAGGAATCTATATCCGTCCATCTCCACGATTATGTCTGTTGGGAGAGTTTTGTAATCTAGGAAAATCTCCACCCCCCCCCAAAATGTGTTTCCATCAATTGGAAAGCCTCATATTCACTCTCAATAACAAACCGGAGGACTGAACCATCTAGCTACATACCGTTGGATTTTCTATATTATAAATGTAAACAAAAACCGGAACTGTCTCATGACATTTGTAAACCATATGTTGATCACATTGGGGAATGTGTTGTATTTGTCGTTTTGTTTTTGTGTTGTGTTGTTTGTGGGGTGTTGTGAAAAACAATAAAAAAAACAATTTGTCAAACAGAGAGAAAGAGAAAGCGAGAGAGCAAAATGGAATACGTTTATGTTTTAGGTAAGGTTTCATTAACGTGAGAGATAAGTTGTGCACAGCTGGGAAATCCACATACACAAATAAATGCGTAAATAGGCCAGCTAAGCACCAAACAGTTGTGGTTGGTGTTGAAGAAATGAGAGAGACGGGAAGACGAGGGGGATGAGGATAAGGGGTGAGAAGAAGCCAGTAAAGGTGAGGGGAAGAAAGGGGGGAGAGGAGTGGACACGAGGAGAGAGGAGTGGACATGAGAGGAGAGGGAAGGAAGGGGAGAGAGGACAGAAGAGGAGAGGAGAGGGAAGGAAGGGGAGAGAGGAGAGGACAGGAGAGGAGAGGGAAGGAAGGGGAAAGAGGAGAGGACAGGAGAGGAGAGGGAAGGAAGGGGAGAGAGGAGAGGACAGGAGAGGAGAGGGAAGGAAGGGGAAAGAGGAGAGGACAGGAGAGGAGATGGAAGGAAGGGGGAAGAGGAAAGGACAGGAGAGGAGAGGGAAGGAAGAGTAGAGAGGAGAGGAGAGGGAAGGAAGGGGAGAGAGGAGAGGACAGGAGAGGAGAGGGAAGGAAGGGGAAAGAGGAGAGGACAGGAGAGGAGAGGGAAGGAAGAGGATAGAGGAGAGGACAGGAGAGGAGTGGACACGAGGAGAGAGGAGTGGACACGAGAGGAGAGGAAGGGGAGAGAGGAGAGGACAGGAGAGGAGAGGGAAGGAAGGAAGGGGAGAGAGGAGAGGACAGGAGAGGAGAGAGGAGAGGACAGGAGAGGAGTGGACACGAGGAGAGAGGAGTGGACACGAGAGGAGAGGGAAGGAAGGGGAGAGAGGAGAGGACAGGAGAGGAGAGAGGAGCGGACAGGAGAGGAGAGGGAAGGAAGGGGAGAGAGGAGAGGAGAGGGAAGGAAGGGGAGAGAGGAGAGGAGAGGACAGGAGAGGAGAGGGAAGGAAGGAAGGGGAGAGAGGAGAGGACAGGAGAGGAGAGGGAAGGAAGAGGAGAGAGGAGAGGACAGGAGAGGAGAGCAAAGAAGAGGAGAGCAAAGCAAAAGAGAGGAGGCCCGGGGCGGATGGATATACTGATCCAGCAGAGATAGGCGTTTCCTTTTCATAATATATGCCATCAAGCAGATGCTTTAATCTCCCTACTAGCTGGCACTTAATCTACCACTGGGCATGCTCACTATCACTGGCATGGCTGACGACACACTTTCTGGGACAGACACTCCCCACAGGGGCCTGGAGTTGTTCCTGGAAATGGCCAGGTTCTAGTTAAACAGTTATGACTATATCCCAGTTTTTCCTGATAAGGCCATTTAAGCTAGTAAGTTATTCAGAGAAGACAATCCTGTATTATGGACACTCAGGGAGAGTTTGGAGACTGTACTGCACTGCAGTCACAATGTGGTAGAATGATTCTGTCCAAACTTCCAGGTATCGTCCTCCTGAGCATTGCTCCTTACAGTTGCCACAAGCATGTTTACAGTCGCTAGGTGAGAATAGCTCACCGTGAGAAAAACAGGACAAAGATTTCTGCTGCCGGGGCACTTATTATGTACAGTATCCCTTCACATCGCAGGGAGGCGGGCAGTGGGAAGGAGGGGAGGGGGGGGGGATGTCTCGTGAGAGAGGAGGTGAAAACGGTTTGCAAGAATTGTTGGTTGCAGCCGGAGGTTGAATGTGAAAATCTGTTTATCAAGATTGTGTGTGGGGATGTGGATTTCTCACACACACACACACACACACACACACGCCTCTCTCTGTCAGTTGTGTGAGATGTGCCTGGTGTACGTCAGCACCTCTGTTGGGCCTGTCAGCCAGCTAATTGATGAGCTGAACACTTCCGTACTCTCCCCAGTGTGTGATGGATACACATACCCCAGTGGCGGTCGGTGCCGTTTAAGATGAGGGAGGACCATTTTTGTTTTTAATGAGCATAGCCTTATTTCTATAACAGCATATTGGATGACTGTCATTCATATTCCATTTAACCAGTTCAATGTAACATCGATAGGTTAATACAACCTTGGCTATTGTCACGTTCTGACCTTAGTTCCTTTTTTACGTCTTTATTTTAGTTCGGTCAGGGCGTGAGTTGGGGTGGGCATTCTATGTTGTTTTTTCTATGTTTTGTTCTGTTGTTCTATTTCTATGTGTTTGGCCTAGTATGGTTCTCAATCAGAGGCAGGTGTCAGTCGTTGTCTCTGATTGGGAGCCATATTTAGGTAGCCTGTTGTCTATTGTGTTTTGTGGGTGATTGTTTCCTGTGTCTGTACCATACGGGACTGTTTCGATTTTCGTTTGTTCATTCACTTTGTTATTTTGTATTTTTGTAGTGTTCAGTTTTACATATTAAAATGGACACTTACCAAACTGCATATTGGTCCGATATGTCTTACTCCTCGTCAGAAGAAGAGGAAAGTCGTTACAGCTATGAATGAAAGTTAACAACGTAGGTGACACAGGTCGAGAGGAAACAGTTGCAAATGAGAGTTTCTATTGGCAGAAACGTTTTCAACAGAATCGGCAGAATGATTACACTTATGATCACAGGCAAACATACACTACATGAGCAAAAGTATAGTACCAGTCAAAGTTTGGACACACATACTCAAGTTAGCCCTATTTGGTAAAAGACCAAGTCCATATTATGGCAAGAACAGCTCAAATAAGCAAAAAGAAACTAATGTCCATCATTACTTTAAGAAATGAAGGTCAGTCAATCCGGAACACTTCAAGAACTTTGAAAGTTTCTCCAAGTGCAGTCGGAAAAACCATCGAGTGCTATGATGAAACTGGCTCTCATGAGGACCGCCACAGGAAAAGACGACCCAGAGTTACTTCTGCTGCAGAGGATAAATTCATTAGAGTTACCAACCTCAGAAAATGCATTCCAAATAAATGCTTCACAGAGTTCAAGTAACAGACATCTCAACATCAACTGTTCAGAGGAGACTGTGAATCAGGCCTTCATGGTCTAATTGCTGCAAAGAAACCACTACTAAAGGACACCAATAATAATAAGAGACTTGCTTGGGCCAAGAAACACGAGCAATGGACATTAGACTGGTGGAAATCTGTCCTTTGGTCTGATGAGTCCACATTTGAGATTTTTGGTTCTAACCGCCGTTTCTTTGTGAGGCGCAGAGTAGGTGAACGGATGATCTCCGCATGTGTGGTTCCCACTGTGAAGCATGGAGAAGGAGGTGTGATGGTGTGGGTGTGCTTTGCTGGTGACACTGTCAGTGATTTATTTAGAATTCAAGGAACACTTAACCAGCATGGCTACCACAGCATTCTGCAGCGATACACCATCCCATCTGGTTTGCTCTGAGTGGGACTATCATTGTGGGACTATCACCCAACACACCTCCAGGCTGTGTACAGGCTATTTGACAAAGAAGGAGAGTGATGGAGGGCTGCATCAGATGACCTGGCCTTCACAATCACCTGACCTCAACCTAACTGAGATGGTTTGGGATGAGTTGGACTGCAGAGTGAAGGAAAAGCAACCAACAAGTGCTCAGCTTATGTGGGAATTCCTTCCAGATGGTTGTAAAAGCATTCCAGGTGAAGCTGAAGTTTCCCTCTTTTGAAATGCATACAAAATGAATCCCAAACATTACCAATAAACTTATCCAAACAAGTCAATCAACATTTATAATCAAACATTAGGTACCCTAATACGCAAATAAACAATAACATTTAAGACGGAGAATCGTTTTTGTCTTTACCGGAGATAGAACGTGCTCTCTCGTCCATGCGCATGGAAACACTACAACCAAAATAGGAGCCACTTAGATAAACTACAACTTCTCCATCATTTAAAAAAACAAACAGCCTGAAACTCTTTTTAAAGACTGTTGACATCTAGTGGAAGCCCTAGGAACTGCAATAAGCCCTAGGAACTGCCTGATAATAAAAGTGCCAGCCATTGAAATCAGTGAACATTTTTTTGGGGGGGATGGTTTGTCCTCGGGGTTTCGCCTGTCATTTCAGTTCTGTTATACACAGACATTATTTTAACAGTTTTAGAAGCTTTAGAGTGTTTTCTAGCCAAATCTACCAATCATATGCATATCCTAGCTTCTGGGCCTGAGTAACAGGCAGTTTACTTTGGGCACACTTTTCATCCGGACGTCAAAATACTGCCCCCTAGCCCAAAGAGGTTAAAGAAAAGGGCCACCTTGCTTGGTGGGAGTTCAGCCTCCACGCTGTCCGTATGTACTCCAGGTTCAGATGGTCGGTGAGGATGATGAATGGGTCCTTGGCACCCTCCAGCCAGTGTCTCCACTCTAATACCAACTTCACCGCCAGGAGCTCTTGATCGCCAACGTCATAATTCCTCTCTGCAGGAGACAGTTTCTTAGAGTAATATGCACAAGGATACAATTTATGGATTACCTTGTCGTTGAGACAGGACAGCCCCCACACCCAACTCTGAAGCATCCACCTCCACCAAAAAGGGTAGCATAGGATCTGGGTGTTTGAGCAATGGGGCGGAGGTGAAACGTCCCTTCAGTAGGTGGAAGGCCTCGTCAGGTGCTGGACTCCACACCAACCGACGGGGACCACCCTTGAGGAGAGAGGAGAGGCGATGGAGCTAAAGTTCCTGATGAAACGGTGGTGGAAGTTGAAAAACCCCAAAAAACGTTGTAACCCTTTATGGTGGTTGGGACTGGCCATGACCTGACTGCATCGACCTTGCTAACATCCATCATCACTCCTTGCGGGCTGATCTGGTAGCCTAGAAACGAGACCACTTCCTGATGAATTTGGAACTTACTCGGATGTGAGCTATGTGATAACCGAGTAGACCAGGATGTCATCAATATACATGAGCAACTGGCATCCGAGCACGTCCCGGAACACCTCGCTGACAATGCCTGGAACACTGACGGAGCATTGGCTAAGTCAAAAGGCATCACCAAGTACTCGTAATGAACAGACATTGTGCTGAAAGCTGTCTTCCATTCATCCCCCTCCTGGATGCGAATGAGATTGTATGTACTCCGCAGGTCCAATTTGATAAAGAACCGGGCCCCGCGGAGCTGTTCGATGGCTGCCGGCACCAACAGGAGAGGGTAACGGTCCTTGGTGATGATCTCATTCAGTTCTCTGTAATCAATACACAGGCGTAATCCTCCATCCTTCTTTACCACGAAGAAGAAGCCTGTAGACGCAGGAGAGGTGGACGTGTGGATGAAACCTTGTTGGAGTGCCTCATGATGTACTCCTCCATAGCCTTGGTTTCAGTCACCGACAGAGGGTAGATGAGTCTGTGCGAGGGCGCAGAGCATGCAAGCAGGTCGATGGCACAGTCCCAGGGACAATTAGGAGGGAGACAGGTGGTGCGGGTTTTGGAAAAAAACGCTGCACGTCCTGGTATACCTCCGGGATGTTGGGCTGAAGAGGGCAACCACAGGACTCTCAAGTGACGTGGAACCACAGGGGACGGGAAAGCAGGTCCTCCGACATTCGGGTGCCCGGTCCGTGATTTTCATCCTTGACCATGAGATGCTGGAGTTATGGTATTGGAGCCATGGGAGGCTGAGGATGGTCTTGTGACCTGCTGCATTAATGATGAAGAAGGGAATGTTCTCCTGATGGATGAACTCCACAGGGGGTGAGTGGTGTGGTGACGTGTGTGATGATCCTGGATTCTAGTGGTCGATTATCAAGGGCTTGGACCGGAAACGGAGAGGAGAGCGGTTATGAGGTGATGTTAAGAAAGGAGGCAAGGGTCTGGTCAATAAAGTTCCCCGCGGCAACCGAATCCACTAGCACTGTAGAAACAGTACATGAGGAACAGTCAGCTAGTGTGATCAACACTTAAAAGGGTTTGGAAGCAAGTGATGAAGGAGATGGAAGATCACGTGACCGTCCCTCTGCTCTCGTGGTTCCCAAGTTGGGACGTACCGGACACTTCTGAAGCTGGTGCCCACCTTGACCACAATAGGGACAGAGCCCCAGCTGTTTCCATCTGCGTTGGTCCGCCACGGGGAGGCATGTGACCCCTACTGACATAGGTTCAGGCTCTGATACAGAGTGTTCACTGAGGGACGGACATAAGCGATGAGGGTACCAATGCTCCCGAAGTAGGTTATCCAGCCGGATGGCCATCACGATGAGTGTGTCCAAGGAGAGGTTGTCGTCTCGACATACCAGTTCCGTCTGGACCTCCTTGCGCAGTCCTCTTCTGAATAATGTATGGAGCGCCGGCTCATTCCATCCGCTGGATACTGCTACTGTCCGGAAGGTGAGTGCGTACTCAGCAGCGGTCTGGTCATCCTGCCGTAGTTGGAGATGTCCACATTTCCTGCTGCTTCCATTTGTTGAGGCAGTATTCTGTAACGGACACGCTGGGAGTCGAGATGCAGGTGCAGCTGGTGAGTTAAATAATACAATGAACATGGACCGATACAAAACAAGAGTAGCGTCTGGACAAGGAACACATAACCAATACTGCCTGGAGATTGAAACTAAGGGAGTGACAGATATAGGGGAGGTAATCAGTGAAGTGATGGAGTCCAGGTGTGTCTCATGATGGGGCGCAGGTGCGCGTAACGATGGTGCCAGGTGAGCGTATTGATGGTTGTCAGAGCTAGTGATTAGTAAACCGGCGACGTCAAGCGCTGGAGAAGGGGAGCGGGAGTAGACATGACAACACTAGCTCCATCCTGATGGTGCCGTTATGTCGTGTCACGAAAAATATATATGTTTGCATGAGTAATGCCTAAGGAAATGTATTTCCATGTTTCCGTGCTTTGAGTTCAAAAAAGTTAACCCAAAATAAGCTAGCAGTGATATTAAAAGTCTTAAAAATTTAAGGAAGATATTCAAAAACCTCCAAATAACCAATAATTTCCATTCTCAGAGCATTAATACAACTTCCCAGGAGCCGGTGGACTAACCAATGGTTGTGTGCCACATCATCGACTGTGTAATCAACTATAACATATGTGGTTTGATACTTAAAATACCTATCCAGGTGTTGCAACATCTGTCAGGCATCAGGGACGTCTAAGAGTCTAACGTGGCCTGTGTCTCCATGAGACGCCATCTTAACCAGACTTCTTTGGCTTCAAATGCGCTATTGAGTCTTCACATGGGAATGAATGAATGAATCACGTGATCAATGGCTTTGTCCATTCATATAATCGTTGGTCTTCAGCACTGATTGTAAATTTGATGTTGGAATGCGCACGCATCACTCGATGGTAAACAATGCCATCCTATCTGCTTCTCCCAGATCATCATCATCCATCATCCCTACAAGTTTCTGTCACAATTTATTGATTCATCATTGTTATTTTTTTGTTTGTACTTCAGCTTTTAGTTGCCATGTATACAAAATAGAATTAAACACAAACAGAGAAAGCAGAGCATACACTCACTCGCAGTCGGACACACACTAGACTGGCAGGGACAGACCGCTATTACGCCACCAACGAACACACCACTCATGTTTTATTATGAGATAATTATTGTGCATTAGCGTGGGGTTGTGTAAACGCAGCCAGACAGCTCCACTTAGTAAGGCTTGAGTGCATTCATTACCTACTGTTAAATAAGACTGCTGCTGCAGCCATCCAGACATGATTATAGACGATGTGTACATTCTGGAAAAGGTTTGAACATGTGTTTTTATAGAAGACACAAATGACAGGTTACGGTCCAGACATTAAGCTTTTTACGCGTGAGTTACAAATATCTCTAACCGTTGCACCTGAATGAGTTTTTTCATGAGCGTGATGGCATAATGCTCTCACTGTTCTAAAATGTGATTGCTACGCAACAAGACAGTTACCCGCGCTGCCCTTAAACCAAGGCACGCTGCCTGCTAATTATCTATAGGCTATGTTTCAGTTTGTCAATTTCAAATTATTTTCGAACAAATTTTATTTCCTATCAACAGTTTGAATTGAGGTGTGTTCTGCCTCCTCGTTAATTCACATAAGAAGTATCCCATTTCACTGTTGCGGACAATTTATGTTATCGTGTTGTCGTTTCTGCTGTAGCACACTGTAGTGCTGTAGTGTGTAGTGTGCTGTAGTGTGTGTATGTATGTATGTATGTATGTATGTATGTATGTATGTATGTATGTATGTATGTATGGATCATAATGTATTTACTGTTTTATTCATTTTTTCAAGTACTGGTGACAAATCATGCATTCCGATTCTTGTATAGATTGTAATGGACTCGTATGATGTGTGTAAAATACTTTTTGGAATGTTGTACTGACTATGATGAGCTAATGCTAAGCTATTTGCCGGTTATGTGTGGCACCATGTTTGTTTGTCATCATACAATGCATTCTGGTTGTCACGTAAGCGTCTGTCAGACCAAAGATGTTATAACAAGGTGTAGTTAACTCGACTGACTTATGGTGCTTTCAAGACAACTGTGAACTCGGAAAAACACTAGGTAAAATCATGACGTCAATGATCTTCAGGTCGGAATGTCGGAGCTCTAGAAAGAGGCCCGAGTTCCCTAGTTGGAATTCCAAGTTTGATGATCGTTCAAAATAATTTTTCCCAGTCGGAGCTTGTTTTTTCGCGAGTTCCCAGTTGTCATGAACGCACTGAAGTCGGAAGTCGGATATTTCCCAGTTCCCAGTTGTTTTGAATACGGCATCAGATTATAACTTTGGTACCTCAGAGTTGCCAGCTCAGACACTCCTTTCCAGGGGTTTTATTTAGTGTATGAACTTCTCTTGTGTTTTCCCCCATTTATTGACAAATCCCCTGTAACGATCGTCTTGAGGACAATGAGTGGACCAAGGCACAGCGGGTGATGAATACATAATGAATTTAATTGGCAAGACGAACACTGACACGAAATACACTTGAATAAACTATAAAACAACAAACGACGTTAAACAGACCTGAACATGAGAACTACATAAAACGAACAACACACGAACAGGAAAAATGAATGAACGAACGAGACAGTACCGTGTGGTGCAACAAAACACAGACATAGCGACAATCACACACAAACAAACAGTGTGAACAGCCTACCTAAATATGGTTCTCAATCAGAGGAAACGTAAAACACCTGTCCCTGATTGAGAACCATATCAGGCTAGTTAACATGAACCCAACATAGAAACACATAACATAGAATGCCCACCCCAACTCACGCCCTGACCATACTAAACAAAATACAAAAACAATGGAAAACAGGTCAGAAACGTGACATCCCCCCTCATAGTAATATTTCATGCATCATATCCCCCCATGATGCCTTCCCCCATGGACTTGAAAACCCCCCACAAACCCCCATAAAATGTTTTCATCCCTGTTAAGCATTCACACTACAGTTAGGCTAGGCAGTAGGCTTGTATTTGATGAGATGATCTGTGATGTGATAACATTTTATTTGCTTTGTGATTCGTCAAAAACGGGGAACGACTTGTCAAGTCACGTGCATTCCTGTATACACTAACAAGTACATTGACGATTTGTAACATACTGAAAAGTGGCTAAACTAAGTTCATATTTTTCAGGCAATTTCTTGTTAAACACAAGAGCAGTGGACCAAGCCTTGTAGAGTGAGTAGCCTCTAATTTAATATCAGACCCAATGCTCAATCCATCTGTTTTACTCCTTCAATTTACTAAAATATTGCATTATTGGATGCTATCTGAAAGCCAGTTACCAATCTGTGTTACTTTCACTGGTCTCCATAATCTGTTTCCTTCAACTAAAACCCTTCTTCCCAATAGGAATACCTCATCACTACTGCTTAAACACACATATCAATCTCAAACAACATTTTGCTTTTCCCCCTATTACAAGGTTTAAAACAAAACAAACATGATAACTTTCTCCATATTGGAAGGCATTGTTCTCATTTTAGTATACCTTCAAAAAGTGACTATATTTGTATTACCAATCTCTGTTGGATATTCACTTTCTGCTTCAATATTTATTAAATGTTTATTATTTTAAGATTCATATGTAGTGCTTGGGAGGGATCAATATATATTAACTGGGTTGCACTGTCTTAGTCCCCAGTAGATGTTGCTCTCCGTCCATAAGAAGTCTGGCACCTGAGACCGTCACACCCTGATCGGTTTCACCTGTCTTTGTGCTTGTCTCCACCCCCCTTCAGGTGTCGCCCATCTTCCTCATTATCCCCAGTGTATTTATACCTCTGTTCTCTGTTTGTCTGTTGCCAGTTCGTCTTGTCAGGTCTTACCAGCGTGTTTTCCCGTCTACTTGCTTTCTCAAGCTCTGTTCCCTAGTTACCCCGGTTCTGAACATTCTGCCTGCCCTGACCCCGAGCTTTCCTGCCGTTCTGTACCTGCCTGACTCTGATTACGGACCTCTGCCTGCCTTTGACCTGTATTTTGCCTGTCACCTGTTTGGGTCAATGAATATCTGTGACTCTAGCTGTCTGCATCTGGGTCTTATCCTGAGCTCTGATAGAGACAACAGGGAAAGAGATGCAGTCTCCATTTTGCCTACTCACAAATTGGTTTAGAACTTCATCATGTGGGATGTCAACGGAAACTTTAGTTAACAGAAAACCATGTTCAACATTCATTGGTTCTATATAACAGGGTATGGACTTCAAATCGAATCAAAGTTTTTTTTGTCACGTGTACCGAATACAACAGGTGTAGACCTTACAGTGAAATGCTTACTTACAGGCTCTAACCTATAGTGCAAAAAAGGTATTAGGTGAACAATAGGTAAGTAAAGAAATAAAAACAACTGTAAAAAGACAGTGAAAAATAACAGTAATGAGGCTATATACAGTAGCGAGGCTATAAAAGTAGCCAGGCTACATAGACACCGGTTAGTCAGGCTGATTGAGGTAGTATGTACATGTAGATATGGTTAAAGTGACTATGCATATATTATGAACAGAGAGTAGCAGTAGCGTAAAAGAGGGGTTGGTGGGTGGCGGGACACAATGCAGATAGCCCGGTTAGCCAATGTGCGGGAGCACTGGTTGGTCGGGCCAATTGAGGTAGTATGTACATGAATGTATAGTTAAAGTGGCTATGCATATATGATAAACAGAGAGTAGCAGCAACGTAAAAGAGGGGTTGGGGGGGGCACCCAATGCAAATAGTCCAGGTGCCATTTGATTAGCTGTTCAGGAGTTTATGGCTTGGGCGTAAAAACTGTTGAGAAGCCTTTTTTGTCCTAGACTTGGCACTGCGGTACCGCTTGCCATACGGTAGTAGAGCGAACAGTCTATGACTGGGGTGGCTGGGGTCTTTGACCATTTTTAGGACCTTCCTCTGACACCGCCTAGTGTAGAGGTCCTGGGTGGCAGGCTGCTTAGCCCCAGTGATCTACTGGGCCGTACAGACTTATTTCAAAATGCATTAACAGGGTGGAGGAAATCTTCTAAGTGTTTATAGTTTTTATTGGTTAGGGGTAAGTCAAGTCCCGTACAATTATTTAACCTTATCATACAAATGATCCATCAAGGGACCACTCTGAACAGAATACTTTTTACTCCACTTACGTATGTCGACGTGTGGGTGTGCTAGTTTTATATTATTATTATTTTTCTATTCTTACTTCTTCAGGTCATCATAATAATAACCCATTATACAAAGATGTTACTTTATCTATAATAACTTTCATATCACCCTACATAATAACGTTATACATCAAACTCCACCTGTAGATCCAACGACGGTGTTGGACAGACACCTAGATAACGTCACAGATTGAAAAACAGCTCACAGAACTGGTTGGGGCATTCATTCACCTCTTTCACACGTCGTCAGTTAGTCCCCTGACAGCTTTCATTCACTCATTACTTAATAGCTCAATTTCAATCTTATTATCCACATTTCAATGTCTTTAACATCCACATTTCAATAAATAATTTTGTCATCCAAATTCCAATGAGTTTAACAGCCAAATTCCAATCAAACAGTTTATCATCCAAATTCCAATCAGATTAGCACATCCTTACCACACTCACACAACTCTCACCCAGGGACTAAACCCCTGTTCAGTTAGTTAGTCAAGCACACAGTACTCTCATCCACATTCACTTAGTACTATTCCCAAACACACACAGTAATCTCCCGTATTACTCAACATGACCTCCTATGCATACATATGTATCTTCTGCGGATTCCGTATATTCCATCGTCACCCGAGTCTCTACAGTATCTATACTCTCTCCAGTATCTATTGTCTCGCGTCTCTATAGTTTCTCAGTGTCTATAGTCTCAGTAGTCTATGTAGTGCATAGTCTACAGCAGTGGTTCCCAAACTTTTTATAGTCCCGTACCCCTTCAAACATTCAACCTTCAGCTGCGTACCCCCTCTAGCACCAGGGTCAGTGCACTCTCAAATGTTTTTTTTTTTTGAGTGGGAGTTTTTGTCACAACCCGGTTCATGGGAAATGACAAAGAGCTCTTATAGGACCAGGGCACAAATAATAATATAATAATAATCAATCATTTTGCTCTTTATTTAGCTATCTTACATGTAAAACATTATTTGTTTCATCGAAAATGGTGAATAACTCACAACGGGTTAATGAGAAGGGTTTGATTGAAAGGATGCACATAACTCTGCAATGTTGGGTTGTATTGGAGAGAGTCTCGGTCTTAAATCATTTTCCACAGTCTGTGCCTGTATTTAGTTTTCATGCTAGTTAGGGCCGAGAATCCACTCTCACATAGGTATGTGGTTGCAAAGGGCATCAGTGTCTTAACAGCGTGATTTGCCAAGGCAAGAAACTCCGAGTGCAGCCCAGCCAGAAATCTGGCAGTGGCTTCTGATTAAATAACATTTTCACAGAACTGCTTGTTGCAATTTCGATGAGGCTCTCTTGTTCAGATATCGGTAAGCGGACTGGAGGCAGGGCATGAAAGGGATAAGAATCCAGTTGTCTGTGTCGTCCGTTTCGGGAAAATACCTGCGTAATTGCGCCCCCAGCTCACTTGGATGCTTCACTATATCATTTTCTGCATTTTTGTTTTAGATTCCGTATCGCACAGTTTAAGTGTACCTATGATAAAAATTACAGACCTCTACATGCTTTGTCAGTAGGAAAACCTGCAAAATCGGCAGTGTGTCAAATACTTGTTCTCCCCACTGTAGATCCCCTGAACGCAGCTCACTTTCCAGATCCCAATCACCTGAATTCTGAACACCTGTTCACACACCTGTATGTCATTATCACACACTATTTATTTCAGTTCTTTGCACCCCATCATTGTGAGGTGTTGTTTGTTTTGTGACACACTTCTATTCGGAGCTCTGTTTTTCCTGTAATTTAATCCTCCCGTGTATGATAGAGAGGCAGGCAAAAACTAACAACGCCTTTTGCCTGCCTGTACTTTCGCCAATCGGATTTCCTGTTATCAACCTATTGCCTGATCTCCCGGACAACGTTACTAGCCTTTTCCCTGCCTGTACTGTTACCTTTTTGGAGTCCCTGTGTATAACCTTCTGCCTGCCCCTGGACCCAGCTCCCTGCCTCCTCCTGTGGTCCTTTACAATAAACACCTGCTGCGCTCTGCGCTTGAAACCAGCTCTCTGTCTCCCGTCGTGTTCATTACAGTCTTAGGTGACTTTTGGCACACCCCGAACGGGCTGTCATTTGCCTTTTACTGAGGAGTTGCTTCCATCTGGCCACTCTACCATAAAGGCCTGATTGGTGGAGTACTGCAGAGATTGTCCTTCTGGAAGTTTCAAAGGAACTCTGCTCACTCTTTTTAAAACTTGAGACATCTGTGGGGCATTGTGTTGTGTGCAACAACAAAAAATCAGCTCATGAAACACTGGACCAACACTTTACATGATGCGTTTACATTTTTGTTAATTGTATATTATGAAGGCAACAACCTTCTCTGTCTGTTGTAACGGATTTTGCCGTAACACAAGCAGGACGCAGCCTTCACATTGCATTAGGGCAAAAATATATTGTTTTGTGGGATGTAACCTCTATACGGTCATATAGCCAGAGTTGCTAAAAAATATATCTTTACCTCCCAATAGCCAATGTTTGCACATTAAATCGATTTTGACACCCTGTCTGTGTCTTGCTTGTTTGATATGCTACGTACGTATAGCTTGCCTAAATTCTGCATGAAATCCTGAAAACAACATGAACTTGCACGTCTGCCTGTTGTGCCGCGCGTGCTTGTGTTTGCAATAGATTACGGTTACAATAGAAAAATACGTTTCTTCGAACTGTCTTTCATGCAAGTGGCAGCAGAATCACTGAGTGAGTGAAAGGACTCGGTCTCGGATGGACAAGCGGTAGCGGATCCTTAACATGCTCTGAAATCTCTATCATTAGCTAAGGAGAAAAAAAATCCAGAACCGCAGAAACTCAGAGAAATGAAAAGCATTTGAAAATATAACTAATGATCAAAACTCATTCTGGGAATTATACAAAAAACATTAATAACAATAAAACATAATTAGCTATTCAACATGGAACAATCTGGAGAAAGTACTTTGAAAACATTTACAATGAATTTGAAATAAAGAATCTAAACCCCTCTGAGATAAACAGAAACTAGAGGATATAGAAATTACAACTAAGCTTAAGCAGAATCCTCTCGACTTCCCCATCACAACGAATGAAATAAAAGATGAAATGAAAACATAAAAATTAAAGACAGACTGAGCATTCCTTTTTATTTATTTATTTCACCTTTATTTAACCAGGTAGGCTAGTTGAGAACAAGTTCTCATTTGCAACTGCGACCTGGCCAAGATAAAGCATAGCAATTCGACACATACAACAACGCAGAGTTACACATGGAATAAACAAAACATACAGTCAATAATACAGTAGAAAAATAAGTCTATATACAATGTGAGCAAATGAGGTGAGATAAGGGAGGGAAAGGCAAAAAAAAGGCCATGGTGGCAAGGTAAATACAAAATAGCAAGTAAAACACTGGAATGGTAGATTGGCAGTGGAAGAATGTGAAAAGTAGAAATAGAAATAATGGGGTGCAAAGGAGCAAAATAAATAAATAAATACAGTAGGGGAAGTGGTAGTTGTTTGGGCTAAATTATAGATGGGCTACGTACAGGGGCAGTAATCTGTGAACTGCTCTGACAGCTGGTGCTTAACCTGTTGGGGATGGGGGCGCTGTTTAGACTATTTATGCTAATGTGGCTAATTTTTTAAACGGCTTCCCACAAAATCCTTGATCGTACAATATGCATATTATTATTATTATTGGATAGAAAACAGTCTATAGTTTCTATAGGAGTTGAAATTTTGTCTCTAAGTGGAACAGAGCCCATTCTACAGCAATTTCCCTGAAATGGAGTCAGATTTGAGAAATGTTGGCCACTTTTCTGAAGTCATTTAAAAGGGCACTGTCGTTGCTATGACTATACGGACACTTCTTACGTCTTCCCCTGGATGCCTTTACGTGATGACGATTCCAACGGGCTCGATTGCTCGTTCACAGGCCCTACAAATGAAAAAAACCTTTAGCTAGCAAGTCTTTTCTTGCTGCGTAACGCGCGTGGAAGACACCGACCCTCTCCTGTTCCAAGCGTTAGTTTAGCCTGTTATATTTCTCCGGTCATCTTTTCACTCGTTATAGGAGTTAAAAACATCATAAGGTAGTTAATTTAAAGCGTTTTATAGCAATTTATATCCGTTTAGTGCGATTTTGGGACATTTATTTTTGCAACGATGTGAAAAGTTGGGCATGCTTTTCAGTTCATCCCGAACTCAGTTGACATTTCCACATGGCAAGAGGACAGCTTTCCACCAAAAGACGATTTCTCCCAAGAAAGGATCCTTTGCCCAAGATACTGATGGAAGAACAGCTCAAGGTAGGACATTTTTATTATGATAAATCGTGTTTCTGTCGAAACATTTTAGTGGCTTAGGACGCCATGTTTTTTGACGTAGCTTCGCTTGGCGCAAACTGTATTGAAAAGTAAGGATAAATTAAAAAATGTAATAACGCAATTGTATTAAGAATTAAATTGTCTATCAATCCCTGTCCACCCTATATTTTTTAGTCACGTTTATGAGTATTTATGTATAAGAGTAGATCACTGTCTAAGTGGCGCAAGGACGTTTTCTTTACCAGCTTGTCTACATTTCACATTGTCTAACCATGATTTTGGTGGCTAAATATAAACATTTTCGATCAAACTGTATATGCATGTTGTAATGTGATGTTACAGGAGTGTCATCGGAAGAATTCTGAGAAGGTTAGTGAAAAAATTAATATCTTTTGGCGATGTTGACTTTTATCGCTCACTTTGGCTAGAATCAATGCTGGGCTGCTAATTGCTATGTGCTAAGCTAATATAACGATTTATTGTGTTTTCGCTGTAAGACACTTAGAAAATCTGAAATATTGTCTGTATTCACAGGATCTGTGTCTTTCGATTCGTGTATGCTGTGTATTTTTACGAAATGTTTGATGATTAGTAGTTAGGTAAACACGTTGCTCATTGTAATTATTCTAGTCCATTTGTGATGGTGGGTGCAATTGTAAACTATGCCATATACCTGAAATATGCACTTTTTTCTAACAAAACCTATCCCATACCATAAATATGTTATCAGACTGTCATCTAATGAGTTTTTTTGTTGGTTAGGGGCTATAAATATCTTAGTTTAGCCGAATTGGTGATGGCTACTGGTGTTGGTGGACAAATAAAAGATGGTGGATTATGCTAATGTGTTTTTAGGTAATAGATGTACATCTTTACATATTGTGTCTTCCCTGTAAAACATTTTAAAAATCGGAAATGTTGACTGGATTCATAAGATCTGTGTCTTTCATTAGCTGTATTGGACTTTAATGTGTGAAAGTTAAATATTTTAAAAAAATATTTTTTTTGAATTTCGCGGCACTGGTTTTTCAGTGGGGGGGGGGGGGGTGTGCCGCTAGCGCCACGCTGATCCTAGACAGGTTAATAATACCACTTCTCTCTCCCGGATCCAGGATCCTCCTCATCAAAAAAGCTGACTAGCATAGCCTAGCCTAACGGGACAGGGATATCATATAATATAATTTTCATGAAATCACAAGTCCAATACAGCAAATGAAAGATAAACAGTGTTTTACAGCGAAAACACAATATGTATTTCTATTAGCTAACCACAATAGCCAAACACACAACCGCATATTTTCACCATGTTTCTACCGCATAGGTAGCTTTCACAAAACCGACAAAATAGAGATAAAATTTGTCACTAACCAGGAAACAACTTCATCAGATGACAGGCTTATAACATGTTATACAATACATTTATGTTTTGTTCGAAAATGTGCATATTTGAGGTATAAATCATAGTTTTACATTGCAGCTACCATCAAAAATATCACCAAAGCAGCCAGAATAATTACAGAGAGCAACGTGAAATACCCATCATAAAACATTTATGAAAAATACATGGTGTACAGCAAATGAGAGAGAACCATCTTGTGAATCCAGCCAATATTTCCGATTTTTTAAGTGTTTTACAGCAAAAACACAATATAGAATTATATTAGCTTACCACAATAGCCAAACACACAAACGCATTTATTCACCGCAAAAGGTAGCTTTCGCAAAAACCAGCAAAAGATATAAAATGAATCACTAACCTTGAACAAATTCATCAGATGACAGTCTTATAACATCATGTTATACAATACAATTATGTTTTGTTCGAAAATGTGCATATTTAGAGCTACAAATCCTGATTATACATTGTGAATAAGTAGCATCGATTCACCAGAATCTCCAGAGATATGTTGGACACTCACCTAATCTGACCAAAGAACTCATCATAAACTTTACATAAAAATACTTGTTGTATGGCAAATGAAAGATACACTGGTTCTTAATGCAACCGCTGTGTTAGATTTAAAAAAATTACTTTACCATAACATACAGCGTTATTGCGAGACAGCGCTCTCCAAAACGGCAGAGAATAGGACTCAACATTTTACACAGAAATACGAAATAACATCATAAATGTTTTCTTACTTTTGTTGAGCTTCCATCAGAATGTTGTACAAGGAGTCCTTGGTCCAGAATAAATCGTTGTTTGGTTTTAGAATGTACATTTCTTCTGTCGAATTAGCAACCTTGGCTAGCCATGTGGCGCGAACATGCCCATCAACTCTTGGCGCAAAGAACGGAAAATTCCAAAAGGCCCAATAAACGTTGAATAAACTGATAAAACTCGTTTGAAAAAACCTACTTTATGATGTTATTATCACATGTATCAAATAAAATCAGAGCCGGAGATAATCGCCGTGTATACGTAACGCTTTCGAGCTCCGCGGCGCGCCTTGGTAGACAAAGAAAATTCCTGACCTGCCACTCCAAAAGCTCTTGTTCGGCCTCAGATCAAGCTAGACACCCAATTCCACCTTCCACTGCCTGTTGACATCTAGTGGAAGGCGTATGAAGTGGATGCATATCGATAAATATAAGGCAATTGAATAGGCAGGCCCTGAAACAGAGCCTCGTTTTCAGATTTTTCACTTCCTGCATGGAAGTTTGCTGCAAAATGAGTTCTGTTTTACTCACAGACATAATTCAAACAGTTTTAGAAACTTCTGAGTGTTTTCTATCCAATAGTAATAATAATATGCATATTGTATGATCTAGAAAAGAGTACGAGGCCGTTTCATTTTGGCACGTTTTTTTCCAAAGTGAAAACAGCGGCCCCCTATTGACAAGAAGTTTTAAAGCTAGTGAGGGAGATAAGTGTTTCCAGCTTCAGAGATTTTTGCAGTTCATTCCAGTCATTGGCAGCAGAGAACTGGAAGGAAAGACGACCAAAAGAGGAATTGGCTTTGGGGGTGACCAGTGAGATATACCTGCTGCTCTTCTTAACTGAATGCGTTCAACTGAAATGTTTCTTTGCATTTAACCAAGTCCCTTTGAATCAGAGAGGTGCAAAGGACTGCCTTAATTGACATCCATGTCATCAGCACCCGGGGAGCAGCTGTTATTGTTTGGGGTTTACTGCCTTTAGGGGGCAGAACAACAGATTTTTCCATCATGGTGGCTCGGGGATTTGAACCAACAACTTTTCGGTTACTGGCCCAACACGCTTAACGGCTAGGCATCTGTGTGTGCAGTAATATGGGGAAGATTTTGCAACATATTGAACAATAACTGAATTCTTACTTTAATAGACAAAATACCCTGAACAAATGTCAAATTGGCTTTTTCCCCAAACGGAGAGCATTTTAAGCTATCAAACCCAAAGTCAGCAACAGAAATATCCCAATAAATATTTGGTTACAACTTCTATGCAATTCTGACCCCAATACTGGTTGCGAAGTATAGGGCTGGGCGATATGGCCAAAACATCAGATCACAATATTTTTAAAATGTTTAATGGTATGATGGTATTTTATGTTTTTGAATTAATAAAATATCTAAATTATAGTAGTTTATGGCTCTAGGAAGGCAACACAAATAAGGGATTTCAAATGGGGCTTTCATTCTGATTGTGTTATAACGTTCAATCCACGTAAAAAAAATATATATGCTTATCTAGGCATACACCAGCACTGGTACCAGACTGTATTAGTTGGCTGCGTTTGTTCTGACTATTAATAAATTTAGCAAGCTAGCTAACATGAGCCAGCTAACTAGTGATTAGTATTAGCAGTTAACACAATATATACTGCCAAATTCTTTAAAACAACATTGGAGGCGGCTTATGGTAGAGAAATTAACATTAACCCTTTCATGCGTGAGTTCCAAATATCTCTAACGGTCGCCCCAGCGTGAGTTTTTTTATGCATGTGATGTTAGAACGTTCTCTCCATTCCAGAATGTGATCGTTACACAACAGTACATTTAATCCGCGCTGCCCTCAAACCAAAGCTGTTTTTATTTATAGGCTGTTTTCAACTTGTCAATTTCAAATTATTTTAAAGCAAGTTTATTTTCTAAGAACAGTTTGAATTGAGGTGTGTTCCGCTTCATTCACATAAAAGTAGTCATTTTTACTTTTGCGGACAAATTAATATTTCAGATATTTTTGACCCGGACAAAATTCCCCAAACACTTCCCAAATGTTTGTGCAGTTCTGCAGACATTTGCTCATCTCCCGTCCTGCACACACGTGTTCACATTTTCCGTCTCTTGCCTGCATCGCAGTCATAGTTGTTTTTGTTACCAATAATAACTTGGAAATGTGTGCGTTTCTATCAAAGTAAGTCCCTTATTACGTTATAATAGTTTCTGCATGTCATGTTATGTCGTTTCTACTGTAGCATAATATTTTTGTGTATATTCCTTATAACCGCGGACACGCGAGGTAACGCTATTCATTTCATAACCTTTATGGTGTTATACTTAATGCTTAGGTAGCTAGCTACATTCTATTAGCTCTGGAAAACAATGCTAATTGCGTCAGAGAAGTATTAGCATGTGTTGTATTTTGAAGCTACTCTGGCCTTATGACTCCCAAGTGGCACAGCTGTCTAAGGCACAGCGTCTCAGTGCTAGAGGCGTCACTACAGATACCCATATTCAAATCCAGACTGTGTTTCTATCAAAGTAAGTGCCTCATTACGTTATAATAGTTTATGTTTGGCGTGTTCCACTGTAGCTCACTGTGTGTATGGAGCATAATATATTTGTGTATTTTCCTTATAACCGCTGACACGCGAGGTAACGTTACCTTTATGGTGTTATATTCAATCGTGCTTATGTTGCTAGCTACGTTCTTCTATTAGCTCTGTAAAACAATGCTAATTGTGTCAGAGACGTATTGGCTTGTTGTATTTTGAAGCTACCCTGGAAAAATTGAAAAATATCTTCTTATACCACTTGATTGTTTTCTGAGTGCATTCCACAAAGCTCTTTATCATGTCAGCCTTATCCACTGCCCCCATTTTGAGGTTATAGTCAAGCACGCAGTCTAGTTTGATTTTTCTCTCTCTCCCGTCAGGTGGTCCACCTTCCCTGTGGCCGACATGGTTGCTATATGGACAGTGGAAAGGACATGGATGTCCTGTTTGTTATGCCACTTTACTGCCAGCTGTTGACATTTCTTATTTTGTATGACGGGTCATTTAGGATGGCAGTAGCATTGTTGATGAAATGGAGCCATCGCAGCAGAACTAGGAAGCAGTCTTGGGAAAAGAGGGTGGCAAAGAAGGGAGTGGCAAACATAGGACTTGTGTTCCAGTATTCTCTTAGGGAGTTCTTCTTTACTATCCCCATGAGAATGACTGTCACCAAGAAGGTATACATTTCTCTAATTGTGGTTGTCCTCCCCACTCCTGGCTGCTCTCTCTTCTCATGTAGCTCCAAGGCATAGCGATTGGTCTCTGCTATGTCTCCCACCAGCTCCTCTGTCCAAAACAACTAGAAGAACTCTGCCTCAGATGGAAATGGCAAGGGGCTTTGCACTCCAGACTGGGAATCATCAAAGCAAACAGCAGGGCCAGGAGGGGTGAAATGTCTGGCAGCCTTCCAGCTACCACAGAACTCCTGTACTTCATCCACTGTCAGTCTGCCTCCATCACCACCAGCATCTTCAAAGGGAACTGGGACGTTGTCAGTGGACAAGGGGTCCTCAGATTCATGGTTCTCAATTGTTGGGGGCAGCTCCTCACTGTCACTGTCAGAATGTTATTCCTGACTTTCAGACTCATTGTCAGAATGTTTTTAAATCTCCAGAAGTTGTCTCCTTTTGAAAGACATTGCTAATGCTACAGCTTAGCTCACTAGCTACATACATAAACAACAACACTGAATGGCTGAGAGTGGGAGTAAGAGGTTACGTGATTGACTGCCTGCACGCACCATTTGTATCATTAAATCACTGTCAGAAAAGTGTGGTAATTATTGATATATTTACTGTTTTATTCACGTTTTTCAATTACTGGTGATAAATCATGCATTCCGATTCTTGCATAGATTGTAATGGGCACATTTTGGGTGAAATACTTTTTGGAAGGTTGTACTGATTATGATGAGCTAAGCTAATTCCAGCTATGTGTGGAGCCATGTTTGTTGACATACAATGCATTCTGGGTTTCACGTAATCATCTTTCGGACCAAAGATGTTATAACAAAATGAGGTAAGGGCTCACTCATTTTTTGAGAACTTCAGGAAGTGAATGGTGGGATGTGAACGATGGTAGACGACACACCCCTTCAACATGCATACTATAAACAGACCAAACTCATCTTGTCTTCTATTATCTTTGGTTTCTGTGAGGAAAAAAAGTATGGCGGTGTGCTGAAACTAATCATCGTCGGATTACTTTCGATTTCTAGAAAGTGTTTTACTCAATTATTTAGATCAATGGTGAGCTCACCCGTGATGTGATTAATTATACATAGTAATTGCTATTAGCTAATTCATATTCTAGTTTATGTCAGCCGAGAGTTAGAAAATGTGACCGCTTGTGTTGCGTCAATCTTTCCTCAGTTAGCGCTAGGACAACTATAGCCTACATTTTTCCGATTTGGATGATTGTGTTATGCTATAAATATCTCTATGCTATCTGAACATTGCATCCAAAAATAAACTGCTCACATTCTCGACATAACTTTGTAAGGACTGTGTTTGTGTAAATAGTTTCTGAAAAAAAGTGTGGCCTGCTCAAATGCTGAATGTTGCGTCATTTGAAACTGGATGTTCTAAATAAGCGCACTAATCACACGGGGTGTGATCGTACGCTGCAGGGACCACTGTAGAACGATCACACCCGTGACAAGGATTAAATTCTCTGACAACAGCTCTGGTGGACATTCTCGACAGTCAGGATGCCAATTGCACGCTCCCTCAAAACGTGAGACATCTGTGTCATTGTGTTGTGTGACAAAACTGCACATTTTAGAGTGGCCTTTTATTGTCCCCAGCACAAGGTGCACTTGTGTAATGATCATTTTGTTTAATCAGCTTCTTGATATGCCACACCTGTCAGGTGGATGGATTATCTTGGCAATGGAGAAATGCTCACTAAAAGTGATGTAAACAAATTTGTGCACAAACATTTGAGAGAAATAAGATTTTTGTGTGTATGGAACATTTCTGGGATCTTTTATTTCACCTCATGGAACATGTTACCAACACTTTACATGTTGCATTTATATTTTTGTTCAGTATATGTTTTCCCCTTTCTCTAATCACCATTATTTAATTATTTTGTGTTGTTGTTGATGTCATCTCACTTCGCTTTAGCATCCGTGGCCTTGTCATTCATGCTATAATATCTTATCTGAATCTGAAAGAGAGAAGACCAAGAAAGAAAGAGACAAAGATAGAGATGAGAGACATAGAAGACCGACAGAGAAGACAGAAAGCGTGAGAGAGACAGTAAATGAAAGTGTCTGTACCTTCATAAAGTGAGCATAGTCAATGACGCATGCATAGGCGCTGGTACCTGAAATGATCACCTTGGGCCGGAAGAGACGGGCGGTCACTTCCAGCTGGTTGTAGTCAGTGAGTCATATGGCAGGCTGGTGAGAGGGAGGAAAGGAGAGAGGGCAAGAGAGATGGAGGGCAAGTGTGAGAGATGGAGGGAGAAAGGGATGAACAAGTACGTAAACACCTGTTAGAGACTGAAGCTTTACAGCTAAATGAGGGAGTAAGAAACCTATGCATACAGGCAGAATGCACTGAAAAGGTATACGTTGCTCCATATCGGTCCCATTCAATTGTCATCAACCCCAAAGCTTTGGACCCACAGCTTCTTAAGGACAGGGAAACCTGCTTTATTTAGACAGAGGAATAATCTCCCATCTCTAGATCCCTCCTCACTTCATCAAGGTGGTCTCACACACACACACACACACACACACACACACACACACACACACACACACACACACACACACACACACACACACACACACACACACACACACACACACACACACACACACCACACACCGCCCCTCACTACATCAAGGTAAAGATAATTTTGAGGATGGAGGACAGAGAGAATAGGACAAAGTGGTGTGAGTGAGAGAGTAGGATAGAGTGATCCCCGCCAGCCGGCATGTTAATTTCCTATTATCTCTCCTACAGTGGGGTCCTGCCCATTCATCCATCACACAGACACACACGCAGAGTAGAGGAGACACACACACCATTGATCACATCCCCATCACACCACACACGGATAGACACACACACACCCAAACTTTGCACACACACACACACTGGAGCGCACACACACACACACACACACACACACACCAAAGCCTTGATCAGCACAACACACTACATTGATCACCTGCAGTGATTCCCCTAAGATTTTTTTCAGCAGAGATGGCAAAGGTAGCACCACTGCACTGTAGGGAGATGAGGAAGGAGCAGTAGCTGTGGGTCTCATTCGCGCCCCTGCTCGCTCTGTTTGCTACAAATGTAAGTAGTAATTAGTCACTCTGATATTAAAGGGATATTGTGGGATTTTGGATTTTAAGCCTTTTTTTCTACTTATCTAGACTCAGATGATTTCATGGATACCATTTGTATGTCTCTGTGTGCAATTTGAAGGAAGTTAAAAGTAGTTTCGCGAGCCATTGCTAACTACTAGTGTTACCAACATGACTGGAAGTCTACAAGAACGGCCTGTCATTGCAGTAACACTAGTTAGCAACTTCCTTCAAACTGCATGCAGAAGCATAAAAATGATATCCAAAAGTTCATCTGACTCTGAGTAAGTAAAACAAGGGCTTAATTGCCAAAATCGCACACATTTCTGCAGAAATATTTTTTTAAAATGTGCAACGGTGGCCCGCCGACAGTAAACAAAATATAGGGGAAACACTAACCTGATCAGTTATCAGGAATGGATACAAACCAGTAAGTGCTCAATGAGACAGAACTACAGTACAGCACTGACCAATATGAACCAGTAAAATAGATCTAACAGGGCAGAGTAGGATATCTCTGATTATCTACTGTTACTACCTATTATATTATATCAGTGACGAGTAGCATTTATAGTAGTAATACTGCGACCACAGATGAGGAGAAGTAAGGCCATGAATGTTCCCCACTAGCGTAGCAGACGTGAGCAGTGAGGGTGCGAGGGTGTATAGATCAGAGAGTGTGGACACTGGACTGGGTTACATTAGGGCTCTCAATTCATATAGGAGGAAAAGATCCAAGGTCCCTTCCCTCAGACCTTCTGCTCCAAAGGGAAGGAGGTGAGGAGAGAGGACACAAGCAATCGAGGAAAGGCAAATTGAGAAAACCTAATAACCTGGGGTGGGGGTAGAGAGGGTCTCTACTTACATTGAGCTTGTAGGGCAGGGACTCAAAATAGATGGAGGTAGCAGAGATCCTGTTCGTGTCAGACATGTAACCATGGGTCAGACTGCAGAAGGACCACAACGACAACGTGTTAGGCAACATGACATTAGGTTATTTGGTATACATTTACATAACATGTTGTAACTTACAATAAATGTAATATATGCACAATATTTTTTTCTTCATATACGTTGTCCATGTCATCTAAATTAACAAGACAATACCTTTGAAAAAATATGGAACACACTATGATAGTAAAAGATACTGAGTTAGTGGCAGCCAGTGTATCACATTTCAGGTAAGACCCAAATGCAGACTGTGTTGAAGTAACAATGTTTATTACAGCAACAGGGGCAGGCAAACGACAGGTCAAGGCAGGCAGGGGTCAGTAATCCAGAGTGGTGGGGCCAAGGTACAGGACGGCAGGCAGGCTCAGGGGCAGGCAGAGTGGTCAGGCAAGCGGGCTCAGAGTCAAGACAGGCAAAGGTCAAAACCAGGAGAGCGAGAAAAAGCGAGACTGGGGAAAAGCAGGAGCTGAGACAAAGCGCCGGTTGACTTGACCCACAAGATGAACTGGCAACAAACAAACAGAGAACACAGGTATGAGTACCCAGGGGATAATGGGGAAGATGGGCGACACCTGTAGGAGGGTGAGGAGACAAGCACAAGGACAGGTGAAACAGATCAGGGCGTGACACAGTGACTTGGTGAGAGAGAAAGTGAGAGAACAAGATAGAAATGGAGACCATGAGATAATGTAGCAACAGTCATCAAAATTGTTAAAAGGTTTAAAATATCATTCTGGTAAATGCAACAGTTGGATACAAATACTCCAAACATTTGGGAAAAAAATGTATCCATCATATATTGATTGAATTATAACTAGAGATGCACGATATACCGGTGAAGATATCGGATTCGGACGATATTAGCTAAAAATGCCAACATCGGCATCGCGCCGATGTGCAAAACCGATGTCAAAGCTGACGTGCACACCTGTATAACGTAGGTACATGACGTAATGACGCCGCGTACAATGTTGCGCTACACGTGCAACACAGCATTCCTAACCTAGCCCACAATGTCTGCTGTGTGGATCGAGCAGTCAACAAGTCGAACTGCAATTTCAACAGCTTATGAGAACAAGTTTGAAACTTGGAAACATGAACACACTAGTTGGCTCCATTCGAACAACTGACTCGAGAAATAAGCTCATCAACTGTGCCTGCAGTAGGCGTGATACCCTCTGTCATGGCATTGAAATGCCTGCTCAACAAAACTGCCGAAACAGGCTGTGAACAAGCGATTCGGTGGCATTCTCTCTTTACTGTGTCACCACCATGCTCGATGCTATGTACAAGGACCGCTAATCCGATGCACTCAAGAAACAGGGTTTATGTGAAATGTTACATACACAGAACTTACATGCTAACCAGATCGGACACGTCGCGTACGTGAGTGTCGCAAAGTAAATTTAGAAATCATGTTGAAATCCACGTGCACTGCTCACGCGCACTAACAAGTGTCTGCAACGCCAAGGGCTAAAATAGAAGTCATTCCTATTTCTGACGCAGATCACGCTGAAAGTCCTGCATCTCCCATCTCCTCATTGGTTTATAGAAGCAGGTACCCACGTGCCATCTCCTCATTGGTTATACACACGTGGGTGATTGAAAGACGAACTTTGTTGCCGGTTGTCGTGGTAATACTATGAAAGTTTAGATGCGATCACCATATAAGTTCAAAGATGAGAAAGCCTGGAAGGAGGAGAGATGAGTAGAAACGATTCGATTGGACGTTTTATGTGTGGAATAATTGTCGGAGTAAAAGACCTTGTGCATTTCAGGTAAAATAACAACTCAATGTTTATATCCCAGGACAAATTAGCTAGCAACAGCAAGCTAGCTAAATAGGACAAATTAACATTAGCTAGCAAGTGCAAGCTAACTAGCTAAATTGCCATACATGTTTAATGCTTTTCGACCTGTCCCCAAATTAATGTCATTGGTTCAGAGTTTGTTTTGATATTTTAACCTGCGTGTCGTGATCGCGTTTGGTGTGGGGAAGGCAAAATACATTTATGCACGACAGCGCACGCAAGCAGCCGGTTTGGGTTCCGTGTTAGGAAGAGAGGCCACAGACAAGCAGAGCTGAAACTTCACTGCTTGACATGTATGATGAAATCCTGGTAGAGAATGACACGATTGCACAAATGAACAATGAAACAGCACAGCAAGTAAGTGAAAGTAATAGGTTTTGATTTTGTTTTACTGGTAATGGGGACATATGTAAATGCCAACAAAATAACTTTTGGGTCAGTGTGGTGTGTATGTGTGTGTGACCTTTATTTAACTAGTCAAGTCAGTTAAGAACACATTATTATTTACAATGGCGGCCTACCCCGGCCAAACCCGGACAACGCTGGGCCAATTGTGTGCCGCCCTATGGGACTCCTAATCATGGCCGGATGTGATACAGCATGGAATCGAACCAGGACTGTAGTGACGCATCTTGCACTGAGATGCAGTGCCTTAGACCGCTGCGTCCATGTGTGTGTGTTAACTATTTAACTGTCTGGAATGCTTAAAAGGCCGCTAAAATGTTAAATATCGGTATCGTTTTTTTGGCAAGGAAAATATCGGATATCGGTATCGGACAAAAATGTCATATCGGTGCGTCACTAATTATAACATATACAACATTTGCATGGACAAATAATTAATGGAGTTCAGGCAATTTGGTGGGAATTCAGGTAATCAATTTATTGTAAAATGTCACCACTTATTATGCACTCATATACAGTACCAGTCAAACATTTGAACACACCTACTCGTTCCAGGTTTATTTTTATTTTTACATTGTATAAATAATAGTAAAGATATCAAAACTAGGAAATAACACATATGGAATAGTGTAGTAACCAACAAAGGGTTAAACATATCAAAATATGTGTTAATATTTGCGATTCTTCAAAGTAGCCACCCTTTGCCTTGTTGACAGCTTTGCACACTCTTGTCATTCTAGAATGAATTGCAATTAACAGTTGTGCCTTGTTAATTTGTGGAATTTCTTTCCTTCTTAATTAATGCGTTTGAGCCAATCAGTTGTGTTATGACAAGGTAGGGGTGGTATACAGAAGATAGCCCTATTTCGTAAAATACTAAGTCTATATTATGGCAAGAACAGCTCAAATAAGCAAAGAGAAACAACAGTCCATCATTACTTTAAGACATGAAGGTCAGTCAATCCGGAAAATGTCAAAAATGTTCAAGTTTCTTCAAGTGCAGTCACAAAAACCATCAAGCGCAATGTTGAAACTGGCTCTCATGAGGACCGCCACAGGAAAGGAAGACCCAGAGTTACCTCTGCTCTAGAGGATAAGGTCATTAGAGTTAACTGCACCTCAGATTGCGGCCCCAATTATATATGCTTCACAGAGTTCAAGTAACAGACACATCTCAACATCAACTGGAGACTGCGTGAATCAAGCCTTTGTGGTCGAATTGCTGCAAAGAAATCACTACTAAAGGACACCAATAATAAGAAGAGACTTGCTTGGGCCAAGAAACACAAGCAATGGACATTAGACCGGTGGAAATCTGTCCTGTGGTCTGTTGCGTCCAAATCTGCAATTTTTGATTACAACTGCCGTGTCTTTGTGAGACGCAGAATAGGTGAGTGGATGATTTCTGCATGTGTGGTTCCCACCGTGAAGCATGGGGGATGAGGTGTGAAAGTGTGCGGGTGCTTTGCTGGTGACACTGTCAGTGATTTATTTAGAATTCAAGGCACACTTAACCAGCATGGCTACCACAGCATTCTGCAGCGATACGCCATCCCATCTGGTTTGCGTTTTGTGGGACTCTCATTTGTTTTTCAACAGGACAATGACCCAACACACCTACAGGATGTGTAAGGGCTATTTGACCAAGAAAAAGAGTGATGGAGTGTTGCATCAGATGACCTGGCCTCCACAATCACCCGATCTCAACACGATTTAGATAGTTTGGGATGAGTTGGACCACAGAGTGATGGAAAAGCAGCCAACAAGTGCTCAGCATATGTGGGAACTCCTTCAAAACTGTTGGAAAAGCATTGCAGGTGAAGCTGGTTGAGAGAATGCCAAGAGTGTGCAAAGCTGTTATCAAGGGTTGGTACTTTGAAGAATCAAAATATGACTTGCAAAAATCACTGGCTGGAGTCTTATATCTCCCTCACTAACTTTAAGCATCAGCTGTCAGAGCAGCTTACCGATCATTGCACCTGTACACATCCCATCTGTAAATAGCCCACCCAATTACCTCATCCCCATATTGTAATTTATTTTTTGTTCCTTTGCACCCCAGTATCTCTACTTGCACATTCATCGTCTGCATATCTATCACTCCAGTATTTAATTGCTTAATTGTAATTATTACGCCCCTATGGCCTTACCTCCCTAATCTTACTACATTTGCACACACTGTATATAAACTTTTCTATTGTGTTATTGACTGTATGTTTGTTTATCCCATGTGTAACTCTGTGTTGTTTGTGTCGCACTGCTTTGCTTTATCTTGGCCAGGTCGCAGGTGTAAATGAGAACTTGATCTCAAATGGCCTACCTGGTTAAATAAAGGTAAAATAAAATAAAATGAAAATTATAAAATAGATTAAAATGCTTTTTTCCCTCATTTATATACACACACACACAATACCCAAATTTACATTTTTTTTTTTTTATGTCTACAAATTTATAAAAAAATACAAAACTGAAATATCACATTTACGTTAGTATTCAGTATTTTGTTGAAGCACCTTGGGTATGACGCTACAAGCTTGGCACACCTGTATTTGGGGAGTTTCTCCCATTCTTCTCTGCAGATCCTCTCAAACGCTGTCAGGTGGGACGGGGAGTGTCGCTGCACAGCTATTTTCAGGTCTCTCCAGAGATGTTCGATCAGGTTCAAGTCTGGGCTCTGGCTAGGCCACTGAAAGACATTCAGAGACTTGTCCCGAAGCCACTCCTGCGTTGTTTTGGCTGTGTGCTTAGAGTCGTTGTCCTGTTGGAAGATGACCCTTCGCCCCAGTCTGAGGTCCCGAGTTGGTTTTCATCAATGATCTCTCTGTACTTTGCTCCGTTCATCTTTCCCCTCGATCCTGACTAGTCTCCCAGTCCCTGCTGCTGAAAAACATCCCCACAGCATGATGCTGCCACCACCATGCTTCACAGTAGGGATGGTGACAGATTTCCTCCAGATGTGACGCTTAGCATTCAGGCCAAAGAGTTCAATCTTGGTTTCATCAGACCAGAGAATCTTGTTTCTCATGTTCTGAGAGTCCTTTAGGTGCCTTTTTGGCAAACTCCAAGCGGGCTGTCATGTGCCTTTTACTGAGGAGTGGCTTCCGTCTGGCCACTCTACCATAAAGGCCTGATTGGTGGAGTGCTGCAGAGATGGTTGTCTTTCTGGAAGTTTTTCCCATTTCAACAGAACTCTGGAGCTCTGTCAGAGACCATCGGGTTCTTGGTCACCTCCCTGACCAAGGCCCTTCTCCCCCGATTGCTCACTTTGGCCGGTCGGCCAGCTCTAGGGAGAGACTCGGTGGTTCCAAACTTCTTCCATTTAAGAATGATGAAGGCCACTGTGTTCTTGGGGACCTTCAATGCTACAGAAATGTTTTTGTACCTTTCCCCAGATCTGTGCCTTGACACAATCCTGTCTCGGAGCTCTATGGTCAATTCCTTCGACCTCATGGCTTGGTTTTTGCTCTGACATGTTCATGGGAATTGGGTGAAAAGGTGTTTACAGTAGGTGTGTGTGTTTGGGTGTGAGTGTGTAGGAGGTGGGAGGGGACCAGGGGACAGAGTAAATTCTGTCCATCTGTTAGTCATTCAATCTGACAATTCCAGTAGTTTCATTTCATTACGTAGTAAATGCAGTGGACCGTCTGGGGACTGAAATAATGGAGAGGGAGAAACATAATGCCTGTCAAAAATGTGAAAAACACAAATAATTAACAACAAAAAAAACTGCTTTACACCACTGTTCTGTTACCTCAACTAGTCCTACAGTATCCACAGTCTTGCCTCCTGCCTGGGTACCCCTCTGAGTACTTGTTGTTGAGGCAGGATCCCTGGGCCTCGAGAGCAGCCAGTCTGCAGAAGTTCTGTAGGGAGGAGAGAAAAACCAGAAGAAACATGCACGTCAAGATCAGATCAATGCAGGAGACAAAAGGACAAGACCTTGTTAAATTAAAAACTGCTAAGTGATTAGCAGAAATCTCTCCTGGAGCCAGTAGCAATCATTACACTATCGAACCCAGTCTTCATACACTTATCTACAACAACGAAAAAGAAAAGGGCAAAAAAGCACAACCACTTCTATAAGCGGTGGCACTGTTTCTCCTCCTAGTCACCTGGCTCGGTTGCCCCCCGCCTAAGAGAGCTTGGGTTCTATGGACAGTTTTGGTGGTAGAGGGCCTGGATAATACTTTGTTCGCCTTTGGGCCCCGCATGGAAAATAAAGTAGGGGGAAGACTAAGCGGTGGTAATGCACCGTGTAACGTTTAATCAGAATTCTGAACACCCTCACAGTTTTTTGCCAGTGGTGCTAGTGGGGAATCCTAGGCCTGCTATAACCACCATAACTACAGTGTCAGCTCCCACCCATGGAGAGCGAGGGGACTGTAAGCACTATTCAGTGTCACGGAGGTGACAGGGGACAGACAGGCACCTCATTGTGGCATTCTGACACTCCCAGCCCAGATTATCACAGCGCCTGTCGGGTGTCAGGCCATGCTCTGCCACACACACACTCGCTGATACACACACGTCTGGCACAGGGGCCTCCCTATAGGGTTGTATGCTAATGCCTCTCAGACCTCCACTAGAGAAGGATATGAGAGATAACATAAAGGCTCAGGTAATAGCTTACACACACACACACACACACGTATCAACAGCTTTCTGCTGTGTGCGTGTGCCATGCTGAGAAACAACCCCATTCCTCACATTAGACTTGGAAATGCAATCGCTGCCTGCGTGTCGTCCTTTTAAAACAAGCAAGCAAGCGGCGTAGCAGCAAGCTCATCTAGTGGCACCTCAACCAGGAAGCCTTGGCTGTAGCCTGCCTGCCGAGAGGAGGTGAGGGTGTGTGTGTGTGTGTGTGTTTCAGAGGAGAGAAAGGGGGCGGTATGAAGATATCAGCTTTATCTCAGACTAAAGTGGGCCAGTTTTGTGTTGAGAGGAAGCTGATCTACTCCACTGAGCAGGAATTGCAGGGCTGGAAGGAAGGAGGGAGGAGGAGAGAGGATGAGGAACCTCTCAGGATATAAAGGACCCGCGCGTTACGAATTTCCCTGCCGAGGGCGCTGTAGGACTATTTACCAGCGTGTGTTTGTTTATATCTGGCTGGCGCCGCGTAGTTTAGCTCTCCCCCTCACTTGAGAGATATCGATCCCCTCCGGCTCGTTGCTTCAGCCAAATCGGACTCTCCCCATGCATCCACACCCTGTTCATGCACTGGTCATGCATGCTCGCTAGCACTGCACTGGCCGGACAGGTCCGTGGCAAGGGTATAAATACAGCCAGGGCCTGGACGGTGATATTCCAGTCTCAGAACGTGGGTGGACTTATGTGCATGTAGTAATTGTTGTTTACCTTGGCTATACTGTGCCGCTGTAATCGTTATTTAGCAATTACTATGTTAAGTATGTATGCCATCTCATTGTAGCTTTGCTTTAGGTTACTTACTGTCATGTAAGTAGTCCTAGTATGCTTATTACCTTAGATACAGTCCTTACCTATTGGGCTGTTGCTGTTCGGTTCCATTTCTATTCACTGTTGTGTTCCATTTGATATGCATACATTCATCCTGCTCTATTCATCACACTCCATGTGTATTCCTTTCATTTCAGTATTACAGATCCATCCTCATGTACATCTCTTGCTGTGTGTGTGTGTGTTTGAATAAAGTTTCCTGTGTGTATGAACTCTTGGGCTCCCTTATTACCCTCTAACCGGGGGCAGTGTCAGTGGGTCACAGAGTTGGGTCACGTCCTTTCACCGTGTGTCTTTGTTTGAATAGTAAAAAATCTCCTGGTTCCTTCAAATGTTTATGGAATGGAAAGAAAAATATGCACTGATTTATCTAATGACGTGTACAGTGTTTCCCCCAATTTTTTATTTTTAGCTAAGGCAATGGGTTGGGTTGGGTTGGGTGCCTGGCTTAAATCGGCCAGAAATTGGAGGCAGAGAGGAAAATGTGCTGTTATTCAGGTAATTTCCTGCAATTCTATGAAGTGTTCCATGGAGCTAAGAGAATTTTGCAGTGTGAAAGCTCATTTCTTACCATTTTAAGCATTTTGCCATGGCTAATTCTGTGTTCTTCTGCTCAAACATTATAACAAAACCAATGGGGACCCCAATCGGGGACATTGGGCATGTACCCTGCATGCTCCTTTAAGAGAAGCCACGCCAAAAACAGATTCATCGTTTTTAGAATGTTTGACTCTCCCTGACTGTCTAGCTTTTCTTCCGGTGGTTTCGACTTCTCAAAGATGATATTATTTCAAAATATATTGGTAAATGAGTTCGGCTGCATTTAGATAGTCTTTAAAACCTGAACCTAGGCAACACAAGAACTAGGGTTCTGGTTTCAATTATGGCCTCTTTTGGTTCAGGTAGTTGATGAAAATTTGCCACTTGCGAAATGCACTCATTAGCTACTGTTTTGTATTTTAGTCAAGCGGATAAACTAGTGACCCAAGCAGTGACGTAGTTCCTCTAAAAGAGCCCATATCATTGAAACCAGACCTTAGTCACTGTGTTGCTTAGGGAAGGTTTTCGAGACTAGCGTTTAGACAGGCAGCCCAGATCTGATATCTGAGAAAGATCTAATGTAACAAGGTCAGATGTGATTTTGTCAAAAGACCAATTAGAGGAAAAAAAGATCAGATTTGGGCTGCCTGTTTGAACGTCAGTTAATGATCAGGATCTGGGGTCATATGTAGGCTATCAAGTGTATCAGAGTAGGAGTGCTGATCTAGGATCAAGTCCCCTTTGTCCATGTAATTGTATTCATTGTGATCTAAAAGGGTAAACTGATCCTAAATCAGCACTCCTACACTGAGACTCTTGATACATACAGCCACCGATTGAAAGTGAATGGGATTAAGCCTAAGTGTGTCTTGTAATTACTAAACTGACAGTGCCAGCCTGACAGCTCAGTTTACCTCTGAAGCGATGAGCTGCACTGTCTGTCCTCTTTCTGCAGCAGGCCCCACATCTCAGGGTCCTCCTGGGCCAGACTGTCCTGCCCTGTCCATGGGCCTTGTGTTCCACATTACTGGTAGCGGCATGCTGACCCCTCCTTGCCCCCACGCTGCAGAGAGCCACCGGGGCACGGTTGGCAAGCAGCTGGAAGAGGGGAGAGAGAGGACACAGGGACAGAGAGAGGTTATTCATGGGTCCATAATACAAAGACAACTAGGTCGTGTTCACTTGGTGCCTTGGGAACAAAATATTTGAAAACGGAGGATGTATTGGCATGCTAGATTAGCAATTGCCCAACAGCACATAGCTCTTCCACAAATCTCAATAAATTAAGGCAACAATGGTAGCATGGCATGTTGTTATGTACATTCATATGATTACTAAAGCTATCATAAAACCCAACAAGATTATGAATAGTTGTTAGGGTTGTAAAATTTAAGGGAATTCCAGGTTTGGAGGTTCAAGTTACCGGAATTATTCAAACCTAGTTGGCGTAGTTGGCAGTACTTGCACATCACCAGCTCTTGGCTGTAAATTGATGTGTTGGAGATACAGAAGAAGCTAGAAGTGTCAGAGACTGTGACTACATAATCAAATTGGCTTCTTGGGAACTTACTGTGTCTTGTGAAAAAGAGACACATGGAGTGTGTTCTCACTATCGTTTAAACAATGAATACATTTGAAACCACGTTCAAACTTCAAAAAGCATGAAGTATAAAAATAGAATCTTATGTCTCCCTCTCATGCAGTCCAATATGTAACGAAAAACAGTCAGCGGCGTGTTTTTCAGATATCAATAATCAGCGTGGTTGTTCAATTATGTCTATCAGCAGTACAGAGAGGAGGGCTCTAGTTGGCTCCTTTACTGCCCAGTGTACCAGACCCTGGCAGAGGAACAGTATAGTACATATTCAGCACTTCCTCTTATCTAATCTCAGCTAGCTCAGTATGCCTAGCGGCGCCATACTCTGTTCCATGCTGCTGCTGCTCACTACTGGATATCGTGGGTACAATGCATACAGAGTCCACACAGTTTAAGCTTCCCTCTTTCACACATTAAACATAGGCCTATTCCTATTAGATCCCTTGTGAATGATGTCTTTTGACCTCAATGGAACTTTCCTGGTTACATTAAAGGTTAGATCCTGTTCTGGGCCCGGTTTTGCCATAGCGATGGAATTTATGCTTACAAGTGTTTTAACGATGAATCTTTCCTACAATGGCCAAAGATGTAACATGTGTTTCCTAAAACACCACGCAGAGACAACATTTACCTAAGTGCGTCGTTGAGACATGTGTGGATACCGAATGGATCGGAAAGGCAGCACTGCTCAAGGATTAGCTTCATCCATTAAAATCTTCATTAACATTAGAATTATTTGCCAATACTGACAACGGATCAGCTCCTAGAAAGATTTTGGTCGCCTTCCCCTGCTCAAACATTGCATGCATCGACCAATGGTTACATGCCACGTCATCAACTGTGTCATCGACTGACAGATTGCTTTAACATATGTGGTTAGCTGACACGTACAATACCTAACGAGTCATACGTTTTGGCAGGCGTCATCAACGCTTGGGCAGAGAAACGAGCCCATTATCACCTATGGCTGCAAATATTGAGTATGTTTACATGCACACTAATAATTAAATATTAAACTGATTATGGCAGTAGGCCACATATGGAAATACTCATGTAAACACCTTACTCTGCTTATCTTAATCGGTGTATGGTCAAAATCAGAGCAAGCATACACCGATTAAAACACCTGGTTTTCTGAGCAATCTTTTGAATTATAAGGACACGTAAAAAGTTGAATCAGTGTTCCTGGATGTCATTAGGTGAATGCTGGATGTCATTAGGTGAATGCACCAATTTGTAAGTCGCTCTGGATAAGAGCGTCTGCTAAATGACTTAAATGTAAAATGTAAATGTTCCAGTGGTGTGTATTTGATCTGCGCATGTGCCAGCACCGGTAGCGCAAGCCTCCCTCTTATATGCGAGTGAAGGGAGTTCGAAAAAACTGGAAGTATGAAAAATATTTGTTAGATGCTAAAACTTCATGTCTGAACTCAAAAATAACATGGTCACTGTGGTAGACTGGGGCTAATCCCACTGCTGACTACATGTGAGAGAGCTGGCCTACTCTAACACTTTTATCTCAATATCAAATAATTTCTGGGTGACAATTAAGTACCTTACTGTCATTGTTTTCAATTCAAATGGTCAAAAATAAGCAAAAATACTTTTCTTAGTAGTGATGTTACGTTTGATAACGAAGCCCAGAACCATGCATCGGAATCACTAAGCAGTGTACTTCGAAGCAGTGTGCCGATGCTTGTAATCACTTTGTCAGAAGCACGTCATCAATGACGTCCGGAAATAGTTTCGTTAAACAACAACCTGAATAATGTAATGAACCTATTTGACACAATTGGATGCAAAACCTCTGATTCAGAAAGCTTCATTTCCCCAGCACTACTTCTTAGCAAAAACCAATTTCTCAAGCAAGAATTTTGCTAGGACTCTCTGGGAGTGGTCTGAGTAAGGAGGGGAAAACTGAAAACTAGCTGTTATTGGCTTAGTGGTTTGGAACTCTTTTATATTGATCTATTAACTAATTTAGGTCAAAACTCCATCCCACAAAACAGGCTGAAATTTCAGGTGGTTTCTTTCAATTAGCTCTTACACTAAAAGGGCATTATCAATATTTTCCAGTATTATTCCAACCTCATTGTGGAAATATATATAATACACAGGAAAAGCACAGTGCCTTTAAAAACAATAACTAATGAAAAAGGTTCAAAACGACTTAATGTTTTTTAAAACTGCAGCGCAAGTAAAACCATTGGCAGTAAAAAACATCACCTTGCTTGAAGAACCTCCAATTAGCTAAAATCATGTGCACCTGTATCAGTTTACCAGCATGAAATGAAACAACCAATCAGAACACAGAAACGAATGACAAGACAATTAGCATTTTGGGTGTGTGCTATTGCCAATCAGCTCAGGCTATGGAACATCCTGTTGTTGGAAATTAAATTAAATAAACAAACATTACTTGCTTCCACAGTTAAATAAGTTACTTTAAAATTAGTCTTTAGTCCAAGTGAAGGTCTCTCCTTTACACTTTCCCTTCACCCTCCCGTTTACTCAGTCTCTCCCTACACAGCCAATTAGGGGGATAGTATTCACATACTGTACATGTAAGGGGGGTGGAAGATGTTTGTTGTGTGCTTTAAGATTTCACAGTCTTGGATAGTCAGAAGAGGCTGTCTAAAAACACAGAATAGATCTGGGACCGAGCTACGGCCTCAGTTTGTGTAACTACAAAAGTGCTGAATTGTTACAATCTTTGCAGAGGAGGGTGCATAATAAATAAATAGCTCATCACCATTTATTAAATAGCAGGACTAGCCTAATAATTAGGGATGTAACGTATCACCGATAAGCATCGGTCCCCAGTTCAAATGTTTAAGGCTGAATACCAAATCGCACCCTTCTCCTCGCCCCTCCACTTCCTTGTTCACGTGCACCTCTGCGATTTGCACAAATTCCCCAAAGCTGAGGGAGTGAAAATGATAGAGTGTAGGGGCTAATTAGCCCCTCCGGTAAGCACTTCGACTGAGCCTGCAACACTGCTGGCTTCATAGCGAAGTGGAATCTGGCAAGGCACCGCGTTCTTGGAGTTTTGCTCAATTTCACACAAAAGAATGGAGAGGCGTGCCTAATTATATGACACGTGCATTTGTTTGTCTGATGTTGTAAAAGATGTTTAACTGTTACCAAGGTTTATATTTTGTAAAACAAATTTCATAAATTGCATCATTCAAGTCACAAGTGGGTCCCGATGATGATGGGTTTATTGATCCTCTGGGATTGAGTGCAATAAATTAAGTGTTGAGCACTGCTCACGGTATACTAGTTAAGGATCATATCACCTCCACCTTACCTGACATTCTTTTGATAGAATGGCTCCGGAGGAGATGGTTGCCGTTTTACGGGCTCCTAACCAATTGTGTGCTATTGTGTGTGTTTTTTACGTTATTTTGTACATAATGTTTCTGCCACCGTCTCTTGAGACCGAAAAGGTGATTCTGGATATCAGAACAGTCATTACTCACCTCATACTGGACAAAGATTTTTTCTTTAACGAGTCGGACGCGAAGGATTTACTTCAGACGCAGGACAAGGCCCAAATCCCCGACATTCGTAGGAAGAAGAGACGAAGATATAGGTCAAGGTGCCTTGTAAGGATCCGACAGCAAGTGGGTAATCCGCCTCTACCATCCGTCCTATTAGCCAACGTGAAATCATTGGATTTTTAAACTGGATGAGCTCAGATAAAAGACTATCCTAACAACGGGACATTAAAAACTGTAATATCTTATGTTTCACCGAGTCGTGGCTGAATGACAACATGGGTAACATACAGCTGGCTGGGTTTTCCGTGCATCGGCAAGCTAGATCAGCTCTCTCCGGGAAGACAAGTGGTGGCATTCTATCTATTTGTCAATAACAGCTGGTGCATGAAATCTAATATTAAGGAAGTCTCGTGGTTTTGCTTGCCTGAGGTAGAATATCTCATAAGCTGTAGACCACACTATTTACCAAGAGAGTTTTCATCTATATTTTTCGTAGCTGTCTATTTACCACCACAAACCAAAGCTGGCACGAAGACAGCACTCAACAAGCAACTGTATATAAGGCCATAAGAAAACAAGGAAATGCTCCCCCAGAGGCGAAGCTTCTAGTGGTCGGGGACTTCAATGCAGGGAAACTTAAATCCGTTTCAACTCATTTCTACCAGCATGTTACATGTACAACCAGAGGAGTCAAAAAACCTCTAGACCACCTTTACTCCACACAAAGAGATGTGTACTAAACTCTTCCTTGCCCTCCATTTGGAAAATCTGACCATAACTCTGTCCTCCTGATTCCTGCTTACAATAAAAAACAGGGAGTACAAGTGAGTTGCTCAATATGGAAAAAAGCAGGGAGTACAAGTGAGTTGCTCAATATGGAAGTGGTCAGATGAAGCAGATGCTAAGCTACAGGACTGTTTTAATGGCACAGACTGGACTATGTTCCCGGGATTCTTCCCGATGGCATTGAGGAATACACCACATCAGTCACTGGCTTCATCAATAAGTGCATCGATGACGTCGTCCCCACATTGACCGTACGTACATACCCCAACCAGAAGCCATGGATTACAGGCAACATCCGCACTGAGCTAAAGAGTAGAGCTGAGGTATCAACACATCTGCCACATTGATCCTCAACACGGGGGCCGCTCAGGGTGCGTGTTCAGTCCCCTCTTGTACTCCCTATTCACCCATGACTGCATGGCCAAGCGTGACTCCAACACCATCATTAAATTTGCCACAACGCTTAATGCTTGATGACCGACAATGATGAGACAGCCTATAGGGAGGAGGTCAGAGACCTGGCAGTGTGGAACCAAGATAACAACCTTGCCCTCAACATGATCAAGACAAAGGAGATGATTGTGGACTACAGGAAAAGGACGGCCGAGCACACCCCCATTCTCATCTATGGGGCTGTATTGGAGCAGGTTGAGAGCTTCAAGTTCCTTGGTGTCCATATCCCCAACAAACTATCCTGGTCTGAACACACCAAGACAGTCGTGAAGAGGGCACGACAACTGTTATTCACAATATATTTAGCATTGGTCCTTAGATCCTCAAAAAGTTATACAGCTGCACCATCGAGAGCATACTGACCGGTTGCATCAAATCAAATTTTATTTGTCACATACCCATAGTTAGCAGATGTTAAGAAAGGAGGCAAGGGTCTGGTCAATAAAGTTCCCCGCGGCAAACGAATCCACTAGCACTGTAGAAACAGTACATGAGGGACAGTCAGCTAGTGTGATCAACACTTAAAAGGGTTTGGAAGCAAGTGATGAAGGAGTGTACCCGGCACAGCCAGAAGAGGACTGGCCACCCCTCATAGCCTGGTTCCTCTCTAGGTTTCTTACTAGGTTTTGGCCTTTCTAGGGAGTTTTTCCTAGCCACCGTGCTTCTACACCTGCATTGCTTGCTGTTTGGGGTTTTAGGCTGGGTTTCTGTACAGCACTTTGAGATATCAGCTGATGTAAGAAGGGCATTATAAATACATTTGATTTGTGGGTGTGATTACAGGCTCAAAATGGCCAGAAACAAAGACCTTTCTTCTGAATCTTGTCAGTCTATTCTTGTTCTGAGAAATGAAGGCTGTTCCATGCTAGAAAATGCTGAGAAACTGAAGATCTTGTACAACGCTGCGTACTACTCCCTTCACCGAACAGCGCAAACTGGCTCTAACCAGAATAGAAAGAGGAGTGAGAGGCCCCGGTGCACAACTGAGCAAGAGGACAAGTACATTTGAGTGTCTAGTTTGAGAAACAGACGCCTCAGGTCCTCAACTGGCAGCTTCATTAAATAGTACTTGCAAAACACCACTCTCAACGTCAACAGTGAAGAGGCGACTCTGGGATGCTGGCCTTCTAGGCAGAGTTCAAATAATTTTGGTAGTTTTGATTTAAACAATTGAGTGTTGAAAACACCTTCCAAATAGTTAAAACCATTCAATTTTCAGACAGGGTAAATCCAAAATTGTGCTATATATTCATTGGCAATGTCATAGCACATTTCTTAAGTAATACTGATACATTACTAGCTCAAACACTTTTAATTTGGGAAAATGATAAGTGGGTATTGGTGATTTCAGTTTAAAAGTGTGGGGAGAAAAAGTATTGGCTACATTGCCCCCTCCCAATCTGACAGTGGGGTTGTAGATGCACACTAGTATCCCTTATGGCTCAGCTCAGGTGACAACATACATCATTTACCCACCCACACACGCAGTCAGCTCAGACAGATCCAGCTCTGAGAGGCCCAGCTCATGAGCTCCATCAGCAGCAGATATTAATATTTACCCAGACCCCCTACCTAGCCATGGTCTCAGCTGTTCAGGTGTACTGCAGTGTGATGGAAAACTTCACTTTAAGTGTTATTAAAAACCAATTAACAAAATTATGTTGAGTACTTATGGCAGGGATCATTAACTAGAATCAACCGTGGGCCGATTTTTCTCTTGAGCGTATGGTCGGAGCATAATTACAAAAAAAATGTGTAGGCTGTAAATTGACTGCAAGAAGCCCTAACAACAGATATAAAGAGATATATCTATTTGACTAAAACATAATAATTTCATACCTTGCTTACATGTGGCTACGATTACGTTCCGCTATGCTGCCTGGCAGACTTCTTTGGAACAGATTTCCAAAATTAAAATCACTTGGAGCTTACTTCCTGGTCTTTTATGTCCAACAATGAATACAATGTTTTATCTTGGGGAGCCAAATGAAGACAGCTGGGGAACCCTGACTTATGGTCATCCAGATGAGTGTTCTATGCTGTCTTGTGTGTGTGTCACTTAGTCATACAAAAAAAATGCATTTCTGCAAGCCAATGTTTGCTCCCAGTTTCCTGGGCAAGTAACATCAAGTAAAAACGGGCTGATTTCATGCCTTGAAAAATAAGCTACATCAATTATTTTGCATACTGCCAAGTAATAAATATGTTAGCTACAGACCATATGAACAAGTTAAGTCAAATGACCGTTTTTTACGTAACATCACATCTTCATCACAACCGTTAAACCTGCACCTGCTTCCTCTTAGAAAAAATGGACAAAAACCTCCAGAAGCTGCCTGGCAGACCTGCAGTTATTTCCCCTCAATTTTACCCTGGTGGTTGCGCCTGTGGTGATGAGGAGGGTGATATCTAGCGCCCCATCCTCCCCATCCCAATGCATCCTCTCCCCAGAGAGGCTAGCGGACATGGGGACAGGGGCTTCATTTATAACCATTACGTAGATTTCACACTAAATATCTGCCTGCGCCATTTCTGAAGACTGCACACGTACGTAGGAATGTATAGGTCCCGTGTGGCTCAGTTGGTAGAGCATGGCGCGTGCAACGCCAGGGTTGTGGGTTCAATTCCCACGGGGGGACCAGGGTTCAATTCCCACGGGGGGACCAGGATGAATATGTTTGAACTTTCCATTTTGTAAGTCGCTCTGGATAAGAGCGTATGCTAAATGACTTAAATGTAAATGTATAAAGTTGGCACTCGCCGTATACACTGTATGTCACGTCCTGACCATGTTGTCTTTGTGTTGTGTTTGGCCTGATATGGTTCTCAATCAGAGGCAGCTGTCTATCATTGTCTGATTGAGAATCATATTTAGGTAGCCTGTTCCCACCTGTGTTTGTGGGTGGTTGTTCCCGGTTTAGTGTTTGTGTCACCTTTCAGGACTGTGCGTTTCTCGTGTTTGTTGTTTTGTTTAGTGTTGCATATTTTATTAAATGATATGAACACTTACCACGCTGCAACTTGGTCCTCTTCTTCTCCTCCAGACGACAATCGTTACACTGTACGCATGTGTCCCGTTAGGAATCAGACCGTCCTGAAACTGTGGAGTGTGAATGAGCATCAAAACTCCACCTGGAAACCTCCATTCACCTTTTGTTGTGACAATAATGCCCTTATCTGCTGTATACTTTGGAAGTGTTGGAATTAACCCAAAACAGTATGTAAAGGAAATAGCAACTTCGAATGTCTCTGAATGTGTTGGCAGAATGTTTGCAACTTTTACAGTGACATTTGCTGTACGTGACAGTTTCTGAAAGAAATACAATTGTTGTGGACCTTTAAACAGATTGAGCATTTACTTTGTACTTTTTCCCCCCGAACCTAAATATGCTGCAATGCCTGTGTATTCTGAAACATTGTCGAGTATGTCAACTATGTCAACTAATGTAAAACTACAGTAGGCCTACATACAGTGGTAGCCTACACACTTCAAAGATCATCTGTGAAATCCTACTGTATATTATAAACTACGCTACCTTTCGGAATGCATAGAGCAAAATCCCTTAAATAGCCTATCTAATAGGCCCAATTAAATGAGATGTGCATGGTCATTTGTAGGCTAAAGCATCGGGAAAATAAGCAAATAGCCAGAAAAGGTAGTGAGGAATTTATTCTGCTATGGTTATGAATAATGTATTACGTAGGTCTATTGTGTTTATAAATGAAATATTGTTTACTTGAGACATTTGAAATTACAGTAGGTTAAAAAAACAAATAGAAAAGGTGAACTGTCTCCGGATCAGATTGCATAGAGCAGAATACTTAAAATAGTTGATCTAGGCTATTTGCTACTGTAAAGTGGGTCCAATTAAATGAGAGATGGGGACGTTGTAGGCCTACAGGCTACTTCGCAAGTATGAAACCATCAGTCAGAAAAGGTGAGGAATTTATTCTGCAATGATCATGGAAATGAAATAGATGCCCATTTTAGAATGAAAAGATGCAAACTCACGAATGGCAAATGGATTGCATCTTATAATATTAACCTGATTTTTGTTATGAATAAGCGTGTCATCATATCCCCCATTTGCACAAAATACTAGGTTATTGCCTGCTTGCAATGCAATACTTCAACCATTACAAACTATGCGTACACACAAAGTTTGCGGGAAGCTAAGCACATTCTCACGTCAAGTTCAGTTTTAATAAATGCCAACTTTTGCTTAAACTAGCACGTATGTTTTGGGGTATAATTTGTGTGTACGCTACATTTTATAAATGAGGCCCCAGGGTAGGGAGCTGGTACACTAATGGGTGATGGTGGAGCCCAGCTCCCCTGGCCTTCTGTCAGACTGCGGGGCGTGGGTTGGCCACTCCGTGTGAGAGAGGCCTGGGGGCCAGGAACAAAAAGCGTGAGGAGGGTGAGAGAGGAGCCGTGGAGGTCAGGGAGAAGGGGAGAGAGAAGTCCTGGGGAGACAGCTCGGGTCCGCCCGCCTGTTCTCTGAGGACACGTTCCACACAAAGAAATCACACGGGTCATTAAGCTCTGACGGGACCCGTCCTTTGCTGTCTGCATTTCCGCTGGGACACCCAAGGCTGGCGCACACACGCGCACGCACAAAGTGTCACACACAGCCCTGCTTACAGCAGAGAGAGCTGTGCCGAGGGCGTCCCCTCTCCCCCTTCTCTCTCTCCATCCCTCTCTCCTTCCCTCTTTGCCCTGGTGTCACTGTAAGATGCTAAACAGTCTGAGCTGAGTGGCACTGCAGCCTTTTTATTAGTCTCTCACACTCAGTCCATCAATCAAGCTCTCCCTCCGTCTTGCTCTCCATATCAATGTCTCCCTGTCCTCTCTCTGTGTGGCCTGGGCAGCAGGCCTGCTCTCCTCTAAACAAACAGATCTGACGTCTTATCCTCCCTGAGGCCTGCTCTGCCTGCCGTTTCTCCTCATCACTGGATTAATTAATAAACAACATGATGAATTGATCCTAGAGAAGAAGTGAGAGGATGCTACGAGGCTGCGGACCAGATCTGTCACTGTTGTGTTTGGACTATATTTAGATGACAGATTACTGTCTTTTGAAGGTGAACTTGATGATACACTTTGGAAGTGAGGAGAGTAGTACGTCTGATCAGCATGTTGTCTACTGTATTTTAGCAGGGAGGGAGGCGTCGCATCACGCATCACACACACACACACACACACACCTCTCTCCGCTGCTCTGTATCATGATGTTGATGATGCATTGGTTTGTCATTTCCTGGCCGCCCGTATCTAGGCCTAGCCTGCTACTATCCGGTAAAAAAACAAAAACACACACACACAATCATGCCATCTTCCAGATGACTGCTGCCCATCAGGCTTGGTGCGAAACAATAATCAGCCTCGAAACAACAATCAGCCTTGCAACACGGTTGACAGAGAAAAGAGTGAGTGAGGAGGAGAAAGGAGGGCAGGAAAGGGGAGTCAACAGGGCAGCAGTACCAGTCAGGATGACAGACTGACTAATAGGAGAACTGCCATTACAAATTGCCCTCTGATTCAGCTGGGATGACACGAGGCGCACGGGAGCGAGAGGGGAAAAGAGAACTGGCCAGGGTGAAGGGGGTGGACGTCTGGCTGGACGAGGCCTGTGTGTGTAGGCAGGCATCTCTCTCACACACGCATGCACAAACACGTGCGCACACACATTTTAGGCCAAGGCAATGTCACAAGAACAATCAGCAGGGCTCAGCCTCAGTCTGGAGGCAATTTCCAGGAGAGCCTCCAAAACATCACGACAATAACACTAACCCCTTGTAATACTGTAATAGCCCAGTGTCAGGAGTAAATCTGGCCTGTTCATTTCCCTACAACATCCCATGTTTACATGTGGAGTAAACAAAGCGGATTCTTTTCTGGTGTGTTTGATATTTTACTTTGCACTTAAAGGCATCTGTGCAAGTCAGTTCTTCAAACATAATGTAAGCGTCATAAGCAACAACGTGTTCACGATAGTTCGGTCACTGATAGAGAGGCAATTCCATGGTGAAAGAATGACGCTGAGACTCAGATTTTTCACATTAAAAGTATGCCAAACAAAAAACATTAATTGCAAAGTTCAACAAATCATTGGGGATGTAACGAATCACCGCATTGGTCCCAGTTCAAATGTTTAAGATATGAGTGCATCGGTCCGCGGGACCCCAAACCAATCCAAATGTAGCATGCATCATCAGGAAATAGATTCAAACGTTACGAATCATCAGCTCACAATTTTTCTTGCTCAAATTACTTTCTACCTTCCAAAAATACCTCTAATCTTTTGTGACAACTGCAACCTCTTCTTCAGTGTCAAACGAATTATGTCATTGTGTTGACAGTCATTGATCTACAAGTCATTTTGCATGCTGAACAACCCCAGGAATATCAGTAGTCTAGTCAAACTGCACGCTGTGCGCAGTTTCGTCCACTTACCAAGGAGAGGAAGGTGTCACGGCCGTCGTAGGGAGGAGACCAAGGCGCAGCGTGGTAAGCGTACATTCTTCTTTTTTTATATAACGAACACAGAACAAAACGAACAAAATGACAAAACGAACCGTGAAGCTAATATGGATTGTGCAGGACAGGCAACTAAACATAGATCAAGAACCCAACAAAACCAAAAGGGAAAATGGCAACCTAAATATGATCCCCAATCAGAGACAATGATAAACAGCTGCCTCTGATTGGGAATCACTTCAGGACACCATAGACATACACATACCTAGACTTACCAAAACCCCTAGACATACAAAAAACCCTAGACAATACAAAACAAGCATACCCACCCTCGTCACACCCTGACCTAACCAAAATAATAAAGAAAACATAGATAACTAAGGTCAGGGCGTGACAGTACCCCCCCCCACCCCCCACCCCCCCCACCCCCCAAAGGTGCGGACTCCCGACCGCAAACCTGAACTTATAGGGGAGGGTCCGGGTGGGCATCTACCCTCGGTGGCGGCAATGGTTCTGGACGCCGCCCCCCCTCTTTACACTGATCCCTCCGCCTTTGTAGATCCAGACCGTGGATCATCGCTGGAGGTTCTGGACTGCGGATCCGTACCGGGGACCCTCGCTGTAGACCCAGGGCTGGGGACCGGTGCTGGAGACCCCGGACTGGGGATCATCGCTGGCGGCTCCGGACTGGGGATCGTCGCTGAAGGCTCCGGACTGGGGATCGTCGCTGGAGGTTCCGGACTGTGGCCCGTTGTTGGAGGTTCCGGACTGTGAAACGTTGCCGGAAGAACTGGACTGGGTACTGTCGCCGGAGGCTCTGGATTGGGTACTGTCGCCGGAAGCTCTGGACTGAGTACTGTCGCCGGAAGCTCTGGACTGGGTACTGTCGCCGGAAGCTCTGGACTGGGTACTGTCGCCGGAAGCTCTGGACTGGGTACTGTCGCCGGAAGCTCTGGACTGGGTACGGTCGCCGGAAGCTCTGGACTGGGTACTGTCGCCGGAAGCTCTGGACTGGGTACTGTCGCCGGAAGCTCTGGACTGGGTACTGTCGCCGGAAGCTCTGGACTGGGTACTGTCGCCGGAAGCTCTGGACTGGGTACTGTTGCCGGACACTCTGGACTGGGTACTGTCGCCGGACGCTCTGGACTATGGAAGCGCACTGGAGGCCTGATGCGTGGTGCTGGAACTGGTGGTAACAGGCTGAGAACACGCACCTCAGGGCGAGTGCGGGGAAGAGGCACAGGCCATATTGGACTGTGGAAACGCACTGGAGGCCTGGTGCGTGGTGCCGGCACTGGTGGTACCAGGCTGAGGACACGCACCTCAGGGCGAGTGCGGGGAAGAGGCACAGGCCGTACTGGACTGTGGAAGCGCACTGGAGGCCTGGTGCGTGGTGCCGGGACTGATGATACCGGGCTGAGGACACGTACCTCAGGGCGAGTACGGAGAGGAGGCACAGGACGTACTGGACTGTGGAGTCGCACTGGAGATCTACAGCATAGAGCGGGCACAATGCGTACTGGCTGGATGCTCACTTGAGCCCGGCAAGTGCGGGGCGCTAGCACAGGACGCACTGGGCTGTGCAGACGCACCATAGACACAGTACGCAGAGCCGGCGCAGGATATCCTGGTCCAAGGAGGTAAACTGGAGACCAGGAGCGCTGAGCCGGCACCACCCGTCCTGGCTGGATGCCCATTCTAGCCCGGCAAATGCGAGGATCTGGAATAGAGCGCACCGGGCTAAGAATGCGAACTGGAGACACCGTGCGTATCTCTGCATAACACGGTGCCTGACCAGTTAGACGCTCCCCGCGGTAAGCGCGAGGAGTTGGCTCAGGTCTCCAACCTGACTCAGCCAATCTCCTCGTGTGCCCCCCCCCCCAAAAAAATTATTGGGGCTGCCTCTCGGGCTTCCTTGCTAACCGTGTCCCCTCGTATCGTCGCCGTTCCTCCTGTGTTATCTCCACCTGCCTCCATGCAAGGTCTTGTTCCCTACCATTTCCTCCTCCCAGGTCCAGGATGTCCTCCACTCATCTTTCTCCCGGGCCCAGGATGTGCTCTCCTCATTCACATGCTGCTTGGTCCTTTTGTGGTGGGTTCTTCTGTCACGGCCGTCATAGGGAGGAGACCAAGGCGCAGCGTGGTAAGCGTAAATTCTTCTTTTATTTATAGAACGAACACTGAACAAAGCAAACAAAATAACAAAACGAACCGTGAAGCTAATATGGATAGTGCAGGACAGGCAACTAAACATAGATCAAGAACCCAACAAAACCAAAAGGGAAAATGGCAACCTAAATATGATCCCCAATCAGAGACAACGATAAACAGCTGCCTCTGATTGGGAATCAATTCAGGCCACCATAGACATGCATATACCTAGACTTACCAAAACCCCTAGACATACAAAAAAACCTAGACAATACAAAACAAGCATACCCACCCTCGTCACACCCTGACCTAACCAAAATAATAAAGAAAACATAGATAACTAAGGTCAGGGCGTGACAGAAGGCCTATTCTTGATCTGGCACCTGTGTCACCTTCAGCACTGAAATGTTTGTAAAATGGTGCAATGTTAGACTTTATTAGTTGAATGACTAACTGGGGTGGGGGGATAAATCAGGGGAATAAATACATCGGGGGAATAAATAAATCGATACAGTAACATATGGAGATATTATTTTTGAAGATGTATCGATAATATCGCAATATTACGTTTACGGTAGTTGGTTGTACCTGCACCAAAACCCCAGTAATTTTCCTTCATAGCTTGTTCTCCATCTTTTTAAAATTGAGAGACAATTTGGTTCCAGCACTTTTACAGATTTTACGTTAGCTATGAGTGGTTGATGTGGAGTCAGGCGCAGAGAGCAGAGTTTTCAGAAAAGACGTATTTATTCCCAAGATTGGTCAGGCCAAAAAACAACAGGCACAAATGACCAACAAAACGGGACACCAAACAATACGTAATGTAACAGAACACAAACCTCCACTGATAGAACAGAAAGTAAGCCCGCACAAAAGCAGGCGGGCCTTGAAGGCTTAAATAGCTCCGAATTAACCACAAACAAGGAACAGATGAAACCAATAAAGACAAAACCAACAGAAAAGGGGAAAAGGAATCGGTGGCAGCTAGTAGACCGGTAACGACGACCACCGAGCGCCGCCCGAACAGGGAGAGGAGCCACCTTCGGTGGAAGTCGTGACATACTGACTGATCAAAACATGTATTCTCATGACTCTCTTGTCCCTCTGCAGCAGACATAATGGTGAGCAATATGTTTGGAACATCGAATCTCAGTAAAATCCCAGTATCGAATAGCAATACATATAGAATCATGATAATCGCAATACATATCATATCGGCACCTAAGTATCGTGTATCGTATCGTGAGGTCCTTGGCAATTCCCAGCCCTACTAACAACCAATATAATCTGCTTAGGCACATATGTGCTCCTTGTAAAAAAAAAAGTCTGCGTAGAGCCCAGTATGTTGTTTTTATTAAATGCAGTTGAATTGTTTTACTGGACTTAAAGCACCCTAAACTGCCCGCGGAGACACTACCCATCTGGCTATACATTCTGATCGGGGCTTGCATTAGATTTTATTTTCATTTTTCAGGTTAACCATCAGCAATAGTTTTTGTAGTTTTGCTTGAAACTGTGTGTGTTTGTGTGTGTGTGTGTGTGTGTGTGGTAGACATTTTTAGATATACATGGTGAAGTTAATCATTTCATAACGAGGACTGCAATCCCTTTTGCCACCCGCACTGCATGGTCAAAGAGGGAGAAGAAAAGTGTCAAAACGTACAACGGTCTAAACCATTCGATTTTGAGACGGGGGTGAAATCCAAAGGTATGCTTTATATTAATTTGCAATGTCATAGTGAATTTAAGATAAATATTGATACACCCCTAGATCTAATACTTTCAATCTGAAATGTTTTTTGAAATTAATGGGTGATGGTGATTTTAGATCCAAAGTGTGTGTGGGGGGGGACACAAAGTAAACATTTCCCTCTAACTCACATATGTCAGAGTCAAGGCCCGCGGGCCGGAGAAGGTTTTTTACGGCCCCTGGGATGATCTTGATTTATTATTAGAACCGGCCCGCAGACCGCAGCAAGCCGGCAGCCCGCAGATCTTTTACACGCACCAATACTACATTTCCCACAATGCAACGGTGACGCACCGAGCAGTAGGCTGCTTCATTTCAATATTTATTGGCACAGCAGTCGTCAGCATCACAGTAAAATTAACTTTCAGATACCCATCAAAAATGGCAAAACGGAAGGTGGACACTGAGAACCGGGGGTTTCAAACAAGGTGGGAGTCGGAGTATATGTTCACGGAGGTAGCTGGAAAACCTGTGTGTCTTCTGTGTGGAGAAAGTGTGGCGGTACTGAAAGAGTATAATCTGAGACGACATTATGAAACGAAACACGCGGACAAAAACAAGAATATGGACATGGAACAAAGGCTACAAAAGGCAGAGGAATTAAAACGAGGCCTCAAATCTCGACAGGCTCTGTTCAAAAAAGCCAAATCACAAGGCCAGGCTGCTGTCAAGGCCAGTTTTATTTTGGCAGAAGAGATCGCTAAATCAGCCCGGCCATTTACGGAGGGGGATTTCATCAAAAACTGCATGATTAAAGTTTGTGACGAAGTTTGCCCAGAAAAAAGGCAACTCTTTTTAAATGTGAGTCTGAGCAGAAACACCATTGCCGAGAGAGTAGACCAGTTGTCCATCAATCTAAAAGAGCAGCTTGTGAAAAAGGGAAAAGATTTTCATTGCATATTCCTTGGCTGTGGATGAGAGCACCGACATTTCTGACATTGCCCAGTTGTCAATTTTCATCCGCGGAGTGGACTCCAGCCTAAGCGTGACAGAGGAGTTTTTGGCTTTACGTCCTATGCATGGCACAACTACGGGGCATGATTTGTATGAAGAGGTGTCAAGATGTGTAAATGAGATGGAGCTGCCTTGGGAAAAACTCGTGGGTTTGACAACCGACGGAGCACCTGCGATGTGTGGACACAGGAGCGGACTGGTGGCGAAGATACGGGAAAAGATGCAAGAGGAAAACGCGACAGGTGAGCTGACAGCTTATCATTGTATCATACACCAGGAAGCGTTGTGCGGTAAAGCCTTGAAAATGGAGCATGTAATGAGCATCATCACGCGCACAGTTAACTTTATCAGAGCCAAAGGTTTGAATCACCGCCAGTTCAAGGCATTTCTGACGGAGTTAGAAACGGAGCATGGTGATTTGCCTTATCACACAGAGGTGCGATGGCTAAGCCAGGGAAAGGTGCTTCAAAGATGTTTCGAGCTTCGTGAGGAGATTTGTTTGTTCTTGGACAGCAAAGGGAAAGACACAACACAACTCCGAGACGAAATGTTTCTGTGTGAAATGGCTTTTCTGTGTGACATTACGAGTCATCTGAATGCAATGAACTTGCAGCTGCAGGGTCGGGATCATGTCATCTCTGATATGTACAGTATAGTGAAGGCATTTAAAACCAAACTGACTCTGTGGGAGACGCAGATGCGGAAAGAAAATTTGAGCCACTTTCCCAGCTGCCAGACCATGAAAGAGAAGCTCTCTACCAGTGCGTTCCCGAGCGCACAGTTGGCTGATAAAATAGGTATGCTTGCCGCTGACTTTCGACGCCGATTTGCTGACTTTGAAGCACAAAAAAGCAGGTTGGAACTGCTCGGTAACCCATTTGCTGTTGACGTGGAAAGCTCACCACCAAACCTCCAAATGGAGTTGATTGACCTCCAATGCAATGATGCACTGAGGGCAAAATATGCGGCAGTGGGTGCTGCGGAGTTCGCCCGTTTCCTCCCCGACACAATGCCCCAGCTGCGCATCCAGGCTGCTCAAACGTTGTCTATGTTTGGCAGCACATACCTGTGTGAACAACTGTTTTCTTTGATGAACCTGAACAAAACATCACACAGAAGTCGACTTACTGCTGAACACCTCCACTCAATTCTGAGGATTTCCTCAGCTCAGAGCCTTACCCCGAACATTGATGAACTTGTGGAAAAGATGGGACACCACCAAGTATCACCCTCAACCTCAAACAAGTGAACATTACTGTGCAATCACATATTTAGAGTTTTTACTCAGTTCAAGTTTAAAAGTTAAAGTTTAATATTTGTTTTCACTGCATGTTACTTCTCCTTAAACAAAGTGTTGTTTTTGATTAATAGATTTTTGCACTTTATTTTATTGTATTTCAATCCAATTATATTTTAAAAATATTTCAGTTGAGTGGATGATAGAAAATTGCTATTATTGTTTTTTTCTTTGAAGTAAATTTAGCCCACTTTTGCTAAAATAGAAAATATAGGCTACTGATGGTGCCTTGAATACCGGTTTCTTTCATTTAATGTTCATGTTATGGGGATTTTTATATAAAGGAAATTTGTCTTTTGTGTCTGTTGAAAATTAAAGATTACTGACAGAGCCATAAGAAAATATTGCTTTATTTATCTGATCATATTGGAATATATTTGTTAGGTTTTCAGTAGGTTCAATTAGGTTCACTAGACTATATGCGTCATTTAAAAATGTTTCAATGAACATTCGAACAGTCCGGCCCTCGGCTTGTAGCTAAATTTTTTATTTGGCCCTCCGTCCATTTGACTTTGACACCCCTGCTCTAACTGATAGTGGGGTGGCACAGGGCTCTACGCTTTTACAATGAGCACATGTGCCTACATAAATTAAAACATGTAGGCGCACACAGACATTTAGGAGCACGATGAAAGATATTTTAGATAGTAAAAGCTGCAATCTTACATTTTTATAGGCGCACTGTTGCCCTTAAATAAAAGTAAAATGGTCACACAGTAGAGCCATGTGGTAGATGCCCAGCTTCCCTTATGGCTGAGCTCAGGTTCCTAAATACATAATTGATTTGCTCGCACGCACAGTCAGTTTAGGCAGATCCAGTTCAGAGAGGCCCAGTCATGAGCTCCATCAGCCGTAGATTTTAATTTAGAATGAAAAATGAATGTGCTTATGCAACAAGATCAGTGCATCGAATCATTTCACACTGATTTGTTCCTCTAAAACAAACAATCGCACTAATATAATTTCAAACTAAAACGTATTGTTCCTGTATCTTAGCCAACGTATCTAGATGCGTATCAAATTGTTTTGAATGAGAAAGATGCACTTCCCTACAAACCATCAACTCTTTGCATAAGGAATACGTTTAACAATCTCCACTGAAAAATGTTACAAAACACATTTACACATTTACTCATTTACTCAAAGAACAGTGCAGATGTAAAGCTTGGTAACAAAATGACAGTAAATTCTCCCGCAGTTTTTTTTTTTAAATATCCAAATTAAAATTCAAAGTCGTCCGCAGAAAGAATGGGGTGTCAGCTATGATATGACACATTGAGCTATAATTTTTTTGGGGGGGGGTGATTGAACTACAATAAGTGAAGAGGATTAACACCCGGTATCAGAATGATGGTAACAGAATGACATCACGGGTCACTGATCTGTACTATACAGAAATGCATAATTATGAATGTCATTCTCTTCATGGTTATCTATCCTGAATAGATAGATAAAGGTAGAAAAATGTAATATCCTCCTTTGCATGTTTGAGTATTATTATTCTTCACACTGGCTATTTATTTGAATGATCTCTGCCCCAAACAATACCACATTTGGTTGGTCCAGACCGAATATGTACCAATCATAGACATCTGTTTCAAAGTACAGCACAGTATAGTTAATTCCGATACAGTAAAGTAGCCAACAGTACAATACAGTAAATTATACTGTACTCTAGTGTGCTATTCTGCACTGTACTAAATTCTACTGTACAGTACTATACTTTTCTTTACTGTGCTCTACTGTTCTGTACTGTTCATACTTGTGAAACAGATGTCTATAATTTGTTCAGATTTGAATTTGCCAAATTTCCACTACTTGTCAACCTCCATGGACATCCGGTGGCGGTCGGTGCTCAGTGGGTGAGAGGACTGGTTACAGTAAATGGAAAGAGGGGGCTCATGGGTAGGTGTCAGTAAGAGCCAGGAGAGGCGACATTAACTGGAGAGAGAGAGACTGTTTTCACACATTTGCTTGACCACTAGTCGACAGAAAGAGAAAGAAAAGTTATGAGCTGATCACAAGTATGCCGCTGGAAGAGAGGACAGTAGCAGATGACCCAACTGTGGTTTGTGTAACTACTATGAATTCCCATTGTAGCCAATTCAGTTACCGATTTTCTGGTCCTTCTGTCACTGATTTGGTTACAGAATTATCTGTTTTAATCGCTTAATAAATCATAAATAAAATGTATCAGTAAAAACACTAACTAATTGTTAGGTCTACCTTACTTCTGTGGTAGAAATGTGACAATATCTTAAAGATGTGGGGTATGGTAACAGAACGACATGACACTAGGCAATATTTCTTAAACTTACAGAAGGAAAATAATTTCCGCAAAACTAAATGTAAATGTTGATATTAGTTGGCAAGCATCTTTACTTGAACAATAGTATTTTAATGTATTTCTAATACCTTTTTAGACTTTTTCTTCTAGATGTTTTCTAAGACCCTTTTCCATCTGTTTGACCAGAAATCAAAGCCTTTGCTTATTCCACATTTTTAGGATGGAAAATGGTTGAAATGTAAATGCATTAATTAAAAAAACAAATAGACTTTTCACTTTCATTTGACACCAAATTTGATGTGCTCCTATCAACTTCACATGTTAATGCTCACGGGGCCTTTTACATGGAAATGCCCAGAGGCAATTTTTCATCTTCAAGTATATGTATAACCATCCAGCTTTGGAGTAGTTAGGTCTATTTCACTGCGTTTGAGAGGAGCCAACTACTGTACCTGGAAACTTACAGCAATTATGCTAAGCAAACGATATGCTATCTTCAATCATCTCCAAACTGCACTCAGAGACAAAAAAATGGTACCCATGAGTTCATCTGACTCTGGGTAAGTAGAATAATCTCACAGTGTTATGACAGAGCTTTGAATTTGATTTATTTGCCCAATAAAAAATACTATCAAAATCAAGCTAACAAGGTGGTGCCCAATTGGCCTTCCGGGATGTCCTTGCATTGCTAAACTTAGGAACCCATAGCCATTGCATTGGGATGTCAGCCTGTGACCACCAAATAGTGGAGAGGAAACTCAAACTACCCCCCTTTTTACCCTCCTTTGCCAAGTAATGTTAATTGCGTTAGAGATACATAGGCTGCTACAGTCTATAATGTATACTCTCCTACAACCTTACACACTACGTACAGTAGGTGGCGACACCTCTTAAACCCTCACAGAAGAAGCCAGAAAGACCAATGTCATCAACAAGAAGTGAGTATACTCCCTCAAACGTGGTAGAAGCTATAGAAAAATGGTGATGGTAGGCTTTTGGAACAAAATAACAGTTAACTTGTTTGTATTTATCACCACCAAACATTTTGAAATACCGAATATATGCTAGTGGCACACTGTCAGTCAATAGATGGAGCACCAATTTGCTGGCCTGGATTTTGAATCATGTAGAGCGATTCTATTGGTCCTTGAGCAAAACCCCGACCCATGTTATCTCACAGAAAGGAAAAGGTCTACTGGGATTGGCTCGTGGGCTTGTCGCCAATTCCAATCCATCAATTTTCATAGTAGTTTTTTACTGCGACACATCAAGTAACATTACTTCTTCCCTTCTGTTGTTACATGTTACCATTCCGACTATTGTCATAGATAATACAAACTTTTATAACTTACGATTGTCCGTCTGTAATGTTTGCTCAAACAGTAACCTTAACACGTTAAGCTAGCAAAGTAAACTCGACTTGACGTTGAAGTACATGCTAACTTAGCTGGCGTTTTTCACTGCATTATTTTTAGGACAACGCTAACGCAAGTCGCTTACGTTAGTGTGGCGGTATGTTAGCTTGCTAGCTAGCAGCTTGTATGGCATTGCTAGCCTAATATTAGCTAGCTAGCTAACATTAGTTGCTAAACGGTTTTGTTGTGTTAAGTTGACTAGCAGGAAAGATGTTGCTTTAAGTTGATGAAGGGAGTAGGTAATTTGGCCGAATTTATGTCTCTGATATACCCTCATTTTAACTGTTAGTGTAAATAACTTGCCTGATGTGACAGTGTTTTGCGGTATAATTCATGCCTCTACCTTATTATTCACTGGTCTAAACACTTGGGAGATGGCACAGATGTAACATGCAAACATTGAGGTGCCAGTGGACGATAGAGTTGCTATGTTAAATCCTCTCTAGGGTACGTGGGACGGTAGCGTACCACCTGACCAACATCCAGTGAAATTGCAGAGCTCCAAATTTGAAAACAGAAATACTGATTATAAAAATTCAGAAAACATACAAGTGTTATACATAAATAGAACTGTTTGGCCATAATGACCATCGTTATGTTTGTAGGAAAAAGGGGGAGGCCTGCAAGCCGAAGAACACCATCCCAACCGTGAAGCATGGGGGTGGCAGCACCATGCTGTTGGGATGCTTTGCTGCAGGAGGGACTGGTGCCTTCACAAAATAGATGGCATCATGAGGAGGGACAATTATGTGGATATATTGAAGCAACATCTCAAGACATCAGTCAGGAAGTTAAAGCTTGGTCGCTAATGAGTCTTCCAAATGGACAATGACCCCAAGCATACCTACAAAGTTGTGGAAAAATGGATTAAGGACAACAAAGTCAAGGTATTGGAGTGGCCTTCACAAAGCCCTGACCTCAATCATATCGAAAATTTGTGGGCAGAACTGAAATAGCATGTGCGAGCAAGGAGGCCTACAAACCTGACTCAGTTACACCAGCTCTGTCAGGAAGAATGGGCCAAAACTCACCCAACGTATTGTGGGAAGCTTGTGGAAGGCTACCCGAAACGTTTGACCCAAGTTAAACAATTTAAAGGCAATGCTACCAAATACTAATTGAGTGTATGTAAACTTCACCCACAGGGAATGTGATGAAAGAAATAAAAGCTGAAATAAATCATTCTCTCTACTATTATTCTGACATTTCACATTCTTAAAATAAAGTGGTGATCCTAACTGACCTAAGACAGGGGATTTTTATTCGGATTAAATGTCAGGAATTGTGAAAAACTGAGTTTAAATGTATTTGGCTAAGGTGTATGTAAACTTCCAACTTCAACTGTAAGTATTTTTTCTACATAGATTTATTTGTCTCCTCTATGAAATGGATGCCACTTCAAGGGGACGAGTCCAATGTAAGTGGAGCATTAAACTAATGGAAATTCAGAGGAGATACGAGCCACTTTATTCATGTAATCTGTCTTTTAATTAGGACAAACAAGTGTCATATTCTCCAGTATCATATTAACCACAGCTGCATGTGGAGGACAGTCATGTAGGTATGTAGTACATGAGTTTGCCTATCTGTTGTTTTTTGCACAGTATGTCATTGTATTAAAAAGTGTTAGAGTCTGGGTAAAACTACTCAGAAGTAGAGTATCTGAGGAATGATAGAGATTGGTTCTTACATCAGAAGTTAAGGGTTATCTGTAGGAGCCAGATGGCTTTGGAATGTGCTGGATGGATGGGAGGAAGTCACAGGATGGCTATAGGGGATACAGATGGACATCTGTGGATTAGGCAAATGAGGGGTTGAGGTCAGGTCAGATCCCCTTAAGGGAGAAATTATGGTTTATTACCCTAATACTTTGTCTTCCTGTCAAACCATAATTGATGTAAGGATTGGAGAGGAGGAGTGCCTAAATTGGAGTATATATACTTGTGGTGGTGGAAACATGTTTTGTCTGAATGCAGCTGTATTGATCCTCTGGGAAGAATTAAACTTGGTTAATTAAGCTTTCATAGTGTCCGTTGAGTTATTTACTCTGAGAATTAGAACCTAACAAAAGTAACCTGTCATTTTCCACGATGGTAACGTTTAACCTTTTTAAAAAAAAAAAGAAATTGAGACTCCAGCAGGAAAACAAATCGCTGAAAGAAGACAGGGCAGAAAGGAAAAGACTCCAGCAGGAAAACAGTGCCCTGAGGGAAGAAGTTAAAGTGTTAAGGCGTGGCAAAGCTGGTTAGATCTTACTGTATATTCATTCTAATGTTGACTTCTTCCGAGACTCCAGAAATGACTCCCTTGACAGGTGCCCTACTCTGTAGATCAAAACACTTCCCATAGTACTCCACTCCGGAAACCGTTATGACTCCTCCCTCCCTACATTGCCAAAAGGGTGTTCAGGAGTTGTAGTTTTGTAAGGATTACTCAAGAGTCATGTAATATTTTCACGTTATCAGCTGTGATCATTATATTATACTTTTCTTTGTCGTAAATGATCGGTTCTATAATAAGAGCAGCTTTCCTTCTTTTGGAGGGTGTTTTGTTTGATTTCTCGATTTTGTCAACAGACAATGCAAACATACATATTATATTACATGATTATGATCCATGTGTAAAACATTTTCACTTGAATATGAATACATTTGCTACAGCAGACTTAATTAAAAAAAATATATATTTAAAAAGTGAAATCCCATGGAGACCAATGCCGCTTTCACATGCTAGTCGGAACTAGCAAACTCTGAAATGTCCAACTTGCTAACTGGTTGAACACCGCACGTGTATAACAACAGCCAGTACTGAAAATTCTGAGCTTCCTAGTTACGACTAGCATGTGAATGCGGCAATAGGCCTATTTTACCAAGGGAATCTGCACACAGTCATACAAATTGACAATATTTAACATTTCTAACGCAATAAAAACATGCAATACACATTTGATAAAAATGTACAAAACATGATTACGATAAATAAATACTTCTCAGTAAAATTCATCCAACTTTAGAGTTCTGAAGATCATTCCACAAGGTGCAAAAAAACCTAAATGCAGATCTAGTGACTAACTCAGTGGAGACCGAAGGGCTCTCCGGAGTTAGACATCCCTGTAATCAGGTCTTGTGACTCGTATGTCTGTAATTTAACAATGAAGTAAGGTATGGCGGAAGTTTGCACAAGAGGGCTTATTCACAGCCCTTGACTTTTTCCACATCTTGTGTTACAGCCTAAATTTAAAATTGATTAAATTGAGATTGTGTCCCTGGCCTACACACAATATCCCATAATGTAAAATTGGAATTACAGTGCATTAGGGAAGTATTCAGACCCCTTGACTTTTTCCACATTTTGTTACTTGACAGCCTTATTCTAAAATGGATTACATAAAATGTTTTCCTCATCACTCTACACAAAATACCCCATAAGGATAAAGCAAAAACAGGTTTTTAGATTTTTTTGAAAATGTATTAAAAGAAAAAACAGATACCTGATTTACATACGTAACTATTCACACCCTTTGCTATGAGACTCGAAATTGAGCTCCGGTGCATCCTGTTTCCATTGATCATCCTTGAGATGCTTTTAAACTTCATTGGAATCCACTTGTGGAAATTAAATTGATTGGATATGATTTGTAAAGGCACACACCTGTCTATATAAGGTCCCACAGTTGACAGTGCACGTCAGAGCAAAAAACAAGCTAAGAGGTCAAAGGAATTGTCTGTAGCACTCCGAGACAGGATTGTATCTAGGCACAGATCTGGGGAAGGGTACCAAAAAATGTCTGCAGCATGGAAGGTCCCCAGGAACACAGTGGCATTCATTCTTCAATGGAAAAAGTTAAGAATCACCAAGACACTTCATAGAGCTGACCGCCTGGCCAAACTGAGCAACCAGGGGAGAAAAGCCTTGGTCAGGGAGGTGACCAAGAACCCGATGGTCTCACTGATAGAGCTTTAGAGTTCCTCTGTGGAGATGGGAGAACCTTCCAAAAGGACAACCATCTCTGCAGCACGTCACCAAGCAGGCCTTAATGGTAGAGTGGCCAGACGGAAGCCACTCCTCAGTAAAAGGCACATGATAGCCCGCTTGGAGTTTGCCAAAAGGCACCTAAAGGACTCTCCCGACCATGAGAAACAAGATTCTTTGGTCTGATGAAACCAAGATTGAACTCTTTGGCCTGAATGCGTAGCATCACGTCTGGAGGAGACCTGGCACCGTACCTACAGTGAAGCATGGTGGTGGCAGCATCATGCTATGGGGATGTTTTTCATCGGCAGGGACTGGGAGACTAGTCAGGATGTAGGGAAAGATGAACGGAGCAAAGTATAGAAATCCTTGATGAAATCTGCTCCAGAGAGCTCAGGACCTCAGAATGGGGTGAAGGTTTACCTTCCAACAGGACAACGACCCTAAGCACACAGCCAAGACAATGCAGGAGTGGCTTTGGGACTAGTCTCTGAATATCTTTGAGTGGCTCAACCAGAGCCTGGACTTGAACCCGATCAAACATCTCTGGAGAGACCTGAAAATAGCTGTGCAGCGACGCTCCCGATCCAACCTGACTGAGCTTGAGGATCTGCAGAGAAGAATGGGAGAAACCCTCCAAATACAGGTGTGCCAAGCTTGCAGTGTCATACCCAAGAAGACTCAAGGCTGTAATCGCTGCAAAAGGTGCTTCAACAAAGTACTGAGTAAAGGGTCTGAGAACTTATGTAAATGTGATATTTCAGTTTGCCATTGATTCATTTTTAATACAAAACATCTGTTTTTGCTTTGTCATTATGTGGTATTGTGTGTGGATTGATGAGGAAAACATTTAATTTAATCCATTTTAGAATATGGCTATGACGTAACAAAATGTGGAAAAAGTCAAGGGGCCTGAATACTTTCCGAATGCACGATGTTTATTAAAAAATTTTTTTTTTTAAAACCCATGTTTGCAATAAGCAGAGGTTAAAGAAAACTAAATCCGATGACTGAAACTTAAGTCGATCTCGGATCGATTGTCTGGGGCCAAGTAAAACTCCCCTTTCATGTAAGAAAGTCATGACCATCATGCTTTCAGGGAAGGAGGATCATTTTGTACATGTATTAAACGGATAGCTTGACCAATTCCAGACCCCTTGCTTATGAATGGACTGCTTCCTATGGCTCTCGTAATTTGAATGAGCCTCGAGAGGGATATCTATCTCGCATAGTACACACAACAAGCCGACCAGGTAAATAGGTAAACTATTCTACTATGGGGTTGTCTGATTTGGTTTTCTTAACAACATTACATGGCAAAAATAGTAGCACTGGAAAGTTACATCCTGAGTGATAAAGTATAGGCTTTGAATTACTTTGCCAGCTGTAACGGCTGTCGTCGGAATGAGACCAAAGCACAGCGTAGAAAGTGTTCATGATCTTTATTGTCAAGAATCACTCAAACAAAAAAAACGAATACAAAAACGAAAGCGAACAGTTCCGTCAGGCACAGATACTGAATGGAAAACAACACCCCAACAAAACCCAATCGGAAAATGACAACAATTATATGATCCGATAGACAGCTGCCTCTGATTGGGAACCACACTAGGCAAAAACAACAAAGAAATAGAAAACATAGATTCCCCCACCCGAGTCACACCCTGACCTAACCAAACATAGAGAATAAATAAGGATCTCTAAGGTCAGGGCGTGACAGTAACCTCCCCCCCCTAAAAAGGTGCGGACTCCGGCCGCAAACCTGAACCTATAGGGGAGGGTCCGGGTGGGCATCTACTCTCGGTGGGGGCTCCGGTGCGGGACGCAGACCCCACCCCGCTTTAGGCTCCCCCCACTTCGGTGGCACCTCCGGTGCGGGGATTGTCGCCAGGAACTCCGGACCGTAGATCATCGCCGGAGGCTCTGGACTGCAGACCGCCGCTGGGGGCTCTGGACTGCAGATCGCCGCTGGAAGCTCGGGACTGTAGATCGTCGCCGGAGGCTCTGGACTGGGAACCCCCGCTGGAGGCTCTGGACTGCAGCTCGTCGCTGAAGACTCTGGACTGCAGATCATCGCTGGAGGCTCTGGACTGCGGATCGTCGCTGGAGGCTCCGGACTGGGGACCGTCGCTGGAGGCTCCGGACTGGGGACCGTTGCTGCAGACTCCGGACTGGGAACCCTAGCTGCAGGCTCCTTGCCATGGATCATCACTACAGACTCCGGGCCATGGATCATTACTGGAGGCTTCGTGCCATGGATTACCACTACAGGCTCCGGGCCATGGATCATCACTGGAGGCTTCATGCCATGGATCATCACTGGAAGCTACGTGCCATGGATCATCACTGGAGGCTTTGGACTATGGATCATCACTGGAGGCTTTGTACGTGGAGCCGGAACAGGTCTCACCGGACTGAGGAGACGTACTGGAAGCCTGGTGCGGGGAGCTGCCACAACACGTCCTGGCTGGATACCCACTTCAGCTCGGTGAGTGTGGAGAGCTGGCACGGGACGCACTGGGCTATAAAGGCGGACTGGAGGCATAGTGCGTAGAGCCGGCGCAGGATGTGCTGGGCCTTGGAGGCGCGCTGGAGGTCTGGAGCGCAGAGCTGGCACAACGCGTCCTGGCTGAATCCCCCTTGTAGCACGGCAAGTGCAGGGAGCTGGAACAGGCCGCACTGGGCTGTGCTGGCGAACTGGGGATACCGTGCGTAGAGTTGGCGCAGGATATCCTGAAGCGAAGAGACGCACCGGAGGCCAGGAGCGCTGAGCAGGCACAATACGTCCTGGCTGAATGCCCACTCTAGCACGGCAACTGCGGGGAGCTGGAACAGAGGGCACCGGGCTATGAATGCGTACTGGAGACACTGTGCGCATCACTGCATAACACGGTGCCTGACCAATCACACGCTCCCCACGGTAAGCACGGGGAGTTGGCTTAGATCTGAACCCTACCTCCGCCAATTCCCCCATGTGCCCCCCCCCCCCCCCCCCCCCATTTTTGGGGGGGGCTGCCTCTCGTGCTTCCGTCGTTGCCTTGACTCCTCGTATCGTCGCCGTTCCTCTTTCGCTGCCTCCGCCTGCTTCCATGGCAGGGTCTTGTCCCCTGCCATTACCTCCTCCCAGGTCTAGGATGTACTCCTCTCACTTTTCTCCCGGGCCCAGGATCCCTGCTCCTCCTGGCCACGCTGCTTGGTCCACCTTTTGGATGGGGTGTTCTGTAACGGCTGTCGTTGGAATGAGACCAAAGCGCAGCGTCGAAAGTGTTCATGATCTCTATTGTCAAGAATCACTCAAACAAAAATAACGAATACAAAAACGAAGCGAACAGTTCCGTCAGGCACAGATACTAAATGGAAAACAACACCCCAACAAAACCCAAACGAAAAATGACAACTATTATATGATCCCCAATCAGAGACAACGATAGACAGCTGCCTCTGATTGGGAACCACACTAGGCAAAAACAACAAAGAAATAGAAAACATAGATTCTCCCACCCGAGTCACACCCTGACCTAACCATACATAGAGAATAAATAAGGATCTCTAAGGTCAGGGCGTGACACCAGCATGTACAGCTGTAGGCTACAGTAGGTATCGCTTTCTGAGTTGAAAGCTGCTGTGGATAATAGACTATTTAATTCCCTTCATGCATGTCAGTTCTGTGCACACAGAGTAACAGAGAATATAATATTTGGGAATATATTTTGTAGAACAGATTCTGTCTGTATTATGCTATGTCAACATTTATTGACTCAGGGGTGTGAATACTTATGTAAATTAGATTTCTCTATTTCATTTCCAATACATTAGCAAACATTTCTAAAAACATGTTTTCACTTGTCATTGTGGGGTATTGTGTGTTTTAAAGAAAATCAATTTTGAATTCAGGCTGTAGCAAAACAAAATGTGGAATAAGTCAAAGGGTATGAATACTTTCTGAAAGCACTGTAACTTACTAACAACATTATGCTTTTTGAAACACAACTTTTCGGCAATCAAGATACCCAGATATTTATAAGCAGGGACACGGTCAATCCAATGTACACCTGAATAAATGATCAGATAAATCTTAAAGCGTTTTGGAAGAAAACACATACTTTCATTGAACTAGGCAAGTCAGTTGAGAACATTCTTATTTTACAATGACAGCCTACCCCAGCCCTTAACCCAGACGATGCTGGGCCAATTTTCCTCTGCCCTATGGGACTCCCGTTCACGGCTGGTTGTGATACAGCCCAGGATTGAACCAGGGTCTGTAGTGACACCTCTAGCACTGAGATGTAGTGCCTTAGACTGCTGCGCCACTCGGGAGCCAGTTTCACCTGCGTTAAGTACCAATTTCAGTTCTACAAAGGCTTTCTGTGAAGCAAAAGTATTGTCCGCATACAAGTGGTTACAATTTCTTACAGACAAACCAATATTATTTATAAATATAGTAAAAAGTACAGGGCCCAAAATCGACCCTTGGGGGACACCTTTAGTAATATCAAGGAAACCTGAACACCATCAGAAGAAACACATTGGCTGTGTTTCAAAATAAGCACTTGCTTTCTGTTCTCCCGTTCTTTCAGGGGTGATTTTCCAAGAACACCTGAGAGAGCATACTGTCTAGCATGGGAGAACGCAGAATGTGTAAATCTGTTCCATTTGAAATGTCTTCGACGTGACCTCTAACCTAAACAGGAAACCACATCACGCAGCCAGCGTCAACAAAACTAGCTCCAGGCACTTGATCGTTATGCTAATGTAGCAGCGTGAGCAACTAGTGCTAGTAATTCAGGGGACAACTATCCCAGAATGGAAATATTGAACACAAATAACAAGTAACAGAATTTGTCTCCTCAGTACCTGTTACTGAATTAAGCTAACACCAACTAGAATAATTATTTTGCTGGGTCCTCCTCTCGCACATTGCTTGGTCTGCTGCTACATCTTTGGACGTACGACCGGTAAGCTTGGAAGCATGGTAGAGAGGCTGAAGCCCCCCCAAAAATTTAATGAGCTATTTTGCTTACTGTTTAATGAATGATCGAGCCAGAATGGTGGTGTTTCACTGTGACACTAATATTGCATTGCATTAGGACTGCAGGTGATGTATTTCCAATGAACAGGCTTGCATTGTGATAAATTCATACAGCGCTAACACCCATGCATATTATTAAATTAACCTGATGTTCTAGATGACTTGATTTCATATTCACCTTGTGCGTAGGTAAATAATATTCATAGGCGATATGCAATGTAACTAGATTAGAAGGCCTAGGCTACTTCATCCTAAGCTAAATGCATTTGGATACAAAACAAACACTGGCATATTATAAAGGAGGACATGTCCAATTTAATTATATGCGTGCATATCAAACAGGAATATATTAAATTAAATGAATACACCATTGTAATATTATTAATGGCTTTCTCTCTCCTTGCAGCACCCAGATGCCCAAGCCTCAAAACCAGACCCGTGTGGAGACATCAACACTTGTCATTGTTCATAAATTACCACTTTTATTGTTGCCCTTTAGTAGTGGTTTCTTTGCAGCAATTTGCCCGTGAAGGCCTGATTCACGCAGTCTCCTCTGAACAGTTGATGTTGAGATGTCTGTTACTTGAACTTCAAAGCATTTATTTGGGCTGCATTTTCTGAGGCTGGTAACTCGAATGAACATATCCTCTGCAGCAGAGGTAACTCTGGGTCTTCCTTTCCTGTGGCGGTCCTCATGAGAGCCAGTTTCATCAAAATGCATGATGGTTTTTGCGACTGAACTTGAAGAAACTTTAAAAGTTCTTGAGATTTTCCGAATTAATTGACCTTCATGTCTTACAGGTAATGATGGCTTGTCGTTTCTCTTTGCTTATTTGAGCTAATCATATAGCTAACATTCTTTGATATTTGGTTAGATGGCGTTATGTATTTCCAAAACGTTGGTTTACTTTAATCAAGGTTAAAAATCTGTTTGTGCCACTGATCAAGGCAGTTAACCCACTGTTCCCCGGGCGCCGATTCAGAGGGGTTGTGTTAAATGCAGAAGACACATTTCAGTTGTACAACTGACTAGGTATCCCCATTTCCATTCCCTTTAATGTAGCTGTAAGCTAGGTGTTGATGGCAACTGGCTGACTAATTCACTGCTTATTTAATGTTAGCAGACTAGTAGGGCTAAAGTTTGCAGGCTAGTAGGGCTAACGTTAGCAGGCTAGATGGCTAGCAACCATGCAAGTTGATTAGTAATAATACATTCATAGAGTATTTGCTTGTAATTTGGCTGACATTTAAATTGAAAGCAGTAATCATGAGCGCAAACGATATGGTTTAATTTGAAGTTATACATTTTGAACTGATTTCTGTTGGAGTTTACAATATAGGTTATAGGCTAGCTTAGCGAGTCCTCCATATTACATCACACCACGAAAAAACATGACTTCATCAACTTCGGAATTCAGACCAGCTTTATGTAATAACTGAACAAATTGAAAAGTTAGGTGTAACTTTGCATTGGGACTTTTGATGTATATACTAATGCAAATCCATTTGTTACATGTGGTTAAGTTTATGCTACCTACCCTTAAAGGAGCCTACCGTTAATTTCACCGCTGCTCTATTTAACTATACAGTTGAAGTTGGAAGTTTACATACACTTAGGTTGGAGTCATTAAAACTCGTTTTTCAACCACTCCACAAATTTCTTGTTAACAAACTATAGTTTTGACATGTCATTTAGGACATCTACTTTGTGCATGACACAAGTAATTTTTCCAACAATTTTTTTATAGACAGATTATCTCACTTATTATTCATTGTATCACAATTCCAGTGGCACAGAAGTTACATCCACTAAGTTGACTGTGCCTTTAAACAGCTTGGAAAATTCCAGAAAATGATGTCATGGCAACAGAAGCTTCTGATAGGCTAATTGACATCATTTGAGTCAATTGGAGGTGTACCTGTGGATGTATTTCAAGGCCTATCTTCAAACACAGTGCCTTTTTGCTAGACATCATGGGGAAATCAAAAGAAATAAGCCAAGACCTCATAAAAAAAAATTCTGGTTCATCCTTGGGATCAATTTCCAAACGCCTGAAGGTACCACGTTCATCTGTACAAACAATAGGAATCAAGTATAAACACCATGGGACCAGGCAGTCGTCATACCAGTCAGGAAGGAGACGCGTTCTGTCTCCTAGAGATTAACGTACTTTGGTGCGAAAAGTGCAAATCATTCCCAGAACAACAGCAAAGGACCTTGTGAAGATGCTGGAGGACACAGGTACAAAAGTATCTCTATCAACAGTAAAACGAGTCCTATATCAATCACCTGAAAGGCTGCTCAGCAAGGAAGAAGCCACTGCTTCAAAACCGCCATAAAAAAGCCAGACTACGGTTTGCAACTGCACATGGGGTCAAATATTGTACTTCTAGGAGAAATGTCCTCTGGTCTGATGAAACAAAAATTCATATGTTTGGAGAAAAAGGGGGGGGCTTGCAAGCCGATGAACACCATCCCAACCGTGAAGCACGGGGGTGGCAGCATCATGTTGTGGGGGTGCTTTGCTGCAGGAGGGACTGGTGCACTTCACAAAATAGATGGCTTCATGAGGAAGGACAATTATGTGGATATATTGAAGCAACATCTCAAGACATCAGTCAGGAAGTTAAAGCTTGGTCGTAAATGGGTCTTCCAAATGGACAATGACCCCAAGCATACTTCCAAAGTTGTGGCAAAATGGCTTAAGGACAACAAAGTAAAGGTATTGGAGTGGCCATCACAAAGCCCTGATCTCAATCCTTTAGAAAATGTGTGGGCAGAACTAAAATAGCATGTTTGAGCAAGGAGGCCTACAAACCTGACTGAGTTACACCAGCTCTGTCAGGAGGAATGGGCCAAAATTCCCCCAACTTATTGTGGGAAGCTTGTGGAAAGCTACCTGAAACGTTTTACTCAAGTTAAACAATTTAAGTGCAATGCTACCAAATACTAATTGAGTGTATATAAACTTCTGACCCACTGGGAATGTGATGAAAGAAATAAAAGCTGAAATAAATCATTCTCTCTACTATTATTCTGACATTTCAGATTCTTAAAATAAAGTGGTGATCCTAACTGACCTAAGACAGGGAATTTTTACTAGGATTAAATGTCAGGAATTGAGAAAAACTGAGTTTAAATCTATTTGGCTAAGGTGTATGTAAACTTCCGACTTCAACTGTATATTCGGAGAGCCTGTTTCTGTCCTGCCCTTGACTTTGGTGCAGGGCATGTGATGTCCTTTGCGACAAAGAGGTCTTCTCAAAATATATGTTTGTCTAGCTGTGTCCAGTCCAGGTGGTGCTTGTACAGGCAGACCATTTATGGGAGGAAGGATGTCAGCGTTTCGCAGCAGCTGAAACCTGGTCCTAACGCTCCTTGGTGACAACAACACCAGGCTCCAGAGCATCAAAGCTGTAAAACAAGAAATGACAAAAAGACATTACAACCTTGCACAACATCAAGTCACCTCCCAAGTTTAGAAAAGAAGAATAACCTCATACAATGCAATGAAAATGATATTCACCTGAAGTGCTGGTACTGCACTGTGGCACCGGCCTGAAGTACGGAGTCAGGTGTTGTTGCCAGCCATAGCTTTCCACCAGCACCGTACCATCCTCCAGTCCAACCAGCTGTGGGATGTTGACCCCTGTCAGTGCTGTCCTTCACAACACCAATAATGTCAGATGGGGTTCACTCTGGTCTTTCTGAATCGCTGCTTTTTTGAGGCCGACACACTAGTGGGGGGGGGGGGGGGGGGGGGGGGGGGACTTGGTGTGGACTGTGATCAGGAAGTGAAGGTCAGACTGGTGGAGCTTGTGCATGGTCCGCCAGGCAAAATACCAGAGCATAAGCTTGTTCTTGTTTTGGCCACTGTAGTTATCACAATTCAGGTCCACATGTGTTTCCCCAACTCCGTAGTTGGTGAAGAAATGGTGCACGTAGTTGATGACTGCGCTGCTGCCTTTGCTGGATGACAGACCTTCATCAATCAAGTAGTTGACTTGTTGTTGCATTCCAGAATGTTCTTCAACTGGTGAACCTCTTCTTGTGCTGCGTAATGGAAGCTGTTTTAGCAGGCTTTGGTGCTGTGGCGATGTTGGAAGGGATGTTGGGTTTCGGGATCCTGTGACTCGGGCTCCTTGTAGATAACCGTCTGGTCCTTTCTGCACTCCGCAGCCAGGTGGACAAGCCTCTCGTTCACTTTCTTCACTTCCCGCTGCTTTGATTTGTACGGCAAGTCTCCTGGAAAGACATGAAGACGGATCACGAAGATGTATAACCACACAATAATCCATGTTCATCTGTAAACAAAAAAGGGTGCAGTAGACTGGTGTGTGTTTTGCTACACTCAGTCAAAAATGGGGCTGTTAGCATAGTTTGAGGGGGGCTTGATGTGTAGACAGTCTAGTCGTGTGCTGTTGTGTATGAGCACGTACAGTTGTGCTGTTGAATAGACAAACACTGCCAACAATAGAGTGAGTAGGCTAGAAGAGTATACTAACAGCCCCTCTCACCCATGCCAAAAATCTGACTGTAAGGGTGTGAAAAGTTTGAGGAGCACTAGACAGTTTAGTGTATTGGTGATTTTTGTTTTCTCAAGAGGGTGTTGTGCTTTCACAAATACCTTCGGCTGTGCTGGCTTGTTTCAACGTCAGATGATGTTGAGTTTGAGCTTATTCCAGGCTGAAAGCTTTCATCCAATGGGTCTACAGGCTGTGTACTACTAACGCTGGTGTCAAGGTCATTGTTGTCATTAGCAGCAGGATGAGACTGTAGGACACACAGTAGTCAGTGACTAGCCAACATTTTGCTACTTTGCCCCCATCAATACACACTCAAACAAGGTGCTATATCCACCCACCCCCTTTTGCAGACTAAGTTTTACACACAATACCCCCCGCCCCACAACAGACACCAGTCAGTCACCCACACAATCCCTTCCTTACTAATACCTACTAGAACAATCAACTGAACGTGCATAATACAGGAAGAACTACAGTGGAAGTTGTGGCCTACTTGTAAACACACTAACTACGGCAACAAGCCACGAACCATGTCCATGCCTAGCTCCAGTATATTGATTTGCTTGTCATGGAAATATTGAGTTGATTTTAATAAGGTTTTAGAAGGTGACTTGCTCCACTTTCTGGTGCTGAGCGTGATGTTGATGCATCTGCAGAGGTTGATGGGATCGGACTCTAAATAGAACACACAGTCACATTAGCCTATGCGATAGTTAGTTAGCTAGCTAGCTAACGGTTAGCGATTGTAACCTAACGAAGCTTGAAATTCTCCGGATTGACTGGCCTTCACGTCTTTAAGTAATGGCTGTCATTTCTCTTTGCTTATTTGAGCTGTTCTTGCCATAATATTGACTTGGTCTTTTACCAACTAGGGCTATCTTCTGTATACCACCCCTACCTTGTCACAACACAACTGATAGGCTCAAACGCATTAAGATGGGAAGAAATTGCACATATTAACTTTTAACAAGGCACACCTGTTAATTGAAATGCATTCCAGCTGACTACAGTGGTTGCTCAACTAAAAGTTGTGTGATTATGCTGCGGGATTTAGAGGTAATTTGTGGTTTAGTACAGTACCTTGCTTCACTACTTCATTGCTCCAGACCAGCGCAAGGGGAGTTAGAGCACTGATTATGCTTTTGGGTCCCAAGGCGCTACTGTGACTAACTGACAATGAATAGGCGACATAAACCAAATAGAAACTGATAATTGTGTGTGACTTCAAAATTGAATTTCAATGAACTGAATGATGAGGATGAAGAAGGTGATTGAGTTTAGAACAATAGTGTAAGAATTGCTATTCCTCTGTAATGCACTTGCACACCCAGCAAAAAAACACTTCTTTTTTTTGTTACTACTCATCAGTAATACTTACTAAAACTGTTTTAACACAAAGTTTTTTATTCTAAGAGAAACTTAGACTCTAATTAGGGTGTGGAAATGTTAGGATTATTTTGCCCTTACTGTAGTAGAGTAGACTACTCCCAACCAGTCATGTTGTACAGTGCCTGAGTGGTGCAGCGGTCTAAGACACTGGCGTTGCTACAGATGCTGGTTCAATACCTGTGCCGGCTGCGACCGGGAGACCCATGAGGCGACGGTAGGCTTTTGGTTTCTCTCCGTCCAAAAACAGAAATAAATAATTCTAAATAACAAACGGGCTATATTTACAAATTAGTAACAATGTCTATGTTCAAGAACGGCCTTTTTGACGCTCACTTTACATTATTTGAAAACAAAATAATCTCCAAAATATTTGTATTTTTTTAACAAAGCGATTATTATTAATTAATTTAGAATTACATAAAAGCCCCTTAGATATTCTCACAGATCAGATTTGCCCTAACGAAAAATGCCCCTTAGATATTAATTTAGAATCCTCCAATCCTCTAAATCTAATTATTGGCTGAGAGTCAAGTCATTAAAAAATATATATATATATATATACTGTAGGGATACCGTAGGGAACTTGAGTCTCACTAGTGTTGAGTAATATGCTGTTAAAAGTGGTGTAAGTCTTATATATTTAAAAAGCATATTGAAGTTAGAAGCAATAGGATTTGTGTAATGGTCCTGTGTGTAGCTGGTGTAGAGAGGCAGGCGCAGGACAGCAGATATGAGTAATCAACGTACTTTACTAAAAATTACAAACAATACAAAGCATCAGAGCGAGCCCACAAAAACGGACCAAAAAACACAAAAAACAATCACTCACAAACAAAACAAGGGGAACAGAGGGTTAAATAATAAACAAGTAATTGGTTGAGTGAAGCCAGGTGTGAAAGACACAGACAGAGCAAATGGAAAATTAAAAGTGGATCGGCGGCTAGAAAGCCGGTGACAATTTGAAGCAATAGTCTACCTGCTGTGGTCAACTATTTCAGCACCGTTGCACTTTGCTCTGAGACAAGCATGGAGACTGGTCTTGATAAATCAATGAGATTTTTATTTTCACTGAATCTCTGTTTGGGTATTGGTTAGACTACAAATTAGCGTGTGGAAATGTTATTCTCATAGTACTGTAGCCTACTCCCGACTGTCACATTGTATAGCGCCATATTTTCCATTCCATCCTAATGAAAACCCTGGTTTCGTTTTTTCATTTTCCTTGGAATAGAAACACCATAATATTAATCAATTGAATTAAGCTACATTCTTGAAATCAATTCCATATATACTATGTTCTTACCAAAAAGGTTTTAAATTCTCTAGTACAGCCAATATTGAAGTCTATCACATGCTTCTCAAAGATGCCCTCAGGTAGTCAAACTAGCATTAACTAGCATTAATGGTAACCATGGCTGACAATTAAATAACGTGTCATAGAATTCCGTGGCAGCCTGCAAGGTGTGCTGCAGTATCATGCAACATTTAACCTCTTTGGGCTGCAGGGGCAGTATTGAGTAGCCTGGATAAAAGGTGCCCATTTCAAATGGGCTCGTACTCAATTCTTGCTCGTACAATATGCATATTATTATTACTATTGGATAGAAAACACTCTCTAGTTTCTAAAACCGTTTGAATTATATCTGTGAGTAAAACAGAACTCATTTTGCAGCAAACTTCCTGACAGGAAGTGGAAAATCTGAAATCGATGCTCTGTTCTAGGGCCTGCCTATACATGTCCTTGATATTTATTAGTATACATGCACTTCATACGTCTTCCACTAGATGTCGACAGGCAGTGAGAGAAGAAATGGAGTGTATAACTTGATCTGGGGTCGATTAAAAGCTCTTTGTATGACGTGTCACCAGTTTCCTGTTTTCTGGAGAGCGCGAGAAGGGACCTGGTATTGCCTTCTGATAAGCTGTCGTTATAGACGACTCATATCTCCGGCTTTGATTTTATTTGATACATGTGACAATATCATCGTAAAGTATGTTTTTTCAATATAGTTTTATTAGATTATTGAATTTTTTTCGGGACTTTAGGCGTGTTGCTTTGTCTGCGTATGTTCAGGAAGGAGAGCTTCGCGCCACTTTGCTAGCTTTCCGTGCTAATTGACTGGAGAAGAGGACATTCTAAATCCAAACAACGATTGTTCAGGACAAAGGACCCCTTGTACAACATTCTGATGGAAGATCATTAAAAGTAGGACCCATTTTATATATTTCATATATCTGTCAAACATGTTGTACTAGTAGTTTGCGCCCAGAGTTTGGGCACTCTCTCGCTATAACTAAGCTGGATGTCGTAATGAAGTTATTTTTAGAATTCTAACACGGCGATTGCATTAAGAACTAGTGTATCTATCATTTCCTATACAACATGTATTTTTTAGTAACGTTTATGTATAGTTATTTGGTCAGAATAGTTGAGTGTCATAAAAATATCCGCACATTCTGGGAAAAAGATGCTACGTTAGCACAATGTATAACCAGTGATTTCAGCTCTAAATTTGCAAATTTTCGAACAAAACATAAGTGTATGTATAACCTAATGTTATAGGACTGTCATCTGATGAAGCTTGTGCACTGTAACTGCCAGATCATTTTTGTTCTTTTATTTTACTTTATTTGTACTTTCTTTGTGTTCCTACAATAAAAAAAAGTATAAAAAATAAAATAAAAATTATATATCTTTTGCTGGTTTATTCACTATCGCTAACGTGCCTATTGCTATCGCTAACGTGCCTTGATGAATGAATGTGGTAGTGTGGTAGGCTATTGTAGTAAGCTAATATAATGCTATATTGTGTTTTCGCTGTAAAACACTTAAAAAAATCGGAAATATTGGCTGGATTCACAAGATGTTTGTCTTTAATTTGCTGTACACCATCGATTTTTCAGAAATGTTTTATGATGAGTATTTAGGTATTTGACGTTGGTGTCTGTAATTACTATGGCTGCTTCGGTCCTATTTGTGACGGTAGCTGTGATGGTAGCTGCAATGTAAAACTGATTTATACCTCAAATATGCACATTTTTCGAACAAAACATAGATTTATTGTATAACATGTTATAAGACTGTCATCTGATGAAGTTGTTTCTTGGTTAGTTTGGTTGGTTCTTGGTTAGTTAGGTTGGCTTTGTGCATGCTACCTGTGCTGTGAAAAATGACTGTCCTTTTTTGTATTTGGTGGTGAGCTAACATAAATATATGTGGTGTTTTCGCTGTAAAACATTTTAAAAATCGGACATGTTGGCTGGATTCACAAGATGTTTATCTTTCATATGCTGTATTGGACTTGTTAATGTTTGAAAGTTAAATATTTCTAAAAAATATATTTTGAATTTCGCGCCCTGCACTTGAAGTGGCTGTTGTCATAATTTGCCCGGCTTCGGGCTTGCAGCCCAAAGAAGTTAAAGGAAGAACCACTGTACCTCAAGAAGCTGGTTGAGAGAATGCCAAGAGTGTGCAAAGTTGTCATCAAGGCAAAGGGGGGCTACTTTGAAGAATCTCAAAATGTTGATTTGTTTAACACTTTTTTGGTTACTACATGATTCCATATGTGTTATTTCAAATTGTTGATGTCTCTACTATTATTCTACAATTTAGAAAATAGTACAAATAAAGAAAAACCCTTGAATGAGTAGGTGCCCAAACTTTTTACTGGTAATGTAAAGATATAGTGGTGAAAATAATTGACATACTTGAGTGAAAGTAAAGATACCCTAATAGGAAATGTCTCAAGTAAAAGTTACCCAGTAAAATACTACCTGAGTAAAAGTCTAAAAGTATATGGTTTTAAATATACTTAAGTATCAAAAGTAAATGTAATTGCAAAACGGTACTTTAGTATCAAAAGTAAAAGTATAAATCATTTCAAATTCAAATATTAAGCAAACCACATGGCACAATTGTCATTTTTTTTTAAAACATTTGCGGATAGCCAGGGTCACACTCCAACCCTCAGACATTCAGAAACAAAGCATTTGTGTTTATTGAGTCCTTTCAAGGGGTGCGTAACTGGTGGCATGGAAGTCAAACGCAGGAGAGCAGAACTTGGTAACTAGCCGGAGTCGTTTAATGTACGTAACTACCGGCATACAAAAATAACAAAACACATGGGCACAACAACCCGTATCGCACCAGTCACATAAAGCACACGTACTTACAATAAACAATTCCCGACAAGGACATGGGGGAAACAGAGGGAACATATACAACATGTAATTAGGGAATTGAAACCAGGTGAGTGCGACAACCAGACAAAACAAATGGAACATGAAAAATAGATCGATGATGGCTAGAAGACCGGTGACGTCGACCGCCGAACACCGCCCGAACAAGGAGAGGAACCGACTTCGGAAGAAGTCGTGACAATTTCGCCAGACCAGAGGTAGTAGAGATGACCATGTTCTCTTGATAAGTGTGTAAATTGGACCATTTCTGTTCTGCTAAGCATTCAAAATGTAACGTGTACTTTGGGTGTCAGGGAAAATGTATGGAGTAAAAAGTACATAATTTCCTTTAGGAATGTAGTAAAGTTAAAGTTGTCAAAAATATAAATAGTAAAGTACAGATACCCCCCAAAATGTCTTAAGTAGTACTTTAAAGTATTTTTACACCACTGCATAAAAAACACAACTATCTTTGTAGTTATAGGTAACCAGATTGTGAATACAGCTAAGTTACTAAGTCTTTGACCACACTGCTTCCTATAAGAGTCCATCTTGGGCTAGCCTGCTAGCTTGCTCGCTATCTTGTTCGACGAGCTAACTTAGCTTGGCTAGCGGGCTTATAAACAGCAGTGACTCAACATTTGGAAGTAATTTGTTGAGCATTTTAACATCATTTGGTAAATAAATAAACGTAATACTTACATTTAACAAAGGTATTCCTTATTCCTCTAGAATATTTTCTCCCAAGCGGGGACTTCAGTCCCCCATTAATTCAGAAGTTTGGGGAATTTTTCGCAGCGACCCAAGGTGTTATGGGATAGCCTATGTTATGGGATAGGGATCGAAAAAGCAAAGACAGTACAAATATGCGTCCCTGCGTGCTGTTTTCCAGACCTCCTAAGTAAGGGTATAGAACTTCTAGTAAGCTTAGTACATACTTGCCTTTTCACGTTCATATGTTTGGAATCCATAGTGAGAAATAGAGGACTCACCATGGACGGTAAATGGCACAAATACAAAGACGAGTCCTTTATCTCTATGTTGGAATTGAATTTGAAAAAGGACAGTTGTGTTCTGTACTTGCTATACACCCTAGATAGAACACAAGTGCGCATTTTTAAACACAGCCAGTGTCCTGTCTTTCAGGTTGTTTTCAAACCAAATGCAAATCCAATTGCAAACAGTCTACGAATGAATAATGAATGGTCAGTAGAGTTGAAAGCATTAACAGGTCTATAAAAACGGGCAGTACAATGCTGCCTTTTGTCCATGCAATTTACGGTGTAATTTAGCACCAAAGAAGCAGCCGAAATAGTGCTATGACTTGGGCCTGAAACCAGACTGATGGACACTTACTTTACATTTTGAAGCTGTAAAATATTTCATTTATACTTACTTTTCTACATATCATAATCATTCAACATGCAGGGCTCCTTCATTCATCGTAGACTATATGTTTACTTATCTTGCATCTCTAAAGTTTCTTCAAAATAAATGTGCTCTGTAAATACAACACTTGGCAATATAGACTACGGGGCTGGCGATGCAGTCTGTCTGCTCGGGTCCATCCCCAGTCCTCAGGGCCTTGACACGGGCTGCTCACTGTCAACGTGGACAAGTAGGCTTAAGAGAATGCAATATCAAAGCAATGTCCTCGCTGCAGAAAATATTGTTGCATGACCTGTGTAGTTACTTCGAACATGGCTGATTTATTATGGATTAAACACACACACACACACACATACAGATGCACTTACACGTGCGTGCATGCACACACACACACACACACACACACACACACACACACAGAGAGAGAGCGAGAGAGCGAGACACAGAAAGCTAGAGAGACATACACACACATATCCTCATACTACTCTTCTGGGAGAGAGTGTCAGAGTCAGTGTCAAGGAGATGGAGCATAACATGGAGACCCTTCCCAACCACAACAGTGAGACGTGATAAAGACGTGCTCTCCTGGGACGAAGAACTACATAAATCTCTGTGTCCTGTGTGTCCTAAACAGCTCCAGAAGAAACAGTACATTTTGTGTGTGTGTGTGTGTGTGTGTGTGTGTGTGTGTGTGTGTGTGTGTGTCCTGAGCGGATCCAGAAGATACATGGGTAGTAGAGCTCCGGGGTCTTCCATTCCATCTGAACGTCATTGATCAAGAACATAATAGGATATCGAGCACAATTCTATTAAGCACTAGCAATGGGTTATTTAATGAAAATCTGCAGCAGGTTCCAATCTTACCCCTGGGCGCACGTTTAGTTTTGTGCCCGAGCATTACACAGCTGATTCAAATCATCAAAGAGTGATGATGAGTTGGTTATTTTAATCAGCTGTGTAGTGCTAGGGCAAAAAAACAAAAGTGCACCTAAGGGGGCGCAGGACCGAGTTCGGGAAACCCTGGTCTATCCCTGAAAGTGTAGCAAGACAGAGAGAGAGAGCTGACAGTGATACATACTAGAAGAAGACCGGTATAGGGAAGGTGAGTAAGAAAGACACAAACATCTGAAACAACATCTGAATGAATTTTTGCAAGCAAATAAAATACAAATCATGATGTCCAACTGAAGATTAATTTAAGATTCCTTTATTTTTTATATAATGCCTCATACAATGCTCTTGACTCATACAATGCCGAATAAATTTGTTCAGTGAACGTAAAATATAATATAATGTGAAAATAAATCCCAGTACGTTCACCATTATTCAACGACCTGAAGCAGATCATTTTAATGTGGTTTGCTCATATATTGTATGCATATCCAGCGTATATCATTACTCATACGTATAACTCCAGGACTATATATTCTCTTGAATCCAGGGTTTGAAAAGTTTGAATGAAAACATGACAGTCTTCTAGAACCTATAATGCCGTACAAGGTCTAGTCTCTTGTGGCAGACTGTTGCACACGCAAGATATGGTTCCCGGGTTCCAAGACTCTGGGTTCCGAGATTATACTGCACGATAGTATAATAGGGACAGCATGACACATTCAGATCATCAGATAGAATATGACATCATCAAAATCAAACGTCCATACTTCCCAGCTTGTTTTGAAAGTTTAAATCGAACGGACAGAAATGATTTAAAATTGATAACCAATGTCTAAAGAGCAGAGATGTATAGATTTTTTTGAAACATTATTTACATACATAAATTAAAGTCAACTAATACAAGGGTTTTTAGGTCATTTTGAAAAAATCTGCCACATAATGTATTTCATCCATGATGCCGACTAGCCGTACTTCTCATTTATAATATCCACAATCCAACAGGAGGTTGAGAGCAGAAAAATACTATCCCTGTGGTCACCAGTCCTGTCATTGTGAGTGTTTGAGATCGACTACAATACATTGGAGTCGGACTTCACGGGATCACTGATCTACAAATCACCTCGCATCGCAAATAACTACACATTCTCGGATCAATATTAGCGATTCTGCGTCTGGACCCTTTCCCAAACGGATCCCCCCAGACGCGCTTAAGATTCTCTCCCCCTCCCCTCTCCTCTCCTCTCCTCATCCCTCCTCTCTTATCCAAGGTAAGGATGATCACTCTGGAAGTTGTAGTCTGGACACACTTTCTGCACGAGCTTATAATCGATACTGAAGAAGGAGATGAAGATGCAGATGACTTTAAATGGTTTGGCGCAGAGCCAGGCGGCGTGGGACTGAGTGTGCTCTGAGAAGCAGGTCTGGGACGGGTCGTAGAGGCAGGGCTTGGGCTTCTTGGAGCGGTTAGTCTTCTCGTACTCCACCCGGCAGTTGAAGGTCTTTATCTCTTTGGGGTCGATGGTGGACTGGTGCGGGGTCTGTTGTTGGGTGATCTGGGTGAGCTCTGGGTGGAGCTGAGCGTGGAGGCCTGGCTGGTGGTGCTGCAACACCTCGAACTCCACCACCTTGGTGGGAGGGACAATACTGACGGAGACGTTGCCGAGGCTGGACGAGTTGTGGCGGAAGTAGACGGTGAACGTGCCGTTGATGTGGTCCACGATCTTCCCCGTGACCAAGAGGCTGAACTTCATGGTCTTCACGTTGAAGTAGAAATCCCCCCAGCCAAAGATCTTCTTGGTCTTCTGGGCCGTCTTCAGTGAGGGTTTGCGTTTGTTGCGGTAGCCTGTCTGGTCGAGTAGGAGCGACTGATTACGAGCCCAGTCGTAGGGGTTAAAGAAGCTGTATGTGGGGGTTTTCAGAGGAGGCTTCATGGGCGGATTGCCGACCCCGTCCATGCCAGTGGAGAAGATGCGGGAGGTGGTTTGGTAGGGGGGTTTGACTCCCCCTGTAGACCCTCCGCCGGTGCCGACGGCTCCCTCTCCCATGCCATACGGTAGGGTCTTCATCACTGAGCCTGCTGGACCCAGGTCTAGTCCAGGGTAGCCCTTGGCCACCTGCTTCTCCAGTCCCTGCACCTGAGGAGAGAGAGAGGGAGAGTGAGAGAGAAAGAGAGAGGGGGGAGAGAGTTAGTGTCAAGGAATATTGATTATCATTCATCTCATACACTATGCAGGTTGTTAGATGACTTGGATGGCTTTTCTTCATCCCCCGATTCCACCCAGACACAAAGCATCTATTTTTATAATGACATAATTTGTTGTCGATGTTGTTTTACACAGTAAAGCAGATTTTACATGTGAAGATAATGGACGGGTTTGTTCAGACAGGCGATACAGCTTTAATCCACAGTCTAGTAAGTGGTGATTCACAGAGGTGATTGACTAGACATCTTCCCTTGTTCTCCCTTCATGTCTCCTCAATCATGTCACTGCCAAACACATAGACTATGAAACACTGTCGCATACACACACTCTGCCACACACCCCAGAAGATGACGGTTTGACGTTTAAAACTGCAGCTTTTCTTAAAGGGTTATAACAGAGACACATCGCAATCCAGCTACAGTATAAACAATTCTCCTCATAGATAAAGAAACCAGCAAACAAGCAAAACCAAAACTCAAAACAGAGAGCAACAACCCCCACAGTCAGACGTCGGCGTAAATAGTCATGCAAGAATGATTTTTGTCTCCTAATTCTGTCTGAACAAACCAGCGACGTAGAACAGACAGGTTTGTGACAAAACTCTGCTCATTTGCTATCAATCATTAATCCCAATAATAACCTCATGTTGCCATTTGTCTCAGACTCCTAATACAGTACTCAATACACACATTAAGGTATCTATGTCTGCGTTCCAACTGGCACTATATGGTGCATTACTTTTGACCAGTGCCAATAGGGTTTGGCCATAGGGCTCTGGTCAAAGTAGTGCACTGTATAGGGGATATAGGGTACCATGTGGGACGCAGCCACTCATTCAATGAATGTATGCATTTCTCCTGCTCATTCATTAACATGGGGCTAAGCGGGCCTCATCAGTCTGGTTTTAAGGTGAATTGATCGGGGTGAAATGACTGGAAGTATATTGAGCGCTGGCTGAATTAATTAAAAGACAGATGTTGATGAATGGCTATTGATCTGATAACGAGTTGCTGGTGGATTTTTAACAGTCGCTGGAGTCCCCTGGGTGGGTTGCTACGTGTGTGTGTACAAGGAGGGGGGGCGGGGGGGGGCAGTGAACTTACAGAATCTAAATCAAAGATAGGTAAGATGGACTTGACTGCGAGATGACCGAGAAAGTCAGTAAGTGTCTAAAAACCTATTTAAACATAATTTGCATAGAAAGGCACAGTAAAAGTTGAAGTCTGAACTTTGCGCGTGACACAAGTCATTTTTCCAACAATTGTTTACTGGCAAATGATTTCACTTATAATTCACGGTATCACAATTCCACTAAGTTGACTGTGCCTTTAAACAGCTTGGAAAATTCCAGAAAATGATGTCATGGCTTTAGAAGCTTCTGATAGGCTAATTGACATCGTTTGAGTCAATTGGAGGTGTACCTGTGGATGTATTTCAAGGCCTACCTTCAAACTCAGTGCCTCTTTGCTTGGCATCATGGGAAAATCAAAAGAAATCAGTCAAGACCGCAGAAAAAAAATTGTAGACCTCCACAAGTCTGGTTCATCCTTGGGAGCAATTTCCAAACGCCTGAAGGTACCACGTTCATCTGTACAAACAATAGTACGCAAGTATAAACACCATGGGACCAGCCATCATACCGCTCAGGAAGTCTCCTAGAGATGAACGTACTTTGGTGCGAATAGTGCAAATCAATCCTAGAACAACAGCAAAGGACCTTGTGAAGATGCTGGAGGAAACAGGTACAAAAGTATCTATATCCACAGTAAAACAAGTCCTATATCGACATAACCTGAAAGGCTGCTCATCAAGGAAGAAGTCACTGCTCCAAAACTGCCACAAAAAAAGCTGGTTTACGGTTTGCAACTGCATATGGTGACAAAGATCGTACTTTTTGGAGAAATGTCTTCTGGTATGATGAAACAAAAATAGAACTGTTTGGCCATAATGACCATTTTTATGTTTGGAGGACAAAGGGGGACGCTTGCAAGCCGATGAACACCATCCCAACCGTGAAGCACGGGGGTGGCAGCATCATGTTGTGTGTTTGCTTTTCTGCAGGAGGGACTGGTGCACTTCACAAAATAGATGGCATCATGAGGTAGGAAAATTATGTGGATATATTGAAGCAACATCTCAAGACATCATTAAAGCTTGGTCGCAAATGGGTCTTCCAAATGGACAATGACCCCAAGCATACTTCAATGACCCCAAGTTGTGGCAAAATGGCTTAAGGACAACAAAGTCAAGGTATTGGAGTGGCCCACACAAAGCCCTGACCTCAACCCTATAGAACATTTGTGACCAGAACTGAAGAAGTGTGTGCGAGCAAGGAGGCCTACAAACCTGACTCAGTTACACTAGCTCTGTCAGGAGGAATGGGCCAAAATTCACCCAACTTTTTGCTGGAAGCTTGTGGAAGGCTACCTGAAATGTTTGACCCAAGTTAACCAATTTAAAGGCAATGCTACCAAATACTAATTGAGTGTATGTAAACTTCTGACGCACTGGGAATGTGATGAAAGAAATAAAAGCTGAAATAAATAGTTCTCTCTACTCTTATTCTGACATTTCACATTCTTAAAATAAAGTGGTGATCCTAACAGACCTAAGACAGGGAATTTTTATTAGGATTAAATGCCAGGAATTGTGAAAAACTGAGTTTATATGAATTTGGCTAAGGTGTATGTAAACGTCCGACTTCAACTGTACATAGGTGTAGTGTAATTCCAGTGTATTTTGTTACATGTCATGTAGGTTTTAGCATAATTACAATAATACATTTATACATGTGTGAATGTACATGTAACACATGCATGCAGAGGTTAACCTTCTCTGACAGGCATGTCAGCATTGCTGTCAGGTATCGCCATGTGTGCCAATCTCTCAGACTAACACTGAATTACACGGCATTATTAGACCTAATCATCACAGCTCCGTCAGCATGGTGTTATGCAGAGGCTCCGTGTGTGTGTGTGTTTGTGTGTGTGTGTGTGTGTGTGTGTGTGTGTGTGTGTGTGTGTGTGTGATGAACATAGTGGTTATTATGTTATTATGGCTCCATGATCATCACACCAGCAAGGAGCCTGAACTCAAAATTGGAGCTTTAAAGGACAGCTAAATCATACTCCTCACTACAATATCCAGGCTACATAGGATATACGTTGCCTTCAGTAAGTATTCAGACCCCTGGACTTTTTCCAACTGTTGTTGAGTTACAGGCTGAATTTAAAATGTATTACATTTAGATGTTGTGTCACTGATCTACACACAATACCCCATAATGTCAAAGTGGAATTCTGTTTTATAGAAATGTTTACAAATGAATAAAACATGTCAACCTGAAAAAAGCTGAAGAATTTGCTTAACAAGTCAGATAATAAATTGCATGGATTGACTCTTTCTGCAATAATGGTGTTTAACATGATTTTTGAATGACTACACCATCTCTTTACCCCACACATACAATTATCTGTGATAGGACAAAAACTGAGGATGGAACAACAACATTGTAGCTACTCCACAATACTGACCTAAATGATGGAGTGAAAAGAAGGAAGCCTGTACAGAATAAAAATATTCCAAAACATGCATCCTGTTTGCAATAAGGCACTAAAGTAAGACTGCAAAAAATATAGCAAAGAAATTTACTTTTTGTCCTAAATACAAAGCATTATGTTTGGGGCATATCCAACACATCACTCAGTACCACTCTTCATATTTTCAAGCATGGTGGTGGCTGCATCATGTTACGGGTATGCTTGTCATCGGCAAGGACTGGGGAGTTTTTTAGGATGAAAAAAAAGGAGTAGAGCTAAGCACAGGCTTTCCAACAGACACGGGGAGACAAATCTACCTTTCAGTAGGACGATAACGTTACTTACCAAGACAACATTGAATGTTCCTGAGTGGCGTAGTTACAGTTTTGACTTAAATTGGTTTGGAAATCTATTGCAACACTTGAAAATGGCTGTCTAGCAATAATCAACAACAAACTTGACAGAGCTTGAAGAATTTAAAAAAGAATAATGGGCAAATATTGTACAATCCAGGTTTGCAGCACTCATAAAGACTTACCAAAAAAGACTCACAGCTGTAATCGCTGCCAGATGTGATTCTAACATGAATTGACTCGGGGGGTTGAATACTTATCTAATCAAAATATATCTGTGTTTTATTTCAATTAATAGTTTTGTGTTGATACATTTTTCTTCCACTTTAACATTACACAGTAATACAATTAAGTATTAATTTTACAATTTTACAAAATTCTTATTTTACAATGACGGCCTACCCTGGCCAAACCCTCCGTTAACCCGGATGATGCTGGGCCAATTGTGCGCCGCCCTATGGGACTCCCGATCACGGCCGGTTGTGATACAGCCCAGGATCAAACCAGGGTCTGTAGTGATGCCTCTAGCACTGAGATGCAGTGCCTTAAACCGCTGCGCCGCTCGGGAGCAAAATCCCACTTTGTAGCACAACAAAATGTATGAATAGTTTTTGATTCACTGCACTCCAATCAAAATATCCAATTAGTTCAATGATGTATGTTCACTGTATATATGTTTATAGCACAATATTTCAGAATGATTTTATGATACATACAATGCGATTAAAAACAATCCACAGTTATAAAAAAAATAATAATAAGCTAATGATCCTCTGTGGCCGAATCATGCTTTTTGGTGTAGTTGCCTATTTTTAATGATTTATATTAATTTATGTATAGACAGGTGTAGGCTAATTAGGTTACATCATTTTGGCAATTTAATTCAATTTACTTTACTTTAGGGGAAGCTTAGTGATCTCATCGAACCACATTTTGGAGTCCATTCACTCATTTTTTATGCTTCTGACATGCGGTTACAGGGTTGGGTAGGTTACTTTCTAAATGTAATCCGTTACAGTTACTAGTTATCTGTCCAAAATTGTCATCAGTAACGTAACTTTTGGATTACCCAAACTTAATCTGATTACATTCAGTTACTTTTAGATTACTTTCCCCTTAAGAGGCATTCGAAGAAGACAAAAAATGTATGTTACCAATTGAACGACATCTATTGCAGGATAAATCAATGTTAAAGTTTACATAGCTGGCCATATCGATGTAACATTTTACCTCATGGGTTGGTTATGTAGACTTATTCTAACCCATCGCTTTCTACTACATATAATAATTTGATAAAATTATATCTTTACATTAATATGTATAATTTATACGTCCAAAAATTGATGTTGCAACTACAGATTGCCCCTTTAAGTCTATCAAAAGTGTACGACTTTGAGCATGTGTCCATTAGGCCTATGGGTGTATTTTTTGTCAGCATGAATTAGAATGAGTAATAAAAGCCTTACTTTTATTCCATAGGCTGGGATCCGCACTATGCAGCTGTTACATGAGCACATTTTCACTGGCTGTCCACTGGTTTCAAAAACAATGATTGATAGGCTGCCAAAACTTCTTGAATTCAACTATTATTGGGTTCAAATACCCATTTAGATTTGTGAATAGACATCCACAACAACCACAATACGTAAGGCGCAAATAGCTAAATGAGAGAGCAGCAGTGTGATTCACATCAATGTGCTGTGTAGATATCAATAATAATTTATATTCATATCACCGTAGACTACACCACTGCTGTCATCCTTACCTCCAAGCGTTTATTCAAGTTGGATAACCTGTCTAGGATGAGGGTGCCGCTAGCGGCACTCCCCCCCCACCCCCACTGAAAAGGCAGAGCCGCGAAATTCAAAAAAAATATTTTTTTTAAATATTTAACTTTCACACATTAAAGTCCAATACAGCTAATGAAAGACACAGATCTTGTGAATCCAGCCAACATGTCTGATTTTTAAAATGTTTTACAGGGAAGACACAATATGTAAAGATGTAAATCTATTAGCTAAAAACACATTAGCATAATCCACCATTTTTCTTTGTCCACCAACAACAGTAGCTATCACTAATTCGGCTAAACTAAGATATTTATAGCCCCTAACCAAGAAAAAAACTCATCAGATGACAGTCTGATAACATATTTATGGTATGGGATAGGTTTTGTTAGAAAAATGTGCATATTTCAGGTAGATGGCATAGGTTACAATTGCACCCACCGTCACAAATGGACTAGAATAACTACATAGAGCAACGTGTTTACCTACTTACTAATCATCAAACATTTCGTAAAAATACACAGCATACACTAATCGAAAGACACAGATCCTGTGAATACAGACAATATTTCAGATTTTCTAAGTGTCTTACAGCGAAAACACAATAAATCGTTATATTAGCATAGCACATGTGCAAACATTACCCCAGCATTAATTCTAGCCAAAGTGAGCGATAACGTAAACATCGCCAAAATATATTATTTTTTTCACTAACCTTCTCAGAATTCTTCAGATGACACCCCTGTAACATCACATTACAACATGCATATACAGTTTGTTCGAAAATGTGCATATTTAGCCACCAAAATCATGGTTAGACAATGGGGAAAGTAGCCCAGCTGGTGAGAAAATGTCCGTGCGCCATATTAGACAGTGATCTACTCGTATACATAAATACTCATAAACGTGACTAAAAAATATAGGGTGGACAGCGATTGATAGACAATTTAATTCTTAATACAATCGCAGAATTACATTTTTTAAATTATCCTTACTTTTCAATACAGTTTGCGCCAAGCGAAGCTACGTCAAAAAACATGGCGTCCTAAGCCACTAACATTTTTCGACAGAAACACGATTTATCATAATAAAAATTTCCTACTTTGAGCTGTTCTTCCATCAGTATCTTGGGCAAAGGATCCTTTCTTGGGTCTAATCGTCTTTTGGTGGAAAGCTGTCCTCTTGCCATGTGGAAATGCCAACTGCGTTCAGCATGAACTGGAAGCGTGCCCAGCGATTCACAGCGTTTCAGAAATAAATGTCCCAAAATCGCACTAAATGGATATAAATTGCTATAAAACGCTTTAAATTAACTACCTTATGATGTTTTTAACTCCTATAACGAGTCTTAACATGACCGGAGAAAGATTACTCCCAACACTAATGCTTGGAACAGGTGCGGGTCGGTGTCCTCCAGGCGCATGACGCAGCTCCAAAAGAGTGACTAGCTACAGGGTTTTTTAATTTATAGTGCCTGTGAACGCGCAATCGACCCCATTCAAATCGTCATCACGTAAAGGCATCCAGGGGAAGACGTAAGCAGTGTCCGTATACTCATAGGAATAACATTGGCTTTAAAACTGACTCCAGAACAGTGGCCAAAATTTCTGAAATCTGACTCCATGTCAGGGAAATTGCTGTAGAATAGGTTCTGTTCCACTTAGAGACAAAATTTCAACTCCTATAGAAACTATAGACTGTTTTCTATCCAATAATAATAATAATATGTATATTGTACGATCAAGAATTTTGTAGGAAGCCGTTTCAAAAATTACACGATTACCATAAATAGTGACAACAGCGCCCCCAGCCTCAACAGGATAATCTTTGGATACCGACAGCAGTCGCACCATTGGAAGACATAACTTAGACCGTAGCCTACAAAATGCCTTCTCCTGCTCTTTTTCCGCGATCCATCAAACACATTTGGTGTGTGATCATAGCGGTCTCTGACTTGTGGTTAGAATCGCTCAGGTGGAACGAATTTAAACTTGCACCTTTTTCAATTATGATTTGAATGTCATTGAGAAAACAGAGAAGTGTCAAATATTTTTTTTCACAAACATCCTTTCTGAATTTAAAAGTAATCCATGAAGTAATCATCTAATTATCTGTAATCTGATTACAATATTTTAGCTGGTAACGTAACGGATTACAGTTACAGTTTTTTGTAATCCCTTACATGTAACGGATTACATTTAATCAGTTACTCCCCAACCCTGTGCGGTAATGATAAAATGTGATGAAATAGCCTAAAGCTTTCTTGACATTTTGTCTCAATTATTGTTACAGGCTTATATTTTACCAGTATGGTAAATATTTATTTTGCTGGGATGTCGTACCGGACCGTACCGCCGTACTTTCGCCCCTGCATACACCTCACAGCATATACAATATCCATGTGATAACCTGGACTTGTCATTCCCATTTCAGCAGCCGAAGCAGAAAAAGGTTGAAGTATAAAACAGACAGAGTACCCCCTTTTGAATGCATCAGCGAGGAGGAGTCCTAAATACTCCTATTTTATATGTGGAGTCAGTCCAGGATATTCATCCTTACATAGAGGTTTAAGCTGCATCTGTCCATCAAAAGTGACTATCTTAGAATCAAAGACACACACTAGATAGAGGTTGGTAAGGACTAGGGCTGTTACGGTGACCACATTACAACTACACCGGCGGTCACGTGTCATGAAGAAGGTCAAATTCCATGTGACTGTTTAATCACAGTAATTAGGCTACTCCAAGCTCTGATGCTGCTGGTGGTCATTAGTAGCCTACAAAACTTGCTAACTACCTGGTACTCAGTGCACTATTGTCCCTCTAATCACTCTGACGTCAATGCAAATGTGATTGAAAATCTAATCAAACACTTCATGAGAACATATGAGCTCATGTTGCGCAACATTTCTATTGGCTATGCAATTGCGTGAGAAAACAGAGTGATGGCCTCTATTAAAAAGAGGATCCCATCAGCTTTCTATAGGCTAGGCCTACTATATTTATACCTCAACTGTCCTAGTATTAAGCACATTGCTTGTCTTTACAACAGGAGTATAGCCTACCTGGCTGGCATGAAAATGAACCACTGGAAAAGCGTCCTCCATTTGCTATTTAAGTGCATAAATGACATGTATTCTTTTCCCCATGCCCCTGTTTGAGACAGCTGCATGATAATGGCCCATTCTAAATTAAAACAAATTTCACGCATTATTTAGTATATGTAAAGACAAGATTGAATCAACAATAGTCTGATGGGTGACATTATTAGCCTTGAGCCTTCGGAAAGTATTCACACCTCTTGACCTTTTCCAAATGTTGTTGTGTTACAGCATGAATTTGAAGTTGATTAAATTGATACAATACACCCAGTCACTACAGAGATACAGGCGTCGTTCCTAACTCAGTTGCCGGAGAGGAAGGAAAGCACTCAGGGATTTCACCATGAGGCCAATGGTGACTTTAAAACAGTGACAGAGTTTAATGACTGTGATAGGAGAAAACTGAGGATGGATCCATACCATTGTAGTTAAAGTACTCCACAAAAATAAACTAATTGGCCTAAATGACGGAGTGAAAAGAAGGAAGCCTGTACAGAATAGAAATATTCCAAAACCTGAATCCTGGTTGCAACAAGGCACTAAAGTAATACTGCAAAAAATGTGGCAAAGAAATACACTTTTTGTCCTGAATACAAACCATTATGTTTAGGGCAAATCCAACACAACACATTACTGAGTACCAGTCTCCATATTTTCAAGCGTAGTGGTGGCTACATCATGTTATGGGTATGCTTGTAATCCTTAAGGACTGGGGAGGTTTTCAGGAAAAAAAGAAATGGAATGGAGCTAAGCAAAGTCAAAAGCCTAGAGGAACACAAGGCCAGATCTACACTGGAGTTGTTAACCAAGTAGACAGTGAATGTTCCGGAGTGGCCGAGTTACAGTTTTGTCTTAAATCTACTTGAAAATCTATGGCAAGACCAGAAAATGGTTGTCTAGCAATGATCAACAACCAATTTGTTGTCCAGGTTTGGAAAGATCTTAGAGACTTAACCAGAAAGACTTACAGCTGTAATCGCTGCCAATGGTGCTTCTACAAAGTATTGACTCAGGGGTGTGAATACTTATGTCATTATGGGGTATTGTGGGTAGATGGGTGAGAAACAATATCTATTTAATCACTTTTGAATTCAGGCTGTAACACAACAAAATATGGAATACGTCAAGCGGTATGAATACTTTCTTAAGGTACTGTAAATACACAAAGTAATTCCGCAGTACCATTAAAAAAGACTTACTGTGAGTACTGTAGGCCTACACCTGAAAAGCTGACCAATATAGCCTCCCTCAGATAGTAATCATAAAACGGAGTGAGGCAATCTTTCCCTCTTCTCTGACAGAAATAGATTTCTTCACACCCTACAAGCACTTCAAATCAACCCAATAATCTCATTCACCAAAACACAGTTCACCTCTAAGGGACAGGTGGTCAATTGAAGTAATGCATCTGTGTTATTTGGCATGCCAGCATGATATATGTCAGCAACGTTTCACAGCTAAGATGACTTTACACAAGATTCTCTCTCAGCCCCCCCACCAATTTATTTGTCAAGCTTGTGGTTTGGGAGGGGAACGGATAAAGATGAAGTGATTTTTTTCTTCTGGTAAAATCTTGCATACATATATATGATACAGGCAAGCAACTTGCCAGGAAGAGAATTGGATTACGAGACATTACAGGAGAGAGAATAAGCCAAGGAAAATGTTATTACTGAAGAGGTGAGACGAGAGAGAAGGGCATGAACATGCACTTTCTCTAGGGGATGTTGAAACATTAATAACACTTTAACTGCATTCGGTGGGTCTACGAGCAAAAAGCATCTTAATACACTGTTTAGGAAAGAGGAGCGCAGAGCTAGCCGAGCAACTGTAAGTGCATGCGGAGAGAAGCAGGCTCTGTCCCAAATGGTACCCTACTCCCTGTGTATTGCACTACTATTCCAGGGTCTTTTGATCCAGGGCCTATCGAGCTCTGGTTGTGAGCAATGCACTATATACGGAAGAGGGTGCCATTTGGGACCTGCAGTGATTGGAAGGCCAGAGCATGTTCGATGCAGCAGGAGGAGAGAGTAGCTTCATACTCACTTATCAAATGCTAGAGGGTTAGGGTGTCAGGTGAAATTGACTTCTGATCTGTCCATGACTGCTACAATTAAGATCTATTTTCATCATTAGGAAGCTTTGGATCAATGAGCTGGCAGCCGCAATGTTCTGATCCTTGATCTACAGTTCACTCGTACTCACATTTATCCTTTAAAACCTATCCTCCTCCTAGAGAGAGAAAGATTGAGTGAGTGAGTGTGTGAGTGACTGTGTGGCCAGAGGATGTGGCCTGCACTGCCTGCCCACCATCCCATGGCTGACATTGCTCTCTCTCCCAGAAGAGTAATATGAGGATACATGACTCTCTATCTCCCCTCCATAGGAGTGATAGTAGGAGGATGATTGCAGCCCATCTTGGAGCATTTGACCCGCCAGGCTTTTCGTTTGCTTAATTGGAGTTTTATTTGTGACAATCAATTCATTTCTCTCTCTCCCTCTGCCCTCTCATCTACCATTGATCTGCTGTCACTGAGAAGAGTCAAATTGACCCCCCATCCTCTCTCTCTCTCCCTCTCTCTCTCACACACACACACACACACACACACACACACACACACACACACACACACACGCACACGCACACGCACACACACACACATGGCCTCCCGAGTGGCACTGTGGTCTAAGGCACTAGTTGTGCCACTAGAGATCCTGGTTCGAGTCCAGGCTCTGTCGCGACCGGGAGACTCATGCACAATCGGCCCAGCGTCATCCGGTTTAGGGGAGGGTTTGGCCGGCAGGGATGTCCTTGTCCCATCGCGCTCTAGCGACTCCTGTGGTGGGTCTGGCGCATGCATGCTGACACGGTCGCCAGGTGCACTGAGTTTCCTCTGACACATTGGTGTGGCTGGCTTCGGGGATAAGTGGGCATTGTGTCAAGAAGCACAAGTCCGTACGGGAGTTTTCTTCCGAGTCCGTATGAGAGTTGCAGCGATGAGACAAGACTGTAACTACCAATTGGATACAACAAAATTAGGGAGAATAAGGGGTAAAAAGAAAAAAAGAATAAAGTAAACACACACACATTGTGTACCAAATAAAAATGATCTCAAATATTTAATTATAACATGGCCGGCGGCCCATGGGCCTGTTTTTATTTGTATATATATATATATATAAAAGTTATAATAATTTCTCCCCAATTTTGTTATTACGATCTTGTCTCATCGCTGCAACTCCCCAACGGGAAAGGCGAAGTTCGAGTCATGCGTCCTACCAAACATCTACCGCCAAGCCTCACTTCTTAACCTGTTAACCTTAACCTGGTTTTTGTTCGGAATTTCGGATGACTGACGTGCCCAAAGTAAACTGCCTGTTACTCAGGCCCAGAAGCTTGGATATGCATTGGATAGAAAACACCCTGAAGTTTCTAAAACTGTTACAATAATGTCTGTGAGTATAACAGAACTGATATGGCAGGTGAAAATCAGAAGAAAATCCATCCGGTATTATTTTTATTAAGCTCCCATCCACTTCAAATGTGAAGCTTTTGAAAACTATGACTTCCGCCTCCCAGATTGCAGTTCCTATGTCTTCCACAAGATGTCAACAGTTTTTATACATGGTTTCAGGCTTGTTTTTTGAAAAACCAACGAGGAATAGTAGTTTATCCATGTGGAGCACTAAGGCAAAAGTAGTCTCTTTGAACGTGTGAACGAGGGCGCGCTCTTCGTTATTTTCCTTCCCTATTGAACATACTATTCTCCGTATTAAATAGTATAGTTTATTTAGATATTAGACTACCTTAGGATTAATTAGAAACGTCGTTTGACTTGTTTGGACGAACTTTACCGGTAACTTTTGGGACTTCTTTGTCTGTATGTTGAATGGGTGGATTACTGAACTCAATGACGCCTACTAAATGGACTTTTGTGGGATACAAAGAAGGACTTTATCGAACAAAACAACCATTCATTGTGTAGCTGGGACCCTTGGGATTGCAAACAGAGGAAGATCTTCAAAGGTAAGTGATTTATTTTATCGCTATTTAGGATTTATTTTACGCCTGTGCTGGTTTGAAAACATATGTTGTTGTGGGGCACTGTCCTCAGATAATCAAATGCTATGCTTTCGCCGTAAAGCCTATTGTAAATCGGACAATGCGGTTCGATTACCAAAATTCTAAGCTAAAGAATCATGTATGACACTTGTATTTTCATTAATGTTTAATATTCCGATTTTGTATTTTTAATTTGGCGCGCTCCGATTTCACCGGAAGCTGTCGAATTTTGATCCCGCTAGTGGAATCAGCGTGCTACGTTAACATCCGCATGCTTAACTCGGAAGCAAGCCGCACCAATGTGTCAGAGGATACACCATTCAACTGACAATTGAAGTCAGCCTGCAGTCGCCTGGCCCACCACAAGGAGTCGCTAGAGCGCGATGGGCCAAGTAAAGCCCCCACAGCCAAACCCTCCCCTAACCCAGACGACGCTGGGCCAAGTGTGCCCCACCCTATGGGACTCCCAGTCATGGCCGGTTGTGACAGCCTGGGATCGAACCCTGCCTGTTATATTATTATAATACATGTTTTTCAGACAATTTCTCATAATAATTTAGCAGAGTAATATATATTAAGCATTTGGCTGACCAGTGACAATAGCCGGTCCCCCTACCAAGATGGGCTGGTCCGGATTTATGACTGGCTGAACTGAGGTGGCACGAACTCACATTCAAAGTCAAACTCGCCTCCTCAAAGGGAGTGAGACCCGCTCTGACTCTTTGTCAGTCACTCAGTCAGAACAGAAACATAGAAAGGTAGAGAGACCAAAAAAAGGATTGAGGCCAATGCTGCTAAATGTGTGAAATTAACCGACTTATTTGCTAAAAGTTCAGCTTCTGCTGGTCCAATGCTGTGTCTATGTCTGTGAGAAATGACAGATCAGATGCTTTGGTGCAGTCAAGGTAGGAAGAAAACAGAGAAAGACACTTACACACACTGACACAGCTCATGTATGTAGCCTCATGTATGTAGCCTCATGTATGTAGCCTCATGTATGTAGCCTAATGCTGCCAGTTAGGGCTAATATTTTGGCTGTATATTGTATGAAATATACTGAACAAAAATATAAACGCAACATGTGAAGTGTTGGTCCCATTTTCCACGAGGTGAATTAAAATATCCCATAAATGTTTGATACACACAAAAAGCTTATTTCTCTAAAATGTTGTGCACAAATTATATCCCTGTTAGTGAACATTTCTCCTTTGCCAAGATAATCCATCCATCTGACATGTCTGGCATATGAAGAAGTTGATTAAACAGCATGATCATTAAACAGATCCACCTTTTGCTGGGGACAATAAAAGGCCACTCTAAAATGTGCAGTTTTGTCACACAGCACAATGCCACATTAATGTTAATTTCTCTACCATAAGCTGCCTCCAATGTTGTTTTAGAGAATTTGGCAGTACGTCCAACCGACCACACAACCACAGACCACGTGTAACCACGCCAGCCCAGGACCTCCACATCAGGCTTCTTCACCTGCGGGATCGTCTGTGACCAGCCACAGACAGCTGATGAAACTGAGGAGTATTTCTGCATGTAATAAAGCCCGTTTGTTGAGGAAATACTCATTCTGATTGGCTAAGCCTGGCTCCCCAGTGGGTGGGCCTATGTCCTCCCAGGCCCACCCATGGCTGCACCCCTGCCCAGTCATGTGAAATCCATAGATTAGGGTCAAATGTATTTATTTTAATTTACTGATTTCCTTACATGAACTGTAACTCAAAAACATATTTGAAATTGTTGCAAGTTGCGCTTATATTTTTGTTCAGTATATAATTCATACCTACTATAGTAGGCTAATTAGGTAAGGGGGGATTCGGGGGAACATTTAGACCCTAGGCTACTTGCAATATAGCCTAACATGTCGTTAGACTGGCTTATATAACACATAGGTAAGGCAATAGCCATCTACTAGACATTTATAGAGTGCTTCTTATTAAACACAAGTCATCATGTATTACAATAAAAGTAAATTTGAGGATTGTATGTGTATTTAAATTGTTTTGTCAATGTTTATTCTCTTCAGCCCAGCTAGTGGTTTATGAGCTGTCGTAACGAGTACCTCTGCTGCATAGACATTAAAACCAGTAGATAGTCATAGTGCTCACATCATCCACATATTCATATAGAAAACTCCAGATGGCGCCAGAAGAATTTGAATTTGAAGCGTGCCATGTTGCTGAATGGGGCTGAATGGCGCCAATAAATCCCTAGAGATCATGGTGAAAGTGACCGTAACTAGCAAAGGATCATGGTCGATGTAGTAGTTTTCATCCTGCCTGAGAGAGTCAACCTTAATGGTTATGGCATGAGGGCGCGAGCCTCCTCTTAGCCTGCTAGCCTGTGATTGGTCTGTGTCATCATGTGGTCCTGTGTGACGATAAATGTGGTAGTCAGAATGGATCACATTTAATTAAATATCTTGATTTGTAGCTAACTTTAAAATAATTCACCGTGGGGATTGACCTTAATCGTAATAAATTCAATTTAACAGGCAAAACGGCAATCTAAAATGTTTTTATTTGGCCTTTCTTGCGATCGCGTTTGGCTCCACTAGGTTGCTACGCAGTAGCCAAACAGCAGAGCTCGTGACATCAGTTTCCAGACCGGACACTAGGGGCGGATTACATTACATAGCCACCACCACTGAAGGCTGAAAAGTCCAGTGTATATCCCGTTTATTTCGTACACTGAAAACACATCACTTCTTGGCAGAAATATACACATACGCGTGCAGCACTGTCAAACGGAGCACAACACTGGAAATCTATCCGCATCCACATAAACTTGTCCCGGCATCATTCTATGACAAACACAGAAGGTGTATACTGGATTCAATAGAGGAAAACAGTGAGAAAGAGACATTATATGTAGCCTAATATTTTAAAACTTAGCTACATCCGCAGGGGGAACACATGACATGCACTTTTTTGAAATACAGTGAGCTCCAAAAGTGTTGGGACTGTGACACATTTTTGAATGTTTTGGATCTGTACTCCAGCACTTTGATTTGAAATGATACAATGACTATGAGGTTAAAGGGAAGACTGTTAGCTTTAATTTGAGGGTATTTTCATCCATATCGGGTGAACCATTTAGAAATTACAGCACATTTAATACATAGTCATTTTAGGGGTCCAAAAGTATTGGGACAAATTCAGCTTTGCACACTCTTGGCATTATCTCAACCAGTTTCACCTGGAATGCTTTTCCAACAGTATTGAAGGAGTTCCCACATATGCTGAGCACTTGTTTGCTGCTTTCCTTCACTCTGCGGTCCAACTCATCCTAAACCATCTCAACTGGGTTGAGGTCGGGTGATTGTGGGGTCCAGGTCATCTGATGCAGCACTCCATCACTCTCCTTCTTGGTCAAATAGCCCTTACAGAAGGTTTCCATCAAGGATCTTTCTGTACTTTGCTCCGTTCATCTTTCCCTCAATCCTGACTAGTCTACCAGTCCCTGCCGTTGAGAAACATCCACACAGCATGATGCTGCCACCACCATGCTTCACCGTAGGGATGGTGCCAGGTTTCATCCAGACGTGGCGCTTGGCATTCAGGCCAAAGAGTTCAAGCTTGGTTTCATCAGACCAGATAATCTTGTTTGTCGTGGTCTGAGAGTCACCTCCCTGACCAAGGCCCTTCTCCCCCGATTGCTCAATTTGTCTGGGCGGCCAGGTCTAGGAGGAGTCTTGGTGGTTCCAAACGTCTTCCATTTAAGAATAATGGAGGCCATTGTGTTCTTGGGGACCTTCAATGCTGCATAAATGTTTTGGTACCTGTAGTATCCTTAGAGGCTTCTTAGATTGATGACTCATGACACGTAAGTACGGTTTAGTATTTCATTGTCACTTAGAATAACATTCTCCAATGCACCTGGCTTAAGCTACCTGAAGCGTTCTTAAATCACGGTTATATAGGCAGACATAGGAAACGGCTACGGATAGCAGAAAGCAAATCCCCCATCTTGAGTCAATACTGCCATCTATTGGTAAACATAAATATACCAGGTTATTACATTCCCCCCCTTTAAAGCTAATAAATCAACTTAATTCCTTTCTGAGCTATACTATTTTCTTATTTAGATTTTTTCAAACATGATCTCCTTTGGAATCTGAAAAAGTCTGGCGGACATCTCTCTCTAATAGAGCGTCTCAGAGGTGGTGTAGCTGGTGCCACCAGCTCTTCACCCCTTGATGGTGAAACAAAGTCCTTTTGTGGAGACTTCACAGGAGGAGGTCGTCCCGGACTGGTGATCTCAGGAAGTTGAGCATTGTTGGTCTCTGGTGGTTTGTCCAACTGCAACTCTGGAGAACGTTCCAATGTCCGGTCCTGCTCGTTTAAGCATTGATCCAGATGGAACTGGAATTCGAGCTCGGATCTGATCCACGTGTCTCCTTAGTCTTTGTCCACTTCCGATGATCACAGTATAGGTTACTGGTCCTGAGCAATCCTCAATGGTAGCTGGAATCCATTTAGGACCAAACCCATAGTTCTTGTATAGACATCATCTCCAGGTGAGAAACTTCTGAGTTTGGCTCGGTTGTCATGATTACATTTTTGATTACATTGCTTTTGTTGTATTTTCACTTTCAGGTCTGGACTGATGAGATCCAAGGTGGACCTTAACACCCACTTGGCATCCACCTTGTGACCCAGGTACTGCACTTTATCAGCTAATAGTGTACACTTGCTCCTCTTCAGCCGGAGACCAGCATCCTCTATCCTCCTCAAAAATTCACAAGTTTCTGAGATGTTCCTCCTTCGTGACTCCTGTGACAAGAATGTAGTTGAGATAAACCACTGCTTGGGTATCCCCTGCAGAACTCCCTCCATGGTTCTTTGGAAGATAGCTGGTGCAGAAGACACCCCGAAAGGTAAGCGTTTATAGGTAACCATCCCTCTGTGGGTGTTTATGGTCAGGTACTTCTGTGAAGCTTTATCCATTAGCACTTGCTGATATGCGTGACTCATGTCCAGTTTTGTGAACTGTTGCCCTCCGGTTAACGTTGAAAGCAAATCCTCCACTTTGGGTATGGGGTACTGCTCCAGAGAGGAAACTCTATTTACAGTCAGCTTATAGTCACTGCATAATCTGATTGAGCCATCTGGTTTTAGTATGGGAACAACTGGTGATGCCCACTCAGAGAACTTGACAGGTATAAGTATATCCTCTGCTAAGAGTCTGTCGATTTCCACATCCACTTTGGGCTTCACGGCACATGGAACTGATCTTGGCCTATAGAATCTGGGAGTAGCATCAGCAGCAACATGAATGGTAGCTTGGACCCCTTTTAATGTCCCTAGCTCTTCTTTAAACACACACTCATGTTTTGAAAGCACCTGCTGTAGTTTCAATGTCTCTGTGGTGACATGTTTGATTTCATCTCAGTTCAATTTTATTTCCTTCAACCACCCTCTCCCTAGTAAGCTGGGGCCATTACCTTCCACTACTAAGAGAGGCAGATTTTTCTTCTGTCCTTGATATTCCACTTGAACATCAGCAACTTCAATCACAGTGATCTTCTCCCCTGTATACGTTTTGAGTTTAATGGGGGGTGTCTCTCAGTTTAGGCCTTTCAACGGTTTTCCACTTCCTATAGAATTGGGACCTTTTCATCAGCGTGACACTAAATCCATTTATTCACATTTCCACAATGAAAGGCTACACCTTTTTCATATTCGCCCCCTGAACACTGTACATTGAGAATGTTTGCTCTGTGTCTGCGCACTCACTTTCACTTTCCATAACTTGATTAGAGCGGTAGCTAGAGAGTCTGGAGGTATTCGGTTTTCTGTCCCTCCTCTTTTCTGCAGCCCGTGGCTCTTTTTTTTATTTTATTGCAGCACGCCCTTGCAATGTGGCCTATTATCCCACATATATAAGACTTTTCATGTTTGAATTTACAGTCAAACGCTGCGTGTTTGCCTTTGAAACGATAACAGTCTCTGTTTGCTGCTGCCCTACAGCTTTCCGTTCTTTGAAATTCAGCGCACTCAGAGCTGCTCTCTTTTACTGTATGGCACGTAGTTGCGCCCCTTGCCTGCACATCCAGTGCATTTCTGTTCGCGGGCTCCATGACCTGGGCCAGTTTGAGTGCATTCTCAAATGTGGGATTAGGCTCTGATAACAAGCGTATTTGTACCCTGTCATCATTAATCCCACACACCAGCCGATCACGTAGCATTTGCGATAATGTAATCCCATCGTTACAGTCCAGTGCTAGTTCTCAACTCAGCCAGATATTCCTCCACTGATTCTGTAGGATTTCTCATACGTGAATCAAACTTGAATCTTTGCACTATCTCACTGGGTTTGGGGTTGAAGTGGTTTTTTAATAGATCGACTAGATCTATGAATGACTTTTCTCCTGGTTTATCTGGGCTCAACAGGTTTCTCATTAAGCTGTACGTCTGTGCACCGACAACGCTTCTGAGTATGGATTTCTGTATAGCGGAATCAGTTATTTCATTAGCAGCAAAGAACCATTATTTCACAGTACTCCTCCCATTCCTTATGTTCAAATGGTGGTAGCGAGCCTATTGTTGCCAAAGCCATCTTTTCCGATTCTCTCTCCCCTCACACTGTCAATAATTTGTCCTACCAGTATCCAGGGAATCAAACATTCAAACCTTCTTCCACCGCTCACTTGAGTCTCACATCCAGGATAACATGCCAAACACTCCATTGAATTCGTGGCAAAAAAATCCAACAGTCCTCCATAGTTATCCTCGTCGCCAAATATGTAGTATCCTTAGAGGCTTCTTAGATTGATGACTCATGAGACGTAATTACGGTTTAGTATTTAATTGTAATTTAGAATAACATTATTCTAGAGATGTTATCCAGAGAAAAAAAAACAATTTCATCTCACATGCTCTTATTATGGAAACCTATTGGAAACCCATATGTCCGTCACCCAAATTGCAATTCCTATGGCTTCCACTAGATGTCAACAGTCAAGGTTTCATTCAAGGTTTCAGGTTTCTTTTTTGAAAAACAAACAAGTATTTGGAGTTTCTGTTGGGAGAGCACCTGGCCCAAATCAGTCTTTGAGCGTGCGCTTAAGAATTTTCCTTTCCTATTGAACAATGTACTCTCCGTGTGAAATATTATAGTTTATTTACATGTTAGACTACCTGAGGATTAAATAGAAACGTTGTTTGACTTGTTTGGACGAAGTTTACCGGTAGCTTTTTGGACTCCTTTGTTTGCTGTTGAACGAGTGGATTACTGAAATCAATGGCGCCAACTAAACATACTTTTTGGGATATAGAGAATAATTCTATTGAACAAAACGACCATTCAAGTTGTAGCTGAGACCCTTGGGATTGCAAAAAGAGGAAGATCTTCAAAGGTAAGTGATTTATTTAATTAATATTTGTGATTTTGTGAACCCTGTGCTGGTTGAAAAATATGCTGATGTGGGGCGCTGTCCTCAGATAATCGCATAGTATACTTTCACCGTAAAGCCTTTTTGAATTCTGACAACGCAGTTGGGTTAAAGAGAAGTTAAGCTTTTAAATGATATAAGACACTTTTATGCTCATGAATGTTTAGTATTACAAATATTTATTTGAATTGCGCGCCCTCCAATTTCACCGGATGTTGTCAGCTTCTATCCCGCCAGCGGGACACCTAGCCCAAAGAGCTACCTGAAGCTTTCTTAAATCATGGTTATATAGGCAGACATAGGAAACAGCTACTGATAGCAGAAAGCAAATGTCTTGAGTCAATACATCATATCCAATCAATTGAATTTACCACAGGTGGGCTCCAATGAAGTTGTAGAAATATTTCAAGGGTCATCAATGAAAACAGGATGCCCGAGCTCAATTTAAAGTCGCATAGCAAAGGATCTGAATATTTTTTTTAAAATGTATACATTTTTAAAAATTCTTTCTGTTTATTTTTAAAAACTTTTAATCTCGTTATTTTATTTATTTTAATTTTTTTACACCTTTTTCTCCCCAATTTTGTGGTATCCTGTCATGCCTGCTCTTCCCTCCTGGCACAAAAGGGGAGGAGTCTGAATACTTTCTGAATGCACTGTATTATATAATAATAATATTTTTGTTAGCAAATTTTAATTACTCTTTAAAAAATATATGAATTGTTTTTCACTTTCACAATACATTGTATTTTTTAAATGTTCCAATTTTATTTAACTTTTATTTTATCAGGGAGTCGTACTGAGACCAAGGTCTCTTTTACAGATGAGCCCTGAATTACATAAATTACAGAAAATACACACATCAAAATATAAATACAAAATGCAAGTAGCAAAAAGTTGAATGCAAGCAGCAAAAACACTAACACTTCCTTTGTCCCCCATACATACAACTTCTGTAAGGTCCCTGAGTCAAGTATTGAATTTCAAAACACAGATTCAACTACAAAGACCAGAGATCTTTTCGAAAGCTTCTTAAAGATGGGTAACAATAACAAATCAAAAAACATAACCTGGCGGAGACCCGGAAAAATGTGTTTTGTGTCTAACGGCGAATAAACTACAAACTATCAAAATAAAGGAAGTCGCACACTCCATATATAAACTCCCCAGGAATTTATTGGGTATTTACCCATGTTTCGGCATCACTGTGCCTTCCTCAGGGTAATGTCATGAATACTTGAACCAGGTTATGTAGACAAACAGTGCAATTAGTGAAACCAATGACAATAGACATTGAATATGTAGTTAATAATTATGCTGTAGATTATTTATTAAACCATCCAGACACATCAAATATACAGTCATCCTTCTGAACCGAGCTGCAGGACAGGAATGAAACTGCTCAGGGATGTTACCATGAGGCCATTGGTGATTTAAAAACAGTTACAGAGTTTAATTGCTGTGATGGGAGAAAACTGAGGATGGATCAACAACATTGTAGTGACTCCACAATAATGACTTTACTGACAGAGTGAAAAGAAGAATACAAATATACAGAATAAAAATATTCTAAAACATGCATCTTATATTCAACAAGGCACTAAAGTAACACTGCAACAACAACAAAAAACATGACAAATGAATACAGGAATACACTTTTTGGCCGAAATGCAAAGATGTTTGGAGCAAATCATAGCCAAATATACACTGGAGTTGCTTACCAAGAAGACAGTGAATGTTCCTGAGTTGTCAAGATACAGTTTTAAATCGGCATGAAAATCTATGGCAAGACTTGAAAATTGCTGTCTAGCCATGATCCCCATTATCTTGACAGAGCTTGAAGAATTATAAAAACAATAATGGACTAATATTGCACACTCCAGGTGTGTAAAGCTCTTACCCAAGAAGGGGTATGAAGACTTTTGCAAGGTACATGTGGATAATAATAACTAGCTTACAAGCATTTACACATGTGGGAGTAATGATGAATAAATGGTGAGCGAGCGGTTTGTAAATGCCTTATAAATGGTTTATTAATATGGACCCTTAAAATACAGTTTTACCCTAGGATGTTGCTGCGCACAGCACCGGCAACATGGTCCCTTGGCCTTCTGGTACCAGTACTGTGGAAAAGGATGCTAGCAGAGACAGCTCAGGGGTGAGTGCAGTGGAGGTAAGAATTTAACAGAGAGACACAGATGTACTGCAAGTCCCTAATATGTTGTCTCTGTATGTTATAGCAATTAACACTTAGGAGTGACAGACAGACAGAGTGACAGACAGACAGACAGTCAGACAGACGGTGTCAACAGAGGAGCACAAGGAGAAGAATAGATAGACCGACAGAGAGTGACAGCAGTGAAGATGCAGAGACAGACTTCACAACAGGGAGGCAACAGAGGCACAGTTACAGTGTTGAGTTGTATCTCAAGTGGTGCTTTTACATGTTGCATTTGTCTTAATCATGAGCTGGTTAACAATAACTGGTTACAAAAGGAGTAGGATTATGTTTTCCAAGTCTGCCCCTACACACACACACTACACTTTCATTAAAAAAAAGGTGCTAAGTAGACCCATGTAGGGTTCTTCGGTTTTTCCCAAAAGGGGAACCCTTTTTGGTGCTAGGTCGAACCCTTTGCAGAGGGTTGTACTTAGAATCCTCTATGAGTGGTTCTTCATAAAAAAAAACCTGTATATGGTATTACCTAGAACCCTAACACAGAGGTGTTAGAAAACTCATGGGTTACAGGTCACATCAGGCCTGCAAGTAATATTATACTAGCTTGCAAAGTGATGTATAGCTCCTATTGGGATTCAGCCAGAGTTATGATATCCAACAGTTGGAATTTGTATTCACCCACAACCTGCATCCTGAATGACTGCCGGGGTTAGGAGCATTGGTAAAGGAGACTACCTAAACCCCTAAAACTCATCTCTGGACCTCAGAGCCAGTTCCACTGCATTTTTCAATGTTCCCCTCTAATCAGGGACTGATCCATACCTGGGACACCAGGTGTGTGCAATTCATTATCAGGTAGAACAGACAACCAGCAGGCTCCGGACCTCGTAGGGTAAGAATTGAGTACTCCTGACCTAAACCATATGAACTGTAACAGGTGGAATAAATACAATTTTACCTGATTGGATTAGTTTAGAAACATGTCATCTTAAGTCTTATTACATAGAGCCGGGAAGAACTATTGGACATAAGAGCAACGTCAACTTACCAACATTACAACGGAGAAGGGGCAGACGGAGCGGTCTTCTGGTCAGGCTTCGTAAACGGGCACATCGCTCACCGCTCCCGAGTATACTACTCGCCAATGTCCAGTCTCTCGACAACAAGGTAGACGAAATTTGAGCAAGGGTTGCCTTCCAGAGAGACATCAGAGATTGTAACATTCTCTGTTTCACGGAAACATGGCTCTCTCGAGATAAGTTGTCGGAATCGGTTCAGCCACCGGGCTTCTCCATGCATCGCTCCGACAGAGATAAACACCTCTCTGGGAAGAGGAAGGGTTAGGGTGTATGCTTTATGATTAACAATTATTGGCGCAATCATAACAACATGCAGGAACTCAAGTCCTTCTGTTCACCCGACCTAGATTTTCTTACAATCAAATGTTGGCCATTCTACGTACCAAGAGAATTCTCGTCAGTTATAGTTACAGCTGCGAACATCCCCCCTCAAGCGAACACCAAGACAGCCCTCAAGGAACTTCACTGGACAATATGCAAACTGGAAACTATATATCTGGAGCCTGCATTTATTGTATCTGGGGATATTTAACAAAGTAAATTTGAGAACAATGCTACCTAAAATGTATCAGCATATTGATTGCATGACACGTATGGCTAATACTCTTGACCACTGCTACTCTAACTTCTGTGATGCATACAAAGCCCTCCCCCGCCCTCCCTTCAGCAAATCCGACCACGACGCCATCTTGCTCGTCCCGGCTTACAGGCAGAAACTCAAACAGTATGTACCAGTGACGAGAACCATTCAACACTGGTCTGAAAAAATCGGAAGCCACGCTCCAAGATTGTTTTGATCACGCGGACTGGAATATGTTCCGGTGTCTGGGATTATGTCTGAATATAAACAGTGTAGTTAATCCCTCCGCAAGGCAATCAAACAAGTGTAATGCCGGTACAGGGACAAGGTGGAGTCTCAATTCAACGGCTCAGACACGAGACGTATGTGGAAGGGTCTAGAAGAAATCAAAGACTACAAAAACAAAAACAGCCACGTCACGGATACCAACGGCACGCTTCCAGACAAACTAAATACCTTCTTTGCCCGCTTTGAGGACAATACAGTGCCACCGTCTCGGCTCGCTAACAAAGTCTGCGGCACTCCCTCTCCTTCTCAGTGGCTGAAGTGAGTAAAACATTTAAACATGTTAACCCTCGCAGGCTGCTGGCCCAGACGGCATCCCTAGCCGTGTCCTCAGAGCATGCGTAGACCAGCTGGCTGGTGTGTTTACAGACATGAAGGTAGGAAACAGCATCTCCACCTTGCTGACCCTCAACACTGGGGCCCCACAAGGGTGTGTGCTCAGCCCTCTCCTGTACTCCCTGTTCACCCACGACTGTGTGGCCACGCACGCCTCCAACTCAATCATCAAGTAGGCAGACGACACAACAGTAGTGGGCTTGATAACCAACCACGACGAAACAGCCTACAGGAAGAGGTGAGGGTACTCGGAGTATGGTGTCAGGGAAACAACCTCTCACTCAACGTCAACAAAACAAAGGAGATGATCGTGGACTTCAGGAAACAGCATAGAGAGCAACCCCCTATCCACACCGAAGGGACAGCAGTGGAGAAGGTGGAAAGTTTTAAGTTCCTGGGCGTACACATCACATACAAACTGAAATGGTCCACCAACACAGACAGTGTAGTGAAGAAGGCGCAACAGTGCCTCTTCAACCTCAGGATGCTGAAGAAATTTGGCCTGTCACCCAAAACCCTGATGAACTTTTACATGTGCACAATTGAGAGCATCCTGTCAGGCTGTATCACCGCCTGGTACGGCAACTGCACCACCCTCAACCGCAAGGCTCTCCAGAGGGTGGTGCGGTCTGCACAACGCATCACTGGGGGCAAACTACCTGCCCTCCATGACACCTACAACACCTGATGTCACAGGAAGGCCAAAAAGATCATCAAGGACAACAACTACCCGAGCCACTGCCTGTTCACACACAGCGAGGTCAGTACAGGTGCATCAAAGCTGGGACTGAGAGATTGAAAAACAGCTTCTATCTCAAGGCCATCAGACTGTTAAATAGCCATCACTAACTCAGAGAGGCTGCTGCCTACACTGAGACCCAATCACTGGACACTTTAATAAATGGATCACTAGTCACTTTAAACAATGCCACTTTAAGTAATGCCACTTTAATAATGTTTACATATCTTACATTACTCATATCACATGTAAATACTGTATTTTATACTATCTACTGCACCTTGCCTATGCCGCTCGGCCATCGATCATCCATATATTTATATATACATATTTTCATTCACCCCTTTAGATTTGTGTGCATTAGGTAGTTGGTGAGAAATTGTTAGATTACTTGTTAGATTTGTGTGTAGTAGGTAGTTGTTGGGAATTGTTAGATATTACTTGTTAGATATTACTGCACTGTTGGAACTAGAAGCACAAGCATTTCACTACACTCACATTACATAACCATGTGTATGTGACCAATTCGATTTGATTTTGTATGTTATTTATCATGGTGTAGCATAAGATTAATAAATTAATTCATGGAAATGGAAAAAACAAAGACAATCATAAAAAATCCGCAAATGTTTTACTCTCTCACTGGCTAATTTGCTGTGTTCAGGTTCAGAAGGCTTCTACGTAGAACCTTCTTGTCTTCCAAAGAATATTTCTTACCTTCCAAAGAATCCTCAAATATTTTTTCCCCCACAAAAACAGTTCTTAGGATGTTAAAGGTTCTAGGTAGAATCCTTTGCCTTACAAAGAACCCTCATCTTCCAAAAATAGTTATTCAGATGAAGACGGTTCTTGGTTAGAACCCGTATCCTCCACAAAGAACCCTTTTGTAACTATTTTTTCCCCTAAGAATCTACCACCGCCACCTCGACCACCCCACATGCACTAGAGATGAGCAATGAGCCGGCTGGAGTTTGGATTTTTTTGACTTTCTGCGTACTCCACATATTACTCTTCTCGTGTCCGCTTGAGCGAGCATACTTTTACATTTGGTAGCTGTACCTCAACATTTCTTCCTTTTGCTCGCTCTACTGTTCGATTTCCTTTTCAAGCAAAACATAACAAAAATGTTTTTGATAAACCCGATGTCTGAATTTCACAATGAATGATGAGATAAGACATCTACTATCTGGCAAGTAAGGTTTGATTATGTAAGAGAGAATCCAACAAACTACACCTGCACATGCTGTGTTTGATATAATCGTATGTTACACTGCATTGCATTTGAGCTACAAACGTAGCTCAGCCACAAGGGTAAAAGTATCTAAAATTATTCTCACAAATTGAAATGGCATAGTTCTGTCAGTCTTGATTAGTGTAGTAGTACAGGTTGCTAGCTTACTGGATATATGATATGAGATAAAACAATGTTATTAGCATGGAAATGAACTTGAAAGGAGTAGAATATAAAACTGAAGTTACAGCACTATACGGGTCACACACAAGATGACAGATACTGTTTTCATTCAAATGAATAAAACGGTTTTCAGAAATTTAGAATTATATTGTTGTCACTCCATAGATAGCTGGTGGTGGGGCTTCAGTGTACTGCCAAGTCACAGAGTCTGCATCCCAAATGGCAATCTACACTCTTAGCGGAAAAAAGGTGCTATCTAGAACCTAAAAGGGTTATTTGACTGTCCCCATAGGGGAACCCTTTGAAGAACACTTTTGGTTCCAGGTAGAATCCTACATGAAACTCAAAAAGGTCCTAGCTGGAACAAAAAGTGTTCTCCTTTTTTTTTGTGCGTATTCCCATGCGTCTCTGGTCAAAAGTAGTGCACAATAAAGGGAACGGGATGGAATTTGGGCTGCGTACTACAGATACAGGGCAAGGACGTATCCATCCATTCTATTTTGACAATGATCTCATAATAAAATAATACACTTTTTTCCATTCGCCGAAGAAGAAGGGAGAGCTGGAAATGACATTTAATTACAGAGAGCAAAATAAAGCCCCAAGGAAAAGAGATAAACCGGTTGGGGAAAAAAGAGAAAGAAAGAGAGAAGGCAGTAAACGCGATTTGGCAGTCTAGTGGTGTTGCTGGATTATCATGAAAATGAAAGCGACTGAGTCAGGGAGTATCAGTCAGCAGGGAAATGGAGCTGTGGCAGATAACACATAACCACAGTAAGGGGGGGGGGGGGGGACAGAACGAATGAGAGGAGTGTGGGGAATGAGAGAGAGAGAGAGAGTGGGAGAGAGAGAAATAGATGGAAGAGAGGGAGAGAGAGAGAGAGGTGGAAGAGAGAGGAGTGTAAGGAAGAAAGAGTAGAAAGGGAGAGAGAGAGAGGTCTAATAAGACATACAAGAGAATATCAAGGGAGATTGCGAGAAAGAAAAGAGAAAGAAAGGCCAAATAAAAACAATACATGACACAAAGAGAGATTAGGAGAGCATAATAACAGAGAAATGAGGATCTCTTCACCCAATAATGAATAATCTTACTGTGGCTTCTACAGCAGTAATATCTCAAATGCAATTTTAAGGTAGTTCTGGGACTGTGATTTTGGCTGGAGGACTGATAGGCGTAGTCAACAATAATTTATCTGTAAATCATGATAGAATCATTTTAAAAACAACTGCTCGATCATTAGGTATAATGGCTGGTTGATTCGAAACACACCGGGTACTTTACATCACTGGAATGAGGAACCAATGAGACACAGTAGCCTGCTATTTACATATTTCATTGTTGCTTGCATCTGTATAGACGAGCCAGATTGTTTGTTTAAGGCTTTCCGTGCCTGCCTTCACACAGTTATGTACTGTATAAACATGAATTTGAAACAAATAATACATGTAATCGTGTAAATGAATGAATGAATGAGAACAATAAAGCATGTCATCATGCCTGTACAGTAAGATTGAAACCTTCCTTTCCATTGCTACTATTCTCTTAGTAGACTCTGGTTTAACGGTAACGTGCAGCATGTGTTGCAGAGTACAATATGAGCGTTGCGCTGAGGCTTCAACAAGAGAGAAAAATAAATCAGGACCCGGGGTACGAGTATGAGCTATAAAATATTCAAAAAAGTTTATGGATAGACAGATGATGTCAATGACTGAGCTCGGTAAAGTAAAAAAAGCAGGGTTTGTTAGAATAACAATCCCTTCAAAATGAATGAATGCATGGTATTGGCTGCATCCCAAATGGCACCCTATTCCCTATAGTGCACTACTTTTTTTACCAGGGCCCATAGGGGAATAGGGTGCCATTTAGTACATAGCCATTTGGGATGCAAGTCTTCTCTTCCTTAGAAAGCCAACGGGATCCAAGACACACACACCTAACTCAGAGAGAGAAGACAAAGCTATAACTCCTGTACTGTATTTCTTGTGGCTGACTTGGCCTGTGTTGTGTTTTGGCATTGAGTCAGGAGATAGATATACAGTGTAGACTAAAGGTCTCTCTCTAATAGGGCTGCAGGGTTAGTAGACAATTTCCTAGAGCTCTCCTCCTCTTTATACCTTTATACCTACAGTTAACCACTGCCTCCTAATCTCCAAACTGGAGGCACTGGGGTTAACACTATCCCTCTAGGCTGGGTAAAGTCCTATTTATTAGGAAGGGAGGAAGTGGTAGAGGTTAATGGTTCACTGTCTCAGGCAAAACCAATGAGTTGTGGCGTTCCGCAGGGGAGCGTGCTTGGGCCTCTGCTGTTTTTATTGTATATTAACGATATGAAAGATGCTTGTTCATGCCGTCTTTTTCTTTATGCGGATGACTCTACACTTCTGGTGTCTCACAAAAGTAAAACTATGTTGGAGAGCACACTTAGCACAGAGCTTACTAACATTAGCAAATGGCTTGGAGATAATAAGCTATCTCTGCACTTAGGGAAAACTGAAGCAATTATTTTTGGATCCAGACCTAAATTGTGTAGGTTGTCTGAAATCAGAATGGAGTTAGGGGGTGAGGTGCTGACTTCTAAAACCTCTGTTAGCTACTTGGGATGTATCCTTGATGGAAGCTTGGGAGGTGTGAGCATGGCCAATAAGGTGCTAGGAAAGGTTAATGATGGACTAAGTTTTTGGCTAGAAAGTCCAAGCTGCTCAATAAGGACTCTATGAAAGTGCTAGCTACTGCCCTCATTCAATGCAATTTTGACTATGCTAGTACTTCCTGGTTTGGGGGCTTATCTACATTTTTGAAGGGGAAGCTCCAGATAGCCCAGAATAAGCTGATCATGGTAGTATTGAAGGTGAGTCCACGTACTCACATAGGCAGGAGCTGCTTTCAGGAACTAAACTGGCTGCCTGTTGAGGCTAGGGTGTCCCAGATTAGACTAGGTTTGGCTTACAGGAGTATTTATGGTCCTGCGCCCAGATATCAAAGTGATTACTTTCCTCGTGTTAGGGATGCACACAATCACAGCACCAGATCAGGTGTTGCTGATGTGTGCTTATACAGGTTCAGAAGTAATGCTGGGAAAGGTACTTTCTTGTATACTGGAGCCTCAGAATGGAATGAGTTGCCTCTGCCCATAAAATCAATGTCCTCTCTGGGCAGCTTTAAAAATAAAGTAAAAATATGTTTGATGTCCTCTGTGCCCATATGAATAACCCCTATGATGTAACAGGAATGACGAGATAGATGTTCTTCTTCTCTGTTTTTGTTTTATTATTTCATTGCCAGACTGTGTTTGATCTTGTCTAGCCATCTTGTCTCAGGAGGACCACAATGGAAATAAGTCCCAGACTTTATTGTGTGTTATCATCTATGATTTTATTCATGTGCATGTATGGCGTTTTCAAGTTTATGTGTGCTTGTTTTTTAAAATGGTTGAATTAATAAACTAAACTAACACAAACTTTATACCTTCACAGAACAGCGCAAACTGACTCTAACCAGAACAGAACGAGGAGTGGGAGGCCTAGAAGACAACAGTTTTCAGCTGTGCTAACATAATTCCAAAGGGTTTTCTAATGATCAATTAGCCTTTAAAATTATAAACTTGGATTAGCTAACACAATGTGCCATTGGAACACAGGAGTGATGGTTGCTGATAATGGGCCTCTGTGCGCCTATGTAGATATTCCATTAAAAATCAGCTTATTCCATCTACAATAGTCATTTACAACATTAACAATGTCTACACTGTATTTCTGATCAATTTGATGTTATTTTAATGGACAAAAAATGTGCTTTTCTTTCAAAAACAAAGACATTTTTTTGTTGTTTTTTTGTTGTTGTGTATTTTCACCCCTTTTTACTCCCCAATTTCGTGGTATCCAATTGGTAGTAGTTACAGTCTTGTCTCATCGCTGCAACTCCCGTATGGACTCGGGAGAGGCGAAGGTTGAGAGCCATGCGTCCTACGAAACACAACCCAACCCTGCCGCACTGCTTCTTGACACAATGCCCATCCAACCCGGAAGCCAGCCCCACCAATGTGTCGGAGGAAACACTCTACACCAGGCGGGCGTGCACTGCGCCCGGCCCGCCACAGGAGTCGCTAGTGCGTGATGAGACAAGGATATCCCTGCCGGCCAAACCCCCCCCTAACCCGGACGACGCTGGGCCAATTGTGCGCCGCCCCACGGGCCTCCCGGTCGCGGCCAGCTGCGACAGAGCCTGGACTCGAACCCAGAATCTCTAGTGGCCTTAGACCACCGCGCCACTCATGAGGCCCCTACAAGGACATTTCTAAGTGACCTCAAACTATTGAACGGTAGTGTATACTATACTGTAGTAATTACTGTAGTGTTTTTGTAGACTGTATAATTATGTAGTACCTCCATACGCAATTGGAAAATCTCTGCCCCGTGCAAAATGCAACATGTTCTCTCCTCCAACAAGAGGGGTGTGAAAAGTTTGGGGTCGCATGGTTTGTAAGGTGGGGGTTTGCTATTACACCGATAAATGACATTATCCATCCGGACCTTAATTAACCACCTAGGAAATGTGTGTGACCGGACCTTCTCAAATAGTACTACAAATAGACTGAGTACCCCTGCAGTCGTATTTACTGTAGTGTTTTTGCATATTGTAGTACAGTACACTGTAGTAGTTACTGTAGTGTTTTTGCGTATTGTAGTACAGTACACTGTAGTAGTTACTGTCGTGTTTTTGGGGACATTACTGTAGTATTTGTTAAAGTGTTTTTGTTTTATTAACTTCAACAAAAAAGTGGGGGGCTTTCTCCTTTAGGAAACCTACTGGAGAAATACTAAAAGAGCAAATTTCCCATAACCTGTAGGAAGGTCGGACTGGGTTCTGAACAGAGAGTTCAGAGCTCCTGCTCTTTTTATAACCATAGGGAACACACTGAATGGTCTATACTTGCCATGTTGCTTTCTAATTTACAGGTGGCACAAATTGGGATACAAGGGAGGGGAATGGGCAATGGTATTTGCAAATTAAATACTGTAGTATTTACAATAGTTAAAAAAAATTGTCTTTTAGCGGACGGTAGTGTTCTTTCTGACATTACTTTGGTATTTACTATAGTGTTGTTGTGTGAACATTACTTTGGTATTTACTATAGTGTTGTTGTGTGAACATTACTTTGGTATTTACTATAGTGTTGTTGTGTGGATAATACTTTAGTATTTACTATAGTATTCTAGAGTATGCTACACAATTCTGTACGAAGTACTACCCATGATCAAGGGATACTACAATATGTATTCTACAGTATACTACAGTATACTACAGTTTACTACAGCATTCTATAGTAAGTACTCTATAGTCAACTTTTAGTATTTTTTTTATTACCTCATCAATCAACACAGTAACTCTTCCATCTAGAGATAAGGTCTTCATAATAGGTTTTGGGGTAATTCAGCATTTCTCTGTGCGTGTGTGTTCTCAAGGTTTCAGCATTCCTTCCAACATAATTATAACTCTAACAGAGAGACAGGTGATGATGATGCTAGAATGCGTTCTTCTACAGTGTGAGTGTGACTGTGCATGATGTGGAAGAGCCAAAGCCATCGGAACCTCCTTTCTTTCTTTCTTTCTTTCTTTCTTTCTTTCTTTCTTTCTTTCTTTCTTTCTTTCTTTCTTTCTTTCTTTCTTTCTGGAGTAACTTCAGTGACTGATAGATCAGCGAGAAGTAAGCAATCTTCCTTCTATCTCTCTCTCTCTCAGATCAGCATATCTATCTCTCAGATCAGCATGCCCTGCTCGGGTGGCCGTTGGGTGGGTGGACTACGATGTTGTCACTGATGCCGCTCCACCTTGATCAATCACACTGTTTTCAGAGTAGAGAGAGGGAGAGAGGGAGGAGGAGAAGCAAAGGTAGAGAAAGGGAGGTAGAGAGAGAGAGAGAGGCACAGAGCGAGAGAAAGAGAGAGAGAGAGAGGCAGAGAGAGGGAGGTAGTGAGAGGTGGAGGGCATCTCTTTTGCATGCCGGATGGCAGGCAATGCATCAAAAGATGACAGTTTTCCCATTCTTCTTTAAATAAGAGTAGCAAGACTCCTGGCTGTGCTTTAAGTTTAATCATTCATCTAAATAAGTTGCACAGAGAAACTCTCGGAGTTGGAGGCTAGAAGCCGGGCGCTAGGCGGAGGGGGGAGAGCTAGGCAGCCTCCCAGGGGGCGAAAAAGGCAAAGCGGAATAAGAACCGACGTCGCGCTGCTGAATTTCTCATTTGTAAACGTGTAAACATATATTTGACTCAGATTGCCGACGCCAAACCGTGCCCCCTTCGCAGATGTATGTATTGGTTGAGTTCATGGCAGTTAAAGGAGGAGAGGAGGGAGGAGAGCGAGAGGCAGAGGAAGAGAGATATAGTGAGAGAAAGAGAGGCAGATAGGAGAGAGGGCGCGTATGGTGGCAGAATGAGAGACGGGACTCGTTGACGCGTCGTTGCGTTGAGGCGCTAAGTGACAGTGATTGATGCTCTCTGTGTTCTCAACTTATCAAGCCGTATAAGCAACGACGCTGCAACTCCATAAGAGATAAATAGCAGAAATATACTGTATATCAGCGATGAATAAAGAAGAAAATAAACACCAGGGATGGGGGTAAACCAGAGAGACCTATCTACATAATGAATAGAAAAATAGGGGAATGGGGGGAGAGGGAGGGAGAGAGGGGTAGTGGGGGGGAAAGACGAAAGAAGGAGAGGGGGAGGAGCAGAGGGGGAGATGAGAGGGGGGAGAAGGGGAGGAAAGGGAGAAGGGGAGAGAGTGAGGGAGAGAAAAGGAGGTGGAGAAATGGAAGAGAAGAAGAGAGAAGTCCCAGCGGGAGAGGGGACGATGAGGGAATGGCGCGGAGCAGGTTGGGGGGGAGACATCAGCGGGATTGGGATTGGGATGCCGGGAAGACATGGGCCTTGCTTCTGACAACGCAGACAAGCAAGTCACCCAGGCGGCAAAATAAAGGCTGTGTCCCAAATGGCACTCTATTCCCTACATAGTGCACTAATTTTGACCAGGGTAGGGAATAGGGTGCCGTTTGGGCTGCAAGCAAAGCCTGGTCTGCCTGTGATTTGTTTCCCCAGCTCATCAGTGGGAAAGCTGGATGACGGATGGACTGGCGCTGGGTGCTCTGCGGTCTGCCCAAAGTGTCAAAGTTACTCGCACTAATAAAGACCCACTTTTCTTTTTGTCGCCCTTCCTCCCTTCATTCTCCCTACTGCACGGTCGGTCGAGGCTTCCTCCTTTTTCTTGTTCTTTCCCATTTTTCTCCATCTCCCTCTGTTCCTTCCCCCAATGCATTGCCAGAGCTGTGCGATCTGGTCTTCGCCTTCCAATTCCTCACAGAGCAAAGTGGGTATCAAAGGAATTGGAGTGGTTTGTAAGGCAGGCAGGAGCGCTAGGCGGGATGTAATTGGCTGATTAGAAAATGATGAAAAGACTAAACGTTTCATGTCTGTCTTCCTCCTGCGAGCTGTTCTCTCTGTGTTTCAGAAGGTTTTCTCTTTTCCTCTCTCTGACCTTCTCGCTCTCTCTCGTTCTCTCTCGCTAGCTGGCTCCCTTTCCTTCTCTCTCTCCCTCCCTCTCTCTCTTCCCCACTCTCTCTCTTGTCCCTCTCTCTCCCTCTCCCCTCTCTCTCTCTCTCTCTCTCTCTCTCTCTCTTTGACTTATTATTTTTCGCTGGCTCAGAAATGGAGAGATGGCTGATGATGGTTAGTTGGAGCTGAGGCAATGGATGGTGCTTATGAATATGTCCCTGATTCCCCTCTGTGCTGATCTGGCCGATCTATGGGCACACACAATCATTACCCTATCACCTACTAAACTACAGCAGAGGAGCACAATTCCTTTGGCAAAGGCTCGGGTTTCAGATGGGGCCAGAAAATGGTACACGAATGTCAACAATTTGTTACTATTAGATATCTAAATAGTGTAATATCCTTTGCAAATAACAGCAATCACTGTAGCTACCACTTTCAGTTATTATCCCAACGCTTTCCCGTGGTCTGGAATCTGAGCTGAATACACAGCGCAGTGCTTTCTGCGCAGTGAGGTCTTCCTCTCACGCATTTTTGGGATGCTTTTACTTTACCACCGAATGTCCGGCTGTATGAAACACTGTTGTCTGTCCAAGGACATAGCATAGGGACCCCTTACCGGGCTCTCAACAGTCCACACCATCTGGACATAAAGGCAGTAGTGCTGACCACATCTCTTCTCCTACTGCTCTCCTCTCTCCTGGAGAGAAACTGCTAGATGTGGAGATGTGGATCAGACGTGGGTTCAAATACTATGTGATACTATTCAACAACTTTCAAACAGTACATTTGCTCTAGCCTGCCTGGAGTGCCAGATGGGCAGGGAGTTTGTGGTTTGCCATTTTGGGACTATACTATTGGTTACATTGTATCCAGGCGATCGAAATAAAGCTCTGATAAAATATGAAATGATGTGAGATCTGAATGTGGGGTAGCTGATGTGGGTTAGCTACAGAACAGGCTAATCGATCCAGTGTAGCTCGATCGTTCTCCTGGGATGAGAGTGGTGCATCCACAGAGGAGTTGGATTGGGAGTGAGGGCGTGTATGTGAGGGCGTGAGAGAGATGTGATGTATGTCAGTGTCTTTACTCCTCCAGAACTGGCCTGAGAGGGAGAGAGTGAGAGACGTAGAGTGAGGGAGATCCCTCCATCCGCTCCCGAGACTGACCGGGCACTTCTTCCATCACCAGTCCACTTGGTTTCATTCTCACAAGTCCAATATGTGAACAGATGTGAACAGAGAAAACGTGAATGTGACAGTAGGTAGCCTAGCGGCAAGTAACATGTTGTGTTGCACATCGGAGGACACCTACGGTAATGACATACGGTAATCGGAATGAATGGATTCAGGAATTAAAGTGGACCTGACGGCGTTTTAGCAACATGAAATCTAATTCAAATCTGTTCATATACACCCACAGGAAGACTATGACACCTTTTTTTCACTCATTTTCTGACAAGCAAGCACTTAGATTTGGTCATTTTTACGCCTTCATAAATGCATAGAATGTTTGGGAATTATGTAGAGTAAGGCATTTGTGGAAATTCTATTGCGATATAGAGTGGGAAAGCGACCGTGCATTTGGACAATTAATAGACACTGCCGTAAATAAAACCCATCTGTCTCGTCCAGGACCAGAGTCTATGCAGACCGGTGCGCCATAGCCAATCAGAGCTACATTGGGCCTTTATGCAAATAAGCTTTTGGCCACAAAGGCCTGCCACCATTCACTTTGAACCGGACTGTGTGTTTACAGGCAGTTGCAACAGCGCGAATTTAGAGCATTAGGACACGTTCACCAACAGCCGTAAAATACACCCGAATGGATTTCGGCAAATATGTAAACACCATGGGATTCCTCTTACATTTGTGAAATATACTGTCCTGTTGATCAAACAACCATGAGAAGGTAGGCTCGCTCCCCCTCAGTTATTCACGTCAACAACAACAAGATCAACAACGAATGCTAGCCAGAGCGAGGTGAGCTCAAATCTAACGAGGGAACATTAGATAAACCCTCTCAAACTTTTTCAGCTAGCTGGCCGTCAAATTGCACTGATAAACAATGGGGAATAGTAGCCTGCTCGTCCTTCTGCAGCTTCCCTGCAAATGCATGCTTGTCCCAACCCACGTTCTGACAACTGAATGGGAACCCGCCTGCCCATTTGATCGACGCTAAATACATTTGACTGACAACTAAGTGTGGGTTCATAAATTGCCTTCAGTGTGTCAGAGTGTGCTCGGGGTGGTTCGTCAATGACGAGCCCTGTCAGATTGTGTTTTTGTAAATTCAGAGCGGTTCACTCTCTGAGCATTCTGAGCGCACACTGCACTATTTACACTGGAAGATCTGGCCCGAGGAGTAGGGTTGATTCTAGTGTTCCACACAACTGCAGTCAAGCAGTTGGCTAAAGTTGGCTAGCTTGCTACCTACTTCCAGACACAAATGAGAGAACATCTTACTCTGACCATTTTACTCACCCTAGCAGAGCTGGTTAGGCTGTTCACATGTTATCTAGAGCGTTAATGACTAACTGTGCGGCTAGCAACAATTTAACAAACTTTTTCTTGCTGACTTTTACTTACACATGTCATATTCAGCTTGTGTTGCGCATTTTGGAAATGAATCAATTTTTCTGCTCTCTGGCACAGTCAGATGAGAGTGCTCTAAAATCGGAGTAGATACACACACGCACACACTCTCACCCAGAGGTGTCATTCCATAGGGGGAATAAAGGGCACGTGCCCCCTCAGAGGGGGAACACTGACTGGACAAGGCAACGAGTCCCCTCCCCTCATTCTCCTAAGTAAGAACAGAAGTCCGATAGAAAAAGTATCCCGATTGGGTTTTAAACAGTTACATGTCATAAAGTATCGACACATAAATAAATACATTTAAAAAATATTTCCTTTGTTTCAACTATATTGTGCAAATATAACATAAGTTAATTTGTTGTATTCAGAGGGTGAACAATGTATACAACGTCTGTTTCCTATTTGGACATTTAAGCAACTTTTGGAACAATCTTATGGGGTTTTTACAGGGGTTTCTGTTAGGATGTTTGCAGCCTCCATATGTTTGCAGTAAGTAGCCTATTATCGTTTCCCATTGCTGGATCTTGGCTCTCTCCTTTTCATGAGGTTCTTCAGAAAGTTTCCTATTTTGGCCAACAGGAGCAGACACCACAGGCTCCAAACTGTCGAAGGGATACATAACCAAAAACTCCGTGACACGCAAGAGCTCAAAGTATGACGCTAGGTAGTCAGCACGCGAACAGCTGTGAATGACACGCGCATGAAAAAATATGATCATATACTATGGTATGAATACTAAAGTATTCCCACTGTAGTATTTACTGTGGTATATTGTAGTATTTACAGTTACCTATAGAATAAATAACATAGTCAAATAAAACTGTAGTGTATACTTCAGTATTCACTGTAGCGTTTTTGTATACTATATACATATACATATATAGTATACTATATGTTAAGGTTTTATTATTGTCAACATAGAAATTGAGGCTTTCTCCTTCAGGAAACCTACTTCTATTAACACAACAACTTTCCATAACCTGTGGGCAGGTAAGACTGATAGTTCAGCACTTCAGCTCTTCTCTATTATCTGTAGGGAACATAATACATGGTCTATACTTGACATGTAGGTTTGTTACTTATGGGTGGCACAAATTGCAATACGCGGGAGGGGAATGTGCAGGGTATTTGCAAATTAAATACTGTAGTATTTACATGTATTATATTTACAGTACCTTCATAAAGTATTCACATCCCTTGACTTACTCCACATTGTGTTGTGTTACAGCCTGAATTAAAAATGGATTTAATATGTGAATCACTTTTGGCAGCAGTTACAGCTGTGAGTCTTTCTGGGTACGTCTCTAAGAACTTTGCAAACCTGGATTGTACAATATTTGCACAATATTTTTCAATTCTTCAAGCTCTGTCAAGTTGGTTGCTGATAATTGCAAGACAGTCATTTTCAAGTCTTGCCATAGATGTTTAAGCCGATTTAGGTCAAAACTGTAACTAGGCCACTCAGGAACATTCAATGTCGTCTTGGTAAGCAACTCCACTGTATATTTGTCTTTGTCTTTTAGGTTATTGTCCTGCTGAAAGGTTAATTTGTCTCCCAGTGCCTGTTGGAAAGCAGACTGTACCAGGATTTTGCCTGTGCATAGATTCATTCCTTTTCATTTTATCCTAAAAAACTCCCTAGTCCTTGCCGATGACAAGCATAACCATAACATGATCAACTCAAATCAAATTGTATTGGTCACATACACATGGTTAGCAGATGTTATTCCGAGTGTAGCGAAATGCTTGTGCTTCTAGTTCCGACAGTGCAGCAATATCTAACAAGTAATTTCTAGCAATTCCACAACAAATAACTAATGCACACAAATCTAAGTAAAGGAATGGAATAAGACTATATAAATACAGTGGGGAGAACAAGTATTTGATACACTGCCGATTTTGCAGGTTGTCCTACTTACAAAGCATGTAGAGGTCTGTAATTTGTATCATAGGTACACTTCAACTGTGAGAGACGGAATCTAAAACAAAAATCCAGAAAATCACACTGTATGATTTTTAAGTAATTAATTTGCATTTTATTGCATGACATAAGTAGGCCAAATTTTTATTCTGTACAAGCTTCCTTCTTTTCACTCTGTGATTTAGGTTAGCATTGTGGAGTAACTACATTGTGGTTAATCCATCCTGTTTTCTCCTATCACAGCCATTAAACTCTGTAACTGTTTTAAAGTCACCATTGGCCTCATGATGAAATCCCTGAGTGGTTTCCTTCCTTCCTAACTGAGTTCCTTCCTTCCTAACTGAGTTAGGAAGGAAGCCTGTATCGTTGTAGTGACTGGGTGTATTGATACAGCATCCATTGAGTAATTAATAACTACACCATGCTCAAAGGGATATTCAATGTCTGTTTATTTTTTTATCCATCTGCCAATAGGTGCACTTCTATGCGAGGCATTGGAAAACCTCCCTGGTCTTTGTGTTTTAATCTGTTTGAAATTCACTGCTCAACTGAGGGACCTTACAGATACAGTGCATTCAGAGAGTATTCAGACCCCACATTATATTACGTTACAGCCTTATTCTAGAATGGATTACATTATTTTTCCGCCTAATCAATCTACACACGATACCACATAATGACAAAGCAAAAACTGTTTTCCATGTGCTCGCCAGAGGTAGCCTGACTGCCATTAGGTACCGAGATGAGATCCTCAGAGCCCTTGTGAGACCATATGCTGACACATGCACATTTGTGGCCTGCTGGAGGTCATTTTGCAGGGCGCTGGCAGTGCACCTCCTTGCACAAAGGCGGAGGTAGCGGTCCTTCTGCTGGGTTGTTGCCCTCCTACGGCCTCCTCCACGTCTCCTGATGTACTGGCCTGTCTCCTGGTAGCGCCTCCATGCTCTGGACACTACGCTGACAGACACAGCAAACCTTCTTGCCACAGCTCGCATTGATGTGCCATCCTGGATGAGCTGCACTACCTGAGCCACTTGTGTGGGTTGTAGACTCTGTCTCATGCTACCACTAGAGTGAGAGCACCAACAGCATTCAAAAGTGACCAGAACATCAGCCAGGAAGCATAGGAACGGAGAAGTGGTCTGTGGTCACCACCTGCAGAAACACTCCTTTATTGGGGGTGTCTTGCTAATTGCCTATAATTTCCACCTTTTGTCTATTCCATTTGCACAACAGCATGTGAAATTTATTGTCAATCAGTGTTGCTTCCTAAGTGGACAGTTTGATTTCACAGAAGTGTGATTGACTTGGAGTTACATTGTGTTGTTTAAGTGTTCCGTTTATTTTTTTGAGCAGTGTATTACAGCATTGTTGACTACTTTTTTCTGATTGGCTAGAAGGGCATTCTAGAATGGACATTGAATAATGGGACAGTTGGAAAAGACATCGGGACAGTTGGAAAAGATATCGGGACACCTTGCAATCGTGAAATATGCGCCTACACATGTAGACCGTACTTGCTACAAGGCTACAGAAAGCTAAACCAACAACCACACGAAACTAAATTGGTTACATTGTAATCACAGGTCCAACGGGGGAAAAATTTATTTATTTTATTTATTTTATAAATTTACTTATTTTATTGGAGCATATGATGACCTAACGTGGTGAGTGATGAACATGGATTTCTCCGGTCCCTACGTTGCCTAGTATTTGAAATGCAATGTGATCTCCTCGTAATTAAACAGTGTCGAGTGTCCTGACGAGAAGGCAAACTTTTCTAGCTACGCCAGGGCAAAATCGGGCATCATCAGCTCATTGTTATGGATGTGTCCAAATGAATGTCAATAGAAAACAGCTTAAATAATCGCAAATGCAGCTACTTTGCTGTTGATTTGACTGCAGAGGTCATGACTGTGTTAGCCATAGCTAGTTGGCTAGCTAGCAAGCAACGGACAATATTGTTGCCAGCAAGCATGGCAACGGAACATATAGAACACACAGTGCATTCAGAAAGTATTCAGACCCCTTTACTTTTCCCACATATTTTTTCATTACAGCCTTATTCTGAAATGTATGAAATTGTGTTTTTTCGCCCCTCAATCTACACACAATACGTGACTCAGTTTGGCAAAGCAAAAACAGTTTTTCAGAAATATTTGCAAATGTATGAAAAAAAATAATAAAATGATATCACATTTACATAAATATTCAGACCCTTTACTCAGTACTTTGTAAAGCACCTTTGGCAGTGATTAAAGCCTTGAGTCTTCTTGGGTATAACGCTACAAGCTTGGCACACCTGTATTTGGGGAGTTTCTCCCATTCTCTGCAGATCCTCTCAAGCTCTGTCAGGTTGGATAGGGAGAGTCGCTGCACAGCTATTTTCAGGTCTCTCCAGAGATGTTCGATTGGGTTCAAGTCCGGGCACTGGCTGGGCCACTCAAGGACAATCAGAGACTTGTCCTGAAGCCACTACTGCATTGTCTTTTCTGTGTGCTTAGGGTCGTTGTCCTGTTGGAAGGTGAACCTTCGCCCCCAGGTCCTAAGCGCTCTGGAGCAGGTTTTCATCAAGGATCTCTCTGTACTTTGCTCTGTTCATCTTACCCTCAATCCTGACCAGTCTCCCAGTCCCTGCCGCTGAAAACATCCACACAGCATGATGCTGCTCATTTTTACAGGGCGGCCAGCTCTAGGAAGTCTTGGTGGTTCCAAACTTCTTCCATTTATGAAAGGGAAAGGAAAGGGGGATACCTGATGGAGGCCAATGTGTTCTTGGGGACCTTCAATGCTGCATAAATCTGTGCCTTAACATAATCCTGTCTCGGAGCTCTATGGACAATTCCTTCGACCTCATGGCTTGGTTTTTGCTCTGACGTGCACTCTCAACTGTGGGACCTTATATAGACAGGTGTGTGCCTTTCCAAATCATGTCCATTCAATTGAATTTACCACAGGTGGACTCCAATCAAGTTGTAGAAACATCTCAAGGATGATCAATGGAAACAGGATGCACCTGAGCTCAACTTCGAGTCTAATAGCAAAGGGTCTGAATACTTATGTAATAAGGTATTTCTGTTTTGTATGTTTAATACATTTGCAAAAAAATCTAAAAACCTGTTTTCACTTTATAATTATGGGGTATTGTGTGTAGATTGATGAGGGAAAAAAAGATTTTATACATTTTTGAATAATGCTGCAACGTAACAAAATGTGGAAAAAGTCAAGGGGTCTGAATATTTTCCAATTGTACTGTATCTGACTAATCGAACAAATGACTTGGTCGCATCTCTAGCAACAAAAAGATGAGAAAATCTGAATTATACTATTTTTTTTAAATCTAAGATTTTTATTTCTACCAATAAATATATGCTTTGGTATTGTTTTCTTTGGCAACTGTGGTATAAGCGTGATAAACATCTTTGTTCTGTACATTACCTTGTAAAAAGGAACTATGCAAAGGGAATCAGCATCCATTATTGCCAAGGTAATGTACAGAATGTCTGTGTTTATCCCTTATGTACACTACGTATTACGTATACAGAACATAAAGAACGAACAACTGGGTCACGTCCATGAAAATCTAACTAATCGACCAAACGACTGGGTCGTGTCTCTAGCGACCAAAAGATGAGAAAGTATGAATTCTCTTATAAAATACAATTCTATAGTAAGTACTGTAGTAGGGTTGGGCAGTATCCAGATGTTCATACTGTCATACTGTTTCTGTACCATACCATGGTATACAGTATTACTAAATGTGCACACAAGGGGCACTATTTAAAAAAGATATATCATACCGTCGGTATTTCGAAATACCCTGGTATATGGTATAAACGGTATATCGCCCAAGCCTATACTGTAGTATTCTATCGTAAACTGTAATATTTTTGGGCAGCTGTCTATCACCACATCTGGCTGACTAAGTCAGGGGTTAGCCTAAATGACTAAGATAAGGTTCTGATTACATTCCTAAGTGTGAGAAAAATATTTAGAGAACCCTAACTTACAACTGAATAGAGAAATATAATGGAAATTTTTTGCTAAATGACTCACTTTTGCGCCAGATGCCAAAACCATATGGCATTTTCCATTCATCTAAACAATGGACATAGCGCATTTTGGATATTGCATTTAGTGAAAAAAAAAATAAAGCACACCTGAAGTAAATGTTTTAAAAGTTTGTAATAATTCATACACGTAGAAAGGGACCCATGAGCCTTAATTTCAGATGAAAAAATGCAAACATGAAAAAATTGCTTTTATCGCGTTTCGAAAATAAGTTCTTCATATTTACGAGATTGGATATTGGTACTACTATCTCAAATTGATGTTTTCCAGCCTTAAGGAGTTTTCCTCACTGTGGTGTCTGGTCTTTAAAGAGAAGAGATAGCTGGACAGAATTATCCACCTTGACCTTTGTAATAAAAGATACAGGAAATGAACAATGACATATGATCCCAACTGGTCACTGTTGTAAAATATATGCCATTTCACAGACGCCTCAAAGATTTTCTGCTGAAAAGTACAAGCTTCATTAATTCAAACATGTGGGTTTCCATGCCTAGAATGTCCAGTGTTATTACTCTTGTCATTCATATTCATATTTACAGTTTTTCCTCATTCGCGTTCAAGCAATTGTTGGATCTGGTTTGAAACGTATCTAAAGCAGAACAGCAATGATCAAATGCTCAAATACACTTACCAAACTCGTCTTCTTAGTACCTGACTTGGATATCTTAGACCACCTTTTGCAAAACGTTAAATACAAATGTCATTGAATACAAAATTTACATCAGTGTATTACTATGTAAAATGGAAAGATCTAGTCAACGGGGACTGTCATATTTTTATGGGGTTTTTTGCATGCAGAGATGCAGAAAACGAAGTTAGGTTACTTATACATAACTTTGGGTTACTCCTAAGTTATCATCTCCATCATTGTGGCCTTCCACTATAGAGCTTTGCTTCGGTGTGGATTTAGGCCTGTACATTCATATCAGTTGTGGTCCTCCATTGTATTCACCTTTCCTTATTTCTATTGTGGACTGTGTTTCTGTACACCAATTGAAAGTCTACAAAACTATACATAAACCGACCTTTGTATTGAATACATGGAATTGGATTGTGATGATACTGATGAATAAATCATGCACACATTGTGCTTATTATTTTATATATTTTCTTTCCTCAGGAATCATTTTGGATTTGAGCTGTATGAAATTGTTTGGTAAAGTATGCATACAAAGAGAGCAATTGCCCAGAATTATAGACCTTTGGATAGTTGTACTTCCAATTTTGATCATGATTTAGTGACTGCAAAGAAAATGTATTGATCTATTCTGACTTTTAGAACAGACACATTTTATTTCTTGTCTGCTTGCACTCAAGAGAGAAGAATGGTTGTGTTAGTCTTTTTGTAGGCAGTCATGTTTGTGAATGAATGTATTTGCAATCCAAAGAGCTCTGATTTTCATGTCATCCAGCAAATGTATGCGCCTGGAGTTTGCTGAACGGCGGTGAAAATTTTTGATCAAAAACCGAATGATCATCACCACTGTTTAATTCTCAAGAAACACAATTTGTTAAAGATGGAATCCGCATTAGGGGAAACAGCGCCACTGTCCGCCCCAACACCTTTGCTATTGTTTTTGTTTTGTGGACAAAATGGAGGAGTGGTGCATCGAGCAGTGTGGTCCAAAAAAATGTGCAGTATATATCCTGCTGTTCCATCGTGCACGCAATAATGTCAGAGAGAACAAAGTGTATGTTTGTTGTTTTCAGTAACTTCTTTGTTGTTGTAATATCACAAATGGGCGTGGCAGTTTCACCCAGTTTCACTTGGATTTCAACTTTGAGTTTGGAAAGTTTTTGTGAATGTTCAAATGTAAAGCTGTTTTAAAAAAAAAATGTTTAGTCAAGTGACTACTATATATAGGGTCACACGCTAGGGGAGCAGTGAATGGCAACAGTAGAATTCCAGTGTAGAACAGCTTTTGACCAATCAGCATTTTCCTTAAAAGCTGTTCACCACGGCAACCAACTTCCCGAAAAACGTAGAATGTACAGCTATTGTCAGTGCGTTTACGCAAAAACTGAAACAGCGCTGTAGTCATCATTAACCCTTTTTTTGCTGTTTGGTTTTGGTTACGTTTTTTTTTACTGTTTTTACAACTTATATTTCCAATTGCAATGTGTCGCGATGATTATTATGTACAACGTCTTCACTCCTGTGTGGAAACATATCTGTATGTCCTGACCTCAATTATTTTTGTCCGATTTTTGTATGTTATCTGGTCATATATAATGTTCTTGTTTACATGTTCACCTTCCCAGGTACTGCAGATAGAAATGAGCTGTTGGCTAAATCTAGTCCAACACATCTGTTCTCAAGTGCACTGAGTGTCACATCACACCCTGATCTGTTTCACCTGTCTTTTTCTTGTCTCCACCTCCCTCCAGGTGTCGCCCATCTGCCCATCATCCCCTGTGTATGTATATCTGTGTTCTCTGTTTGTCTGTTGCCAGTTAGTCTCGTCTTGTCAGGTCTTACATGTGTTCTTTCCCGCCGTCCTGTTTCTCTAGTTCTGATTCCTAGTTTTACCTGGTTCTGACCTTTCTGCCTGCCCTGACCCCGAGCCTGCCTGCCGTCCTGTACCTGCCTGACTCTGACCTGATCACGAACCCCTGCATGTCCTCGACCTGTTCTTTGCCTGCCATGTGTTTCTAATAAATCATCTGAGAACCGTACTATCCGTCTCCAGTGTCTGCATCTGTGTCATATCCTGAGTCGTGATACTAAGACTGTTTTGTTGTACAGTACATTGTCCCTGTTGAAATAAACGTAATTATTCCAGTACGTAATAATTTAAAGACTTTGAAAGATTTTCCACATTGATGGAAAATGCTGCAATTTCTGGAATACTGAGATACTGGCCATCTCATTCAAGGATTTATATGTTCAATTTGTACATTTGAAGCGCTTCATTTCAAAATGCTATATATCCATTTTCAAAATTGTTGGTAAATTAGCTTTTATTGTTTAAAGAAATTATGAAAGATATTGGTATTTTTTTCACGATTCAATCATGGCATTGTTCAATGAAAGACATGTATTTGTTTAAAATCTATCACTTGATGGGTTCATTTCAGAGAGACAAATAATCATGTGTCTTTGTGCAAAATGCTATACATCCACCTCACACTCAGTGAAATAAGTAGTACTGCTAGGTTTTACACAGTCAAATGTAACAATATTACTACATTTTTAATTAAGAACTGTAAAACGTATATATCTGTGACATCAATCTGAGGCTTATGTCAAATGTAAATGTACTGACCATTGTGATGAATTGTGGTGAAGCTCATTGACATTGTTGCCAATGATGGGGAATAACCAATCGCAATGAGGCATCGACATTTGTGGAAGCTTCAGACCATCAAATGTTGCAATGGTAAAACATTTTATTTAATTTTCGCCTGACACAAGCACATTGATCCCTCTTAATTCTTCGCTAATATGTTGGTATGCATAATCATTTTCTTTCGTACAAATTCTGGTGCTTGTCAACACACTCTTCACTCCCATTTAACAACTCTAAATTGATTTAATGTTTAATGCTGAAATGTCTTGAGTCAACAAGTATTCAACCTCATTGTTATGGCAAGTACAAATAAGTTGAGGAGAAAAAAAATTGCTTAACAAGTAACATAATGAGTTGCATAGACTCACTCTGTGTACAATAATAATGTTTAACATGTTTTTTTTAAGGACTACTTCATCTCTGTACCCAACACATATAATTATCTATAAGTTCCCTCAGCTGAGCAGTAAATGTCAAACACAGATTAAACCACAAAGACCAGGAAGGTTTTCCAATGCCTCGCAAAGAAGTGCACCTATGGATATATCGCTAAAAATAACAAAGCAGACATTTAATATCCTTTTGAGTATGATAAAGTTATTAAATTACACTTTGGATGGTGTATCAATACACCCAGTCACAACAAAGATACAGGTGTTCTTCCTAACTCAGTTGCCGGAGAGGAAGTACACCGCTCAGGGATTTCACCATGACGCCAATGGTGACTGGGTTGTGCCGTGGCGGAGATCTTTGTGGGCTATACTCGGCCTTGTCCCAGGATGGTAAGTTAGTGGTTGAAGATATCCCTCGAGTGGTGTGGGGGCTGTGCTTTGGCAAAGTGGGTGGGGTTATATCCTTCCTGTTTGGCCCTGTCCGGGGGTATCATCGGAAGGGGCCACAGTGTTTCCTGACCCCTCCTGTCTCAGCCTCCGGTATTTATGCTGCAGTAGTTTATGTTTCGGGGGGCTAGGGTCAGTTTTTTATATCTGGAGTACTTCTCCTGTCTTATCCGGTGTCCTGTGTGAATTTAAGTATGCTCTCTCTAATTCTCTCTTTCTCTCTTTCTTTGACTCCTTGCTGTCCCCAGTCCACCTGGCCGTGCTGCTGCTCCAGTTTCAACTGTTCTGCCTGCGGCTATGGAACCCTGACCTGTTCACCGGACGTGCTACCTGTCCCCGACCTGCTGTTTTCAACTCTCTAGAGACAGCAGGAGCGGTAGAGATACTCTTAATGATCGGCTATGAAAAGCCAACTGACATTTACTCCTGAGGTGCTGACTTGCTGCACCCTCGACAACTACTGTGATTATTATTATTTGACCATGCTGGTCATTTATGAACATTTGAACATCTCGGCCATGTTCTGTTATAATCTCCACCCGGCACAGCCAGAAGAGGACTGGCCACCCCTCATAGCCTGGTTCCTCTCTAAGTTTCTTCCTAGGTTTTGGCCTTTCTAGGGAGTTTTTCCTAGCCACCGTGCTTCTACAAAGTGATCAATATTCATTTGGAAGAGTCAGCTTTTTAAACCAACATGGCTCAGTTTAAATTGTTTTTACATTGTAGTAAAACAAAATCTCATTTGATATGTGTTTTGACATAAAATTACTACATTCTGTAGCAATGAATGTTTTTTCCCATTAAAATGCAATTTGATTAAAGTTAATGCCTTCAACTGCAGGTGATGCAAAAGGGTGTCTGGACCATAAAAAAATATCTGTTTGCTGTTTGGGGATTTAGGCTGGGTTTCTGTACAGCACTTTGAGATATCAGCTGATGTAAGAAGGGCTATATAAATAAATTTGATTTGATTTGACTTTAAAACACTTACAGACTTTAATAGCTGTGATAGGAGAAAACTGAGGATGGATCAACAACATTGTAGTTTCTCCACAGTACTAGACTATTTGACAGAGTGAAAATAAGGAAGGTGCTCCGCCAAAGGTGTTTACTAGGTGCTCAAAAACTCTGAAAACCAAAATATACAAAATATACAAAATAGTACAAAACCCGTCGCACACCAGAACATATCTTGCACATAGCTTACAAACAAACAATCACCGACTAGGACAATGAGGGGGAACAGAGGGTTAAATACACAACATACAATGAATGGGATTGGAACCAGGTGTGATAGAAGACAAGACAAAACCAAAGGAAAATGAAAAATGGATCAGTGATGGCTAGAAGGTCGGCGACTTCCACAACCAAACGCCACCCAAACAAGGAGAGGGACCAACTTCGGCGGAAGTCGTGACACTGTACATAATAAAAATACTCCAAAACATCCATTCTGTTTGCAATCAGGCGCTAAAGTAATACTGCAAAAAAATGTGGCAAAGAAATGAACTTCATGTCCTGAATACAAAGTGTTATTTTTGGGGCAAATCCAACACAACACATTACTGAGTATCAATCTCCATATTTTCAAGCACAGTGGTGGCTGCATCATGTTATGGGTATGCTTGTAATCATTAAGGACTGGGGAGTTTTTCAGGAAAAAATAAACTGATTGGAGCTAAGCGCAGGCAAAATCCTAGAGGAAAACCTGGTTCAGTCTGCTTCCACCAGACATTGGGAGATGAATTCCCCTTCCAGCAGGACAATAACCTAAAACACAAGGCCAAATCTATACTGGAGTTGCTTACCAAGAAGAAGGTGAATATTCCTGAGTGGCCGAGTTATAGTTTTGACCTAAATCTATGGCAAGACCTGAAAATGGTAGTCTAGCAATGATCAACAACCAATTTAACAGAGCTTGAAGAATTTTAAAGAGAATAATTGCAAAATGTTGCACAATCCAGGTGTGGAGAGCTCTTAGAGACTAACCCAGGAAGACTCACAGCTGTAATTTCTGCCAAATGTGTTTCTACAAAGTATTGACTAAAGGTTATTAAATAAGATACAGTTGAAGTCGGAAGTTTACATACACTTAGGTTGCAGCCACTAAAACTCATTTTTCAACCGCTCCACAAATATCTGGTTAACAAACTATAGTTTTGGCAAGTCGATTAGGACATCTACTTTGTGCATGACACAAGTCATTTTTCCAACAATTGTTTACAGACAGATTATTTCACTTATAATTCACAGTATCACAACTCCAGTGGGTCAGAAGTTTATATACACTAACTTGACTGTGCCTTTAAACAGCTTGGAAAATGACAGAAAATTATGTCTAGGCTTTAGAAGCTTCTGATAGGCTAATTGGCATCATTTGAGTTGGAGGTGTACCTGTGGGTGTATTTCAAGATCTACCTTCAAACTCAGTGCCTCTTTGCTTGACATCATGGGAAAATCAAAAGAAATCAGCCAAGATCTCAGAAAAATAATTATAGACCTCCACAAGTCTGGTTCATCCATGGGAGCAATTTCCAAACGCCTGAAGGTACCACGTTCATCTGTACAAACAATAGCACGCAAGTATAAACACCATGGGACCAGCCATCATACCGCTCAGGAAGTCTCCTAGAGATGAACGTACTTTGGTGCGAATAGTGCAAATCAATCCTTGAACAACAGCAAAGGACCTTGTGAGATGCTGGAGGAACAGGTACAAAAGTATCTATATCCACAGTAAAACGAGTCCTACATCGACATAACTTGAAAGGCCGCTCAGCAAGGAAGAAGCCACTGCTCCAAAACCGGCATAAAAAAAGCCGGACTACGACTTGCAACTGCACATGGGGACAAAGATCATACTTTTTGGAGAAATGTCCTCTGGTCTGATGAAACAAAAATTGAACGGTTTGGCCATAATGACCATCGTTATGTTTGTAAGAAAAAGGGGGAAGCTTGCAAGCCGAAGAAATATGTTTGGGGTCATTGTCCATTTGGATATATTTGGATACACTGAAATAACATCTCAAGACATCAGTCAGGAAGTTAAAGCTTGGTCGCAAATGGGTCTTCCTAATGGACAATGACCCCAAGCATATTTCCAAAGTTGTGGCAAAATGGCTTAAGGACAACAAAGTCAAGGTATGGGAGTGGCCATCACAAAGCCCTGACCTCAATCCTGTAGAAAATTTGTGGGCAGAACTGAAAAAGTGTGTGCAAGCAAGGAGGCCTACAAACCTGACTCAGTTACACCAGCTCTGTCAGGAGGAATGGGCCAAAATTCACCCAACTTAATGTGGGAAGCTTGTGGAAGGCTACCCGAAACGTTTGACCCAAGTTAAACAATTTAAAGGCAATGCTACCAAATACTAATTGAGTGTATGTAAACTTCTGACCAACTGGGAACGTGATGAAAGAAATAAAAGCTGAAATAAATCATTCTCTCTACTATTATTCTGACATTTCACATTCTTAAAATAAAGTGGAGATCCTAACTGACCTAAAACAGGGAATTTTTACTAGGATTAAATGTCAGGAATTGTGAAAAACTGAGTTTAAATGTATTTGGCTAAGGTGTATGTAAACTTCTGACTGTATTGCTGTATTTCATTTTCAATAAATGTCTAAAAGTTTAAAAAAATATGTTTTCACTTTGACATTATGGGGTATTGTGTGTAGATAGGTGAGAAAAAAAACATATTTCATTAATTTCGAATTCAGGCTGTGTGAATACTTTTTGAAGGCACTGTATATACATGCCTAATTTCGGCATCTTTTTAAATACTTTTCAAGTGTCAGTTCCAAATATCTCTAATGCTTGCTCCAGCACTAGTTTTTTTTTATGTGCGTGATATCAGAAATCACTCACTGATCCAAAATGTGATTGTTATGCAGCAGGAGCGTTAACCCGCGCTGCACACAAACCAAGGCACGCTGCCTGCTAATTATCTATAATGTTTAAACTTGTCAATTAAAAATTAGAGGCCCAAGTTCCCGAGCTGGAATCCGAGTTGGATGACCGTTCAAAAAGTTTTTACCAAGTCGGAGCTCGTTTATTCCGAGTTCCCAGTTGTCATGAACGCATTTAGGTTGGAAGTCTGAGATTTCCGTGTTTCCAGTTCCAAGTTGTTTTGAACGCATCATCAGATTGTAACTTCGGGGTTGCCAGTTTAGACCCCCCTTTCCCGGGGTTATATTTTTATTTAGCGTATAAATGTATGCTGTGTTTGCCCCCCCATTTATTGATAAAACCCCCATCATAGTAATATTTCCTGCATCATATCCCCCCACGATACCTTCCCCCATCTCTACCCCCTATGGACTTGAAACCCCCCCACAAATTAAACCCCCCCAGAAACCCCTCTAAAATGGTTTCATCCCTGTTTAGCTTTCATGCTACAGTTAGGCTACGCAGTAGGCTTGTAATTGGTGTGATGATCTGTGAGGTGATAACATTTTATATGCTTTGTGATTTGTCAAAAAGGGTAAACGACTTGTCATGTCATGTGCTGAAAAGTGGCCAAAACGAAGTTAATGTTTTTCAGGCAATTGGCGCAGACATCGTTGACTTTGACTTTAGCTGTGTTCGAATACCCATTCTAACATACTGTATACAACATACTTAATGAGTATATACTACATACTATGTACTATTAGTTCATTTTAGCATACTGTCAACATGGTATCCTTTCAGTTGAGCGTACTGGCGCTACGCCTCTCTACCGGAAGTTGACGCTGTTGCTATGCAACCTCTTGCTAGCTTGTTAGCATAACAAATGACAAGCTGGACATTTTACGACTTTGGGTGTGTTTGTAAATTCAATCTGGAGGGCCAGAATGCGCTCAGAGTGCACTCTGTGCGTTCGTAAATTCAGAGCGTTGTCAGTTTGTCCATTCGTAAATTCAGAGTGTTTCCCTTTCGGGAGCATTCAGAGCGCACACTGGATGCTCTGGCCGAGGAGTAGGGTTGATCTGAGCATGCTGACCTCACAAACGCAGTCAAGCACCCAAGCTAACTGGCTAGCGTTGGCTAGCTACTTCCAGACACAAATGGGAGAACACCTCCCTCTGACCATTTTACTCGCCCTAACAGAGCTGGTTGGGCTGTTTTCATGTTATCCAGAGCGTTGGTGACTGTAACTGTGCTGCTGGCAACTATTTAAATACCCTTTTCTGCTGTACTTTACTGACACCATCCATATTCAACGGGTGTTGAGCGTCCGTAAATTCATCAGTTATTCTGCGCTCTGGTACACTCAGATGGGAGTGTTCTGAAATCAGATTAGATAGCCAGAGCGAATTTACGAACGCACCCGAATTAACAATGTCCATTGAGAATGCGCAACGACTATACCACTTAGCTAAGCTAAGAATAACATGAATAATCAAGGCATTAAACGTTAGTTAGATAGCATATAGTTAATATAATGGCAAGTTCGATGTATTAGTAGCCAACTAACATTAGGTAGCTAGCTAACATTCTGCTGTAATGATATGCTATGCGGTTCGTAAGGATAGAATAGCTAACAAATTGTCAGCCAACATAATGTATAACCTAACTTATTTGAAAAGTCATTACTTTATTACATTGCTCAACATAATTAGTTAAAGCAATTAATTTGTATCCGCTCTGGTCAGACTTCGGCTTGCATATTTTCCAACATTTTCTTCAAATCTGAAAATGTTGAAGCCATGCCCATTTTCGGAAGAATGGCATTATGGGCCCTAAAAGCACGGAAATAGTGCTTGCATACTTCGTATTTTGGTGAATGTAGTACGACATCTGGGAACTTTTGGTATACTAACTATGTCCATTGTATGACCAATAAGCATACTACATACTCAATTTACGTCACAAATAGTACGGTTTGTGCGGCTAGTATGAGTATTCGAACACAGCTTTTGTTTATTTGCGTCTTATAGTGAATGGCATTCTGGGATTAGGTTTTCGCTTGTCCAACATAAACAAACATGGCTGCCATCGTAAAGAATTTAGCTGACGTTAGCTTAGCTGGCATGCATTTCATTTCTAAACAACATTACATTCGTCTCTTGGGCTCGCCAGAGATGTGGTACATTGTAAACAAGTCTAGCTTTTAGGTTGCTTAGTTATGTTTCGTTTTTTTGTCAGCTCAACCTGTTATTTAGACTGGTTTATGGAATAAGTTTGGCTGTGAATGTGTTCCGTTTGATGTTTGGATGACGAAGTTCGCATTTATCTTTTACCCTAAATGGTGAAATCTAGACATAAACTTGTGAAGACCTTTATTTCCCATCAGTACAAAACAATGTTTAGATGGTTTTCAGACAACAATCCTGTTTAGACGTGTTTGTTGCAGCATACGTTCTGTTTCTACTGTTCCAATGTGATCGTACACGTCAAAGGGTCAACAATGTGTTATTGCGCTCAAAAGGGATAACTTGAAATAACATGATGTAGGTTAATTAAATAATCTAAAGAAAAATACAGTGCCTTCATAAAGTATTCATACCCTAACCTTACCCTAGCTAAAAAGTAGCAAGTAGTTGCAAAGTTGCTAATTAGCTCAAATTGTCTGTGATGAGATTGGACCACGTTATACCCCCTGACCAACCACCCTCCTTTAGTTTTGCTTTATGTACCCTACTGTCTTTTTTCACAATACCATATGTAACATATCATACTAATTTGAGTGGCCCGGATTTACTTTACTATGTTACGTCTAGTCTTCGAGACCAAACTGGCATTCATTGATATGCTGTATATATAAACACATTAGCTAGCAACCAACCTGCTGGAACCAATCCCATGCAATCACGGTAAAATACTGTAAAATACAAACCCCAACCCCAAGTAATGCATTGTACTGTTGTTTTATGGTAATTTACAGGCAACCGGATGCCTGTAAGTTACCGGAAAACAACAGGAAAAGTTTTACTGTGTAGTTCAAATATATTTCATTTTGTGTAACTAAAGTAACATAATCCAAGACGTAAATAGGAACAACAGGTAGATATTTCAAATGTAAAAATGTGGACATACACATCCCACGCACACAGCCCTTATACCCACCCCCCATTTAGAATGTGGACTGGTGCCAGTATTGGTGTAGAGCAGATGGGAGCCTAGTGGGGGATGGAGGGATGAAGGGAGGAGGGATTGGAGGGAGGAGGGGAGGAGGGAGTATATCTATCTGTAATTTCTAACAAGCTGTGAGACTGTGAGCCAGGCAGGGCCAGGTCAGTGTCACAGAACAGGAGGACACACACTCTTCACTTTGACACACACAAGGACGTACAGATGAACACACAAACACACAAACATAAATGCACTAACACAAACACACACACACTTCACCCTGACACCTCCCTGCCTGTAATCCTACTGTGACAGCCAGGCATTCCTGCTAATTATAACACTAGTTAATGATCCAAGGCAAACAAAGACTGGAGAGGCTGAGACTCTCTCTCTCTCACTCTCTCTCTCTCTCTCTCTCTCTCTCCATCTCTCTCCCTCTCTCTCTCTCTCTCTCTCTCTCTCTCTCTCTCTCTCTCTCTCTCTCACTTTCTTTGTTTTGTGTGTGTGTATATCTCTCTCTCTCTGTATCTTTCGCACTCTCTGTCTCTGATTCTCTGTCTCTCTCTGTCTCTAATTCTCAACCTGCATACTTCCGGTACTTAGTGTTACAAAATTATGTAGGAGTGTCTTGTAGAGTATACGGTTTTTGTTGGAGACCCCCGTTCTCAGTTACTGTTAAGAGAGAGAGGAAAGAAGGAAAATGTGAACGAGAGAGAGAGATAGAAAGAGAAAAAGACAGAGGAAGAGCGAGAGTGCCAACACATACAAAGAGGGAGCGGTGATGAATTTGGGGACAACAAAGTCAAAGAAGACAACTCATCCACTCTGGCATCCCTCACATGTGGCGGAGACACCTTTCCCACAATACATCTCTCCAGGGATTGGTGACCTTCAGGAACAGTCGTTAGCTAGCATAGTTACTCTACTGCCTTCGTGTGTGTGTGTGTGTGTGTGTGTGTGTGTGCGTGCGTGCGTGCGTGCGTGCGTGTGTGACTGTTTTCAGCCACAGAACAGGGGACGATAATAGGAACTGGGTTCTTCTGAGGCCCTGACACATTCACTCACACAGGCAGACAGACATCTGTTTCTGTAAAAGAAAATGTTTCCAAATATGCAACCAAGCTCCCACCATCTTGAGGGTGACGATAAACACCTGCGAGGCGGTTTAACATTGTTTTTCTGATTATGCTTTTCAATATTCAGCGTTATTTATTTTATTTCCACTGAGAAAGATTGTTTGCGAGAAAGGTAAATGAGAAACAGTGTGAAAACACAATTTGATAATGAGCTAGAGCAAACCTGGCTATAAATGTCTTAAAATACACAGATGGATGGACACCCTAATGGATATCTCAACACTTAACTAGAGAAAGTAGTTTGGTGTAGGTGGTGGACATTATGGCGGTGAGGGTTTGTCTCCTTGGATCTTCCCATTACAGATGTGAAACTGGAGACATCTCCTGTGGTCAATAACGCATTGGAATACAATTTCTTTCTCTGGCTTTTCAGAGACCCATTGCCCTCTCTAGAGCATGTCAAAATACACCCTCCAACTCTCTCTTCTTCTCTCTCTCTCTCTCTCGCTCTCTCTCTGTCTGTCTCTCTCTCGCTCTCTCTCTGTCTGTCTCTCTCTCTGTCTGTCTGTCTCTCTTTCTCTCTCTGTCTCTCTCTCCTTGCCTTCAGACAACACAAACTGGGTGTTGTTTAATATTGCATTATTGTCAGTAAAGCATTTGAGACTGTTAATCTGTTTGTGTTTGGTATCGTTTAGCTACGAAGAAATGTGTTTAACGAAAGTACCTAGCTAGCTATCTTTAGCAAGAGACGACTCGCGTTTACGTAATATGCATTAGTTTGCAACATACTTTAACATAACGTTAACATTAGCATTAATAATGACACTACTTATCTACTAGCAAAAGGGAACTTCCTAGCGCAGTAGCAATAGGTTATCCCTCGTCATAATCCATGGTTATTTAGCAAGCTGCCCAATTAGCTGCTTAGCTAAGCTATCACTCATCATGATCCATGGCTACATGGGCTACTAAACAGCCTTCAAGTACTCTGTCAACCCTTCGGAAAACATGCCAATATAACACTGGACGCCATCCTCTCTGTCAAATATTACTTTTTGAAGTAAGATAATGGGAGACGAGAGATGTGCATGCCTCACAGTCACCTCAGCAGCAATACTAGCAACTCGCTATGCCCTGTAACATTACTGCCTGTTCACTCAATCTGCTGCCAGGCAAACGGCAACACAGACGACGCAAGATAACTACTTAAACAAACTCTTAACTTAGTAATTTTCAGCTATCTATATGTGAATGATAATAATCTAGCTAGCCAGCTAGTTTAATAGACAAACCTAAAACTATTGTAATGAAAGGTAGATTCCTATTTGTAAATTCTTCATGGCAAGCTAGCTACTAATTCTTTGTGGCTAGCTAGCTAGGTAGACTTATTATTGTCTTACAATGGGGTTGTGATCTACGCACACTACAGTGTGTATTGTAGGCAGGTAAACATGCTAAAATAAACACAAATTGAATTCATTAACGTATCAAGATAAAATATTATGGTCAGGCAACATATGAGACGTGAATGGGCAATATCTCATTCCAAAGTTTGAGGTTATTTTCTCTCGCTTCAGCCCAAAAAAATGGCTGCCATTGATTTCAAGAAATGTTGCATCGTTTTTTTACGCTTGCGTCATATTTCTGTGCATATATTCCGTTGAAACTTGCATCAATACATGCTTCAAAATGTGTACAAAAGGAGTACGCATCCGCGAAGTGCCGTCCATGCTCCATTTCGCATACTTTGATTTGGCCTCATAATCCGACCGATGCATGCTTCAATTTGCAAAATCAGAGCACGGTAATATCCACGTTCAGAAACACCCACTGCCTCCATTCCTCTCTCTTCCTGTACTTTGAACCCAGTCGGGGATCTGGCTCTTGATCAATACTTGGCACTAAGCAAATCTGCAATAATAAATGCATTATGGGCTTGAGTAGGAAATAACACCGAATTGTATTAAATATGGGAGATCCGCTCCCCTTTCTCCTCCTATGAGAGAGAAAGAGAGAAAGGAGAACGAGTGAGAGAGAGAGAGAGAGGAAGAGAAAGAAGAAGTGGAGAGAGAAATGGAGAAAATTAGATAAAAGAGAGAGAGAGAGAGAGAGAGAGAGAGGAGACAGAGTGAGGGGGTGGAGGAGAAGAGAAGGGATTTCCCTTCTCCTTGGACAGAGAGAGGGAGGGAGGGAGCACAGGAGAGCAGCATGGCTTTGATCCCATACTATGTTCTGTGATATTGAACAATCGAAGAGCAGAGTCTGTGTTGCAGGGAGAAGGTATAGACCAGGCTTAGCATTCTGTGGAGCTCCTCACTGTATATATATTTAATCTACTTGACTTTTAGATTAAGACCGGTGGCTCAAAACAGGCACTCATCTTTATTTCATTTTGGAATGTTTTTAATTTTGAGATGCTGTTTCGATTTTTTATTTTCTTATTTTAATCCCTCTATCGCGCCTCCCTTCTTCACTCGATGGTGCTTTTTAAGATCATGAGCACTCATGATCTGCACCGTCTCTCTCTCATTCTCTGGGGAGGGGGTTTAGCCCATCAACACACACATACACACACGCACATCACACACATGAGCTATAGGTAAAACACACATTAATGGAGCATTTCCTCTGAGGATTTACCCTGATGATTTACCCAAAAGGCTCAGACTTTTTTCTGTTTCCATCTACGCGGGCCGGCACCCGTGTCTCACTGGGCCATGGCTCCGGCGGACCTGCTCTGACTTGGGGCCAAGTCCAGTCCACTGGTTCATTTTAGCATGCATTTACATAACAATGCCCTCTAGTGGCCTCATGGGTGGAATGTTATTAATATTTTTCATAATTTCACAATGAAAAAACATTATTTAAAAAAAACTGCGAAAAACCTGGTGTTTCTATGTCAAACGATTTTGTTATATTTCAGTCAGTTTAACACCTTTAACCTCACAAAGAATTGTCTTGATGATGCAGAGGTTGGTAAATTTGCATTTCACAAGTCCTCAGTGTCAGCCATAGCTATATGGAAAGAGAGCCTACATTAACATATTCGTTGGCGACACACTGGTGCTATATTGGAAATCTCCATAGCAATCCCCCGTGGCCAGGCCTCATTGTTTACACATTTTTTTGTGGTCTCCAAACTCTATTTACAGCTCTCTGTACTTGAGCTAATTAGCAGGTCACCATAACTGTTCCCCTGGTGCCAAAGCTATAGGCTTATAATATACCACTGACTGACTGCCTGCCCGCTGCCAAGTATATATGGTTATACATTTACATTTCAGTCCTTTAGCAGACGCTCTTATCCAGAATGACTTACAGTTAGTGTGTTTATCTTAAGATAGCTAGATGAGACAACCACATACAGTATCTCAGTCATAGTAAGTGCATTTGTCCTCAAGAAAATAGCTAACTTCAAAGTCAGTGCTAGGAGTAAAAAGTCAAGTGTGAGTGTTAAACTCCTTCCAAGCTTTTTTTCCGCTTAGGTTGCCGCCCACTTTTTGCAGACTTTTCTTTATATCTGAAAGGTATTGCCGGCATCAAAGCCTGTACTTTAATTTCTACCAACCGACCTAGTCATGATTGCAGTAAAGTTCTGCATACGGCTAAGTACGCACGTAGACGTAATGCTGAGGCGGCATTGGCTCACACTACGTCTTTGCTCTTGATGAATCCTAGGCACCTCAGCATGCCACCTTTCCAACAAATCAGTTCGTAAAACGTCTGCTCTGCTAGAGCTGTCCCGGTCAACTGTAAGTGCTGTTATTGTGAAGTGGAAACGTCTAGGAGCAACAACGGATCAGACGCAAAGTGGTAGGCCACACACGTTTATTGAACGGGACCGGCAAGTGCTGAAGCGTGTAGTGCGTAAAAGTCGTATCTCCTCGGTTGCAACACTCCCTACCGAGTTCCAAACTGCCTCTGGAAGAAACGTCAGCACAAGAACTGTTCATCGGGAGCTTCATGAAATGGGTTTACATGGCTGTGCAGCTGCACACAAGCCTACGATCACCATGCGCAATTCTCAGCATAGGCTGCAGTGGTGTAAAGCTTGCCGCCATTGGACTCTGAAGCAGTGGAAACGCCTTCTCTTGAATGATGAATCACACTTCACCATTTGGTAGTCCGACGGACGAATCTGGGTTTGGCGGATACTAGAAGAATGCTACTTGCCCGAATGCATAGTGCCAACTTTTACATTTACGTCATTTAGCAGACGCTCTTATCCAGAGCGACTTACAAATTGGAAAGTTCATACATATTCATCCTGGTCCCCCCGTGGGAATTGAGCCCTGGTCCCCCCGTGGGAATTGAACCCACAACCCTGGCGTTGCAAGCGCCATGCTCTACCAACTGAGCCACACGGGACCAACTTGTCTCACTCCTAAACTTGCCGGCATGTGCACCGGAGGTATAAAAGGCTTATCCCGGCAAGAATATGGTAAAAATAGGACTGTATGAATTGGGTTCTAAAACACATTGCCTGATCTTTTATACAGGCAACATACTGTGAATCCTATGTGAAAGAAGTATTAGTTCACGAAAGACAAGGGCGTTAGTTAGTTGTTTTTTTGTTATTGGTTGCATACAACATTTAGCAGATGTTGTTGCACCTTAATTGGGAAGAACGGCTCGTGGTAATGACTGGAGCGGAATCAGTGGAACGGTATCAAATGCATCAAACACATGGTTTCCAGGTGTTCGATGCCATTCCATTTTCTCCGTTCCAGCCATTATTATGAGCGGTCCTCCCCTCAGCAGCCTCCTGTGATATATGCATTCAGAAAGTATTCAGACCCCATGACTTTTTCCACATTTTGTTACTTTATAGCCTTATTCTAAAATTGATTAAATTGTTTTTTTTTCTCATCAATCTACACATAATACCCTATGATGACGAAGCAAAAACAGGTTTTTAGAAATGTTACATTTTTTTAATAAATAAAAAAGTACTGAAATATGACATTTACATTAGTATTCAGACCCTTTACTCAGTACTTTGTTGAAGCACCTTTTGCAGCAATTACAGCCTCGAGTCTTCTTGAGTATGACGCTACAAGCTTGGCACACCTGGATTTGGGGAGTTTCTCCCATTCTTTTATGCAGATCATCTCAAGCTGTCAGGTTGGATGGGGAGTGTCTCTGCACAGCTATTTTCAGGTCTCTCCAGATATGTTTGATTGGGTTTAAGCCCAGGCTCCGGCTGGGCCACTCAAGGACACACCTGACACACATGTAGTTAAATAAAGGTTCAATATATATATATTTTTTTAAAGGACATTCAGAGACTTGTCCTGAAGCCACTCCTGTGTTGTCTTGGCTGTGTGCTTTGGGTCCACTTAGGGTTGAAGGTAAACCTTGGCCCCAGTCTGAGGTCCTGAGCGTACACTGGAGTAGGGTTTCATCAAGGATCTCTCTGTACTTGCTCTGTTCATCTTTGCATCAATCTTGACTTGTCTCCCTGCCACTGAAAAACCACAGCATGATGCTGCCACCATCATGCTTCAAAATAGGGATGGTGCCAGGTTTCCTCCAGACGTGACGCTTGGCATTCAGGGCAAAGAGTTCCATCTTGGTTTCATCAGACCAGAGAATCTTGTTTCTCATGGTCTGAGAGTCTTTAGGTGCCATTTGGAAAACTCCAAGCAGGCTGTCATGTGCCTTTTACTGAGGAGTGGCTTCCGTCTGGCCACTCTACCATAAAGGCCTGATTGGTGGAGTGCCACAGAGATGGTTGTCGTTCTAGAAGGAGCTCTGTTAGAGTGACCATCGTGTTCTTGTTCACCTCCCTACAGGTGTGTCAGGTGTGGTTCCAAACTTCTTCCATTTAAGAATGATGGAGGCAACTGTGTTCTTGGGGACCTTCAATTCTACAGATATTTGTTGGCATCCTTCCCCAGATCTGTGCCTCGATACCATCCCGTCTCAGAGCTCTACGGACAATTTTACACCGCTGCTACTCTCTGTTGTCATAATCTATGCATAGTCACTTTAATAACTCTACCTACATGTACATATTACCTCAACTAACCGGTGCCCCCGCACATTGACTCTGTACCGGTACCCTCCTTTATACAGTCTCACTATTGTTATTTTACTGCTGCTCTTTAATTACTTAGTTACTTTTATTTCTTATTCTTATCTATATTTTTTTTAAACTGCATCGTTGGTTACGGGCTTTTTGTTGGTTAAGTAAGCATTTCACTGTAAGGTATTACCTGTTGTTTTCGGGACATGTGACTAATACAAATGGATTTGATTGATTCATTCGACCTCATGGCTTGGTTTTTGCTCTGACATGTGCAGTCAACTGTGGGACCTTATATAGACAGGTGTGTGTCTTTTCAAATCATGTCCAATCTATTGAATTTACCACAGTTGGACTCCGATCAAGTTGTAGAAACATCTCAAGGATGATCAATGGAAACAGGATGCACCTGAGCTCAATTTCAAGTCTCATAGAAAAGGGTCTGAATACTTCTGTAAATAAGGTATTTCTGTTTTTGTTTTTTTATACAATTGCAAACATTTCTATAAACCTGTTTTCAATTGGTCATTTGTGTGTATTGTGTGTAGATTGATGAGGGGGGAAAATTATTTCATACATTTTAGAATAAGGCTGTAAAGTAACAAAATGTGGGAAAAGTCAATGGGTTTGAATACTTTCCGAATGCACTGTATATATGTGATAGGATGTATAGACAATACAGACAATATATGGATAAAATGTACGTGAAGAATAGTATATGAACAGCAGTAGTTAAATAGGATAGGCCTTGACTAGAATGCAGTATATACAAAATCCTGCTCAGTATTGTTCCGTTCTCCAAGCCTCAAATTCTGAAGTTGCCCAAAACATCACATTTAGAAGGTTAACAGTTAACAGTTAAGGTTTTGGATTGGGGTTAAAAAAAAAAATTTTTTTAAATGTACTGCCCGCCACTGGGATCAAACATGCAACCATATCCAGAGTCATGGGATTACATCAAATTTCAAAGTTGCTCCAAACATCAAATTTAGAATGCTAGCCCCTCGGGAGGCTGAAAAGATTTGGGATGGGCCCTCAGATCCTCAAAAAGTTACACAGCTGCACCATTGAGAGCAGGGCCTAAAATGAACACCTGCCACTTGCCAAATGCCGGAAGATTTTGGCATTGGCAGGTAAGAATGTCTAATTCACCAGCCACATTGGCAGGTGGTCACACTTAGGGCTCTAACGTGTGAGCATTTCCTAAAATGTGTCAAAAGTCAAGTCTGGGCACGTGTGAGTAGTGATTTATAGCAAAATAAATCCTGCAGTAGCTGTTTTCTAAGTATTTATGCCGTTTTGTTTCATAGCTGGTAACGCACATAGAAATAGGAAACCTAACGTTATAGCTATCCCACCTCGCGCAGCCACACTGCCTGGCTGGGCGACTGCTGTATGTACTGTGAGTGAAGTGCAAAAATATACGTTTTTAGAAGCAATGCACACAGGTCATAAAAGTTGGTCTAACTACTAAAGTGAGACTTTATCCTCGTGTTTCTTGGATATTTCCATTGTTTTGTTCACAAATGAGGTTGTTTTTCAATGTTTGAGTTTGCTTCCACTGCTAGCAAAGAGATGTTGTCTGCCTCTACTAGTCAGATTTTCACATAAGGACTCAAGTGGCCCGTTACCGAGTTAACCTTAAAGGGGCAGTTGAACATTTTTGTCTCATCTGTGATATTTTGGTTAAAAAACTCAAGTCACAAAATATTAAATTAAATGGAACAATATACCACATTACTTCCTGCTAGCAATCAGTGACGATTTTAGCATGTAAATCTTGGTGTGGCAGATGAAGACAAACATTTCTTTAGATGCATGCCAGCAAAGCCACTACCAAACACAACACTAAACAATACATTCATTGCAGTGGAAATACATTCTCTGGCATGATGATTCACGCTTAACCATCTGGCAGTCCGACAGACAAATCTGGGTTTGGCGGATGCCAGGAGACCGCTACCTGCCCCAAGGCATAGTGCCAAATGTAAAGTTTGGTGGAGGAGGAATAATGGTCTGGGGCTGTTTTTCATGGTTCGGGCTTGGCCCCTTAGTTCCATTGAAGGGAAATCTTAACGCTACAGCATACAATGACATTCTAGACGATTCTGTGCGTCCAACTTTGTGGCAACAGTTTGGGGCAGGCCCTTTCCTGTTTCAGCATGACAATGCCCCCGTGCACAAAGCGAGGTCCATACAGAAATGGTTTGTCGAGATCAGTGTGGAAGAACTTGACTGGCCTACACAGAGCCCTGACCTCCATCCCATCAAACACCTTTGGGATTAATTGGAAGTCCGACTGCAAGCCAGGCCTAATCGCCCAACATCAGTCCCCGACCTCACTAATGGTCTTGTGGCGACAAACAGTGCCTACAAACTGTTAGGGCCTACATAAAGCTGTCCCAACATCAGAGCTTTCTTTTCGGCACCATGGAGTGAATCCTTACCACCGCTACACCTGGCTATCAGCGGAGACTTGTCTGGCAGTGAAACAGTTCATTCAGGCTCATTTACTGGCTTTTTAAAAACCGTAGATGATATTGCTGACTTGCTTAAATAAATATGGTTTCCACTGACTTCTTGTGGACTTGTGTAACTCGATAAGAAGCGCGTTCTCCTTCAATAATAACGAATGCCGACATGGGTTTTGACTTTTGAACCATACACAAATATTATTACGTTCATGTTTTCGTTCAAGTAAATTCTTAATGTTTGTTCTTAAATCTTTAAAAATTAGCTCTAAGTATAAGCAAGTGAAAGCAAACGAGCTGCGACAAGGTAGGCCTTTGTTCAGCACCTGAAAAATGGACAGCGACAGAAATTCGGAACGATGTTAATTCAGATAAAGGCCTTAACTTTGCTTTTCTTTAAGTCACCACAAACAGAGAGAGATATGAGAGAGATGGGTTTAGCATACCATTTTAAGTATTTAATTAGGGCCGATGTGGTCTAAAAATGAAGGAGAATACAATCAGTAATGTATTTGTGTTGTATACACAAAATACATCTACTTTTATAGACAATATACTGATGCACAGACAGCGCAGTGGGCAAACAAAACAGCCCTTGCAATGTCAACTGGGATTACATCGGCCTATTATTGAACTTGTTGTTGAAAATGAATGGCAAACATGGTTACAGACCCAACAACAATATATAGTATCCCCTCATCGTGGAGAGAAGCACATGAGCTAATTTTAACACACAAAGTAAGCAAAACAATGAAATTGATCATTCCAACATTGCCTAAAATGATGAATAAGATACTGAGATATAGATAGAGTATAAGCAATATAACAATTGAGATGTACAAACTTTGGCATAAGAGAGTGACAAGCGGATAAAAGGCGAGCAGTAACTCCGATGAAGACATTAATGCGCGTGAGCTAAAACGAACGTGGTGATATGCCTATTTGTTGAGCACTTTTGAAATGGACAGCGACAGAATTCAGAAAATGGGCCGTTCTTACCGTATTCTCTGCATATATTAGCAGACAATGAAAGCTCTTACAATATTTGATGATGACAATTCTCTAAAACAGGGTATAGGATACATGTGGACCACCAAGTCATTAGGCTAAGTTCTGAGGGGGAGAGGGACTACATTTTTAGAGTGAGACACATGGGCTACTAACAGCTTACTACAAAACATACACTTAGTATTAATTTCTTAGCTACAGTATAAATATCTCCATGGCATATCTCTTCATTTATGCAGCAGAACGGATGACATACAGTTGAAGTCGGAAGTTAACATACGCCTTAGCCAAATACATTTAAACTACATTTTTCACAATTCCTGACATTTAATCCTAGGAAAAATTCCCTGTTTTAGTTCAGTTAGGATGAACACTTTATTTTAAGAATGTGAAATGTCAGGATAATAGTAGAGGGAATTATTTATTTCAGCTTTTATTTCTTTCATCACATTCCCAGCGGGTCAGAAGTTACCATACACTCAATTAGTATTTGGTAGCATTGCCTTTAAATTGTTTAACATGGGTCAAACGTTTCGGGTAGCCTTTTACAAGCTTCCCACAATGAGTTGGCCCATTCCTCCTGACAAAGCTCGTGTAACTGAGTCAGGTTTGTAGGCCTCCTTGCTCACACACACTTTTTCAGTTCTGCCCACAAATTTTCTAAAGGATTGAAGTCAGGGCTTTGTGATGGCCACTCCAATACCTTGACTTTGTTGTCCTTAAGCCATTTTGCCACAACTTTGGAAGTATGCTTGGAGTCATTGTCCATTTGGAAGACCCATTTGCAACCAAGCTTTAACTTCCTGACTGATGTCTTGAGATGTTGCTTCAATATATGCACATCATTTTCCTACCTCATGGTGCCATCTATTATGTGAAGTGCACCAGTCCCTCCTGCAGCAAAGCACCCCCACAACATGATGCTGCCATGCTTCACAGTTGGGATGGTGTTCATCGGCTTGCAAGCCTTCCCTTTTTCCTCCAAACATAACGATGGTCATTATGGCCAAACAGTTCCATTTGTGTTCCATCAGACCAGAGGACATTTCTCCAAAAAGTACGATCTTTGTCCCCATGTGCAGTTGCAAACCGTAGTGTGGCTTTTTCATGGCGGTTTTGGAGCAGTGGCTTCTTCCTTGCTGTGCGGCCTTTCAGGTTATGTCGATATAGGACTAGTTTTACAGTGGATATACAATTATTTTTCTGAGGTCTTGTCTCATTTCTTTTGATTTTCCCATGATGTCAAGCAAGGAGGCACTGAGTTTGAAGGTAGGCCTTGAAATACATCCACAGGTGCACATCCAATTGACTCAAATGTTGTCAATTAGCCTAACAGAAGCTTCTAAAGCTATGACATCATTTTCTGGAATTTTCCAAGCTGTTTAAAGGCACAGTCAACTTAATGTATGTAAACTTCTGACCCACTGGAATTACGATACAGTGAATGATAAGTGAAATAATCTGTCTGTAAACAATGGTTGGAAAAATGACTTGTTTCATGCACAAAGCAGATATCCTAACCGACTTTCCAAAACTATAGTTTGTTAACAAGAAATTTGTGGAGTGGTTGAAAAACGAGTTTTAATGACTCCAACCTAAGTGTATGCAAACTTCCGACTTCAACTGTATTTTTGGACTGTACTGTGCTGTTCTTGAACAAGAAGGTGGCATGGCGGTCCTTCTTGGGCACGAACTTTGTCATCAAATTTCATCATCAAAGTCTGTCAGTCTCTGGATTTATGGTGCTTTCAAGACAACTAGGAACTCAACAAAAAAAAACGAGGTTGAATCACGACGTCAGTGATCTTCAGTCAGAGTTCTAGAAAGAGGCCCGAGTTCCCGACTTGGAATTCTGAGTTGGATGACCGTTCAAAGCGTATTTTCATAGTCGTAGCTCGTTTTTTTCAGAATTCTCGGTTGTCTTGAACGCAGTGAAGTCGGAAGTGGGAGATTTCCCGAGTTCCAAGTTCCCAGTTGTTTTGAATGCTGAAGAAGTCATGCTGGATTGACAGTATGGCCAATGTATTCAACCAATGTTTATTTGTTTAAGGTTGTAAAATAGACCCTTTAAGACAAATGTTTTAAATCCCTAACCACACATCCTCTCCACCGGATAGCAGACAGGGGAAGCAAAATAGTGATTGCTTTGTAACGTTCGCAATTAGCCACTGATTTCTTCCAAACCACTCAATGTTAAAGTTGCAATTTCCGATTTGTTGTGTAATGTGCAATGGCCCATGAGCGCCAATACGTTTTGTCTATCGTTTCTCTTCATATCAAATCAAATCAAATGTTATTGGTCACATACACATGGTTAGCAGATGTTAATGCGAGTGTAGCGAAATGCTTGTGCTTCTAGTTCTTGACAGTGCAATAATATCTAACAAGTAATCGAACAAATTCACAATGACTACCTTATACACACAATGTAAGGGGATGGAATAAGAATATGTACATATGGATGCGCGATGGCTGTGTGGCATAGACAAGATGCAATAGATGGTATACAATACTGTACATATGAGATGAGTAATGTAGGATATGTAAACATTATTAAAGTGGCATTATTTAAAGTGACTAGTGATACCATTATTAAATCCATGTATTAGAGTGCCAGTGATTTGAGGCTGTACGTTGCAGCAGCCTCTCTATGTTAGTGATGGCTATTTAACAGTCTGATGGCCTTGAGATAGAAGCTGTTTTTCAGTCTCTCGGTCCCAGATTTGAGGCACCTGTACTGACCTCGCCTTCTGGATGATAGCGGGGTGAACAGGCAGTGGCTCGGGTGGTTGTTGTCCTTGATGATCTTTTTGGCCTTCCTGTGACATCAGGTGCAGTGATACACCCCGACAGGATGCTCTCGATTGTGCATCTGTAGAAGTTTGTGAGGATTTTAGGTGACAAGCCACATTTCTTCAGCCTCCTGAGGTTGAAGAGGTGCTGTTGCGCCTTCTTCATCACGCTGTCTGTGTGGGTGGACCATTTCAGTTTGTCTGTGATGTGTACGCCAAAGAACTTAAAAATGTCTACCTTCTCCACTACTGTCCCTTCAATGTGGATAGGGGGGTGTTCCCTCTGCTGTTTCCTGAAGTCCACAATCATCTCTTTGGTTTTGTTTACGTTGAGCGAGAGGTTATTTTCCTGACACCACACTCCGAGGGCCCTCACCTCCTCCCTGTAGGCTGTCTCCTCTTTGTTGCTAATCAAATCTACCACTGTTGTGTCGTCTGCCTACTTGATGATTGAGTTGGAGGCGTGCATGGCCACCCAGTCATGGGTTAACAGGGAGTACGGTTTTGAGGATCAGCGGGTGGAGATGTTGTTTCCTACCTTCACCACATGGGGGCAGAGTCCAGGACCCAGTTGCACAGGGCGGGGTCGAGAACCATGGTCTCAAGCTTAATGACAAGGATTGAAAAGTATTTTCCAGTAGATTGTCGACACAATTGATGATGATGACTGCTAGCTAAGATTTTGAAAGTATGATGTTGACATGATCAGTTCAATCAAAGCTATGGTCGATGTAAATGTATGGCAGCACCCAAAGGGGCTTGAACTGTCTAGCTCTCCCTGTAGATTCTGCAGTGACGTAGTGGCCCAATGAGTGACAGAACACTGAGCCAATCACGGTGCAACTAGCGAGGATTACCTATGTCTACACTCTGTGCTTTGGCTGGCTGCCCCTCCACCACAGAAAGCATTGAGCTAGGCTGAAACGCCTTCATGGAGCTGCCTTACTCAAGAAAGACACCAGTTTGTATGCGGCTTTATTAACTTAATTATTTTAAAAAAGACATTGTTTGCAAACTGAAACGTAACATGAATTAATGCCAAAATAACCTGCCCTGAATGACGGGTCACCACTGCTAGTAATACATTCCTTGCTTTAGAAATGAACCAAAAATATTTGGGCTGGTAAAAAATCTCAGTGGCTGGTCGATTTAAAAAAAGATATATCTGAGTGGCTGCTACAGTGGCTGGTAGTCGCTGGTAGACAAAGAAGCTAGTTAAAGGCCCTGATTAAGAGCATCTTGACTGGCTTTATGACCGCTTCGTATGGCAACTGCAAGGCACCCGACCGCAAGGCACTACAGAGGGTGGTGAGTACGGCCCAGTACAAAAATTGTCAAAGACTCCAGTCACCCACGCCATAGACTGCTCTCGTTGCTACCGCACAGCAAGTGGTACCTGTGCACCAAGTCTGGAACCAACAGGACCCTGAACAGCTTCTACCCCCAAGCCACAAGACTGATAAATAGCTAATAAAATGGTTACACGGACTACCTGCATTTACCCTTTTTTGCTCTAACTCTCTTGCACTGACTCGATGCACACACAATGCACTCTACCCACACGCTCATACTTACAGTACACTAACACTTTTTTTGGTTACTACACGATTCCATATGTGTAATTTCATAGTTTTGATGTCTTCACTATTATTCTACAATGTAGAAAATAGTAAAAATGAAGAAAAACCCTGGAATGAGTAGGTGTGTCCGAACTTTTGACTGATACTGTATTTACATGCAGTAGCTACCTCAAATACCTCGTACCCCTGCCCATTGACTCGGTACTGGTACTCCCTGTATATAGACATGTTATATTTGTTATTCACTGTGTATTTATTCCTCGTGTCACTATTTCTATTTTTTTTAAATGTTTACCTTTAAGTAAGCACTGTTAGTCTACACCTGTTGTTACGAAGCATGGGACAAATACAATTTGATAAGGTTAAGGTTTGAAATAAGGTGAAAAAAAATGTTCACCGCTGGGATTGAACACACAACCTTCTGATCCAGAACCTATCCACCATCCCTGTCCCTAATGCCCTTGACAAACCCAAGCCAACTTGATGGTAATTGCGCTCAATGTTGCCCCTAGTGGTCGGGTTTTGAAGTGACTTCCCGACGTCCTCAGGACATGGATAGACATCCAATTTTGAAGTCACTCTTGAGCAATCTGCCTGTTATACTATACCCCTGACTGACTGCCTGCCTGGTACAGTCTATAGGCTTATACTATACCTCTGACTGGCTCACTGCCTGCCTGCTTCAGTGAGTCTATCAATGTGCTTCATTGCCTGTCTGCCCTCCAGGCTGTGTGTTTCCCAGATTCAGACTATGACTAGATCCCAAATGGCATCCCTATGGGCTCTGGTCAAAAGTAGTGCGCTATGTAGGGGATAGGGTGCCATTTGATAGCACGCCATGACTACATAAAGCGTGTGACTCTTGATGTAATCATTGCGTGCTAGGAATATGGGAAATACTACACTTTTGACTACTTTAATACACATAGATGAATTTGTCCCAATACTTTTGGTCCACTAAAAAGGGGGGACTTATGTATGCAAATTGTTGTAACTTCTAAACGGTTTACCCGATATGGGTGACAATAGCCCATTGTATCATTTCAAATCCAAAGTGCTGGAGTAGAGATCCAAAACAACGACAAAATGTGTCACTGTCCCAGTACTTTTGGAGCTCACTATATGTATGTGATGCTTGTACTTTCATAAGTTATATATTACCTGGAGATTGTGCAATACCCATGTATGTCAGGGGGAGAGGGGGGGGTTGTGTGTTCACCCGGCTTGACCCAGGGTTAGTAGGTAATCCCGGAGAATATCAGTTGAAACCATTCATGAACATAAAACGACAGTACTACAGTACTGATACAGGCCAAAGGTACTGTACCATACATGTACCTCTTAGTTTATTTCTTTCGGGCATCTGCTACATCTACATTTTACAACGCTTTCCGGACACTAACAATCCCAGACGCTAACAATCACAGACAAAACATTCTAATGTACTGACAACATGTGTCATCGAATAATGCTTCCAGAACACTAACAATCACAGGCAAAACAAAATGTGTCATCAAATAAATTGGGACACATTTTGTGGGCCGAATTTTGGTCGATGAAATTAAATTAAAACCAAGGATAGAAATGCAATAAATTCCAGGCAGGCAGTGCAACAGCATGTCTTATGGTACAGTAGGTGTGTGCATGTGTGTGTTTGTGGTACACTAGTTGCTTACTGCTTCAAGGTCCTGGGGGGGGGGGGGTGACGGTACAACAACTACAAGGATTTCTTTGGTAGCAATTCTGGTTTACAGGGCCATTAATCTATTTTTTAATCTCTCTCGATCCTTCTGTCCACCTTTCCGGTGATTGATGTTGTCAGACAGGCCTTCTAGAATCACCTGGCCTTCTAGATCGGGTTTACCCCCAGACTAGTCTCGGCTCCACTGGGGCTGGTTTAAAACGGCCTATAGCCTCTTCCACGCTGTCTATCAGGGGTACACGTTTCAATTCACGCGCAAAAGACGCGATTTCAGTCCCTTGTCTCTGCCACTGCGTTCTCTCAAGAGCTTTACGGTCATTGTCAACTGGGGCCTGCTGAGGGTGAAACCCCTGTTCAAAACGATGTTCAGTGTAGAACAGATATAGAACAGTGAAGCGAGTCAGCTGTCTGAGGGTTGAATTTCACCTCACTAAATGCACAGCTGGACTGCAACACAACATCACTGCATTTACCTCCTTTAACGGTTACTATAATATTGTGGATAGATGGAGATATTCTCCCCAGTTATTGAGAGTAAGAACAGCACATCAGCACTCCCCTGCTGGTGCCGTGGGGGGGTGGGGGTGGGGGGGTGGGGGTAGATACTCTGCTTACGGTACATCATTTTGTTCATGCAGCGTTGCATTGTTCACTCTTCTCTACGGGGAACTGCACTGTACTGCCTTTTCCCTTCATTTGGTGGACTCCACTCCTCCCTTGCCCTCCCGTCCCCTCCTCCCTTGCCCTCCCGTCCTCTCCTCCCTTACCCTCCCGTCCTCTCCAACCTTGCCCTCCCGTCCTCTCCTCTCTTGCCCTCCCGTCCTCTCCTCTCTTGCCCTCCCGTCCTCTCCTCCCTTGCCCTCCCGTCCTCTCCTCCCTTGCCCTCCCGTCCTCTCCTCCCTTGCCCTCTTCCCTTCCTCTTTTCTCCTCTGAGGGGTCATGTTGTTGTTACTACAGAGGACTGACTGTGTCTCGATTGGATCTATCTCTGTGATCTAGGAGCTAACCGACAGAAGGATGACATCTGGTAGGTTAAGTGATCTAGGAATACAGGGGAGCTACTGTATGTTCCGTCTGCACAGTTCCCTGGACTACAAGATGGCAGCCGTCTGTGGACACAATCTGGGGATGTCTGATATGGAACCTTATTCCCTATATAGTACACGAGTTTTGACCAGGAGCCGATAGGGTTCTAGTAAAAAGTAGTGCACTAGGTAGGGAATAGGGTGCCATTGCAGACAAATCCTCTGTCTGGGATGGCTCTGTTATGACGTGACGACATTTTAGCTAAGGCAGTAGTCCAAATATTCTAGCTCTCCATGTTCTCAACCTTCTTTTCAGATCATGTCAAGTCAAACTCCTGCAAAGTTACGCGAGGCCCACGCAGAGGGAAATGTCTGAAGTGTGAACATTTAACAACCCCCAAAAAAGCATTACGCTGAAAAGATCTGTCACAGTCATTCTAATTCATTCAGACAGTTCAAGTGCAGCTTGAGCAGAAGAACACTTCAAATCTGTCCTGGTGGTGAAAAATGTGAGACAAGTCTTCTCCTCTCCTCTTCTCTCGTCTCTTCTCCTTTCCTTCCCTTTCCTTGCCCTCTTGTCTTTTCCTCTCCCCCTGCTAAATCACAATTTCTGTTTGTTCCTCTCCCTCTCCTTGCACAGCTCTGACCCCATCCCCAATAACCTCCTTTGGGCAAACTTGGACCAAGTTAAAGGAGAGAGAATCCAACCCCCCCCCCCCCCCACCCACCCCCCCCCACCCCCTCATCCCACCTCCCTACGACTAATTAACTAAAACCCAAGCTGGGATTTTATATTATTCAACAGTGAATATACTGTGTGATTCATATCTGTGTGTGTGTGTGTGTGTGTGTGTGTGAGTGGGTGTCTGCCATTGCTGTCTGTTCCACTAACACCCTGAGAGGCTCACAACACTACAGGAGCCAGAGAACCAGCACAGACTGTACACATAACCAACACAACTCCAGCACCAGCACATAGTACCAGACTAAACACTACACACACCACTAAACACTACACACTACAGTACAGACTAAACACCAGTGCACACACTACCGCACCATAGATACAGAATTCGCCTAACACATTTCATATCTACAAGGCCTACAAGTTCATCAGCTTCACTTGCAAAAGGCTGAGGAGACACATGGCACCAAAGTAGGGTAGGTTAGCCAGGCTACAATCAGAGACTAGTAGTACCAGGAGTTCTAGTAGAAGAGAAAGAAAAAGAGAGAGGTAGAGGAAGAGAAAAAAAGAGGAACAGGAAAAGGAATAGGTGGAGGACGAGGAATAGGTGGAGGACGAGGAATAGGAATAGGTGGAGGACGAGGAGAAGGTAGAGGACGAGGAATAGGTGGAGGACGAGGAATAGGTGGAGGACGAGGAATAGGAATAGGTGGAGGACGAGGAGAAGGTAGAGGACGAGGAATAGGTGGAGGACGAGGAATAGGTGGAGGACGAGGAATTTGTGGAGGAATAGGAATAGGTGGAGGACGAGGAATAGGAATAGGTGGAGGACGAGGAATAGGAATAGGTGGAGGATGAGGTATAGGTGGAGGATGAGGAATAGGTGGAGGACAAGGAATAGGTGGAGGACAAGGAATAGGTGGAGGATGAGGAAGATGGTGGAGAGCGAGGAATAGGTGGAGGACGAGGAATTGGTGGAGGACTCGGAATGGGGGGAGGACGAATAATTGGTGGAGGATGAGAAATAGGTGGAGGAAGAGAAAGAAAGAGAAAAGAGAGAGCAAAAGGAAAGAAGGAAGGAGAGCAGGATGTGACAGGTTGGCCAGGATTGAAAGGCAGGTGCAGAAGATGAATTAGATATATTGGTGTTCAAATAGTGCTTGTGCTCTCTTCAGGTAAATTATATGTTTGCCATACAGTCTTGCCAACAGAAAAATGACATAAAGGCTTTATGGACAAAATCTTTTCCTGGACATTATAATTCTAAAATAACAAAAAGTCTTCCCTTTTCTTTAACATTTTCCACTTATTTATTAGTTATGGGCAAAAAAAAATGATACAATTACATTTCGGGATAGTATTTTTGACAATATTGCAATATTATTTGTGTGCTAGTCAGCTGTACCTGCACAAAAATGACAGTGTTTTTCCTTCATAGCTTGTTCTTCATCTTCTTTTTACATAGTGAGCCATGACAGATCAAAACTAATTTTGTCACGCTCTCTCTTGTCCCTCCGCAGCAGACATATGGTGAGCAACATGTTTGGAACATCAAATCGCAGTATTGAAACGCAACAGACATACAATCAGGAGAACCGCGAAAATCATAATACCTATCATTTTGGCACCTTAGTATCGTGATAACATTGTGTCGAGAGGTCCCTAGCAATTCCCAGCACTACTATATATCCTCTGATTTAAGGCAATACACCATATCTATTTTTACATAGTGCATCTATCTTAATAAAAACCTAGACACTTGTATATGTCTGTCTAATACGGATTTTTAGAAATGATTTCCAATCTCTTCTGTATTTATTGTGTGTATTTCAAAAGGTACAGTGCTTTCCGTCTGGCTTAGCAGGGTCATCATTTCAGCTGTGGACCACTGATTTTTTTTCTCTCCAATAAATTCAATGTGTGTCTGAATTAATGCATTACGAGGCACAATGGTAGAGATATTAAAAAATGATAGAAACTAATCCTAATAGCCCAGTCACATCTGTAGCCGGCCGTACACGGGCACTCGCACGCACACACACACACGCACGCGCGCGCGCACGCGCGCACACACACACACACACACACACACACACACACACACACACGCGCACACACACACACACACACACACACACACACACAGGGTTCGGCCTGACCCTGAGCACTCCCGTGTGCAGTATGAGTTATGATATTTGGTGTCTCTGGGATTACACTTTAATATTTCATTACATGCACAAAATCGTCCTCTATATATCTCTCCCAGGTGTGTCACTATTAATCACCAACAACATTGTGAAAACCCAAGGCTGTCTAATAACTCAAACCACCTTGGTACACATACATAGTGCACACACTCTTCAGCACCTATTGGCACCTATTGGTAGATAGCAACAACATCAAAAAACGGACTCTGACTATCACTTTGAGCATGGCGAAGTGAATCACTCTTTGGATGGTGTATCAATAGACCCTGTAACTATAAAGATGCAGGCGTCCTTCCTAACTCAGTTGCTGGAGAGGAAAGAAACCACTCTGGGACTTCACCAATTGATTTAATTAACAGTTACAGAGTTCAAAGGCTGTGATAGGAAAGGCCTGAAGAAGGATCAACAACATTGTAGTTTCTACACAATACTAACCTAAATGACAGAGTGGAGAAGGAAGCCGGTGCAGAATAATGCATCCTGTTTGCATTAAAGGCACTAAAGTAATACAGCAAACAAATGTGGAAAAGAAACAAACTTTTTGTCTTGAATACAAAGTGTTATGTTTGGGGCAAATCCAACACATTACTGAGTACCACTCTTCATATTTTCAAGCATGGTGGTGGCTGCATCATGTTATGGGTATGCTTTTCATCAATAAGGACTGGGGAGATTTTTAGGATAAAAAGAAACGGAATATAGCTAAGCACTGGCAAAATCCTAGAGGACAACCTGGTTCAGTCTGCTTTCCAACAGACACAGGGAGACAAATTCACCTTTCAGCAGGACAATAACCTAAAACACAAGTCCAAATATACACTAGAGTTTAGGGCTGGGTGGTATAACGTATTTTACGATATACCGGTATTTATGCACGGACCGGTTTGGATTTTTACTTTACCTTCTATAATGGTATTTGAATGTTTGGTTTGTTAAATGTGATACGCCATGTCCATTTTTGTAGTTTACTTCGCTACTTGAGTCATCTCTCTCCGCTCTCTCTCCATGCTGCTTTCCACACAGACTTAGCCCCGCACCCGTCACTTACGGAGCACATTTGTTGTTCCTCGACTACGAGACACTTGCGTTCAGTCTGAAGGGTCAATGCAGCACACGCAACAATGTTGATGACGACGTTGGTGTTTTCACTTCGTTTCTTAACCCTGGTGTTGCCTTAAGGGTAAAACATGACCTTCCACTATGTTTAACAGCAGAGAAAAACCTTCAAAATGATATTTTTTTCAACTTGAAATTGCATGACTTTTCCTAGAGTGACAACAACATTAGAAAAAGTGAAACATCGCCTTTGTTCATATTTCCATGACAGCTGTACACCACCAGGTTACAAATATTGTCTTAGGGTCATTTTTGACCCGGCAGTTATAAAATTATTTACACACCACAAACAAACACAAAGACACACACACACACAATGAGAAATTGAGATTGTGTGCTACTGATTGAACTCAGCCGGCAGCTCCTGAAGAGGGTGGCACAGTTAGAAAGAAAGATCATGGGAGGCACAGTTAGAAAGAACAAGCCTAAGCTCCCCCCTGCACTCCTCACAACAAGGGGGAGAGAGGCCTTCTCATCTAAGTTTGCCTTCACCCCCACCCTCACTCTAGTTTCTTACCTCCCAAAGAGGAACAAGAATGTGGTCCTCCTGAGCACACTGCACAAAACGGCTGAGATCAGTGATCGTGAGGACAGGAAGCCAGCCATCATCCTGGACTACAACCACAACAAAGGAAGCGTGAACAACCTGGACAACATGATTGGAACCTACAGCTGCAGGAGGATGACTGCCCGCTGGCCCCTGGTCATCTTCATGTGTAGGGTGCCGTCTTTCGGATGGGACGTTAAACGGGTGTCCTGACTCTCTGAGGTCATTAAAGATCCCATGGCACTTATCGTAAGAGTAGGGGTGTTAACCCCGGTGTCCTGGCTAAATTCCCAATCTGGCCCTCAAACCATCATGGTCACCTAATAATCCCCAGTTTACAATTGGCTCATTCATCCCCCTCCTCTCCCCTGTAACTATTCCCCAGGTCGTTGCTGCAAATGAGAACGTGTTCTCAGTCAACTTACCTGGTAAAATAACGGTAAAAATAAATAAAAAATAAATCTTCCGAAACACTCATTCAATGCCTTCGTGATATGGAACAAGATCAACCCTACCTGGATGCCTGATAAGCGGAACAAGAGGAGGGTGTTTCTGGAGCATCTAGGAAAGATACTTGTAACCCCACAGCAGCCTCTGCAGCACTTGTGAAAGCTGTTCAGGGGGCTGGATCTTGTTCTGATTCACCTGAGGCTGCAGCTGGGGCAGTCAAGAGGAGGATATGTCAATGCTGCCCCCCAAAGAAGGACAGTAAAACAAATACTATGTGCTGCACGTGAGAAATACATCTGCAAAGTCCATGCACACACACTTGCATACTGTCCTACATGTGCTAATTAGAGTTGATTGATTTATGTTCTTCACATTTTTGTTTTGTATCGATTATCTTATTTTATTCGTATTTATTGTTGTTGTTTATACATCTTGTGGGTGGGGGCAATGGTTAACAAAATGTGAGAAGACGAGTGTTTGTAGTTGAATTCCTCATTGTACAGCATATAAGAATATATCACTATGTTGCCAAAAAAGTTCAAGACTGTTGTTTCCCTTCAATAAAATGCATTCAAAACTACTTCCTGCATACTTCTGCTACTTTCTTAGGCTATACAAATGTGTTTACACCTATGCAGTACCTTTAGCAATAATAATAATAATAATAATAATAATAAACCTCTACTTTAGTAAAGAAAACAATCATGACAGGTGTGTTGTAATTAAAACGAGTGGCGTCCACTGATTATATGCAGTCTTTCTGCATTGTGAACCCAGATATTCACAAAGTTTGTGATGAATGACAGGTTGTTTCTTCATGCAAAAGAGTTTTAGGGTAAAACATTAAATTAAGCTGCTTTACTTTAGGGGTTTATTGAAGGCGGGTCATTTTTTACTCTTAGGACAAGGGGAGTATACAGAATGCTAAGACTACACAAGGGTTAATATAAATCCACGTTTGTTCTATAATTACACTATTAGTTTGTGTTTCTTACATCTGCAAACAGCTAGTTTGAGTATGTACAGCATTTGAAAGCTAGTTCAGAGTAACTCCTCCCTGGCATTTTCATTCATCTACATGGCAGTGTAGTAGGATCTTAAAACCTGATGAGGACAGAGGGCGCTGTTTTCACTTTGGGGGAAAAACGTGCCCAATTTAAACGGCCTCGTACTCAATTCTTGCTCGTACAATATGCATATTATTATTACTATTGGATAGAAAACACTCTCTAGTTTCTAAAACCGTTTGAATTATATCTGTGAGTTAAACAGAACTCATTTGGCACAAACTTCCTGACCAGGAAGTGGAAAATCTGAAATCGATGCTCTCTTCTGGGTCCTGCCTATAAATGGGCATGATACCTATTAGTATACATGCACGTCATACACCTTCCCCTGGATGTCAAGATGCAGTGAGAGAAGAAATGGAGTGTTTATCTTGGTCTGAGATGGAATACGTCCTCTTGGAATGACGTGTCACCCATTTCCTGTTTTCAGGAAGGCGCGATGTTGGACCTGGATTTGCCTTCTGAATAGCTTTCGTTATAGGCGACTAATATCTCCGGCTTTGATTTTATTTGATACATGTGACAATATCATCGTAAAGTATGTTTTTTCAATATAGTTTTATTAGATTTTTGAAATTTATTCGGGACGTTAGGCGTGTTGCGTTGTGTGCCTTTGTTCAGAAAGGAGAGCTTCGCGCCACTTGGCTAGTGTGCTTGCTAATTCAAGAGGGAAAATGGACGTTCTAAATCCAAACAACGATTGTTCTTGACAAAGGGCACCTTGTACAACATTCTGATGGAAGATGAGCAAAAGTAGGACCCATTTTATGATGTTATTTAATATATCTGTCGAACTGTGTACTATTAGTTTTGCGCCCAGATTTTGGGCACTCGGTCGACATAACGTAAGCCTTATGTGGTAATGAAGTTATTTTTAGAATTCTAACACGGCGATTGCCTTAAGAACTAGTGTATCTATCATTTCCTATACAACATGTATTTTTTAGTTATGTTTATGAATAGCTATTTGGTCAGAATATGTGTGTCAGAAAAAAATCCGGACGTTGTGGGACAAAATAGCTACGTTAGCACAATGTATAACCACTGATTTCAGCTCTAAATATGCACATTTTCGAACAAAACATAAGTGTATGTATAACCTGATGTTATAGGACTGTCATCTGATGAACCTTATCAAGGTTAGTCAAAAATTATATATCTTTCGCTGGTGTGTCACGATCGCTAACTTTTACTGCTGGGAAATGGCTTGTGTTTCTGGCTATTGTGGTAAGCTAATATAACGCTATATTGTGTTTTCGCTGTAAAACACTTAATAAATCGGAAATATTGTCTGGAATCACAAGATGCCTGACTTTCATTTGCTGTACACTATGTATTTTTCAGAAATGTTTTATGATGAGTATTTAGGTATTTGGCGTTGGTGTCTGTAATTATTCTGTCTGCTTTCGGTGCAATTTCTGATTGTAGCTGCAATGTAAACTATGATTTATACCTGAAATATGCACATTTTTCGAACAAAACATAGATTTATTGAATAACATGTTATAAGACTGTCATCTGATGAAGTTGTTTGTTGGTTAGTTTGGTTGGTTCTTGGTTAGTTAGGTTGGCTTTTTGCATGCTACCTGTGCTGTGAAAAATGTCTGTACTTTTTTGTATTTGGTGGTGAGCTAACATAAATATACGTGCTGTTTTCGCTGTAAAACATTTTTAAAAATCGGACATGGCTGGATTCACAAGATGTGTACCTTTCATTTGCTGTATTGGACTTGTTAATGTGTGAAAGTTAAATATTTCAAAAAAATATATTTTGAATTTCGCGCTCTGCCTTTTCAGTGGAATGTGGGAGGAGTTCCGCTGGCGGAACGCCAGAGTCAGACAGGTTAAATGATTGCAGAAAACGCTAACATTTTGGGTTGAAGTTGAATTGTACAGTATAAAACAAATGTGTTCGCATCTTTTCTTAGCAAGTTGGGCCTAAATTGTGTTCGCATCTAATGCTAATCGCTAGTTAGCTGGCTATCTATCTAGCTAGCTAATGAATGTACTGAGTCAGAGTAAACGTAATTAGCTGTACAGCTTGATAATACCAGTGATGGTGTAGACCTAAATCATCATGTTGTTTGTGCAACAGTATCTTCTAAATCAAAAAGGAATACACAAAGAGTGAATATGTTAGCTACATAAAGTATCTAAGACAAAACATTCAGGTTAGCCAAAGGTTATAGGGTCCCCGACAAAACACTTTGGTTCCTACCATGTCAGAGTAACTCCTCCCTGGCATTTTCATTCATCTACATGGCAGTGTAGAATGATCAAAAATGATTGCAGAAAACGCTAACATTTTGGGTTGAAGTTGAATTGTACAGTATAAAACAAATCAAAATGAAGTCACTTAGAACGTATGTGCTGCCACCCTAGAGTCATGCACTACTCATAAAGCAAATGTTGAACTTTTATTATTTATTTATTTATTATTAAAATACCATGTAATACCGTCATACCATAAAAAAAATGACATACCGTGAAATGATATTTTGGCCATATCAGCCCTACAAGATTTCGTTACCAAGATTACATTAAATGTTCCTGAGTGGCATAGTTACACTTTTTAAATCAGCTTGAAAATCTAGGGCAAAACTTGAAAATGGCTGTCTAGCATTGATCAACAACCAACTTGACAGAGGTTGAAGAGTTTAAAAAAGAATAACGGGCAAATATTGTACAACCCAGGTATTGCAAAGCTCTTCGAGACTTACCCAAAAAGGCTCACAGCTCTAATCGCTGCCAAAGGTGATTCTAACATATATTGACTCAGGGGGTTGAATATGAACACTTATCTATTAATTAAGATATATTCGTGTTATATTTTCCATAAAAACAAGAAAAAATATATAATTCTCCTTCCATTTTGACCGTAGGAAGTATTTTTCGTAAATCGCTGATAAAAATGTTTCAATTAAATCAATTTGAATCTCACCTTGTAACACAACAAAATGTTGAAAAAGTTGAGCTTGAATATTTTCTGAAGGCACTGTGTAACTAAGATTTTAAAAAACAACCACAGTGGTGCTAAGACGATCAGTGCCAACCAGTCCTTCCGTCCCTTATGATGTGATCTATTTCATAGCCTTCCTCAGAGCTATAGTGGGGAACACATTTATTCACTGCTCACATTTCACATCTCAGCCACGACTGGGGACCTCTCTAACTGGAGCATCAGAGCAATCTAAAGTAGACCTGACCACTTCATCTGCTGAACACACTACACACTACACCCCCAATCTAAAGAAGTGCTGACCCCTTCATCTGCTGAACACACTACACTCCCAATCTAAAGTAGTGCTGACCCCTTCATCTGCTGAACACCCTACACACTACACTCCCAATCTAAATAAGTGATGACCCCTTCATCTGCTGAACACCCTACACACTACACTCCCAATCTAAAGTAGGGCTGACCCCTTCATCTGCTGAACACCCTACACACTACACTCCCAATCTAAAGAAGTGCTGACCCCTTCATCTGCTGAACACCCTACACACTACACTCCCAATCTAAAGTAGGGCTGACCACTACATCTGCTGAACACCCTACACACTACACTCCCAATCTAAAGAAGTGCTGACCCCTTCATCTGCTGAACACCCTACACACTACACTCCCAATCTAAAGTAGGGCTGACCCCTTCATCTGCTGAACACCCTACACACTACACTCCCAATCTAAAGTAGTGCTGACCCCTTCATCTGCTGAACACCCTACACACTACACTCCCAATCTAAAGAAGTGCTGACCCCTTCATCTGCTGAACACCCTACACACTACACTCCCAATCTAAAGTAGGGCTGACCCCTTCATCTGCTGAACACCCTACACACTACACTCCCAATCTAAAGTAGGGCTGACCCCTTCATCTGCTGAACACCCTACACACTACACTCCCAATCTAAAGAAGTGCTGACCCCTTCATCTGCTGAACACCCTACACACTACACTCCAAATCTAAAGTAGGGCTGACCACTACATCTGCTAAAGACAATAAACTCCCCTCCTTCGGTATTATTAGATACATGCAAAGAGGCACTTAAAGGAGACACCACTACGGTGAAGGCAGACTCACCACACAGAGTTAACATAAGTGATGATGATGATGATGATGATGCCTCTTATAGTCCTCACTCGTCTCTCCTGTATTGCGGTGACACTCTCCCTCTTTCTTTTTCTTCCTGTCTATTTCTCTCTCCCCTCTCCCTCCATCTGCCTCCCTCCCTCCGTCTCTCCTCCTCTCTCTCTCTGCAGGTGCATTCTAAAGGCAGATGTGGTGTGGCGGTTGTGATGGATAGTGGACCACCAGGAGGAGAGGCTCACAGGGCATGACAAACCCTGCTATAATGTCCCCTTTATCGGTTCCCGCAAAGTGTTCATTTTCTCCACTGCCATTAGGCCTGTGATACCTCAATGGTAATTGCAGTGTAATAAATACACTCTTTGTCTACCCCCTCGCACGCTGACACCAGAGGCACAGTATATGCGAGCGTTTCCTCGTTTTCCATGGCTTTCCATGCCTTAGCGTCGGTAATATATTTCTGTTTTGGCCTATTCATTTCCAGTGTGCTCTGCTGGTTGCGTGGTGATATATAGCTGTATCTGTCACATAGATTTTTACTTGGGATGAGCGTATTGCCCGGGATATTGTGAAATTGATTCCTTTTTTAGACATTATCGTCTACTCTGAAAAAATAATTCCCTGCCTTTTCTTCTTTTCGGGGAGCAGTTGTATGCTGAGTGATTACACAAACACAATGCCGTTGTGATGCTCTGTCACCCATCCATTGAGCAAGGAATGTGTGTGTTGTGACTGTGTGTGTGTCAAATCAAATCAAATGTCATTGGTTACATGCGCCGTATACAACAGGTGTAGACTTTACCGTGGAACGCTTACTTACCCAACAATGCAGATTTAAAAAGTACGTTTTTATATATATATATATATATATATATATATATATATATATATATATATATATATATATATATATATATAAAAGAAGGAAATAGTAACACAATAAAATAACAATAGCAAGGCTATACACAAGGAGTACCAGTACCAAGTCGGAACTAGAAGCACAAGCATTTCGCTACACTCGCATTAACATCTGCTAACCATGTGTACGTGACCAATAAAATTTGATTTGATTTGAGGATTTGAAGACAATTCAATGTGCCGGGGTACAAGGTAATTGAGGTAACGCAGTATGTACATGTAGGTAGGGGTAAAAGTGACTAGGCAATCAGAATATATAATAAACAGAGTACCAGCAGTGTGTGTGTGAAGAGTGTCGAAGAGTGACTGTGTGTGAGAGTGTGTGTGTGTGTGTGTGGTCTCAATATGCATGTCTGTGTCTGTGTTTTGTGTATGTGAGCGTATGTTGTGTGTGTGTGTGTGTGTGTGTGCGTACATGTATGCGTGTGAGTGTGTGGCTAGAGTCTAGTGAGTGTGCATAGAGCCTGTGCAAATAAAAATGTACATAATACAGGGGCTCAATGTAAATAGTCCGGGTAGGCATTTGATTAACTGTTCTGCAGTCTTATGGTTTGGGAGTAAAATCTGTTTAGGAGCCTTTGGTCCCAGACTAGGCGCTCCACTACCCTTTTCCGGGTGGCTGGAGTCTTTGACAATTTCTAGGGCCTTCCTCTGACACCGCCTGGGCCGTACGCACTACCCTCTGTAGCGCCTTGCGTTCGGATGCCGTGCAGTTGCCATACCCTGCGGTGATGCAGCCGGTCAAGATGCTCTCAATGGTGCAGCTGTAGAACGTTGTCGCGCCCTCTTCTCAACTGTGTTGGTGTGTTCGGACCATGACAGGCCCTTAGCGATGTGGACACCGAGGAACTTGAAGCTCTCGACCTGCTCCACTACAGCCGCGTCGATTTCAATGGGGGTGTGTTCGGCCCTCCGTTTCCTGTAGTCCACGATACGCTTGTTTGCCTTGGCCACATTGAGGGAGACGTTGTTGTCCTGACACCACACTGCCAGGTCTCCGAGCTCCTCCCTAAAAGCTGTTTCATCGTCCTCGTCAGTGATCTGGGCTGTTATCGGGCTGTGTGTCTGTGTGTGGGCTTTGTGAGTGAATTGAAATGCGAGGCATGTGCTAGCTACACCACACATGGGGCCAGAGTAGACTAGCTAGACCCGGCAGGTTTCAGGCATCCATACGTCGCCTTGGCATCAGCATTTGTGGGCCTCTGAGGCGGAGACTAGTACTGGAAGCCCCCCTCCACCACCACACCTTCACCACTACCAGGCTGGCCCCAGTACAGAGGAAGCCCCTCCCCGCTGGGCAGAGAGAGAGGCGCGTCCTGGAGGAGTAGGGCAGCAGCTGGCTATGGTCAGCTCCAGAGCAGGCTGGCACCATGTACTGTAGGGCACCATACACCCAGACCTGGCCAATCTAGACAGGCTGAGGTCTGATCTGGAGCCCAGTGCTCTCGTTCTGCCTCTCCTCTCCCCACCCTACTGGGAGGCAGGAAGGCAGTACGGCGGGGAGAGGAGATACCGAATATGATCACGGAGAGCAACCATTAACACCACCAGTAAAGACGGCAGCCCCTCCTCCCCTCACCATCCGATCCGTAGTCCAACCGTAGTGTCTGATAGTTAATGACCTGAGGTGTGCCCCCCTGTGGACGTAGGGGAGAGAGTTGTGAGGAGTGTCCAGATCAGGCCAGATAGATGGATGGATCAGAAGCCATCTAATTTAACAACCATGGCCCACCAGCAGAGAGCCTGAACAGATGGGGCTAATTTTTTTAGAAGAAGTGAAGAAGAAGTAGACCAGGCCTCCCCAGGAGGAACCAGAGCACTGGCAGGGAGGGAGGGGGAGAGGGGGCAGGGTAGAAGGGGAAGGGAGGGAAGAAATTTGAGGGTTAGGGAGGAAGGTGGGAGGGGAGGGGAGGCAGGGGGAGAGAAGAGGAGAGGAGAAGAAAAGAGAGAGGAGAGGTGAGAAGAGGAAGAAACGAGAGGAGAGAAGGATAAGACAGGAGAGAGATAATAAGTGGGAGGAGAGAAGAGTTGAGTTTGAGGAGAAGAAAAGAGGAGAGGTCGAACTAGAGCACTGGTAAAAACTGGATGTGATACAATTCCATTGGACATTTCCTGCAGAACAGTAAATGAATTATTGCTGATTATTTTTTGGTATGCTGTCCATCTCATTTACTGTAACACTCCATAGATAATTCCAGGCTGAATGAGAAATATGTTTGCAGTGTTCTTGATCTTAATGGAAATTGGTTTAAGTAAAATAAAAATGTTTTATGTACAAACACCAACACACGTATTCGCTTGCCACACTACAATGAATCCACAATGCTAAGGCTGTGTGTGTACAACCAGCCAGAGGTCTGAAGCAGGCCTTGAGATCAATGAATAGAACATACTGGCATGTCTGAAATTATTGATAACCTCCTGGTTGTATCTCTAGACAATCCAAAAGAAAACCAGAGAAAATATGTAGCACCATGGCCAAGGTATTTTGTACTCGTTGTAAGAAAGGTCTTTGGTAGTCTGCAATGAGTCATATAAAAACAGTAGGTTGTCTTGGCCGAAATGTGGATACGAATGTCAACAATTTAATTGGGACGGAAATTAATAATTGTAGGTAGGCCAAATGTAAAAATAACAAATCCCGGTGGCTATAGTTTGATCTGGCCAATGGGAATGGATGCTGTTTCAGAGGGAATACAGTAGCTATGATAAATATACACTAGGCATAGATAGATACTTACTCGTCTGGTATACCAGTAATGTGATTGCTTTTTTCATCATGCAACAGATTACACAACAGATTATGGGTTAGTGAACATAGAATATCATTTGACAGATTAGGGGACCTATTGTGGATGATTCTGGGTCTTGAAAATGGGCCGGATGACTGCCAGTCATACACTCATACCTACCTACCTACCTACCTACCTACCTAACAAACACACACACACACACACACACACACACACACACACACACACACACACACACACACACACACACACACACACACACACACACACACACACACACACACACACACACACCCTTCCCCTTCTACCCTCTCTCCCCCTCAGAGAGAGCCATATGACCTGGCAGGGAGAGGAACAGTTCTACTCTAGCTGCTGGCTCAGGTGTCAGACTGACAATAGAATGAGCACATGCTTCAGAAGGGGAGGTTGGAAACAAAATTACTTTCCAATCGTTTGGTTCTGAACAGAAGCATTCTTTTTATTTGTTCTGTTTCACTGTTCTGACCGGCAAAATAAAGTTATGAACCGTTTAATCCCCAAAAAAGTAACGGTTTACATCGTTCCTTTCTGTTCCTTTTTAAACCTCTGAATAATTATTAATTTGTTTTACATTTAGATCAACATTACATTACTTCACCAATCAGTGCGGATATAGCAGCTTTCTATGGAGTGGGCAAGCACTCCATAGTGTCCAATGCACCCAATAAAGGGTCTGAGAATGAATCTAGTACTGAAAGCATAAGCTACAGCTAGCTAGCACTGCAGTGCATAAAATGTGGTGAGTATTTGACTCAAAGAGAGAGAAAGGCAATAGTTGAACAGTTTTAAACAAATACATTTCTTCCAAAATTAAGGAGACGCAAGAGAGAGAGAGAGAGAGAGAGAGAGATTTCATAGTATATATTTTTTAACTTTCACTGATTTAGCTAGCATTGACTGCAGCTAGCTAGTTTGAGCCTACTCAAACACCCGGCTCAAACAGAGAGGGATGCTATGTTAGCTAGCTGGCTCTGGCTATCCAACACTGGAACTCTTCCAAATCAAGGTAAGCTTTTGGTTTTATTCATTTATTGCCACCGGGGCCAGCCGGTGTAACTGCTAAACTGCACTGAAGTCCACAAGCGAAGGGCAAAGGTGAGAGCACGTAGGCAGATGCGAGAAGGAATTAAATACAAGACTCAAGATACAAGACATTACATACAAGACATTACTATGGCGGGAGATTACAACATGGTTTTAAATACCTCAATGGACCGTAAAGGAAATCACGACAAACTATTACCCTCATGCACTTAAGGAAATCACGAATATCATGGATATATTGGAACAAGTGGATAAATGGAGGCTTAAATATCCTGACCTAGTGAGATATACATGGCGAAAGCTCAATCATGCTAGTCGTCTTGACTACATTCTTATGTCATTCACGATAGCACCAAAAGTTTAAAAAGTGTTGATAGGTCGACAGAATGGGGTCGGATCCATCAAATAATTGTCAAAAACATTACTCTTACAGAATGTCCATGTGGGCTAGGATATTGGAAATTGTACCAAAGTCTATTGGATGACCTACTTGTTTTTAACCACAACAGAATAATTTATAACTTGCTTTTTTCCGACATAACATTCAATGCATTCGTAAAGTATGAGAAGAATGGGAGAAACTCCCCAATAAACAGGTTACGTTACTGCCTCATTCTAAAATGGATTAAATGTTTTTTTCCCCTCATCAATCTACACACCACACCCAATAATGACAAAGCGAAAACGGGTTTTTAGAAATGTGAGCAAATGTATTAAAAATAAAAAATGTAAATACCTTATTTACATAAGTATTCAGACCCGTTGCTATGAGACTTGAAATTGAGCTCAGGTGCATCCTGTTTCCATTGATCATCCTTGAGATGATCTTGATTGGAGTCCGCCTGTAGTAAATTCTATTGATTGGACATGATTTGGAAAGGCACACACCTGTCTATATAAGGTCCCACAGTTGACAATGCATGTCAGAGCAGAAACCAAGCCATGAGGTCAAAGGAATTGTCCGTAGAGCTCCGAGACAGGATTGTTTCGAGGCACAGATCTGGGGCAGAGTACCAAAACATTTCTGCAGTATTGAAGGTCCCCAAGAACACAGTGGCCTCCTCTTAAATGGAAGAAGTGTGGAACCACCAAGACTCTTCCAAGAGCTGGTCGCCCGGCCAAAGTGAGCAATCGGGGGAGAAGGGCCTTGGTCAGGGAGGTGACCAAGAACCCGATGGTCGCTTTGACAGAGCTCCTCTGTGGAGATGGGAGAACCTTCCAGAAGGACAACCATCTCTGCAGCACTCCACCAATTTGGCCTTCATAGTACAGCGGCCAGACAGAAGCCAGTCCTCAGTAAAAGGCACATGATAGCCCGCTTGGAGTTTGCCAAAAGACCATGAGACCAAGATTCTCTGGTCTGATGAAACTCTTTGGCCTGAATGCCAAGCATCATGTCTGGAGGAAACCTGGCACCCACCTGGCACCCTGTTTTTCAGTGGCAGGGACTGGGAGACTAGTCAGGATCGAGGGAAAGTTGAACGGAGCAAAGTACAGAGAGATCCTTGATGGAAACCTGCTCCAGAGCGCTCAGGACCTCAGACTTCATCCTAATCAGACATGTTTTTTTCATGGACGATACATTGGAGATAATATAAAACAAATACTGGAAACAATAGAATACTATGAAAAATCTGGGAAACCAGGCCCGGGATTCATACTGTAGCTGACTTTGAAAAGGCTTTTGATAAAGTACGACTAGAATTTATATATAAATGCCTGGAATATTTCAATTCTGGCGAATCTCTTATACAATGGGTTAAAGTTATGTATAGTAAAATAGTAAATAATGGCTACTTCTCACAAAGTATTAAACTGTCAAGAGAAGTAAAACAAGGTTGTGTGCTATTGGCATATCTATTTAATATGGCCGTAGAAATGTTAGCTATTAAAATCAGATCCAAAAATAATACCATGGGGCTAGAAATTCAGGGCTTAAAACCTTACAGTGTCACTGTAAGCTGATGATTCATGTTTTATTTTAAATCCACAATTTGGATCCCTCCACAGCCTCATAGAGGATCTAGATCATTTTTCCAACCTCTCTGAATTCCAACCAAATCTAGATAAGTGTACTTTCAACAAATTCAGACAAATTCAACTTGTACATTACCATGTGTTGTTTACCAATAAAAAGCTCTGACGGTGAAGTGGACATGATCGTATTCGTATCACAAAAGAAAGAAATTATATTATATAATAATTATAAATTATATAATGAATATGAAATCAGAGAACAGAAATGATTCAATATTTAAGCATTAGACCTCTCACTAAAAGCTTCAGTCATAAAAAAGCTGTACTTAAATCCGAACTGCTTCTCTGGCAGATTAGTAAGAATGTCTCACCCCATGTTCTAGAATGGCCCTTTTCTCTTTATTCAGATTACAACTTCTCACTTTCGGTTACTTGAAAATAAAATTATCTCCAAAATATCGCTATTAAAAAGTTGGTTACAATTTCAGTTTAATCCACCAAAAATACAATTTTTACATTACAAAATGAAGCCGGACTTCAACAAATATTATTGATTAAAAAAACACACGATGTTTGGAGAAAAATAATTTAAAAATGTATAATCTTTGTAAATGATATAATTAATAGGACTGGTTACAGTTGAAGTCGTACGATTATATACATTTAGGTTGGAGTCATTAAAACTCGTTTTTCAACCACTCCACAAATTTCTTGTTAACAAACTATAGTTTTGACAAGTGGGTTAGGACATCTACTTTGTGCATGACACAAGTAATTTTTCCAACAATTGTTTACAGACAGATTATTTCACTGTATCACAATTCCAGTGGGTCAGAAGTTTACATACACTAAGTTGACTGTGCCTTTAAACAGCTTGGAAAATTCCAGAAAAGTATGTCATGGCTTTAGAAGCTTCTAATAGGCTAATTGACATAATTTGAGTCAATTGGAGGTGTACCTGTGGATGCATTTCAAGGCCTACCTTCAAACTCACTGCCTCTTTGCTTGACATCATGGGAAAATCAAAAGAAATCAGCCAAGACAGAAGTCCCAAGAAATTGGGACCACGCAGCCGTCATACCGCTCTTAGAGATGAACGTACTTTGGTGCGAAAAGTGCAAATCATTCCTAGACCAACAGCAAAGGACCTAGTGACGATGCTGGAGGAAACAGGTACAGAAGTATCTATATCCACAGGAAAACGATTCCTATATCGACATAACCTGAAAGGCTGCTCATCAAGGAAGAAGCCACTGCTCCAAAACCGCCATAAAAAAGCCAGACTACGGTTTGCAACTGCACATGGGGACGAAGATCATACTTTTTGGAGAAATGTCCTCTGGTCTGATTAAACAAAAATAAAAATGTTTGGCCATAATGACCATTGTTATGTTTGGAGGAAAAAGGGGGAGGCTTGCAAGCCAAAGAACACCATCCCAACCGTGAAGCATGGGGGTGGCAGCATCATGTTGTGGGGGTGCTTTGCTGCAGGAGGAATTGGTGCACTTCAAAAAATAGATGGCATCATGAGGTAGAACAATTATGTGGCTATATTGAAGCAACATCTCAAGACATCAGTCAGGAAGTTAAAGCTTGGTTGCAAATGGGTCTTCCAAATGGACAATGACTTCAAGCAAACTTCCAAAGTTGTGGCAAAATGGCTTAAGGACAACAACGTCAAGGTATTGGAGTGGCCATCACAAAGCCCTGACCTCAACCCTATAGAACATTTGTGGGCAGAACTGAAAAAGTGTCTGCGAGCAAGGAGGCCTACAAACCTGACTCAGTTACACCAGCTCTGTCAGGAGGAATGGGCCAACATTCAACCACCTTATTGTGGGAAGCTTGTGGAAGGCTACCTGAAACGTTTGACCCAAGTTAAACAATTTAAAGGCAATGCTACCAAATACTAATTGAGTGTATGTAAACTTCTGACCCACTGGGAATGTGATGAAAGAAATAAAAGCTGAAATAAATAATTCTCTCTACTATTATTCTGACATTTCACATTCTTAAAATAAAGTGGTGATCCTAACTGACCTAAGACAGGGAATTTTTACTTGGTTTAAAATGTTAGGAATTGTGAAAAACTGAGTTTAAATGTATTTGGCTAAGCTGTATGTAAACTTCCGATTTCAACTGTATATGGAAATGTCTGCTCTACCAAATATTACAACCAACAAATTGCAGCATTAATGCAAACATGGAAGAGGCAAGTGGAAGAGGGAGAAAGTAAGGAACTTTTATTAAAGACCAAAATTGGTTAAAGAAATAAAAAAAGTACACCAGTTTAATTTAAGGACCAAAAGATTGACAGCTGTGCCATATAGATCGCAAAATAGTTGGGAAGAGATTTTCGATCTACCGATACCATGGCACATGGAACTGATACACAAAACGAAGCCGGATTCAAAACCTAGAGTTTTTCTATTAAAATTAAGATAAAAAATTATTGCAAGCATGTTATATATTTGGGGGATACAACCATCCCAGCTCTGAAGATTTTGCTGTGATGAGAGAATCATTAGATCACTTGCTTTGGTACTGTCCATATGTAGCTTGTTTTTGGTTACAGGTTCAGGAATGGCTAAAGAATTGCAACATTTATCTGGAGCTAAACTCTGCAAATAGCACTGCTGGGTGATTTGAAAAGTAATAGTCAATCAATCAATAATATAATAATCCTTTTAGCAAAAATAATAATCTGATCTGAGAGTCCTTTAGGTGCGTTTTGGCAAACTCCAAGCGGGCTGTCATGTGCCTTTTACTGAGGAGTGGCTTCCGTCTAACCACTGTACCATGCCTGATTGGTGGAGTGCTGCAGAGATGGTTGTACTTCTGGAAGGTTCTCCCGTCTCTACAAAGGAACTCTTGAGCTCTGTCAGAGTAACCATCGGGTTCTTGATCATCTCTCTGACCAAGGCCCTTCTCTCCCGATTGCTCAGTTTGGCGGGGCGGCCAGCTTTAGGAAGAGTCTTGGTGGTTCCAAACTTGGTGGTTCCAAACGGGAGGCCATTGTGTTCTTGGGGACGGAATGCACAATTTATATATATATATATATATATATATATATATATATATATATATATATATATATATATATCTATATATATATATATATATATATATATATATATATATATATATTTATATATATATATATATACAATATATTTTTATAGATTTAAACACTGAACAAAAATATAAATGCAAAATGCAACAATGTCAACAATTTTACTCAGTTACAGTTAATATAAGGAAATCAGTCAATTGAAATAAATAAATTAGGCCACACTCTATGGATTTCACATGACTAGGCAGGGGCGCTGCCATGAGTGGGCCTGTGAGGGCATGGGCCCACCCACTGGGGAGCCAGGCCCAGCCAATCAGAATGAGTTTTTCTCCACAAAAGGGCTTTTTTACAGACATAAATACTCAGCTCCTTCCCCCAAGCCATAAGATTCCTGAACAGCTGATCAAAGGGCTAACCAGACCCCTCTTTTACACTGCTGCTACTCTCTGTTTATTATCTCTGCAGAGTCACTTTATCTCTACCTACAAGTACATATTACCTCAACTACCTCCACTAACCAGTGCCCCCGCACATTGACTCTGTACCGGTACCCACTGTATATAGCCTCATTATTGTTATTTTACTGCTGCTGTTTAATTATTTATTACTTTATTTAAAAAAATGTATTTATCTATTTTTTACTTAACACTTATTTATTCTTCAAACTTCTTAAAGCATTATAGGTTAAGGGCTTGTAAGTAAGCATTTCACTGTAAGGTCTACTACACCTGTTGTATTAGGCGCATGTGACAAATAAAATTTGATTGGATTTGATTTGATTCAGTTTCATCAGCTGTCTGTGGCTGGTCTCAGATGATCCCACAGGTAAAGAAGTCAGGTGTGGAGGTTCTGGGCTGGCGTGGTTACACGTGGTCTGCTGTTGTGAGGTCGGTTCGGACATACTGCCAAATTCTCTAAAAATGACTTTGGAAGCGGCTTATGGTAGAGAAATAAACATTCACTTGTTTGGCAAAAGCTTTATTGGACATCCCTGCAGTCAGCATGCCAATTGCATGCTCCCTCAAAACTTGAGACATCCGTGGCATTGTGTTGTGTGCCTGCACATTTTAGAGTGGCCTGTTATTGTACCCAGCACAAGGTTCTTGATTAGCCACACCTGTCAGGTGGATGGATTTTCTTGGCAAAGAAGAAATGTTCACTAAAAGTGATATAAACAAATTTGTGCACAACATTTGAAAGAAATACGTTTTTTGTGTGTATGCAATATTTCTGGGATCTTTTATTTCAACTCATGAAACATGGGACCTACACTTTACATGTTGAATTTATATTTTTTGTCAGTGTATACAATATTAGATAGGCTATGTAACATAAAATCGTCATCAAAATGTAATAATAATAATCCGATTTTAATACTACTCGTAAAAATATGACTAAAACATAATTCCATATCAGCTAACGGCGATGGGTCGTTTTACATCCACCATGAAAATGTGTGATCATCCCTCTTCAACGCCCAACGCTGCGTAGTGCCTGGAGTCTAAACAATCTCTTTCTCTCTCTCTCTCTTTCTTTCTCTTTCACACATATTCTGCTTCTTTCCGGTCCTCCCTCCCTCCCCCTCTCTCTCTCTCTCTCTCTCTCTCTCTCTCTCTCTCTCTCTCTCTCTCTCTCTCTCTCTCTCTCTCTCTCTCACTCTCACTCTCTCTCATTGACCCTCTCGTGTAGTATTCTACAGGCCCATAGGCTTATAATAATAACTTGATTTCACCCTAGCAATTACTTAATGTTCTCTCTATGCTATAAATGTCCTGAAGACATGTATTGGAATAGTGTTTCAAGACACATTATTACATTATGGGTGCAACGCCAACATTAAGTGAAACCAATACAGTTGCAGCTGAGTTGTACTCTGATGTGAGAGCAGAATACAGGTGTAATTTATGACCAGTAAAATGTTTCAGTTTGTGTTCAAATCCTCAAAAGAACAAAGTGTCATCTGTCACAATAGTTGGCGTAACCTCAATCTGCCAGATGACAGGGTGTTTTTAACATTCCCAACATGTCTGTAAGCACACACACACGCACACACACCCACACACACACACACAAACAAACACACACAGATACACACAGGGACGTAGGCACGCAGACAGACACGCAGGCGCACACACAAACTGCTGAAAATGATCGCCTCGGCCTCTTCTCACAGCCCTAGTAACACTAAGGTTTGTCACTTTGAAACAATGTATTCTGTTGGATTCCAGGCTAAAAAGAAAGACTTGTTTTACACTTCATGGCTGCTTTTAAGTCGTTTTAAAAATAGCTAAAAAGCTACTGAGCTGTCGCCATAGCTACTAACGTTTGAGTGAGTCTGTTCTTTTGTCTCTGATTCATGTTTTCATGTGATGAAAAACAAACACAATCATGAGAATTAGGGTAATATAATGTCAAATATACTGACATCAATAATAGAAATAATGTTAGAGTAATAAGAGAATTTGAGGTGTGGCATATCAATATTCACAAGGTCACCGAAATGCATCTTTTCATACCTGCACACACAAAAAAATGCAGGCCTGTTTGCGTGATGCACTGTATGTCTTATCTGGTTGAGAGGGGTTTGTTTTTCTAAAAGGTTTTATAGTAAGGTTGGTGCATAGGTCATGAGTCACGACCCTTCCTATGATGCAGATCACATGGTGAACTTGCCAGATTTGAGATTTGACCACCGCTACTCATCCGCAAGCACTTCTAACCAAACCTTCCATTGTAACCTTCTTCAAAAACATTGCCCCTCTATATGAATGAGTGGGTTTGATGGTTGATCACATGTAGACCATTCCTATGACCTATGACCTATGACCTAGGTTTGAACCGTATTTATGGATCAAAGTGGCAAACAACAAGTTTGTTCAGTCCACAATAAAAGACAACTAGTCCTCCCAAGTTCCAAGAATTTTTACGCAGTACATTCTATACTGCCTCTCACACACACACACACACGCACGCACGCACGCACGCACGCACACGCACACACACACTCACACTGTAAATTCCAACTATAATAAACACAAACTCTTTGCTTAGTAAAACGATGTGAAGATAAAACAAGCTCAAGGCATTTTTAACTTCTGAAGAAATTTTAAGGAAGTTGCTGCCAGCGCAAATAGATAAATAGATAATGGCGGGATGCTTAAGTGGGGGGAAGGGAAACGCTCAGACGGAATAATTGAGTCAGCGAAGCGCGGGGCTGTGCGCCAGTAAGGATCTGGAGCTGTATGTCTGCCTGCTGCTTTACGGTTGAAAATCGGCCAAGCGAGCCTCCGCGCGTGGCAGGGTGTGTGCGGAAAAGTAATGCGCTCGCTCTTCCATTCCAAAGAAGCTCACCATTCTCCCGAACTGTTAAAAACACAATCCTCGGAAACATATGCTGCTTCGTCATGAGATACAAGCAACTGACAAAACCCCCAAAACTTGAAATTAAAGTGGGGTTGAAAAGCGCACTTATGTATCTGGACATCTCATCACTTCTCAACTGGGCTGGACTGGCAGGTCACACAGGTGGAGTGTCAAATAGTAGGTTATCCTATTTGGTCGATTTTAGAGATGAGCCCGACCTAACATCTCTATAGGCTAAACGTTTCTTGTCTATGAATGTATTTGAAAATGTTCTCGTGATGATGGGGTCCATTACCTTGTGAAAGTCTTTTTGATTACCACCATTTACAGACAACATGTTTGACATTTTACAAGAAAATGAGTGAAGAACGATGCAGCAACTTTCTGTTAATTCAATACGTTAAGGTTCAGTAGCCTAACCAGCCGTTATCCGACTCGCTTACCTTCCGTAAAATCCACTGGTAGAGGATCACAATGGTCCAACCGAGTACCTTCATCGCAGCACACCTTCCGTTGCGGACCACCCTGACACTACGAGCCGCCTTGAGTTAACATACACACAGCAGCAACAGCAGGCAGGGAGCGCACACAAAACAAAAAAAATCACAAAAAGTTTCGATGTAGGTATTTATCAGTCTATTTTACAGTGTTTTCGACACGAACAACTAGTTGCAGGATTAGCTTCTCCGGTCCGTTTCGTTAGTGTAATGCATATCCATAGTTTAGAAGGATGGATGCTGACGGAAGTCGAGAAGTTTGCGCGCAGATGCAAAGTCACCTTCGCAAGGAGAGAACGTGTAGGCTATGAGAGTGAAGATCACGAGAGCATCTTTCTGTTCCACTCAAAGCTCGAGAGGTTGCTGAGAAAATGTGTCGTTGGTTTACTTTTTTTTTCTCTCTCTCTCTCTCTCTCTCTCTCTCTCTCTCTCTCTCTCTTTCTCTTTCTATTTCTCTCTCTCTCTCATTCTCTCTCATTCTCTCTCTCTCTCTCTCTCTCATTCTCTCTCTCTCTCTCTCTCATTCTCTCTCTCTCTCTCTTCCTCGCACCTCTCAGACAGACCTCTCGACTCGACAGGTAGCCTACCGTTTTACATCTCCCTCACCTGTATGCAAATACAAAATACCAGCCTTGTGTAGCCTACTGAGCTGACGTGTTCTTTAAAAAAATACATTTCCAGAACTGTTGGTAAAAGTTGGCATAAATCTGGAGGCGAAAGAAACGCACATTTATTTAGGTGAGGTGCTGGCTAGCGGAGTAGAACACTTGACATATTAAAGGAGAGTCGCACACTCTCGGAGCTCAGATGCAACAATTTAATAGCCTACTATCCAACGTTTCGACAGACGAGCTGTCTTCATCAGGGTATAATATATATATATATATATATGTCTGTCGAAATGTTGGATATTAGGTTATTCAATTATTGCATCTGAGCTCCGAGTGTGCAGCTCTCCTTTAATTAGTAAACAAATTGATTATATAATTTACACATTTATTTTGTTTGAATTGAACTCCCTAGTTCTCCCATGATGACTAACTCACTAGTTAGTCATCATGGGAGGTTATGGCCGAGATGATTGTTAGGCTATGCACGTTTGTTTTCTAGATGTTTGCAGTCAGCAGACCACGATATTCTAACTTTCTCGGACCTTAGTCCTGCTTGACACTAGGCCACTCTACATGTCTGTGAACTATAGTTTTTATTCAAATGACACACGTACAATTACACATGTAAATAATAAAGCAAGCAAGCCAGTAGGGCTAATGTTAACATTTATATAAACATTTATACTTTAGGCTACTATGAGATCATTAGTTTGAGTAGAAAATGGGAGGTGAGGGAATTTTCTTTCCCTTTTTGTCGCTTCAAACTATTCCTTTTTTTCCTTGTTCACAATCACCTTGGCCTGCTGTCTTATGCGCAACAGTCCATCCCTTTCTTTCTTTCTTTCTTTCTTTCTTTCTTTCTTTCTTTCTTTCTTTCTTTCTTTCTTTCTTTCTTTCTTTCTTTCTTTCTTTCTTTCTTTCTTTCTTTCTTTCTATATTTCTCAATTTCTATTTCTAGTGTTATTGCTCATGTACGGTTGTCTCATGAAAAAGAGGGACAACAAAGTGGTTTTTGTCTAACTAAATTTGTCACCTTCTGAAATGCAATTAACTTGTAAGACAAAAATTCACGTTATGGGATGAAACCCCAAAATCGAACCTAAAAACTAAAATAAACACAACATCTAGAAATGCAAATTTGGCACCTCAATCTTCCAAAAAAACGTTCAAATATCAAGAAATGTTCAATTTTAGGATAGATTTGACTGATTAGTTATCTTTGTTCACAATTAACTAATGTGTAGAGAAGGCCACACAAAATGAACAGTATCTAGGCTTACAGTTGGTAGTGTTGCTTTAAAAGCTGTGGTAAATACAGGAAGGAACTCCACATCACCCCGAGAGGATGATTCAAAACTCCATTCTCTGTAAACAATTTTGAAATATTAATGTTCAATGGGTACAGGGCATGGTGGCCTCAGATCTCTCTTCATTTACAGCCAAGCTATAGCTGTTTGCAGTTTTACCATCCGTGTCTGTCTGTTAACACACACACGCACGCACGCACACACTCACGCACGCACACTCACACACACAAAAGCTCTCTCTCATACACACACACAAACAAACAAACACATACACACACACACACACACACACACACACACACACACACACACACACACACACACACACACACACACACACACACACACACACACACACACACACACACACACACACACACACACACACACACACACACACACACACACAGGCCCTTACAGACCTGAAGCCACTTTCTAATTTTACAATATTGATACGGAGGGTCTTTGGTGTATGTAAAGCACTTATGGCCTATGTGCTACTGTTCCTTAGTGACTGTGATGGAAAACATGGCTCAGCCTCACGGCACGGCATGATGCAGTATGTGTCAACCCCAGCCGGCCAAAGTGCACAGCATGTCGATGAACTCAGAGGGTGCGTCCAAAATGGCACTCGTTTCCATACGTAGTGCACCACATCCATAGTGCACACATTTTCAAAAGCAGTCCACTGTGAAAGGGAATAGAGTGCCATGTCAGAGACAGTGGGGGCCAGAGAGACCTAGCATGGAAGGAGCAGGGGTACACGGAGAACAACTCTTAGATGGAGAGGGGAGTGACAGACTGTGTGATAGAAATGATTTCATTTATGAAATTGTAGGCCGAAAGTGTATTTTGTTGGATCTGTTGCTTACTTGACTATGGAGCGTGAAGGGCCAGTGCGTCTCTCCATACTGACAATGTGGCTCTTTACTGCCACCTGGTGAAAGAAAGAAACATGCCATTTGTTAATAGGGTAGATGATGGTACAGCTGCACAGTGCATACCCTCCAATACCGTGAGAAAAACAACAAACAAATACATGCTTTGAACTTTTTAGCACCTAAAATGTTGGCAGTATTAAAAAAAAAAAAAAAAAGTTAAGACAAGACAAGAGAAGTGAGATGTCAGTGTCAGGTCTCCTTGGCGATTACTGTACACCATGTGACTGATACCAGTCAGTAGAGAGGCCTATTGTTGCACAAGGAGGGAAAAGAAGATGAACTTCACTTAACATAATTTAGGCATTTGCTCAAATAGGCTCCATCGCTCCTGATACGTCTTCACAGCTTCACTCTCCGTGATAACGTGACGAAGTGACAGGCAATTCAGTGACAGACACTTCAGTGGCAGTCTTAGGTAAACAGAGTTCTTCTATCAATCCTGATTTGTCTTCAAAGATCTACGGAGAAGCTCCATCGGAATATTACAGTTAGATTCCAAATGTAGTAGTGACAGACAGAGGGACAGAAACAGTTTTCTGTCAACCCTGATTTGACTTCAAAGTTATTTTCCAAGTGACAGTTGGAGTTATTGACGTGTTACAACCGTGGCGTGGGCCTATTTCTCATTTCTTGCGGTCTCAATTTGCAACACAACTATGCGTTTATTTACTCGATCTCTCTCTCTGTCGTGTTGCTTTGTAGGATTACCAACACACGTCTGTTCTTCTTTCATTTCATCTCTCTCCAAGACGCGGTGCGAGACGTCGGCCGAGCGGGGGTTGCCGGGTTGCCCGCGAGTCGCGATATGTGATCAACATTGAAAGTGGCAGTTGAATTCCACCCAGCTGCTGATGTGCTCTGTACCACTTAGTAGAGCCACTCCTGCTCTACTCTGGTCCCTCTCTGCTCCACACGTCACACTGCGCTGCTTAGCGCCGCTAATGAAGGAACATGCTCGGGGAGAATGAGAACCATTTGCTATACAATCTCCACATCGTTTTGCCCCTCCCCCTTAATCCTCAGTCACCACTCCCAAACGGCATAGTTATTCAAGAATGATGAACGGGAACGATGAAAGGGAACACAATCCCAGCACTTGTCTTGACGTTTCAGTAACCCTCTATCATAGGCCATTGTGACATCATCCTGTGTTATTGGGCCATGTGCTAGCTCTTAACTGCTTACCGTGTTTGCTTAGAAACAGGCACATACAGTGTTCAGGATGTATTGTATGTGTGTGGACTCCCAGTGTGAATTTAAATTATTTTGGGTAAAAAACATATACAACAAAACACTTGTTTCCAGCATGGACTCCGGAGTGGTCCTCCAGCGTGGACTCCAGAGTAGTAGGTAGTACAGTCAGCATTTAGAGTGCCTTGTTTTTGTGTAGACTACCAGTGAAGTCGAGAGGAACAACAGTAGCAGGTAGATAGCAGCAGTAAATCACACAGACAGGACAGACCAACCTGGCTCATCACTAATTACATCAACACTATCTCAGGTACACATCCCACACAACAAAAGCATGCATGCACGCACACACGCACACACGCACACACACACACACACACGCACACGCACGCACACGCACACGCACACACCCACACCCACGACAGACAGAGCCAGGGTACAATGCCTCTCTCCTACAACATTGGGAACAATGGTCAGATCAGTTGAATTACAGAATCCCATTTACCCTAGTACAATATTTGAAATGGTGTACAGGACACACACATAGAGCAAAAGTGTGCATGGGAGATAAAGATCTGGAGAGAGGAGAGAGACAGAGGAGCATAGAGAGAGAGAGAGAGAGATTGAAAGAGAAGGAGAGCGATTGAGAGCGAGAAAGAGAGAGAGAGAGATTCCTAGTGAGAGCGAAAGAGAGTATTTCTAGCCTCCTTCCAGTAGAGCAGGTATAAACCACCCGGGTACACAGAGGATTACAGCACAGAGCCCGTCCTCCCCTCTCACTCGTCCCGAATGACACACTATTTCCTCCCTATATAGTGCATTACTTTTGACAAGAGCCCTATGGCCATTCAATAGGGTATAGGGTGCGATTTGGGACATATACCCAATCCCCAGCCCGTCCCAGGGTGCCCTGTTCAGGGGCCAGGCATCACAATAGCACCAGGTCAGCCACAACTAATGGAACCTTTTGTACCGTGGAAACACTCATTTCCCTCTGTAGTGAGGAGCTATTTCAGACATCACCGTATATGTGTGTGTGTGTGTGTGTGTGTGTGGGCGCGAGTGTTTGTGTGTGTCAGACAGTGGTGATATGAAACCAGGTCGTTTGTTTTGCTTCTGATCGATTTGAGATTGGAGAACCCATTGAAGGAAAGGGAGGGGGAGCTGTACGGAGCACTAGTCAGGGAAATGTTGGTAGGGGTATTATAGGATCATGCCATTGTCATTCAAATGTTTTGTCGCAGGAGGGAATTTCAAAGAATGAGTAATGATTGTTAATGGGCAGCCGAGGAAGGAGAGGAGAGCAGAGGAGAGGAATAATTTGATGTGATTCTATCTGTCTGTTAGAACATGATGCTACTGTACAGGGGTTTTGACAGTCACACGTTGGTGATTCTCTGTAGTTGACCATTTTAAGCTAGCATGTCGGCCTTAATGAAACAAAATTAGTTTGGTTAATCACGCGGACAAGAATTTTAGAAATGTGACTTCTCATGCGGGCACAGTGACAACCTCTCACTCTCCTCCCTCCTCCTCTCTGGTTCAGCCGCCAGGAGGCATAAGCAATGACAGGTAGCAGCCTTCTCTCTCCCTTGGGGTCTGGGCAGGGGAGCGGGGGTGAGAAGGGATGGGGGATGTTGAATGGGAGTGTGTGTGTGTGTGTTTGTGTGTGATGTGCTGAAGTGACAAGGAGGGGAGAGTGTGTGTGTGTGTGTGTGTGTGTGTGTGTGTGTGTGTGTGTGTGTGTGTGTGTGTGTGTGTGTGTGTGTGTGTGTGTGTGTGTGTGTGTGTGTGTGTGTGTGTGTGTGTGTGTGTGTGTGTGTGTGTGCGTGGGTGCGTGTGTGTGTGTGGTGCTGAGTTGACGAGCAGGATTATCAACTCAAAGATGCCTTCCTGCAGATAAGAGGTCTCCAGGGAGGAGTCTGAGATTGTTAAAGTCTGTTTAACGGTGGGGCTGTCACACACACACACACACACACACACACACACACACACACACACACACACACACACACACACACACACACACACACACACACACACACACACACACACACACACACACACACACACACACAAACAAACACAATCCTAACTCTTAACTCTCATACTGGTTTGTTCTCAGAAACGAGTAAATCTACACATTCTGACCCCTAAAGCAAACATCCAGCTCCTCAGAGCTGCAGTGCAGTGTGGGGGTAAAGAGGGACTCATCCCCGTGGTTCCTCCCTGGTTGTACCATGTTAGCAGAGCTCAGTGAAGTCCCCCCACCAGTCCCCATTGAGCTGACCCTTCTAGTGCTTAGGCTGTGTCCCAAATGGCACAATGTTCTCTATACAGTATATTACACTACTTATGACCAAGGCCCTGTTGTGTGGAGCTAACCTTCCTATGTAGTTAGGGGCCGAATCAGACTAAGCACGCATTTCCTATGCACTTCTCAGTAGTTGGTAATCAGACTTATCTGGAGGAGGTACGTAACGAGGTTTACGGGTATGGTTCTGTTGCGGGCACTGAATACATTTAATTCAACCCCAGAAAACACCTACTCGGTAGCCTACCAATTTGATCAGGGAGTTTTTGTTCAATTCGTTTTTCGGTTCATTTATCTGAAGCAATCCCTTTAAATGTTCTTTTTAATTCGAATTTGAGTAGCTAATCATGGAACATACCCCTCCGCCCTTCTTCTTCCCGGAGAGATATTCGCCATGAAGATAGCCATGAAAACATATGCATATTTGTCTCCATTTAAAGACACTCTGATTTCACACATTGTTTATGTTTAGGGAATCATGAATCTTACGATAGAGCCTTTATGCACAAAAAAAAAGGTGGTTTGATTCATTCTGAAAGTTGCCACATTCAATTCATCAATGGTGACGTTGGAAGTAGGCCTAGTGTAGCCTACAATAGGTCTATAATTATAATATAGAGAATAGTGTATATCAGTATGTACTAAAAAATATACCCCAATTGCCAACACTGACCATGGAACTGTGTGATGGCAAGTGCCAAGTCTTGCGCTGTGCATCAAGTTCAAGGTAACAGTTTGAGCTCCATAATGAGCTCCACAATGGTTTAATAAGCCTACATGTTCCTTTTAATGTTTACTACAATTTGTATTTGGCCTTCATTAAATAATATCCACTATTATTTGACCCTCAGCCACAACCACAAGGACTGACAGCATTTTTAAAGGAAATAAATAAAAGTTGGCTAATTCAGTTAGCCAATACAGTATTATTCATATATTATTATACAGTTGAAGTCAGTAGTTTACATACACTTAGGTTGGAGTTATTAAAACTCCACAAATTTCTTGTTAATAACAAACTATAGTTTTGACAAGTCTACTACTTCTACTTTGTGCATAACACAAGTAATTTTTCAAACAATTGTTTACAGACAGATTATTTCACTTATAAATCACTGTATCACAATTCCAGTTTACATACACTAAGTTGACTGTGCCTTCAAACAGCTTGGAAAATTACAGAAAATGATGTCATTGCTTTAGAAGCTTTTGATAGGCTAATTGACATCCTTTGAGTCAATTTGAGGTGTACCTGTAGATGTATTTCAAGGCCTACCTTCAAACTCAGTGCCTCTTTGCTTGACATCATGGGAAAATCAAAAGAAAAATCAGCCAAGACCCCAGAAAATAAATTGTAGACCTCCACAAGTCTTGTTCATCCTTGGGAGCCTGAAGGTACCACATTCATCTGTACAAAAAATAGCACGCGAGTATAAACACCATGGGACAACAGCCGTCATACTGCTCAGGAAGGAGACGCATTCTGTCTCCTAGAGATGAACGTACTTTGGTAAAAAAAAGTGCAAATTGTTGGAAAAATTACTTGTGTCATGCACAATGTAGATGTCCTAACCGACTTGCCAAAACTATAGTTTGTTAACACGAAATTTGTGGAATGGTTGAAAAAACAGTTTTAATGACTCCAACCTAAGTGTATGTAAACTTTCGACTTCAACTGTATATATACAGTACCAGTCAATAGTTTGGACACACCTACTAATTCTAGTGTTTTTCTTTATTTGTAAAATTTTCTACATTGTAGAATAATATTAAATACACCAAAAATATGAAATACACACATGGAATCATGTAGTAACCCAAAAATTGTTAAACACATATATATTTTATATTTGAGATTCTTCAAATTAGCCACCCTTTGCCTTGATGACAGCTCACTCTTGGCATTCTCTCAACCAGCTTAAGGAGGTAGTCACGTGGAATGCATTTAAATGAACAGGTGTGCCTTGTTAAAAGTTAATTTGTGGAATTTCTTTCCTTCATAATGCGTTTGAGCCAATCAGTTGTTGTGATAAGGTAGGGGTGGTATACAGTAGATAGCCCGATGTGGAAAAAGACCAAGTCCATTTTATGGCAAGAACAGCTCAAATGTCACGGCCGCCTTGATTTTGTCTCATGTAGCAACATTTGAAATTGTGTTTTTACATTGGGTAAAACCAGAGACTCAGAGCTACAAAATGGTATATCATACACTGCATTTGAGGAAGAATGGGAAAATAATTCTGCTTTGAAAGTTGATAAACTTGTAACCTCACTTTTGAGAAAATGACCTTTGAATGTGTTGGTGTCAACTGGAGAGCTCTCCTTCACCCATTCAGCATTGTTCACACACTCTTAAGCCAGCCCCACCCATCTCTTTAAAGATTCACATGTGAGATCATGTGCTAAACAGTGAGTAGTGTAGTGAAGATTAAGACCAAAAGTGGTAAAAGTAGTAGCCTACAATAAGGAAAAATTCCAGGTGAACAGAAAGTGTCCAGATAAAAATTTGTTATAAATATTAGTTGACGCTTACCCAGACACACTTGTCTAAATTGATGGGTCATGTGAAAGAAATGCCATAACCCCCAGCCACATCTTACTAAGTGGATGGGTCTCTACAGAAGGTGTAACGTTACAGCGAAATGGTCACTTGCATAGTAGCAATATAAGAAATCGATAGTGTCAATATAAATAAAATAATATACAGTATGTAGAAGAACAATATCAAGAACAATATAAGTGATAGATGAGGTAGTTATATGCATACAATCAGGGGTAAAGTGGCTGAGCAGCAGGATAAAAAAATAGTACCAGCAACGTATGGCGTGTGTGTTAGGAGAGAGTCATTTGAATAGAGGCACTGCAGATAGTACTCGCCCCCAGTGATGAACTGGTCTGTCCGAACCACGTTTCTAATTTTGTCAGAAAGTTGTTTTTGTTTTCATTGAAAGCTTACTGTTAGCTAGCTAGCTGACGTTAGTTAGAAATGTATGTCTAAAACTGTAGCTAGACTCTCACCCGTATACATGGATGAACGCTTCACGACAGACTGCAACCCCTTTCATTAGATAAGACGTCCTGTGTCATTTCCATTTTGTTTGTACAGCTTGCTTGGGCCGTTGTGTCAAGCCACTCTGGTTCACACTGACCGTGTGCAATGGCATAAGAATAATCTTAAACTTCAGCCCCTACCCAAACTTTGACCATTTTACTCAACCTAGCAGAGCTGGTTAGGTTGTGTTCATGTTATCCAGCACGTTGGTGACTGCAACTGTGCTCCTTGCAATAGTTTAATTACGCTTTTTTGCCAACATTTACTGACACCGGCCATATTCAACGGGTGTTGAGCGTTTGTAAATTCTTCAGTTATTCTGCGCTCTGGCACACTCAGACGAGAAAGCTCTAAAACAGTTGTTGCAGTGCATTTCTATTGAAATGGATACTTGCATAGTGGAGTCTTTTGTTAAGTTTTACCACATGATACATAAACAAAAAAGCAGTGTTAGCCAGGATTACATACACATACTGACCAGCTCAAATAGACAGAAGCGTGCTATATGGCAGACAAATCCAAACTCATCTCTCGGCATGTCCAACCCACTCATTATCTCAGCCAAAAATGTTCAAACGTTGAAACGGCTCTCCTGTGAAGTAGTGACCCGTGACATATGCCTAGTTTCCTGAAACGGGTCACAAATAAACAAAGAGAAACGACAGTCCATCATTACTTTAACACATGAAGGTCAGTCAAACCGGAAAATTTCAAGAACTTTGAAAGTTTCTTCAAGTGCAGTCGCAAAACCAATCAAGCGCTATGATGAAACTGGCTTTCATGAGGACCGCCACAGGAAAGGAAGAGAATAAGTTCATTAGAGTTACCAGCCTCAGATATTGCTGCCCAAATAAATGCTTCACAGAGTTCAAGTAACTGACAGATCTCAACATCAACTGTTCAGAGGAGACTGTGTGAATCAGGCCTTCATGGTCGAATTGCTGCAAAGAAACCACTACAAAAGGACACCAATAAGAAGAAGAGACTTGCTTGGGCCAAGAAACACAAGCAATGGACACTAGACCGCTGGAAATCTGTCCCTTGGTCTGATTAGTACAAATTTGAGATTTTTGGTTCCAACCGCTGTGTCTTTGTGAGACGCGGAGTAAGTGAACGGATGATCTCCACATGTGTAGTTCCCACAGTGAAGCATGGAGGAGGAGGTGTGATGGTGTGGGGGTGCTTTGCTGGTGACACTGTCTGTGATTTATTTAGAATTCAGGACACAGATGACTTGGCCTCAACAATCACCTGACCTCAACCCAATTGAGATGGTTTGGGATGAGTTGGACCACAGAGTGAAGGAAAAACAGCTAATAAGTGCTCAGTATATTTGGGAACTCTTTCAAGATTGTTGTAAAATATTTACAGGTGAAGCTGGTGGTATTTTATAGTTTTGATGTCTTCACTATTATTCTACCATGTAGAAAATAGTAAAATTAAGAAAAACCCTTGAATAAGTAGGTGTTTCCAAACTTTGGACTGTTACTGTGTATATATATTTCTATTATTATATAGATATATGAATATTATAATTATTATATATTATTACTTATGGTCACTACAGACAGTGGCTAATAATATTTAACATAGGCTATAGCCTACAAATTAGAGGAAACAGGAAAAGTTGGGGCATATGATTAAATCATTACAGAGCGCAACTGACCAGTCAGCAGATCAGTCAATTTGACAATAAGAGATTTGCTGACCCCAGTAAATTTGACAACAAGAGACGGTTTGTTGTTGAATTGGTACATGTAGTAGCCAACCTTTAAAATTTGCCGCGACTCTTTGCCTGGTCCTTCATTTTGGCTTGCGTCCTCAAATTCAATCCTTACAAGGCCATGCAATCCAAAAAAATTTTTATAGCATTCATATTTTTTGTGTTTCAACAGTATTTAAATGAGCTCACAATGCATTTCAATGGCAACGAAAGGGCCATAGACTTCAATCGGGAACATTTGGCCACGCAACTCCTTATGCCGTTTAAGCTGTCAACACCAAACCAACGTTGAGATTTTCAGGCGGACTCAACTTAGATTGCTTCCATTCTGAATTTTTATAACATTTATACTTTTGAACTATAACCATATTAAATGAGCTCTCAATAGATTTAATTGGCAAAAAAAGGCCCATCGACTTAAATGATATTGAGATGTTTAAACTGACCTTACAGTGGTTCTTCCTTTAAAAGTTGCGGTGTACTGCAGCACAGCTTGCGGGGTGCCACAGAATTCTATGGCATGTTATTTAAGTGTCACCCATAGTTGCCAGACTGACGCAGTTTACCGCAAGCTGCCACCATCTACCACAAACGGTCATGGCATAAGTTTTTTAAATGACTTTTAAAGGAAGAACCACTGTACTTATAATGAATGCATTCAGAATTTTAATACTATTTATACTTTTTTAACAATAACCATTTTAAATGTTCATAAAAGCTCCATAGGCTTGAATGGGAAATATTTGGATTTACTACAGTTCCTACGCTGTTTAAGCTATCAATGTCAAACTATCGTTGAGATGCTCAGACTGACGCCAACTTAGATTGTTTGCATTCAGAGTTTTGATACTACATATACGTTTTGAACTATAACCATTACAAATGTGCATAACTTAACATGGGTTTAATACAGAGGTAGCTATACAAAATGGTTCTACTCCTTGGCCAATGAAGCTACAAGACCGACTTAAAGAATTCAGGCTATGCTAAATTCAAATTCTTTCAAGTATTTATCAACTACAACTATATACATTTGCCTACATTTGCAAAATAACTCACCAACAGTAACTCTTGAACCGTTCAAGGTTAAAGAAACCAAACCAACTTTCACATGTTGAGGCTATCCTATCTTATCCTGTTCATTCATTCAATCTTCCCATCTACCTACTTTTTCAATTATAACCAGTCACTACCATTACTATAACTTATTTCACAACCATAAACACTTTGTAACAAGCTAGCAAGCACAACACGTTTCCTTCAGAAAATTTATTTTTCTAGTTTACCTAGCTCTTACCAATAGCTCTTATCATATCAATTTATAAATTACAGTGCATGGGGAATGCTGTTATTTCTATTGCGAAAAGGGATATGCTTTTTCCACTTGGAAGCGGCAGGTTCGCTCGACTTTACTCACGGTTTCCTCACACATAAAGGTCGTGGAATTATTAGGGAATTAAGTCAAGTTTAAAATATGACACAACTCCGCCACACCTCCATCTCTTTGATCTCCGCCCCAAACACGCACCTTTCTGACACTGCCAAATCTCCCCATGCTTCAATTCAAGATCAGAATGCACATGCAGGTAAAAGTGCAAAAAAAAGGGAATAAAGTTCCATTTACGTGCATAAAGTTCCGTTTCCCCCTTAATGAGATGGTCGAGTTAGACAGGCCTGGATAATGCCTTCACACCTCTCTGATTAGTGTGAACCTCCCCAAGGGCTCCAGCTCCTCTCCCACAGCAAGATACTCATTATCCCCAGGGACCAGAGAGGGGGCCATGGACCCACTCAGCCCAACAACGCGGCCTGGTCTAGTGGGAGAGAGACCCACTCACACTAGGAACACTAGACCTCCATGCCATGGCACCATGATGACATCACAATTACCCACAGACTCTAGACTAATAGCAATACTATTAGGTCATTATTTCTAGGCTCCTAGTCCTGCAACTGAACATGCAGAATGCACTCACTACAGTTTTAACTGATCAAACAAACAGCATCCCTGTTGGTTAATTTGTCCACCTGATGTAAAGTAAGTTAGTCTCACAATGCTATCAGCTCCTTGGTTGTGTCCTAATGTTAAGGATCTAAATGCTGTGACGCTAGTTGGTTGTGCAGTGCATTGAAACAAATACATTGGCTGATTAACCACTTGTAAGAAGTCGTGTTGGTTTTTGTAAAAGTGACTAAACAGCAGGGTAGTGTAACCAGAGTATAATGAATCATAGAGACTATCATCAATTCAACCTCACACGTTAACCACAGAAAACACCACTAACGATCCTCCAAACATTAGAGAAATGTTTCTTATCTTCTCATCTTTCACACAAATTTTTAAACACTAGACATCAAGATGGCACAACCAATTAAACATGTTAGAGAGCCAGAGCACAGGGAGATTTTAATTGCAAGGGAAAGTTAAAAAACAAAGGGAAAATAATAGAGAAACTTCATAATGAAGGAATCATTTTTTTTTATATGTGGTTGTCATATCTTGCTATCTTAAGTTGAATGCAATAACTCTAAGTCGCTCTGGAAAAGAGCATCAGCTATACTGAACAGGAATATAAACGCAACATGTAAAGTGTTGGTCCCATGTTTCATGAGCTGAAATAAAAGATCCCAGAAATGTTCCATACGCACAAAAAGCTTATTTTCAAGATTTTCAAGATTTTTTTCTTTAACGAGTCGGACGCGAAGGATTTACTTCAGACACACGACAAGGCCCAAATCCCCGTCATTTGCATGAAGAAGAGACGAAGATATCGGGGACGTAGGTCGGGGTGCCTTGTAAGGATCCGACGGCAAGTGAGTAATCTGCCTTTACCATCAGTCCTATTAGTCAACGTGCAATCACTGGATAATAAAATGAATGAAGTTCCGATCAAGACTATCCTATCAACGGGCCATTACAAATTGTAATGTCTTATGTTTCACTGAGTCGTGGCTGAACGACGACATGGATAACATACAGCTGGCTGGGTTTTCGGTCCATCAGCAAGAATGAACAGCTGCCTCCGGTAAGACACGGGTCTGTCTATTTGTAAATAACAGCTGGTAAACAAAATCTAGTATAAGGAAGTCTCTAGGTTTTGCACGCCTGAGGTAGAGTATCTCATGGTAAGCTATTTACCAAGATAGTTTTGATGTTTTTTTCGTAGCTGTCTATTTACCACCACTAACCGATGCTGGCACTAAGACGGCACTCAACGAGCTGTATAAGGCCATAAGACAACAAGAAAATGCTCATCCAGAGGCGGCACTCCTAGTGGCTGGGAACTTTAATGCAGGGAAACTTAAATCCGTTTTACCTCATTTCTACCAGAATTTACATGTGCGACCAGAGGGAAAAAAACTCTAGACCACCTTTACTCCACACACTGAGACGCGTACAAAGCTCTCCCTCAACCTCTATTTGGCAAATCTGACCATAACTCTATCCTCTTGAGTCCTGCTTACAAGCAAAAGCTAAAGCAGAAAGTACCAGTGACTCGCTCAATACGAAAGCGGTCAGATGACGCAGATGCTAATCTACAGGACGGATTTGCAAGCACATACTGGAATATGTTTCGGAATTCTTCCGATGGCATTGAGGAGGAAACCACATCAGTCACTGGCTTCATCAATAAGTGCATCGATGATGTCGTCCGCACAGTGACCGTACATACATACCCCAACCAGAAGCCATGGTTTACAGGCAACATCCACACTGAGCTAAAGGGTAGAGCTGCCGCTTTCAAGGAGCTGGACTCTAACCCGGACGCTTATAAGAAATCCCGCTATGCCCTCCGATGAACCATCAAACAGACAAAGCGTTAAAAATGGACTAAGATTGAATCGTACTACACCGGCTCCAATATTTGTCAGATGTGGCAGGGCTTGCAAACTATTATGGACAACAAAGGGAAGCACAGCCGCGAGTTGCCCAGTGACACGAGCCTACCAGACGAGCTAAATAACTTCTATGCTCACTTCAAAGCAAGCAACACTGAAGCATGCATGAGAGCATCAGCTGTTCTGGACGACTGTGTGATCACGCTCGCCATAGCCGATGTGAGTATGACCTTTAAACAGGTCAATGTTCACAAGGCCGCAGGGCCAGATGGATTACCAGGACGTGTACTCAGAGCATGCGCTGACCAACTGGCAAGTGTCTTCACTGACATTTTCTACCTGTCCCTGACAGAGTCTGGAATACCAACATGTTTCAAGCAGACCGCCATAGTCCCTGTTCCCAAGAACACCAAGGTAACCTGCCTAAATGACTGGTCAAGGTTCACATAAACACCATTATCCCAGAAACCCTAGACCCACTCCAATTTGCATACCACCCCAACAGATCCACAGATGATGCCATCTCTATTGCACCCCACACTGCTATTTCCCACCTAGACAAAAGGAACACCTATGTGAAAACGCTATTCATTGACTTCAGCTCAGTGTTCAACACCATAGAGCCCTCAAAGCTCATTTCTAAGCTAAGGACCCTGGGACTAAACACCTCCCTCTGCAACTAGATCCTGGACTTCCTGATGGGCAGCCCCCAGGTGGTAAGGGTAGGTAACAACACATCTGCCACACTGATCCCCAACACAGGGGCCCTTCAGGGGTGCGTGCTGAGTCCCCTCCTGTACTGCCTGTTCACCCGTGATTGCATGGCCAAGTACGACTCCAACACCATCATTAAATTTGCTGAAGACAACGATGAGACAGTCTATAGGTAGGAGGTCAGAGACCTGGTAGTGTGGTGCCAGGATAACAACCTCTCCCTCAACATGATCAAGACAAAGGAGATGATTGTGGATGACAGGAAAAGGAGGGCAGAGCACTTTCCCATTCTCATTGACGGGGCTGTAGTGGAGCAGTTTGAGATCTTCAAGTTCCTTGGTGTCCACATCACCAACAAACTATTATGGTCAAAACAAACCAAGACAGTCGTGAAGAGGGCACGACAACGCCTATTCCCCCTCAGGAGACTGAAAAGATTTGGCATGTGTCCTCAGATCTTTAAAAGTTCTACAGCTGCACCATCGAGAGCATCCTGACTGGTTGCATCACTGCCTGGTATGGCAACTGGTTGACCTTCAACCGCAAAGCACTACAGAGGGTAGTGCGTAGGGCCCAGTACATCAGGGCCAAGGTTCTTGCCATCCAGGACCTCTATACCAGGCGGTGTCAGAGGAAGGCCCTAAAAATTGCCAAAGACTCCAGTCACCCTAGTTCATAGACTGTTCTTTCTGCTACCGCACGGCAAGCGGTCCCGGAGTGCCAAGTCTTGGTCCAAAAGGCTCCATAACAGCTTCTACCCCCAAGTCATAAGACTCCTGAACAGCTAATCAAATGGCTACCTTGACTACTTGCATTGCCCCCCCCCCCTGCTGCTCTCTGTTTATTATCCATGCATAGTCAGTTTACCCCTACCTACATGTACATATTGCCTCAATTACCTCGACTAACCTGTGCCCAAGCACATTGACTCTGTACCGGTTCCCCCTGTATATAGCTTCGCTACTGTTATTTTATTGTTGCTCCTTAATTATTAAAAATGTTATTCTTTTTTACTTAAGTTTATTTTAGTAAATACTTTTTTAACACTTATTTTCCTCAACTGCATTGTTGGTTAAGGGCTTGTAAGTAAGCATTTCACTGAAAGGTCTACACCTGTTGTATTCTGTGCATGTGACAAATACAATGTGATTTGATTTTGATATGATTTCTCTAAAATGTTGTGAACAATGTGTTTGCATCCCTGTTAGTGAGCATTTCTCCTTTGCCAAGATAATCCATCCACCTGATAGGTGTGGTATATCAAAAAGCTGATTAAACAGCATTATCATTACACAGGTGCACCTTGTACTGGGCACAATAAAAGGCCACTCTAAAATGTGCAGTTTAGTCACACAACACAATCCCACAGATGTCTGACGTTTTGAGGGAGGGAGAGTGCAATTGGCGTGCTGACTGCATGAATGTCCATCAGAGCTGTTGCCAGATAATTTAATGTTGATTTCTCTACCATAAGCCGCCTCCAACAACGTTTTAGAGAATTTGGCAGAACATCCAACCGGCCTCACAACCGCAGCCACGGGGGGGAGGGGGGGGGTTCTGACTTTAATAAAGCCATTTTGTGGGGTAAAACTAATGAACTAATTCTGATTGGCTGGCTACGCATGGCTACGCCCCTGCCCAGTCATGTGAAATCCATAGATTAGGGCCTATTGAATTTTTCAATTGACTGATTTCATTTTATGACTGTAACTCAGTTAAGTCTTTGAAAATGTTGCATGTTGCGTTCATTTTTTTGTTCAGTCTAAATGACAAAAATGTAAATGTTATATACAGTTTTTCTTATCGCTTTGGTGCTATTTTCACAAGTGTGGTAGAATTTCACAATTCTTAGTACAAAACTGGCCATCAAAAAATGCCATATTGTTTTTACTTTAAGCATGTTTTAAATTGACTAAGTACAACACACAAAATCATACAGTAATTGTTTTAACGAACCTAATCAGTGTTTCATCTACAAATGTCTTTCATATATAGTAATTGCCTTTCTCTTCTCATGTGTTTAAATGCATTTGACCATCACTTAATCCAACTGCACTTAATGGTTGATCACTTAACCGTTTGGTAAACCTATAGATTTTAAACTGGTTTGTCTACTATATATGGACTACTATAAAGTATAAACATCTAAATTACATAAATGATACATGAAAACCATACATAATGACTACTCCATATTGTTAATTGATTTCACAAAGTGGTAACCACAATTGGTCACCATATAAAAGGGTGTGTGTGAACACTTACAATTTCTTTCAACATGGAGCAGGATAGACAGCAAGAGAGAGGATGAAACGAAAGAGCTGGTGGACAAGGGGCCATTCAGAGAAGTGGGCATGATTCCAATCAAAGAGGTCAAAGAGGTGGGCATGGACCCCATCGAGGAGGTCAAAGAGGTGGGCATGGGCCCCGTCTAAGAGGTGGACATCAGCGAGAGGGAGGATGACGGCAGGGGACTGCTGTGTCTAATGAAGTCCGGGCCGTCGTCGTTGACCATGTGGTAAACAGAGGACTTACCATGGCAGAGGCTGCCAGATTAATTCACCCCAATCTGAAAAGATCAACTGTCATTTCGATCATGAGAACATTTTGCCAAGAAAACCAGTAAGTCTGCAGGATAAGCGCTATGCTTTACCGTTACATTTACAGTAAATTACATATTGTAATGCATGTAAATCCATCAAACATGTTACAATATTCTTACTGTTCTACCCTCAGAATTGACAGAAGACCCGATGGTGGTGGCCGTGCCGGTGTTCTGACCGACCAGCAGGAGTGGGCAGTGGTCGAAATGGTGAGGGCCAGGAATAACACACGGCTGTCCAAAACCTTTGAACATGTGGCATCCATCAGCCTACCAACAATCACCTGCCTTTTGAATAGGCACCAGGTATCTACGAAACACATTTACCTGGTGCCTTTTGAGAGAAACAACGACCGGGTGTAACAACTGCGGGCCGAGTATGTTCAGGCACAGCACTATATACTGTATTACTGTTACTATTTGATGCACATGATATTTCACAATATCATATTGGACCTAAACCGTAAAAACAACAAACCAAAATATATTTTTAGAGGATGATGGTGCTTGATGCTGCTGTGAACCATCACAAGTACAGGTTTGTTGATGAAGCGGGCTTTAAACTGTCCAAAGGTCAGCGCCTGGACAACGTGGGGGAAACATCTCCATGTGCGCAGATATCTCTGAAGATGGTGTGGTGGTACGTAGGCCATTACTTGGATCCTACATTGCTGCACACCTCATTGTGTTTCTCAATGAAATGAAGCAGGCCTGTCAACGGGAAGGGAGTCACCTATGTCATTGTGTGGGACATTGTCAGGTTCCACCATGCAGAGGTGGTTCAGGCATGGTTTCGGGCCCATCCCTGATTCATGACCCTACACCTGCCCTCATACTCTCCTTTCCTCGACCCTATTGAGGATTTTTTTCATCACAGAGGTGGAAGGTGTACTATCGCCATCTCCATGAGCGTGCCATCCTCCTTCTGGCCGTGAATGAGGCATGCGACGACATTATTGCAGACCAATGTCAAGCTTGGATTCGCCATGCCAAAAGATTTTTCCAGCGATGCATGTGAGGACAATGAGGACATTCACTGTGATGTGGATGAGAATTTATGATGCAGACCTTACAGTGAAATGCTTACAGTACACCTATGTTGCAATTAGATCTGGAAAAATGTCATATTTAATTGGCATGAATGATTGTAGAGGATGTCTTCATTGATCATACCTTTGATTACACTTTGGATAGATATTGTGGAAATGATAGATTTTCTGTAACATTTTTGGGGTAGTGTAAGTGTATTGCCTAATGTGAAAACTGTGCAATCTATTGTAATTTACAGTACTGTATCAAATCTAATCAAAATCAAAATGTATTTGTCACATGCGCCGAATACAACAGGTGGAGACCTTAAAATGAAATGCTTACTTACAAGCCCTTAACCAACAATGCTTTAAAAAAGTTTTAAGAAAAAATAAGTGTTTAAAGTAAAAAATAGATAAGTAAAAATGTTTAAATAAAAGTAACAAATAATTAAACAGCAAGCAGTAAAATAACAATAGCGAGGCTATATACAGGGGGTACCAGTACAGATTCAATGTGTGGGGGCACTGGTTAGTCGAGGTAATTGAGGTAATATGTACATGTAGGTAGTTAAAGTGACTATGCATAGATAATAAACAGAGAGTAGCAGCAGTGTAGAAGAGGGGTCTGGGTAGCCCTTTGATTAGCTGTTCAGGAGTCTTATGGCTTGGGGGAAGGAGCTGTTAAGAAGCCTTTTGGACTTGGCGCTCCGGCACCACTTGCCGTGCGGTAGCAGAAAGAACAGTCTATGAACTAGGGTGACTGGATTCTTTGGCAATTTTTAGGGCCTTCCTCTGACACCGCCTGGTATAGAGGTTCTGAATGGCAGGAAGCTTGGCCCCAGGGATGTACTGGGCTGTGCGCACTACCCTCTGTAGTGCCTTGCGGTCGGAGGCCAAGCAGTTGCCATACCAGGCAGTGATGCAACCAGTCAGGAGGCTCTCGATGGTGCAGCTGTAGAACTTTTTTAGGATCTGAGGACCCATGCCAAATCTTTTCAGTCTCCTGAGGGGGAATAGGCTTTGTCGTGCCTTCTTCACGACTGTCTTTGTTTGTTTGGACCATGAGAGTTTGTTGGTGATGTGGACACCAAGGAACTTGAAGCTCTCAACCTGCTCGACTACAGCCCTACACTATTACTTTCAGCAGTTCTAAGGGCGATTTGAAAACACGTATCTTGCATTGTTTGCTATTGGATTATCTGGTCGTTAAGACGACTAAACTGAGCAGATATCACTATGTCATGTTTTGATGATTCTCATTTTATTTCACACTTCATTTATATTTTTAATCAATGGTTGTGTGGTGAAAGTTGTTTAGACTCCAAATGAATGCACAATCACAGGTTTTGAATGAACCTGTCATTGGCTGCGTTATAAGTGTGACCAGTTTGGAGTTTTGTACTAAGAGTTGTGAAAATGTACCACCTATTGGTAAAAATAGTACCAAAGCAAAAACAGACTCTATTTTTCCCTTTGACGTGGTGTTGGTTACGGAGCTTGTTGTCCTCCTCTCCTACTAAAATGGATGGCATACATATATGTATTATGATGGAAAAACAAACAGCTCACTGAATGCAGGACAGAATATAAACTAACCACGAAGTATGTTGGAGGTTGAAGGAGTCAAAGGGATGCAAAAGATACTCCCCCACCGTTACAACCACACACACACGCACACGCACACGCACACACACACATACACACACGTACACACACGTACACACACAGTCATTAGCATGCATTCTCTTCTTCTCTGGACTGGAGTGCAGTCAGTGCTCAGGTCCTTCATTTGGATAAGAGAACAAAAAGGTAGAAGGAGGGGGGATGGAAGGGAGAGAGGCCAGGTTATCGGGTCTATGTTGGTCTACACTGTGGCAGTTAATGAGGTCCTCGGTGTGTTACACACACAAACACACACACACGCACACACAATACACACACACACACACACACACACACCTTCCCCACATGCTTTCCCTCAGCTGGGAGAGTAGGAGTGGGTTTCAGACAACCTGGGATCTCGTTAGGAAGCATTTTGGTTTAAACTATCATCCCCCCTCTTTTTTGATGACAACACCTTCTCTCCCTCCTCCTCCTCTCCTCTCCCTACCTGCCTCCCTCGCTCTCTTTCCCTCCTCTCCAGTTATTCAGAACAGATTTTTTTATATTCAAATCCCCCTGAAGTTGGCAGCAGGTGAGGATTCCCCTGGGGGATAGAGCGAGATCCAGATCCAGACGCGTGGTAAGAGCAGGTTGACAGTGAGGACTGAGTGGCACCCAGACAGCTTGCGGTACAGAGCAGGGAGGTGGAGAGGAGAAACTCCGCCTGTTGTAGGTGTTGGAACTGTCATGATTCCATTCATAGTGTTTCAGTGAGGAAGGAACTCATGTTTGATGAGATGCTAATCAACATTCGAATTCTCGAATAATAGTTATATTACAGAGAGGATAATATCCTATCAAGGGTAAGGGGGATTAGAAAAGTATAATATCGTAGAGGAATGTAAAGAATAATTTGATGTATGGAAGAGGAAATATGATCTAAACTCTCCCCTCTGGTCTAAACTCAAGACTGTGGTCGAGGTCCTGTCGCTCCTCCTTACACAATCAAAATGGCAGCGTTTCAAATGATGTCATGTGAAGTTTAAAGGACAAGGTCACTTTTTTTGGGGCGGTCAAATTTCTTCACGTAAAATGACATGTTAGAGAGGTGTCCAGTTACTTTTTGTTTGAGATTACTTACCCCAGCAGCAATAGAATTCCTCTTGCTCGTTCTCCAGCTCGAGGGGCAGAGTTAAAACATGAACAAGGGCTCCAAAAACACCCTTTTAGAAACGGCAACACTCTCAGTATATGTTGTACATACGAAAGGAAGTCATTCCCGAACTTGATCCGCAACGTTATACTACATTGAGTTGGACTCGAGCGGTGCATTTACGTGGGTGAGCATGTACCGGCTTTCTCCTTCCCACTGTGCTGATACGAGAAACGAGACCGCACACACGTGCTCACACATGGAAATGTATTGCTCGAGTCCAACAGCAAAAGGAAAAAAAAAATGTGCGGATAAAGTTTGGAATGACACAATTGAATTGCATGTGTGCAACATCTAAAGACCTGCATCGCTATACTGAGAACTTTGCCGTTTCCAAAAGGACGTATTCGGGTGTTTTTGGGAGCCTTTATTCATGTTTATCTGTGCCCCATGCAATTGCAGAACGAGCGTGAGGGAAGTCAATCACCGATGTGCTAAGATCTGTCCTATTGATTGTTCATTCAAACAATCATCCAGCATTGATGAACTCTAGATCGGGCACGTTGTTTGCCATTTTACTATTCCCAATCGCTACACAGTGGCACGCTGTCATCTGCAATGCAATCGCATTGCCTTAGGCTAACATAGTTGTTGGGAGAGAGACGAGCGGCTGAGTAGCAAGGGAGAGGACAAACCCAATGAGTGTTGTTGAAAACACGTGCATTTGTGCACGTCGCAGACACACGCGCACACGAACAGGCACGCATGCACACGTGTTAACACACACACACACACACACACACACAAAGGCTCTCTTTTACCAGTGACACAATACCCTTGTTCGACGGAAGGCAGACATGCAATACGAACAGCTGTATGACTTATGTCATAAATAAAAGATGCCAGGCAGCTCAACTACTCTGCTATGACTGACATGTAGGGAAACTACTAGGGAGGCCCTGGCCATTTCCACATGCCCAGCCTTCATCACACGTGGTCCCGTGTGGCTCAGTTGGTAGAGCATGGCGCTTGCAACGCCAGGGTTGTGGGTTCATTTCCCACGGGGGGACCAGGATGAATATGTATGAACTTTCCAATTTGTAAGTCGCTCTGGATAAGAGCGTCTGCTAAATGACTTAAATGTAAATGTAATTACCCATGCTGGAGCATTCAACACACACATATTACCAATTTAGGAGGGTTCTCCGCCGGACTACCATGGGACTCATTACTTTATTGCTTTGAGATGCCCGAGACATACACGGAGCTGTGTGAGCTGTGTTTCTGTGTGTAGAAACAGACCTACCTCTGACCTACTGCAGTCATGTTGATGTGGTGTCTGTCAAACAGAGCTAGGTGGAGTACAAGGGTGCAAGGGGGAGATAGGGCAAGCACGGAGATGTGGAGCCCTGAGGGTGAACAGGGAAGTGGCAAACACTATTGTGGTATAATGTGTGTGTGTGTGTGTGTGTGTGTGTGTGTGTGTGTGTGTGTGTGTGTGTGTGTGTGTGTGTGTGTGTGTGTGTGTGCTCGTGTGCGTGTGTGTAAAAAAAAAAAAAGGCAGTCCTGCTCCCCTCCTCTCTACCTACATTTCCTTCACAGTCCCCTTAGTTTTTACTGCTCAGCCTACCTTAGCTGTCACTCACCAATCATAGCTCCTCCATTTCCAACCAATAAGAGCGCTTGGGAATGTACAGTGTGTTAGAGTGTTATCGTCGTCCGAAGGGAGAAGACGCACATTTTTCTGAGGACTGTTCATTGTGGACATGAACACGAATACCTGAATGTCGTGTGTGCATCGAGATGTAAGTTGCATGGGGTTCTAATTGGGGGGCGGGTTTACATGCTGTGTAATAATGGGTAAATACCACTAATTACCTCAAATGAGTTTGATACGTTTGCAGACATATTTTCTACTGTGTAGCTGTTACTATTCTGTAACGTTAATGTTCCGATACTGTTCTGCATATTGTCTACAGTTCATTGCCTGTTTGCCATATGTGTCATTATTGCATTGGTTGCACAAATTGTTATGCAGAAGTTTGTTGTCTCTAGCTTGCATTGGTAAACAGTCTGCTCTATGCCCATGCTACCGCAGTGCTTTCCATAGTAGCCTTGTTTTTATTGTTTTGTTGCGCTTCTGTGGACAAGCTTCTAGAATCTTCGAGATGGTTCTTGGAGCAGAGTCATTTCTGACCTTTAGACACTGGGTAGATCACAAAAGATCTCTAGCGGCAAACGTATCAAATGTAACTTTCAGCAATTAGTGGTAATTGCCCATTATTACACAGCATGTAAACCCTCAATAAGCACCCCCCTGCAACTTACATTCCGATGCACGCACGACATTCAGCTATTTGTGTTCACGTCCACAATGAACAGTCCTCAGAAAAACCGTGTCTTTTCCCTTTGGACGATCGATAACACTCTAACCTGAGTGGGCCGGTGCAGTGTCCACGTGTGCATTTTCAAGCACTCTGATTGATTGGGAATGGAGGTGCTATGATGTGTGAGTGACAGCTAAGGTAGGCCGAGAAGCTAAACTAGTGGGACCTAGGGAAACTAAGGGGACTGTGAGGGAAAGTTAGGTTAGCGAGGACGGAAGCGGCACAACCTTTTTTTTACAGCCGACCCAGTATTTCTTACGGAAATATTAACGTCCACGAAAAGGCCTCTAACCTGAAGGGCACAGTTTCTAACACACCTATTTCTATCTAGAGGGACAGGCAGGGCAGAGGGGCAGAGCAGCGAAGGGACAAGGCAAGTCAAGTCCTAGTATGTTTCTGGCCAAACTAAAGTGTGTGAGTGCCTAATGTGTGGTGGTGAAGAAGGAAAAACAATAAAACCCCTGAAAGGAGAAGCATCTGCCTTGTTCTTACAGGACATCCTGTAGAGGGTCAGGACCTAAGTCAGAAACAGCTCAAGTATACTAGCATGTGTCACCACCCACACCACACACATGAATCCGTCGCGTCGCAGAGGAAGATGAGCTGCAAGGCCCTACACCCCTCCCTCATTGTACTTTTGACCAGCCCTCATCCAGGTCTCCTCAGTGGTCATAGAGTGACGACAACCTCACAAGTTGAGGGGGCGTATCTAGGTCATCCCAGCCTGGTCATTGCCGCGGGAGCATCGGTACCGCCTCTACTCTCCTGACCACCGCTCTAGGCTCCCCCGGCTAGAGTAATCATTGATGCTCCACGAGACGGCCCAGCTACTCCCCTGAATGTCACTACTCCAGAGCATTCATCACCTCCACAGGACCGTTGGGACTTCCACTATGTCCCGAGTTATTCACCAGATCGTTATCGCTCCAGCAATTAGCATGAGGTTGTAAGTAACAAGAACATTTCCCAGGGCATAGACATATCTGATATTGTCAGAAAGCTTAAATTCTTGTTAATCTAACTGCACCGTCCAATTTACAGAAGCTATTACAGTGAAAGAATACCATGCTATTGTTTGAGGAGAGTGCACATTTATGAACTATTAATATTCCAATTAGGCACATTTGGGCAGTCTTGGTACAACATTTTAAATAAAAATGCAATGGTTCATTGGATCAGTATGAAACGTTGCACATACACTGCTGCCATCTAGTGGCCATAATCTAAATTGCGCCTGCAATGGAATAATACATTATGGCCTTTCTCTTGCATTTCAAAGATGATGATACAAAACAAATATAAAAAAATATTTGGTTTGTTCTTTGTATTATCTTTCACCAGAACTAATGTGTTATATTCTCCTACATTAATTTCACATTTCCACAAACTCCAAAGGGTTTCCTTTCAAATGGTATCAATGATATGCATATCCTTGCTACAGGTCCTGAGCTACAGGCAGGTAGATTTGGGAATGTCATTATAGGTGAACATTTTAAAAAAGGGGCCTCTGCCACGGGGCTGTTCTGGCTGCCATTGCGGAGTTGTCCTCTACTCCCTATGAGGAGCCCCTACTGGTCAAGATAGAGACACTCGGGTGCCTGAGGTTCGACGATCTGCTACCTTGGAACCTTCAGCCACAAAGACTCTCCCTCGTAAGCCACTCCCTGCTCCTGGCCCAGAGTCCAAGACAGTGGTGGATTCTTCGCCCACTCCTAGGATGGAGCAACAGCCTGCAGCTAAGTCCAGCCCAGATGTTGGGACCCTCCAGTCATGGCCTGGTAGGATCAGCTCCTTCCGGTATTTCAAGTTCAGCCTGCAGCCACAAGGACTCAGCCCGCTCCTGCTGGGCTGGCCCCATCAGTCCCTGCCTGGTAGGACCTGCTGGTCCCAGGCCTGGGGTCCCTGCTGGCCCCATGCTAGCACCCTGCTAGCTCTAGTCTTGAGTATCTCGATACCTCCAGATCTTCCAAACCTCACCTCAGGGGATCCTCCAGTCCTCTCCATGGGGGACTCGTTAGACATCATCCCAGGTGAACCACCAGAAGTCACCCCCAATGCACCCCTTGTCCTAGACACCCAGTTCCCTGTCGTCCCGATAGGGTCAGAGCTCCATACCCCCATGGTAGGGTCAGAGTTCCCTTCCTCTCCGGTAGGGTCAGAGTTCCCTTGCTTCCCGGTAGGGTCAGAGTTCCCTCTCTTCCCGACAGGGTCAAAGTTCCCCTCCTTCCGGGTAGGGTCAGAGTTACCTGCATCCAGGATAGGCTCAGAGTTCCCGTCACCACGATAGGGTCGGAGTTCCCTTCCCAGTAAGGTCAGAGTTCCCTTCCTTCCCGGTAGGATCAGAGTTCCCCTCCTTCTTGGTAGGTTCAGAGTTCCGCGGCTCCCTGTTAAGCCTTCAGTGTCCTGCCCCTCACGTAGGCTTTGAGTCTTCTGCCCCTCAGGTAGACTTTGAGTGTCCTTCCCCTTCTGGTAGGTGAATATTATCCTACCCCTTGGGGAGGTCAAGTCTCCCAGCTGGCCAGCTGTTGCCACTAGGCTTAGAGTTACCAGTCTCTCCAGGAGGCCCAGAGCTCTCCTACTCTCCAGGCCCAGAATCAGTGTCCCTGGAAAATCCAAAGTCAGTTTCCCTGTCAGGCCCAGAATCAGTTTCCCTGGCAAATCCAAAGTCAGTTCCCCTGTCAGGCACAGAGTCAGTTTCCCTGTCAGTTTCAGAGTTGTTCTCCCTGTCAGGCCCAGAGACAGTTTCCCTGTCAGGCCTAGAGACAGTTTCCCTGTCAGGTTCAGAGTGGTTCTCCCTGTCAGTTCCAGAGACAGTTTCCCTGTCAGGCCCAGATACAGTTTCCCTGTCAGTTTCAGAGTTGTTCTCCCTGTCAGGCCCAGAGACAGTTTCCCTGTCAGGCCTAGAGACAGTTTCCCTGTCAGGTTCAGAGTGGTTCTCCCTGTCAGTTCCAGAGACAGTTTCCCTGTCAGGCCCAGATACAGTTTCCCTGTCAGTTTCAGAGTTGTTCTCCCTGTCAGGCCCAGAGACAGTTTCCCTGTCAGGCCTAGAGACAGTTTCCCTGTCAGGTTCAGAGTGGTTCTCCCTGTCAGTTCCAGAGACAGTTTCCCTGTCAGGCCCAGATACAGTTTCCCTGTCAGGTCCAGAGTGGTTCTCCCTGTCAGGTCCAGAGTCTGTTTCCCTGTCAGGCCCATAGACAGTTTCTCTGTCAGGTCCAGAGTTGTTCTCCCTGTCAGGCGCAAAGTTGTCAGTGCTAGGCTCCCAGCTTTCAACCGTTTTAGTTTCGCTGTCTACAGCCCTAGTCGTCCCTCAGTCTGCTGCTCCGCCAGGCTTTAGGTTCCCTGCCCAACTAGCTCTCTGCCTTCAGTTTGTCAGCAGCCCCCAGCCTCAGTTAGACCGCAGAGTGAAGGTAAATCAGCCAACAAGTGCTAAGCATACGTGGGAACTCCTTCAAGATTGTTGGAAAAGCATTCCAGGTCAAATCAAAATCAGATCAAATCAAATTATATTGGTCACATACACATGGTTAGCAGATGTTAATGCGAGTGTAGCGAAATGCTTGTGCTTCTAGTTCCGACTATGCAATAATTGCTGACAAGTAATCTCACAATTTCACAACAACTACCTTATACACACAAATGTAAAGGGGTGAATAAGAATATGTACATATAAATATATGGATGAGCGATGGCCGTGCGGCAGAGGCAAGATGCAGTAGATAGTATAGAACAGTGTATACATATGAGATGAGTAATGTGGGATATGTAAACATTATTAAAGTGACGTTATTTAAAGTGACTAGTGATACCTTTATTAAGTCCATTTATTACAGTGGCTAGAGATTGAGTCTGTATGTTGGCAGCAGCCTCTCTGTGTTAGTGATGGCTGTTAAACAGTCTTATCCCCTTGAGATAGAAGCTGTTTTTCAATCTCTTGGTCCCAGCTTTGATGCAACTGTACTGACCTCGCCTTCTGGATGATAACGGGGTGAATATATGCATATATATATATATACACATAGTCACTTTAACGATATCTACATGTACATACTACCTCAATCACCCTGACTAACCTGTGTCTGTATGTAGCCTCGCAATTTTTATAGCCTCGCTACTGTATATAGCCTGTCTTTTTACTGTTGTTTTATTTCTTTACTTACCTATTGTTCACCTAATACCTTTTTTGCACTATTGGTTAGAGCCTGGAAGTAAGCGTTTCACTGTAAGGTCTACCTACACCTGTTGTATTCGGCGCACGTGACAAATAAACTTTGATTTGATTTGAACAGGCAGTGGCTCTGGTGGTTATTGTCATTGATGATCTTTTTCGCCTTCCTGTGACGGGTGCTGTAAGTGTCCTGGAGGGCAGGTAGTTTGCCTCCGGTGATGTGTTGTGCAGACCGCACTACCCTCTGGAGAGCCTTGCGTTTGAGGGCGGTGCAGTTGCTGTACCAGGCGGCGATACAGTCGGACAGGATGCTCTCGATTGTGAATCTGTAAAAGTTTGTGAGTGTTTTAGGTGACAAGAAAAATTTCTTCAGCCTCCTGACGTTGAAGAGATGCTGTTGCGCCTTCTTCACCACACTGTCTGTGTTGGTGCACCACTTCAGTTTGCCAGTGATGTGTACGCTGAGGAACTTAAAACTTTCCACCTTCTCCACTGCTGTCCCGTCGATGTGTAAGGGGGATGCTCCCTCTGCTGTTTCCTGAAGTCTACGATCACCTCCTTTGTTTTGTTGACTGTCACGAACCGGCTCGAAGCCCTTATCAAAAAAGGAGACAACGTGGAGTTAAGGAATAACAAAAATAGATTTATTAACTGTACAAATAAATGTACAAATAAACAATGATGTGTAGTCAGTAATCAGTAGTGTAAGTGAGTGCTTGTGTGTATAGATGTGATAAGGAGGAGTGTTGAAAGATGCCAAAGCAAGCAACAAAAATGCTACAACCAAAATCAAACAGTGTGTCTGCATAGAGAGAGTCTCCTCAATGAATGGGGAATAGGTGTATTTATCCCAGGTGACACCCAGGCCCAGGTGTGTCCCATTTCGCTGACGACCCTCCTGGCTCCGCCCACCGACATCCTAATATGGAAAACAAGAGCAAAGACAAAGAATATAGCAGACAGAGTGGGAGGGTGAGAGGTTATTTTCCTGACACCAAACTCTGAGGGCCCTCACCTCCTCCCTGTAGGTCGTCTCATCGTTGTTGGTAATCAAGCGCACCACTGTAGTGTCATCTGCAAACTTGATAATTGAGTTGGAGGCGTGCATGGCCACACAGTCATGGGTGAACAGGGATTACAGGAGAGGGGTGAGAACGCACCCTTGTGGGGCCCCAGTGTTGAGGATCAGCGGGGTGGAGATGTTGTTTCCTACCTTCACCACCTGGAGGCGGCCCGTCAGAAAGTCCAGGACCCAGTTGCACAGGGTGGGGACGAGACCCAGGGTCTCGAGCTTAATGATGAGTTTGGAGGGTACTATGGTATAGCTGTAGTCAATGAACAGCATTCTTACATAGGTATCCCTCCTGTTCAGATGGGATAGGGCAGTGTGCAGTGTGCTGGCAATTGCATCGTCTGTGGACCTATTGGGGCGGTAAGCAAATTGGAGTGGGTCTAGGATGCGCATGCTCTGAGGATGCGGCTAGGGATGCTGTCTGGGCCGGCAGCCTTGCGAGGGTTAACACGTTTAAATGTTTTACTCACGTTTGCCACGGAGAAGGAGAGCCCACAGGCTTTGGTAACGAGCCGTGTCAGTGGCACTGTATTGTCCTCAAAGCGAGCAAAGAAGTTGTTTAATTTGTCTGGGAGCAAGACAACGATGTCCGCAACGAGGCTGGTTTTCTTTTTGTAATCCGTGATTGACTGTAGACCCTGCCACATACGTCTCGTGTTTGAGCCGTTGAATTACGACTCTACTTTGTCTCTATACTGAAGCTTTGCTTTTGAAGCTGGTTGACAGAATGCCAAGAGTGTGCAAAGCTGTCGTCAAGGCAAAGGGTAGCTACTTTGATGAATCTCAAATATAAAATATATTTTGATTTGTTTAACACTTTTTTGGTTACTACATGATTCCATATGTGTAATTTCATGGTTTTGATGTCATCACTATTATTGTATAATGTAGAAAATAGTAAAAAACTTAAGAAAAACCCTTGAATGAGTAGGTGTGTCCAAACGTTTGACTGGTACTGTACGTTTGATTGTAAATTTAAGATTTTGTAATAATCTCACTATTGTTTACAGGGAATGTAGTACTAGATCTTTCTTCAGTAAACTTTAAAGTACATTTTCATGTTCTTAGTTAATGCATACATTATTTGTGTATTTTCCAGGAGCTTTCTAGATTGTCTTGATGAAAGAAATCAGGGATTTTTTCTCCAGTTTACTCCATATTGGCTTAAATGGGTTTCTGTTTTTTCGCTTCCCTCTGGAAAATCTGTTGTTAATATCAAATAAATATTAATAACTACATTATTTATATTGCCATTTGTCATTATTGTGTACCTTTACATTTATTGCTGTGTTTTGCTGTGTTATAATGTTTTCTAATAATGTTGTATAATCCCCTTCCGGTGTAAAAAACATGGAAATAAAAAGGCAATGGGAAGTAGGCATTGGTCTGAAGCCGAAAAAGAAAGGAAATTCACATGAGCGCCACAATGCGTACTTCACCCATGCTCTACCAATGTTTTGCAGCACACAACGTTGACCTACTATAGTAGCTCTGTTGATCTCTTGTACTTCCGACAATGTGTAGGCAGGCTGCTGAGGATTCAAACCTTCTCAAACAGCCTAATTCATACTCTTCAGAGGGATAATGGACTTTACAGTGTCTTGCTATTAAAAGAATGTATACAAAACATTAGGATCACGTGCTCTTTCCATGACATAGACTGACCAGGTGAATCCAGGTGAAAGCTATGATCCCTTACTGATGTTACTTGATAAATCCACTTCAATCAGTGTAGATGGGGGGGGGGGGGGTAAAGAAGGATTTTTAAGCATTGAGACATTTGAGATATGGATTGTGTGCCATTCAGAGGGTGAATGGGCAAGACAAAAGATTCAAGTGCCTTTGAACGGGGTATGCCAGACGCACCTGTTTGTGTCAAGAACTGCAACTCTGCTGGGTTTTTCACTCTCAATAGTTTCCTGTGTGTATTAAGAATAGTCCACCACCCAAAGGACATCCAGCCAACTTGACACATCTGTTGGAAGCATCCCTGTAGAATGCTTTTGACACCTTGTAGAGTCATGACCTGACAAATTGAGGCGGTTCTGAGGGCAAAATGTGGATTGGGTGGGTGGGGCAGTGCAAATCATTATTTGGAAGGTGTTACTAACATTTTAGGTACACCAACCCGTTCACAAAAATGGTTAGCTCCTACAGACAGGCAGACAGGCATCAAGGCATTCAGTTACTGTTTGATTGAATGTTAGAATGAGCAAAACGAGTGACCTAAGCGACTTTGAGCGTGGTATTCTCGACGGTGCTAGGCACACCGGTTACAGTATCTCAGAAATGGCCGGCCTCCTGGGCTTTTTTGTCATGCAAGCTAACAGGAGGGCCACAAACAGGCAAATAATTGTGCAGTACAACAGTGGTGTACCGAACGGCATCTTATAACGCACAACTTGTCGGTCCTTGTCACGGATGGGCTATTGCAGCAGACGACCACATTGGGTTCCACTCCTATCGGCTAAAAACTTGATGAAGTGGCGCCAGTCGGCAGGCGATCGCCAACACTGGTCAATTGAGGAGTGGAAAACCATTGCCTGGTCTGACGATCCCTGGTTCCTGTTGTGTCATGCTGATGGCAGAGTCAGGATTTGACGTAAGCAGCATGAGTTCATGGCCTCATCTTGCTTGGTGCCAACTGTACAGGCTGGTGGTGGTGTAATGGTGTGGGGAATGTTTTCCTGGCACAAGTTAGGTACCAAATTGAGCAACGTTTCCATGCCCTGAAGAATTCAGGCTGTTCTGGAGGCAAATGGGTGTCCAACGTGTGTATTACTGTAGCGTCATCATATTTTTTGCAAAAATCAATACAAATACACACATAACTGAAGAACAAGTGGTTCTGATCACATGTCAATATTACACAGGTAAGGTAACTGTTCCAGAAATCAGGAATGTAGACAGGCTCTACAGACCTCTATATCTATATGAGTGACTGTGTCCAACACACCACCCCCTGTCGTTATGTTGGGTACCTACTGGCCATTTTTCAATTAATGTATTGTTAAAATAAAGGTTTAAGGATAAAGCAAAGCTTGCTTTCAAATAATTTTCAAAAAGCTTGAAAAGGTTATGGAATGGGGTAATTTCTTAGTGTGGGGTGAGAAGAATGCGGTACATATCACATCAATGTGGGGGCATCTCCTCCAAAAGTATGAATTAGGCTGTGTGCTGGAAAACATTGGTAGATCATGAGCCAATGCCTACTTCTCACTTAAAACATAGTTTTTTTGTTTTTATTAGCCTTCATAGATGCGTTATAAGTGTCAAATCAGATCAAATAAAAGCTTGTTGGTCGCATGCACTGTTTGGCAGATGTTTGCAAAAAAATATATGGGGGATTGGAAGTGATACAGACAATTACATTGATGGAAGCTACAGTCTATCTGCAATATTTAAGCTGATCTACCCCATAAAAAAACAGTATATAAATAAATATGCGATGTGTATTAACAATGTAACTAAATACAGTAGTAGAAATATTAGAATGAGCTATTCGGGAATACAGTATTTAATTAAATACTAAGTGTGAGTGTGAGTGTGTGTGTGTGTGTGTGTGTGTTTGTGTGTGTGTGTGTGTGTGTGTGTGTGTGTGTGTGTGTGTGTGTGTGTGTGTGTGTGTGTGTGTGTGTGTGTGTGTGTGTGTGTGTGTGTGTGTGTGTTTTGTGTGATTGAATGTGCATCACCTGGTAGACAGTTAATGATGGATGTTCAATGGCTGTTCAACAGTGTAATGATGAATGTCATTTATTCCTGTACATACACTGAGTGTACAAACATTAGGAAAACATTCCTAATATTGAGTTGCACCCCTTTTGCCCTTAGAACAGAACATACATTTCTCGGGGCATGGACTGTACAAGGTGTTGAAAGCGTTCCACAGGGATGCTGGCCCATTTTGACTCCAATGCTTCCCACCGTTGTGTCAAGTTGGCTGGATGTCCTTTGGGTGGTGGACCATTCTTGATACACACGGGAAACTGTTGAGCATGAAAAATTCCGCTTGCAGATCTTGACACACTCAAACCGGTGTGCCTGGCACCTACTACCATACCCTGTCCAAAGGCATTTACATTTTTTGTCTTGCAAAAATTGTATTAACAAGACACATAATAAGTTGCATGGACTCTCTCTGTTTGCAATAACAGTGTTTAACATGATTTTTGAATGACTACCTCATCTCTGTACCCCACACATACAATTAAGACTAGGGAGGTTTTCCAATGCCTCGCAAAGAAGGACAGCTATGGGGACAAATAAAAAAAAGCAGACAATGAATATTTGGGCATGGTGAAGTTATTAATTACACTTTGGATGGTGTACCAATAAACCCAGTCTCTACAAAGATACAGGCAACTTTTCTAACTCGGTTGCAAGAGAGGAAGGAAACCGCTCAGGGATTTCACCATGAGGCTAATGGTGACTTTAAAACAGTTACAGAGTTTAATGGCTGTGATAGAACACTGAGGATGGATCAACAACATTGTAGTTACACCACAATACTAACCTAATTGACAGAGTGAAAAGAAAGAAGAAAAAAAAAAAGATTCCAAAACATGCATCCTGTTTGCAATAAGGCACTAAAGTAAAACCCCACCCCAAAATGCTAAGAAATTAACTAGGTCCTGAATACAAATTGTTATGTTTGGGGCAAATCCAACACAACACATCACTGAGTACCACTCTTCATATTTTCAAGCATGGCAGTGGCTGCGTCATGTTATGGGTGTGCTCGTCATCGGCAAGGACTAGGGATTTTTTAATTTGGAAAATAAATGGAATAGAGCTAAGCACAGGCATAATCCTAGAGGAAAACCTTGTTCAGTCAGCTTTCCAACAGACACTGGGAGATTATTTCACCTTTCAGCAGGACAATAACCTAAAACACAAGGCCAAATATACACTGGAGTTACTTACCAAGACGACATTGAAATGTTCCCGAGTGGCCTAGTTACAATTGTGACCTAAATCGACTTGAAAATCTATGGCAAGACTTGAAAATGGCTGTCTAGCAATGGTCATCAACCAACTTGAAATAATTATTTAAAGAATAATGTGAAAATATTGTACAATCTAGGTGTGCAAAACTCACAGCTGTAATCGCTGGCAGGTGATTCTAACATGTATTGACTCAGGGGGTTGAACCATTTTTTCAGTGAGCGTATGTGTCTGAGAGTGAGTGTGTGTGTGTGCATAGATGTGTGTGTGCATAGATATGTGAAAATCCGTCATCAGACAATGATTTAGAAGGCTCTCTTTATCTTTCTTCTTGCCCGACTCTCTTCGGTCAGCTCCCCTCGCCCACCAGCCTGGTCTCAGAGCAAAGCGTATTATATTTGACGAAATCTGTGCGACTCCTTGAAGTATGATATGTTACATTATATTGACTAGACGTAACATATTAAACGTAAATCCGGGACACAAAAATGTGTATGATATGTTAAGTTTGGTATGGACAGTTGAATAACACGGCAAAATTTAGATTTCACGTCTAAATAGACCACAGAAGGTTGGTGGGACCTTGTTTGGGGAGGACGGGCTCGTGGTGATGGTTGGAGCGGAATAGGTGGAATGGTATAAAATACATCAAATGCATGGTTTCCACTGAAATAGACATTACCCAAACGTAATTACTTTTCATGAGATGGCCATAAACAATAAATGGTAATGTTGCATAGTCTGGAACTCACCTTTCTGTTAAAAATAGTTATAAATTGCTGAGGTGTACTCCCTTTTGAGGACACAAGCTCAAGTGATAGTACAAATAAAATATATAAAAAATTTGAAAAACAATTTGTGATTCTTTTTCTATTCAACAAAAGTGGGGCATTATGGCATGAAATGACTGAAATGCTTTCTAACTATAGTAACAATCAAATTATAATTATCATCACAATATGTCTTATGACTGTAAAATAAATATGGTCATACTTAGTGACAGTACAATAATGGCACCATTTCCTATAACTGTTGACAGAGAATTTTCTCCTAAACATCCACTGAGCGGCGCAGGGACACCATACCGAGTGTGCAAACTCGGTATAACCTGTTAAGGCTAGGGGGTGCTGTTGTCACTATTTATGGAAATCGTGTAATTTTTGAAACGGCTTCCTACAAAATTCTTGATCGTACAATATGCATATTATTATTATTATTGGATAGAAAACAGTCTATAGTTTCTATAGGCGTAGAAATTTTGTCTCTAAGTGGAACAGAACTCATTCTACAGCAATTTCCCTGACATGGAGTCAGATTTCACACATTTTGGCCCCTGTTCTGGAGTCAGTTTTAAGGCCACTGTTATTCCTATGAGTATACGGACACTGCTTACGTCTTCCCCTGGATGCCTTTACGTGATTACGCTTTGAATGGTATCGATTGCCCAATCACATCCACTATAAATGAAAAAATCCTGTAGGTAGGAACTCTTTTCTTGGTGCGTCATGCGCGCGGAGGATACCGACCTACTGTTTTTCCAAGCATTAGTGTAGCCAGTTATATTTCTCCGGTCATATTTTTACTCATTATAGGAGTTAAAAACATCATAAGGTAGTTAATTTAAAGCGTTTTATAGCAATTTATATCCGTTTAGTGCGATTTTGGGACATTTATTTCTGAGCCACTGTGAATCTCTGGGCACCGTTCCAGTTCATGCCGAACGCAATGTGCATTTCTGCATGGCAAGAGGACAGCTTTCGACCAAAAGACGATTAGACCCAAGAAAGGATTCTTTGACCAAGATTCTGATGGAAAAACAGCTCAAAGTAGGAACAATTTATTATGATAAATCGTGTTTCTGTCGAAAAATGTTAGTGGCTTAGGACGCCATTTTTTTTGACTTCGCTTCGCTTGGCGCAAACTGTATTGAAAAGTAAGGATAATTTAAAAAATGTAATTCCGCGATTGTATTAAGAATTAAATTGTCTATCAATCGCTGTCCACCCTATATTTTTTAGTCACGTTTATGAGTATTTATGTATACGACTAGATCACTGTCTAATATGGCGCACGACATTTTCTGACCAGCTGGGCTACTTTTCTCATTGTCTAACCATGATTTTGGTGGCTAAATATGCACATTTTCGAACAAACTGTATATGTATGTTGTAATGTGATGTTACAGGAGTGTCATCTGAAGAATTCTGAGAAGGTTAGTGAAAAAATTAATATATTTTGGCGATGTTTACGTTATCGCTCTCTTTGGCTAGAATCAATGCTTGGGTAATGTTTGCACATGTGCTATGCTAATATAAAGATTTATTGTGTTTTCGCTGTAAGACACTTAGAAAATCTGAAATATTGTCTGTATTCACAGGATCTGTGTCTTTCGATTAGTGTATGCTGTGTATTTTTACGAAATGTTTGATGATTAGTAGTTAGGTAAACACGTTGCTCATTGTAATTATTCTAGTCCATTTGTGACGGTGGGTGCAATTGTAAACTATGACATCTACCTGAAATATGCTTATTTTTCTAACAAAACCTATCCTATACCATAAATATGTTATCAGACTGTCATCTGATGAGTTTTTTTCTTGGTTAGGGGCTATAAATATCTTAGTTTAGCCGAATTAGTGATGGCTACTGTTGTTGGTGGACAAATAAAAGATGGTGGATTATGCTAATGTGTTTTTAGCTAATAGATTTACATCTTTACATATTGTGTCTTCCCTGTAAAACATTGTAAAAATCGGACATGTTGGCTGGATTCACAAGATCTGTGTCTTTCATTAGCTGTATTGGACTTTAATGTGTGAAAGTTAAATATTTAAAAAATATATTTTTTTTGAATTTCGCGGCTCTGCCTTTTCAGTGGGTGTGGGCGGGGGAGTGGGGGTGGGGGGGGGGTGGGGGGGGGGGGGGGGTGGGGGGGGGACTCATCCTAGACAGGTTAAGAAGGAAAGAAATCCCACAAATTAACTTTTAACAAGGTACACCTGTTAATTGAAATGCATTCCAGGTGACTACCTCATTAAGCTGGTTGAGAGAATGCCAAGAGTGTGCAAAGCTATCATTAAGGCAAAGGCTGGCTAGTTTGAAGAATATAAAATATAAAATCTATTTTGATTTGTTTAACACTTTTTGTGAAACACATGATTCCATATGTGTTATTTCATGGTTTTGAAGTCTTCACTATTATTCTACAATGTGGAAAATAGTTTTAAAAAACATTGGACTGATACTGTATGTCAGTGGAGTGTCCTCAGAGGAGGAAGGGGAAAATACAAATAGTGAAACCATTAAAAGTTATTCTTTTTAGATAAAACTATTCTAAATGTATTCACATGTCACAAAATAATTGATTAAAACCCACTGTTTTGCAATGAAGGTTTACAGTAGCCTCCGTAGCAGCACTCTGTAGGGTAGCACCATGGTGTAGCTAGCTTCATTTCTCCTCTGGGTACATTAACTTCAATACAAAACCTAGGAGGTTTCTGGTTCTCACCCCCTTCCATAGACTTACACAGTAATTATGACAACTTCTGGAGGACGTCCTCCAACCTATCAGAGCTCTTGCAGTATGAACTGACATGTTATCCACACAATCAAAGGATCAAAGAATGAATCTAGTTCTGAAAGCATACGCTACAGCTAGGTAGCACTGCAGTGCATAAAATGTGGTAGTTGACTCAGAGAGAGAAACATAATAGTCAAACAGTTTTGAACAAATTAATTTTATCCACATTTAAGGAGAAGGACGAGAGAGAGAGCTAGCTATATTTCAAAGTTTTATTTTTTTCACTTTCACTTTCACTTAGCTAGTGTAAAATGCAGCTAAGTAGTTTAGCCTAAACATAGAGGGTTGCTATGTTGCCTAGCTGGCTATGGCTGTCCAACACTGGAACTCTTCCAAGTCAAGGTAAGCTTTTGGTTTTATAAATGTATTGCCACCGGGGCCCGCTAGTGTAACTGCTAAACTGACTGCTGCTTACTGTACACTGTACTGCATGATTGTAGTGGGTTTGGGTTTACTAATGCTTTAGTTCTAGTAGCTATGTTGACTCTGATGTGACAACAATGTAGGCTGTGTGTAGAGGTTAGCATTCATGATATGAAGGTTTGGCTTGGAAAGGTTTTTTCATCTGGTCACAGAAAGCTGACGTGTTGTGCACTGAAATCCACAAGCGAAAGGATGTAGGAGAGGAGGAGAGCAGATACGAGAAATAATGATATATACAACAAGCTGTTTGTGTGTGTCTGGTATGAAAGTGAACTGTGCGTGTGATCAGGGGTATATTCATTTCGCCAATTCTGTTGAATAAAAGTTTCTTAACCCCTGTGTGGTGTGTGGTGTCCCGGGTCTGATGGACCCAAAACATTATTTGTTTTTGAAAATAATACGGCCTGACAATGTATGTAAAAATACTTAATACTTAATACTTAGATGTTGACTTATATCAATTACAAGCAATATAGACAGCATACATGGTTAATATTTGCCATTTACCTACCCCTTCCAGCTCACATTTATCAATAAAAGCACTATTCGTTTTTTTTAAATTAAATTTGACTTTTGTAAACAAATGATCAAGACATGGGTGGAATAATTCATGTTTATCTCGAACAAATATAAATTAAACAAGGTTTTCATCACTATTGATGTTTATTGCTTTGGACTGAACAAATTGGAAGGACAGATTTTACATACAGTATAGCTCCTGTCCCAGCTTGTGCGAAGTAAAAAAATGTATTGCATGGGATGTTGTGGCCACGGAGTCCCTGTGTCACGTCCAGGACAACCCGCATCCATTCAGTACGGTATGTACTGCCTGAAGGGGCAGCGGCCCCTAAATGGCATAAGCTGCTCATCAACAGTAATGTTGGACCCAGGGTTGTAAAACAGGGGAAGGCGGTCCACCCACTTGTCCCACACTGACCTGATTGCAGCTAGCTTGTCTCTCTTCCGCCGAGCTGGTCTGGTGTCTCGGTTATCGACGCAGATAATCCTGGAAATAATATGGACGTTTTCCAGACATTGTTGCACAAAAAAAGTTATCTGCCAGTTTCTGCATCCCACAGGGATTCTGTGGATTCCCCATTGTATCTGAAAACACCAGCAAGGATAAGGACCCCAAATGATGCATGTATATGAGTTTAGTCCATCTCCTTCCATCTCTCTCAAAAACATGCCTTCCCTCCAAATTAGTGCAGTCCAGAATGATTTTCTGGATGGTGTCTGCGATGAACAGTTCAAAAACATTACAACTAATGGCAACACGGCTATCAAATCAAATTGTATCTGTCAAATGCACAGAATACAACGGGTGTAGAGGTGCTTTGAGGGATCTTGTCTAGGTATAGTTGCCTGTGAGCATATTGTAGTGGACCAAAATGCAGCGTGGTATGTTTCCAGGATCCAGTTGCAGAGGGAGGTGTTTAGTCCCAGGGTCATTATCTTAGTGATGAGCTTTGAGGGCACTATGGTATTGAACACTGAGCTGTAGTCAATGAATAGCACTCTCACATAGGTGTTCCTTTTTTGCAGGTGGGAAAGGGCAGTGTGGAGTGCAATAGAGATTGAATTATCTGTGGATCTGTTGGGACATTATGCAAATTTGAGTGGGTCTAGGGTTTCTGGGATAATGGTGTTGACATGAGCCATGACCAGCCTTTCAAATTACTTCATGGCTACAGATGTGAATGTTATGGGTTGGTAGTCATTTAGGCAGGTTGTGCTTTTGGGCACAGGGACAATGATGGTCTGCTTGAAACATGTTGGTATTACAAACTCAGACAGGGAGAGGTTGAAAATGTCAGTGAAGACATTTGCCAGTTGGTCAGCGCAATCTCGGAGTACATGTCCTGGTAATCCGTCTGGCCCTGTGGCCTTGTGAATGTTGAGCTGTTTAAGGTCTTACCCACATCGGCTGCGGAGAGCGTGAACACACAGTCGTCCGGAACAGCTGACGCTCTCATGCATGTTTCAGTGTTACTTGCCTCAAAACGATTATTGAAGTTATTTAGCTCGTCTGGTAGGCTCATGTCACTGGGCAGCTCTCGGCTGTGTTTTCCTTTGTGGTCCTTATCACATTAGCAGCCATGCGGGCTGACTCATTGGGCAAGAAGATCATTCAATTTCACAATTTTTTAAAATCCATATTTCTCCTCCTGCAGGCTGCTGATGAGCTGGTTGCTGACCAGCTGGTCCTAGGGCTAGCTCATGACGGGCTGGTCCTGGGGCTGGCTGAGGGCTGGCACAAGCATACTCATCCCAGATGGCGTAGCAGTCAGACGCCTTTGTGCTCGTCTTGTTGTGTCCTGTGTATATTTATTTTTTCTTCGCATATATATATATATTATTATTGTTTTTTTTTAAATGTACTTGGTACTCATCCCGGATCCGGGAGCACCCTCATCAGTAAAAAAGCTGACTAGCATAGCCTAGCATAGCGCCACAAGTAAATACTAGCATCTAAATATCATGAAATCACAAGTCCAAGACACCAGATGAAAGATACACATCTTGTGAATCCAGCCATCATTTACGATTTTTTTTTTTTTTTACAGGGAAAACACAATATGTATTTCTATTAGCTAACCACGATAGCAAAAGACCCAACCGCATATTTTCACCATTTTCTTACTGCATAGTTAGCTATCACAAATTTGACCAAATAAAGATATAAATAGTCACTAACCAAGAAACAACTTCATCAGATGACAGTCTGATAACATATTTATTGTATAGCATATGTTTTGTTAGAAAAATGTGCATATTTCAGGTATAAATCATAGTTTTACATTGCAGCCACCATCACAAATCTCACCAAAGCAGCTAGAATAACTACAGAGACCAACGTGAAATACCTAAATACTCATCATGAAACATTTTTGAAAAATACATGGTGTACAGCAAATGAAAGACAAACATCTTGTGAATCCAGCCAATATTTCAGATTTTTTAAGTGTTTTACAGCAAAAAAACAGTATAGCATTATATTAGCTTACCACAATAGCCTACCACACAACCGCATTCATTCAAGGCACATTAGCGATAGCGAATAAACCAGCAAAAGATATACATTTTTTCACTAACCTTCTCAAACTTAATCAGATGACAGTCCTATAACATCATATTACACAATTGTAACGGCTGTCTAATTCCTCCTCTTCGGATGAGGAGAAGGAGTAGGGATCGGACCAAAACGCAACGGTAGATAAATACATGAAGTCATTTATTTAAAGACGAACACGAAAAACACTTGGAAAATTACAAAACAACAAAACGACGTAGACAGACCTGAACTTGAGAATTTTCAATATAACACAAATAACAGGAACAGACTAACCAAACGAACGAACACGAAACAGTCCCGTGTGGTGCGACAGACACAGACACAGGAACAATCACCCACAAACACACAGTGAGAACAGCCTACCTTAATATGGTTCTCAATCAGAGGAAACGTCAAACACCTGCCTCTAATTGAGAACCATATCAGGCAACACATTTAACCCAACATAGAAACACATAACATAGAATGCCCACCCCGACTCACGCCCTGACCAACTAAACACATACAAAAACAAGGAAAACAGGTCAGGAACGTGACAACAATACATATATGGTTTGTTCGAAAATGTGCATATTTAGCGGTACAATTCGTGGTTGAACAATGTGAATACTAGCCAAACAGCACAAAATAATCCGGATAAATTTCTGACACTCACATCATCTAATCAAATAACTAATCATATACTTTACTAAAAAATACAGGTTGGACAGCAAATGAAAGATACACTAGTTCTTATTGCAACCGCTGTGTTAGATTTGTTTAAATAACCTTATTATGACATACAGCTTACGTTATAGCGAGACAGCGCCCGAAATCTGGGCGGAATATAGTCTAAACATTTTCGACAGAAATACAAAATAATATCATAAATGGTTCCTACTATTTGATGAGCTTCCATCAGAATCTTGTACAAGGTGTCCTTTTTCCAGAATAATCGTTGTTTGGTTGTAGAATGTCGTCTTCATCTGTCGATTTAGCTAACAAAGATGGCCATGCGGCACGGAAGTGTCCAACTCACAATAACGCATAACAAAGGAAATACCGAAAATCGCAATATACTGATATAAACTGATGTAACTCGGTTTAAAATAACTACCTTATGATGTTTTTAACACATATATCAAATAAAATCAGAGCCGGATATATCTAACTTCTAAAACGAAAGCTTTTCTGAACGCAGTGCAGAGGTCCCTCTTGCGTCAAGCCAAACGGTGAAAAGACCAGACCCTCCGTTCCAAGACGTCTTGTTCGGCCCCCGATCTAGCTAGACACCCCAATCCAACTCTCACTGCCTACCGACATCTAGTGGAAAGCGTATGCAGCGCATGTAGACCCATAGATTCCATGCAAATTAATAAACTGACCCTGGAACAGAGCCCTCGATTTCAGATTTCTCACTTCCTGACAGGAAGTTTGCTGCAAAATGAGTTCTGTTTTACTCACAGATATAATTCAAACGGTTTAGAAACTAGAGAGTGTTTTCTATCCAATAGTAATAATAATATGCATATTCTACGAGCAAGAATTGAGTACGAGGCAGTTTAATTTGGGAACGATTTTTTACAAAGTGGAAATAGCACCCCCCCCTATTGAGAAAAGGTTTTTAACCTCAACATACTCTCCTGCAGTCCACCTCACCCAATGTGGTATGGATCTGCTATTTTCTTTACTTTAAAACCAGAACCCCCAACAGCAGCTAGCCAGCTAACTAGCTACTAGCTAGAAGTCAGATAGCCACTGCTAGCGGTCATCAGCTAACCTTAGCCCGGACAACTCTTGCCAGTCTGCATAGCGCGATTCAATCTAGAGCATATCGGACTTATTTTCTCCATATCTCCGTATTCCTACCGCAAGCTCTGAACCTTTCACCTGGATCATCGCTGCTAGCTAGCTGCTATCTGAGTGGCCACTCCTGGCTACCATCTCTGTCCCAAAGCAAGCACCAAGCCCATGCTAGGCCCATCTCCAGGCTAGCGGAAGAGGTCCATCAGCAACTCCTTGGGCTACAATACCTATTTTGCCAACTGGCCTGGACCCACGGCTGGACTACTGGCGTAATCTGCCTGAGGGGGTTTTTCAACTGGCTCCTCCGTCGCGACGTCCTCTGAATGCCCATCTGCTAGCCAATTTCTTGGGCCACTATACCTATTTTGCCAATTACTACACGTAGCCCTAATGATCCATCACGACTGGTCTGCCGATGTAATCCGCACGAGGGGGCTACAACAGACTTCTTCTGTCGCGACGTCCCTCTAAGGCCCTTCTGCTAGCTTGCTAACCCCGGCTCGCTAGCTGTCTGAATTTCCGTGTCTCCAGCCTGCCTAGCTACTCACTGGACCCCTATAATCACTCGGCTACGCATGCCTCTCCCTAATGTCAATATTCCTTGTCTATTGCTGTTTTGGTTAATGATTATTGCCTTATTTCACTGTAGAGCCTCTAGCCCTGCTCAATACTCCTTAGCTAACCCTTTAGTTCCACCTCCCTAACATGCGGTGACCTCACCTGGTTTAATAAATTATGTTTCTAGAGACAATATCTCTCTCATCGTCACTCAATGCATAGGTTTACCTCCACTTTATTCACATCTTACCATACCTTTGTCTGTACATTATGCCTTGAGTCTATTCTACCGAACCCAGAAACCTGCTCATTTTACTCTCTGTTCCGAACGTACTAGACGACCAGTTCTTATAGCCTTTAGCCGTACCCTTATCCTACACCTCCTCTGTTCCTCTGGTGATGTAGAGGTTACTCGAGGCCCTGCAGTGCCTAGCTCCACTCCCATTCCCCAGGCACTCTCACTTGTTGACTTCTGTAACCGTAAAAGCCTTGGTTTCATGCATGTTAACATTAGAAGCCTCCTCCCTAAGTTTGTTTTATTCACTGCTTTAGCACACTCTGCCAACCCGGATGACCTAGCCGTGTCTGAATCCTGGCTTAGGAAGACCACCAAAAACCCTGAAACATCCTTAACTATAACATTTTCCGACAAGATAGAACTGCCAAAGGGGTCGGAGTTGCAATCTACTGCAGAGATAGCCTGCAGAGTTCTGTCTTACTATCCAGGTCTGTGCCCAAACAATTTTAGCTTCTACTTTTAAAAATCCACCTTTCCAGAAACAAGTCTCTCACTGTTGCCACCTTCTGCCCCCAGCTGTGCCCTGGACACCATATGTGAATTGATTGTCCCCCATCTATCTTTAACATATCAAGACTGTTTCAAGGACAGCTTTTTTCCATCTACGTAACATTGCAAAAATCAGAAATTTTCCGTCCAAAAATGATGCAGAAAATTAATCCATGCATTTGTTACTTCTAGGTTAGACTACTGCAATGCTCTACTTTCCGGCTACCCGGATAAAGCACTAAATAAACTTCAGTTAGTGCTAAATACGGCTGCTAGAATCCTGACTAGAACCAAGAAATTTGATCATATTACTCCAGTGCTAGCTTCCCTACACTGGCTTCCTGTTAAGGCAAGGGCTGATTTCAAGGTTTTACTGTTAACCTATAAAGCGTTACATGGGCTTGCTCCTACCTATCTTTCCGAGTTGGTCCTGCCGTACATACCAATACGTACGCTACGGTCACAAGACGCAGGCCTCCTAATTGTCCCTAGAATTTCTAAGCAAACAGGGGGAGGCAGGGCTTTCTCCTATAGATCTCCATTTTTATGGAACAGTCTGCCTACCCATGTGAGAGACGCAGACTCGGTCTCAACCTTTAAGTCTTTACTGAAGACTTATCTCTTCAGTAGGTCAGATGATTGAGTGTAGTCTGGCCCAAGAGTGTGAAGGTGAATGGAAAGGCTCTGGAGCAACGAACCGCCCTTGCTGTCTCTGCCTGGCCGGTTCCCCTCTCTCCACTGGGATTCTCTGCCTCTAACCATATTACAGGGGCTGAGTCACTGGCTTACTGGTGCTCTTTCATGCCGTCCCTGGGAGGGGTGCGTCACTTGAGTGGGTTGAGTTACTGATGTGATCTTCCTGTCTGGGTTGGCGCCCCCCCCCCCTGGTTTGTGCTGTGGTGGAGATCTTTGTTGGCTATACTCGGCCTTGTCTCAGGATTATAAGTTGGTGGTTGAAGATATCCCTCTAGTGGTGCGGGGGCTGTGCTTTGGCAAAGTGGGTGGGGTTATATCCTTCCTATTTGGCCTTGTCCGGGGGTATCTTCGGATGAGGCCACAGTGTCTCCTGACCGCTCCTGTCTCAGCCTCCAGTATTTATGCTGCAGTAGTTTGTGTCGGGGGGCTAGGGTCAGTTGGTTATACCTGGAGTACTTCTCATGTCTTATCCAGTGTCCTGTGTGAATTTAAGTATGCTCTCTCTAATTCTCTCGTTCTCTCTTTCTTTCTCTCTCTCTGAGAACCTGAGCCCTAGGACCATACGTCAGGACTACCGGGCATGATGACTCCTTGCTGTCCCCAGTCCGCCTGGCCTTGCTGCTATTCCAGTTTCAACTGTTCTGCCTGCGGTTACAGAACCCCTACCTGTCCCAGACCTGCTGTTTTCAACTCTTAATGATCGGCTATGAAAAGCCAACTGAGATTTATTCTTGATTATTATTTGACCATGCTTGTCATTTATGAACATTTTGAAAATCTTGGCTCTCTTTAATTTTCTCCTTCTCTCTTTCTTTCTCTCGGAGGACCTGAGCCCTGGAACCATACGTCGGGACTGCCGGGCGTGGTGGCTCCTTGCTGTCCCCAGTCCGCCTGGCCTTGCTGCTGTTCCGGTTTCAGCTGTTCTGCCTGCGGTTATGGAACCGTCACCTGTCCCAGACCTGTTGTTTTTCAACTCTTAATGATCGGCTATGAAAAGCCAACTGAAAATTATTCATGATTATTATTTGACCATGCTTGTCACTTATGAACATTTTTGAACATCTTGGCATAGTTCTGTTATAATCTCCACCCGGCACAGCCAGAAGAGGACTGGCCACCCCTCATAGCCTGGTTCCTCTCTAGGTTTCTTCCTAGGTTTTGGCCTTTCTAGGGAGTTTTTCCTAGCCACCGTGCTTCTACACCTGCATTACTAGCTGTTTGGGGTTTTAGGCTGGGTTTCTGTACAGCACTTCGAGATATTAGCTGATGTACGAAGGGCTATATAAAATAAACTTGATTGATTGATAGAGCTCGTGCTGTTAGGTGACCTAAACTGGGACATGCTTAACACCCCGGCCATCCTACAATCTAAGCTTGATGCCCTCAATCTCACACAAATTGTCAATGAACCTACCAGGTACAACCCCAAATCCGTTAACACAGGCAACCTCATAGATATCATCCAAACCAACCTGCCCTCCAAATACACCTCTGCTGTCTTCAACCAGGATCTCGGCGATCACTGCCTCATTGCCTGCATCGGTTATGGGTCTGCGGTCAAACGACCACCCTTCATCAATATCAAACGCTCTCTAAAACACTTCAGCGAGCAGGCCTTTCTAATCGACCTGGCCCGGGTATCCTGGAAGGATATTGACCTCATTTCGTCAGTAGAGCATGCCTGGTTATTCTTTAAAAGTGCTTTCCTCACCATCTTAAATAAGCATGCCCCATTCAAAAAATGTAGAACCTCGAACAAATATAGCTCTTGGTTCACTCCAGACCTGACTGCCCTTGACCAGCACAAAAACATCCTGTGGCGTTCTGCATTAGCATTGAATATCCCCCGCGATATGCAACTTTTCAAGGAAGTTAGGAACCAATATACACAGGCAGTTAGGAAGGCAAAGGCTAACTTTTTCAAACAGAAATGTGCATCCTGTAGCACAAACTCCAAAAAGTTATGGGACACTGTAAAGTCCATGGAGAATAAGAGCACCTCCTCCCAGCTGCCCGCTGCACTGAGGCTAGGAAACACTGTCACCACCGATGAATCCTGGATAATTTAGAATTTCAATAAGCATTTTTCTACGGCTGGCCATGCTTTCCACCTGGCTACCCCTACCAAGGTCAACAGCCCTGCACCCCCCACAGCAACCTGCCCAAGCCTCCCCCATTTCTCCTTCACCCAAATCCAGATAGCTGATGTTCTGAAAGAGCTGCAAAATCTGGACCCGTACAAATCAGCCGGACTAGACAATCTGGACCCTCTCTTTCTAAAATGTTCCGCCGAAATTGTTGCAACCTTTATTACTAGCCTGTTCAACCTCTCTTTGGTATCGTCTGAGATTCCCAAAGATTGGAAAGCTGCCGCGGTCATCCCCCTCTTCAAAGGGGGAGGCACTCTAGACCCAAACTGCTACAGACCTATATCTCTCCTACCCTGCCTTTCTAAGGTCTTCGAAAGCCAAGTTAACAAACAGATCACCGACTATTTAGAATCCCACCATACTTTCTCCGCTATGCAATCTGGTTTCCGAGCTGGTCATGGGTGCACCTCAGCTACTCTCAAGATCCTAAACGATATTATAACCGCCATCGATAAGAGGCAATGCTGTGCAGCTGTATTAATCAACCTGGCTAAGGCTTTCGACTCTGACAATCACCACATTCTTATAGGCAGACTCAACTGCCTTGGTTTCTCAAATGACCACCTCGCCTGGTTCACCAACTACTTCTCAGACAGAGTTCAGTGTGTCAAATCGGAGGGCCTGTTGTCCGGACCTCTGGCAGTCTCTATGAAGGTGCCACAGGGTTGAATTCTCGGGCCGACTCTCTTCTCCGTATACATCAATGATGTCGCTCTTGCTGCTGGTGATTCTGTGATCCATTATTTCGCAGACGACACCATTCTGTATACCTCTGGCCCTTCTTTGGACACTGTGTTAACTAACCTCCAGACGAGTTTCAATGCCAAACAACTCTCCTTCCGTGGCCTCCAACTGCTCTGAAATGCAAGTAAAACTAAATGTATGCTCTTCAACCGATCGCTCTTCAACAGTTCTGACTTAGAATATGTGGACAACTACAAATACCTAGGTGTCTGGTTAGACTGTAAACTCTCCTTCCAGACTCACATTAAGCATCTCCAATCCAAAATTAAATCTAGAATCGGCTGCCTATTTGGCAACAAAGCATCCTTCATTCATGCTGCCAAACATACCCTCATAAAACTGACTATCCTACCGATCCTTGACTTTGGCGATGTAATTTACAAAATAGCCTCCAACACTCTACTCAGCAAATTGGATGCAGTCTATCAATGCCACCAAAGCCCCGTTGGCTGGCCCTCGCTACATATCCGTTGCCAAACCCACTGGCTCAAGGTCATCTATAAGTCTTTGCCAGGTGAAGCCCTGCCTTATCTCAGCTCACTGGTCACCATAGCAGCACCCACCTGTAGCACGCACTCCAGCAGGTAAATTTCATTGGTCACCCCCAAAGCCAATTCCTCTTTTGGCCGCCTTTCCTTCCAGTTCTCTGCTGCCAATGACTGGAACGAACTGGAAAAAAATCACAGAAGCTGGAGACTCATATCTTCCTCACTAACCAGCTGTCAGAGCAGCTCACAAAGCCCTCTGAGCAGAGATTATTTTTGCCATACTGATTGACTGTGGTAAGGAGCCACAGATGCTAAGCTATTTATTTGTTGTGTCCCTTCCACAATTTGCACCTGCCCTGAGTAGAGTGTGGGGAAAATACAGATTTTCTTTACAATGTATCGAAATAATGTATTGAAATAATCGATTGTAATAACATTGTGCAGGTTCCCGCAAGACATTGTGTAGTTTCACACACTACAAAGGGTAAAGAGTGTGAGAAAAGGGGGAGACAGGCAGGGAGGGAGACAGAAGGTTCATGGTGCTATGTTGAAACAGCAGGCCCAGGGAGGAGGAAGCCAGAGGGAAGGCACACAGCAAACCTTTCTGTTTAATTTTAACTTTTTTTCACCTACACACACACTTTTCCACACTTTTATTACCCTCGTGTGCAGTGGACCCGAACACCACATATGTAAAATAAATGTGTACAGTGTGCACTCAATGAAAATGTGGTCTTTTACATATTCTTCACAGAAAATGAGCCAAAGCCAATGAGTCTCAGGTTGAAAAAATTATTAATTTTATAATTTTTCTTTTAGTAAACATTGAAAATGGGTCCCACAGACCCGAACACCACACAAGGGGTAAACGGAGCGAAACAGAGATAAACATTCCTGAATTTGTCCAATACAAACTCTCCTTTGCAACTGTTGGACTAATGATTACACCCTAGATCAGCTAGATGCAGGCCAGAGTTTGCCAGGCAGTATTGAATTTGTCACTGTCTCATACCTTGATTACTCAAAATTCTCTAGACCTGTGCGCCTATGTTGCAAACTTTCATTCATAGGCTAGGTTGTAGTAACCTTATGATGGGTATAGGGAAAAATATTGTATCATGTAGTAGCCTAAATCTATCGATGTTACATTGAGCTGGGTGAATGGAATATGAATGACAGTCATCCAATGTGCTGTAAAAGAAATAAGGCCATGTTCATTAAAAAATGATCATCCTCACTCGGGGCTCCCAAGAGGCACTGCATCTCAGTGCAAGAGGCATCACTGCAGTCCCTGGTTCAAATCCAGGCTGCATCACATCTGGCTGTGATTGGGAGTCCCATTGGGCGGCGCACAATTGGCCCAGCGTCGTCCAGGTTTGGCCGGGGTAGGCCGTCATTGTAAATAAGAATTTGTTCTTAACTGACTTGCCTGGTTAAATACAATCTTAAACGCCACTGATATATAGTATATATAAGGTTTTAATGGCACATGTACAAGTACAGTGTAATGTATGCAGTATATATAACTGAACAAAAATATGAGCTGAAATAAAAGATCCCAGAAATGTTACATATGCAGAAAAACATTATTTCGCTCAAATGTTGTGCACCAATTTGTATATATCCCTGTTAGTGAGCATTTATCCTTTGCCAAGAAAGTCCATCCACCTGACAGTGTCACGCCCTGGCCTTAGTATTCTTTGTTTTCTTAATTATTTTAGTTAGGTCAGGGTGTGACATGGGGAATGTATGTGTTTTTGTAGTGTCTAGGGTGGTTATATGGAAAAGGGGGTGTTGGGTGTAGTGTATGGGTTTGTGTTGAGTGAATGTGTCTAGCTGTGTCTATGGTTGAGTGTAGGTTCTAGGAAAGTCTATGGTTGCCTGAATTGGGTCTCAATTAGAGACAGCTGGTTATTGTTGTCTCTGATTGGGAGCCATATTTAAGGCAACCATAGGCTTTAGCTGTTTGTGGGGAATTGTCTATGTCAGAGTGTTTAGTGTCAGCACTTATGTTTGTATAGCTTCACGGTCGTCTGTTTTATTGTATAGTGTTCGTGTCTTTTTTCGTCTTCTTTCTTTAATAAAGAAGATGTACTTTCCACGCGCTGCGCCTTGGTCCTCTCTCAGGCCCGTTGACGATCGTGACAGAATTCCACACCAATGCGGGATCAAGCAGCGCGAAAAGCGGCAACAGGAGCAAGGCATCAAGGATTCATGGACATGGGAGGAAATTCTGGACCGCGAAGAGCCAGGAGAATATAACCGACCCAAAGCTGAGCTGGAGGCAGCGAAAGCAGAGAGGCGGCGATATGAGGAGCTAGTTCGGAGGCAGGAAAAGGATCTGGGCTACACTACGTGGGAGGAGATCGACAGGTGGGCGATCAACCCAGGGAGAGTGCCGGAGCCCGCCTGGGATTCTCTGGCGCAGTGCGAGGAGGGATAACGGCGTATGGAGGCAGCACGACGAAGCGGTAGGAAGCCTGTGAGAAAACCCCAAACATTTCTTGGGGGGGGGCCTTAAAGGGAGAGTGGCGAAGTCAGGGAGGAAACCTGCGCCTACTCCCTGTACTAACCGTGGAGAGCGAGAGTACGGGCAGACACCGTGTTACGCAGTAGAGTGCACTGTGTCTCCTGTACGTGTGCATAGCCCGGTGCGGTTTATTCCACCTCCCCGCACTGGCAGGGCTAGATTGAGTATTGAGCCGGATGTCATGAAGCCGGCCCTACATATCTGGCCACCAGTGCGTCTCCTCGGGCCGGTTTACATGGCACCAGCCTTATGCATGGTGTCCCTGGTTCGCCTACATAGCCCTGTGCGGGTTATTCCACCTCCCCGCACTGGTCGGGCGATGGGGAGCATTCAACCAGGTAAGGTTGGGCAGGCTCAATGCTCAAGGGAGCCAATACGCCTGCACGGTCCGGTATTTCCGGCGCCACCTCCCCGCCCCAGTCCAGTTCCACCAGTGCCTACACCACGCACCAGGCTTCCAGTGTGTCTCCAGAGCCCTGTTCCTCCTCCACGCACTCGTCCTATGGTGCGTGTCTCCAGCCCGGTACCACCAATTCCGGCACCACGCACCAAGCCTCCTGTGCGTCTCCAGAGTCCTGTGCATCCTGTTGCTGCTCCCCGCACTAGCCCTGAGATGCGTGTCCCCAGTCCGGTACCACCAGTTCCGGCACCACGCACTAGGCCTAATGTGCGTCCCCAGGGTCCAGTAGGCCCTGTTCCTTCTCCCCGCACTAGCCCTGAGATGCGTGTCCCCAGCCCGGTAACACCAGTTCCGGCACCACGCACCAGGCCTACAGTGCGCCTCAGCCGGCCAGAGTCTGCCGTCTGCACAGCGATGCCTGAACTGCCCGTCTGCCAAGCGCCATCTGAGCCATCCGTCTACCCAGCGCCATCTGAGCCATCCGTCTACCCAGCGCCATCTGAGCCATCCGTCTACCCAGCGCCATCTGAGCCATCCGTCTACCCAGCGCCATCTGAGCCGTCCGTCTGCCCCGAGCCATTAGAGCCTCCCGTCTGTCCCGAGCCGTCAGAGCCGTTCATCAGTCAGGAGCCGCTAGAGCCATTCGTCAGACAGGATCTGCCAGAGCCGCCAACCAGACAGGATCTGCCAGAGCCGCCAACCAGACAGGATCTGCCAGATCCGCCAGCCAGCCATGTGCATCCAGATCCGTCAGCCAGCCATGAGCAGCCAGATCCGTCAGCCAGCCATGAGCAGCCAGATCCGTCAGCCAGCCATGAGCAGCCAGATCCGTCAGCCAGCCATGAGCAGCCAGATCCGTCAGCCAGCCATGCGCAGCCAGATCCGTCAGCCAGCCATGAGCAGCCAGATCCGTCAGCCAGCCATAAGCAGCCAGATCCGTCAGCCAGCCATGAGCAGCCAGATCCGTCAGCCAGCCATGAGCAGCCAGATCCGTCAGCCAGCCATGAGCAGCCATATCCGTCAGCCAGCCATGAGCAGCCAGATCCGTCAGCCAACCATGAGCAGCCAGATCCGTCAGCCAGCCATGAGCCGTCCAGCCAGGATCTGCCAGAGCCGTCATCCAGCCAGGATCCGCCAGAGCCGTCATCCAGCCAGGATCCGCAAGAGCCAGCCAGCCAGGATCCGCCAGCCAGCCAGGATCCGTCCCTCAGTCCGGAGCTGCCCCTTATCCTGGTGCTGCCCCTTATCCTGGTGCTGCCCCTTATCCTGGTGCTGCCCCTTATCCTGGTGCTGCCCCTTATCCTGGTGCTGCCCCTTAGTCCGGTGCTGCCCCTTAGTCCGGTGCTGCCCCTTAGTCCGGTGCTGCCCCTTAGTCCGGTGCTGCCCCTTAATCCAGTGGGGTTAATGTGGAGGGTGGCCATTTGGAGGAGGCTACGTAAGCGGGTAGTGACTGGTGGGGTGGGGTCCAAGACCAGTGCCGGAGCCGCCGCCGTGGACGGACGCCCACCCAGACCCTCCCCTAGACTATGTGCTGGTGCGCACGGAGTTCGCACCTTAAGGGGGGGGGGGGGGGGTTATGTCACGCCCTGGCCTTAGTATTCTTTGTTTTCTTAATTATTTTAGTTAGGTCAGGGTGTGACATGGGGAATGTATGTGTTTTTGTAGTGTCTAGGGTGGTTATATGGAAAAGGGGGTGTTGGGTGTAGTGTATGGGTTTGTGTTGAGTGAATGTGTCTAGCTGTGTCTATGGTTGAGTGTAGGTTCTAGGAAAGTCTATGGTTGCCTGAATTGGGTCTCAATTAGAGACAGCTGGTTATTGTTGTCTCTGATTGGGAGCCATATTTAAGGCAACCATAGGCTTTAGCTGTTTGTGGGGAATTGTCTATGTCAGAGTGTTTAGTGTCAGCACTTATGTTTGTATAGCTTCACGGTCGTCTGTTTTGTTGTATAGTGTTCGTGTCTTTTTTCGTCTTCTTTCTTTAATAAAGAAGATGTACTTTCCACGCGCTGCGCCTTTGTCCTCTCTCAGTCCCGTTGACGATCGTGACAGACAGGTGTGGCATATCAAGAAGCTGATTAAACCGCATGATCAAGCGAGGTGTGATAAAGGGCATTTCTGTCTGTAATAAAGCCCTTATATGGGAAAAATATATATTCTGATTGGCTGGACATGGCTACGCACCTGCACAGTCATGTGAAATCCATAAATTAGGGCCTAATGGATTTACAGTTGAAGTTGGAAGTTTACATACACTTAGGTTGGAGTCATTAAAACTCGTTTTTCAACCACTCCACAAATGTCTTGTTAACAAACTATAGTTTTGGCAAGTCGGTTAGGACATCTACTTTGTGCATGACACAAGTAATTTTTCCAACAATTGTTTACAGACAGATTATTTCACTTAATTCACATGTATCACAATTCCAGTGAGTCAGAAGTTAACATACACTAAGTTGACTGTGCCTTTAAACAGCTTGGAAAATTCCAGAAAATTATGTCATGGCCCTAGAAGCTTCTGATTGATTAATTTACATAATTTGAGTCAATTGGAGGTGTACCTGTGGATGTATTTCAAGGCCTACCTTCAAACTCAGTGTCTATTTGCTTGACATCATGGGAAAATCAAAAGAAATCAACCAAGACCTCAGAAAACAATTGTAGACCTCCACAAGTCTGGTTCATCCTTGGGAGCAATTTCCAAACGCCTGAAGGTACCACGTTCATCTGTATAAACAATAGTACGCAAGTATAAACACCATGGGACCACGCAGCCATCATACCGCTCAGGAAGGAAACGCGTTCTGTCTCCTAGAGATGGAAGTACTTTGGTGTGAAAAGCGCAAATCAATCCCAGAACAACAGCAAAGGACCTTGTGAAGATGCTGGAGGAAGCAGGTACAAAAGTATCTATATCCACAGTAAAATGAATCCTATATCGACATGACCTGAATGGCTGCTCAGCAAGAAAGAAGCCACTGCTCCAAAACCGCCATAAAAAAGCCAGACTACGGTTTGCAACTGCACATGGGGACAAAGATCGTAATTTTTGGAGAAATGTCCTCTGGTCTGATGAAACTGTTTGGCCATAATGACCATCATTATGTTTGGAGGTAAAAGGGGAGGCTTGCAAGTCAAAGAACACCATCCCAACAATGAAGCACGGGGGTGGCAGCATCATGTGGTGGGGGTGCTTTGCTGCAGGAGGGACTGGTGCACTTCACAAAATAGATGGCATCATGAGGGAGTAAAACTATGTGGATATATTGAAGCAACATCTCAAGACATCAGTCAGGAAGTTAAAGCTTGGTCGCAAATTGGTCTTCCAAATGGACAATGACCTCAAGCATACTTCATAAAGTTTTGGCAAAATGGCTTAAGGACAACAAAGTCAAGGTATTGGAGTGGCCATCATAAAGCCCTGACCTCAAACCTATAGAACATTTGTGGGCAGAACTGAAAAAGCGTGTGCAAGCAAGGAGGCCTACAAACCTGACTCAGTTACAACAGCTTCTTCAGGAGGAATGGGCCAAAATTCACCCAACTTATTGTGGGAAGCTTGTGGAAGGCTACCCGAAACGTTTGACCCACGTTATACAATTTAAAGGCAATGCTACCAAGTACTAATTGAGTGTATGTAAACTTCTGACCCACTGGGAATGTGATGAAAGAAATAAAAGCTGAAAAAAATCATTCTCTCTACTATCTTTCTGACATTTCACATTCTTAAAATAAAGTGGTGATCCTAACTGACCTAAGACAGGGGATTTTACGTAGGATTAAATGTCAGGAATTGTGAAAAACTGAGTTTAAATGTATTTGGCTAAGGTGTATGTAAACTTCCGACATCAGCTGTATATATATATATATATATATATATATATATATATATATATATATATATATATATGTGTGTGTGTACTGTATCATTGGTGTTTGTCCATCATGGTACATATATGTGCAGACTTACATGTCTGTCTGCCTGCCTGTCTATTGCCTGCATGGGTGTGTGAGGTTATTTGGTTATTAAAGTCAGAGTAAAGCATTGAGTGGATGGGGTAGGATGTTCTAGGGCCCAGAGAGAGAGGTGAGAATAAGTATGATTGCAGCAGAGCCAGTGGCTGACAGGTCCTGATGGAAGCAGGTCTATCACCTTCCAGCTATCCCCATATGACTGTACAGACTGTATCACTGTGTCATGGATGTATCTGGTAGGCAATCAGGGCAGCAAAGTCAGGGAGGAGAAGCTGACCTGTTTGGGCCCTATGCATTATCTCCTTTTGGGGTGGAATGCTTCACTTTTTTGGGGGAGATAACTTACTGGGTCTAACTCAATGCCCCTCATTACCGTAATCCTTTTAAATTTCAATAACTTCGTTTTTGGGATGCTGTGTTCAATCTCCACATAAATGAGGCAGAGATCTGGGCCTTAATTATTCTGCTATAACTGAGAGACTCCTCCTTACTCAGTCGGTATTGGTCCTCGACAGAGTGCATGACTTTTCACTGTATGAGAGAAGCAACCATCATGTCCCGGCTCAACCTCATTCTGCTTCACCGCTACAGATTGGTTCTGCAGTCGCTACTCTTTCTCACACTGACTTTATAGTGGGAGAAATACACGAGTTCATTTTCTTTCTACCTGTACCCGCTGTGCTCATGATGGATACTTTGAACACCTTTAGAGATTAATGCACCCAGGTACCTCCCTAAAATCCTCCTCCGCCAAAGAACATGACTCACACGCACGCGCGCACACACGCACACACACAGAGAGTACTTTAAAGGAGTACTTCGCCACACACAATATTTTTCAATCCATTTCATTTCATTTCAAATCACCAACCACAAATTCGTTGAATTGAAATGGTATAGACTCCAACCCTGTAATCTATACTAAAAGTGGCAATGAATGGAGAATATCTTGTTGTTTGACTTTATGTACCTTCACTTCTACAACCATTCTTCAAGATGCCCATAATCATTTTTCCCCCCAACACTGTGCCTCATCGCTGATTTGCTTCGGTAGAGGTAGGTTTCTCACGAGAGGAAGTTTAATCAGAACACTACACACAGAAAAGGTAGAGGTAGAGAAACACAATGAGCTTTTTCAGCTCTGTCAACAAGACATCAGCAAGGTAGACAGAGAGAGTGAGAGTGAGAGAGAGAGAGAGAGAGATGGTGGGGAGGGGGGAGAAAGGGAGAGAGAAAGAGAGAGAGACCAAAATCAAGATCGAGACCGATAGAGTGCGTTTAAATGCACACTAATAATTCGATATTAAACTGATTATGGCAGTAGGCCGAGTATGGAAATTGTCATGTAACCACCTCACTCTGCTTATCTTAATCGGCGTAAGGTCATAATTAATGTAAGCATACACCGATTAAAACACCTGGATTTCTAAGCAATCTTTCAAATTCTTAGGACACGTAAACAGTTTAATCGGTGTTCCAGCGGCGTATTTGATCTGTGTATCTGCCAGCACCAGTAGCACAAGCCCCCCTGTTATGCACGAGTAAGTACAGAAAAGCTGAACGTAGGAATCTTAGAAATAGTTTTAACATACAAACTTTCTATGTCCAAAAAGGTTTCACAATATAACAAGGTCACTGTGGAAGAATGTTGATTTTTTTTCAAGAGTCCGATCGGTCGTCTGATTTCAGATAAGTATCCCATGTAAGTATGTAAAAAAGTATGTAAACGTTTTAAACAAGCTATTGTATTAATCTGACTATCAAGGATAATCACATTATTGTGTGCATGTACAGTGCATTCGGAAAATATTCTGACCCGTTGACTTTTTCCACGTTTTGTTACATTACAGCCTTATTCTAAAATGGACTAAATAAAAACATTTCCTCATCAATCTACACACAACACCCCACAATGACAACGCAAAAAACAGGTTTTTAGATTTTTTCCCAAAAAAGTGTCACGCCCTGACCTTAGTGAGCCTTTTTATGTCTCTATTTGGTTTGGTCAGGGTGTGATTTGGGGCGGGCATTCTATGTTTTTGCTTTCTATGATTTTGTATTTCTATGTTTTGGCCGGGTATGGTTCTCAATCGGGGACAGCTGTATATCGTTGTCTCTGATTGGGAACCATACTTAGGTAGCCCTTTCCCTCCTTTCAGTGTGGGAAGTTAACTTTGTTTGTGGCACATAGCCCTTAAGCTTCACGGTTGTTTTGTATTGTTTATTGTTGGCGTCATTTTCTAATAAAAGGAATATGTACGCTCACCACGCTGCGCTTTGGTCCTCTTCATTCGACGGCCGTGACAAAAAGGGTCTGAATACTTATCCAGAATTCCTCTGTGGAGATGGGAGAACCTTCCAGAAGGACAACCATCTCTGCAGCACTCCACCAATCAGGCCTTCATGGTACAGTGGCCAGATGGAAGCCACTCCTCAGTAAAAGGCACATGACGGCCCGCTTGGAGTTTGCTAAAAGGCACCTAAAGACTCTCAGACCATCAGAAACAAGATTCTCTGGTCTGATGAAACCAAGATTGAACTCTTTGGCCTGAATGTCGGGAGGAAACCTGGCACCATCCCTACAGTGAAGCCTGCTGGTGGCAGCATCATGGTGTTGGGATGTTTTTCAGTGGCAGGGACTGGGAGACTTGTCAGGATTGAGGGCAAGATGAATGGAGCAAAGTACAGAGAGATCCTTGATGAAAACCTGCTCCAGAGCGCTCAGGACCTCAGAATGGGACCAAGGTCCACCTTCCAACAGGACAACGACCCTAAGCACGCTGCCAAGGCAATGCAGGAGTGGCTTCCGGACAAGTCTCTGAATGTCCTTTGAGTGGCCCAGCTAGAGCCCGGACTTGAACCCGATCGAACATCTCTGGAGAGACCTGAAAATAGTTGTGCAGCAACTCTCCCTATCCATCCTGACAGAGCTTGAAAGGATCTGCAGAGAAGAATGGGACAAACTCCCCAAATACAGGTGTGCCAAGCTTGTAGCGTCATACCCAAGAAGACTCAAGGCTGTAATCGCTGCCAAAGGTGCTTCAACAAAGTACTGAGTAAAGAGTTTGAATACTTATGTAAATGTGATATTTCAGTATTTTTTATGCATTGCAAAAAAATATGCACTGTAACCATGCTCAGAGAGAGAGAGAGAGAGAGAGAGAGAGAGAGAGAGATTTGAAATCAGAGAGAAAGAGAGATTTGAAATCAGAGAGAAAGAGAGATTTGAAATCAGAGAGAAAGAGAGATTTGAAATCAGAGAGAAAGAGAGATTTGAAATCAGAGAGAGAGACTAGCAACGAGCTATGAGCGAGTGCCAACACAAAGCAAATGTAAAAAAAAAACAGTTTCTTCTCCTGATATTGTCATCCATAAATCTTCCAGTTCTCTCCCAGTCTCATCATCCCTGAGTGGCGTGTAGGGGCCCTACCCCTGTCCCTCCATCTGGCTGCGGTCTGTCTTCACTGGGCAATGCAGGGCCAGCTGGTAGGGGGATGTCATCAGGACTCCATGGCACACTGTGCAGGGACCCAGCCTGTCACCTTCTGCCATTGATCAACAATAACAGAGTGGGGACGCGCTAAACTAGACACCTCTGTGCAGTATTTATACACAGGGATGACTGGACACACAGACGCCGGGCCTCACACACAGAAACACACACTCACACGTGCGTGGACACACACGCTTCAAGCACATGCTCACACACCCGTGCAAGGACACACACACAAGCATAAAGTCTACATAGCTTACTATAAATTTACTTATTTCCCATTCCCGACAGAATCACTAATTCCCTCTCTTTTTCTGTCTTGTTCGCTCTCTCTCTCTCTCTCTCTCTCTCTCTCAAACACACACCCACACACACACACGCACATTGTCTCAGCATTTACCTGGAGGATGGACATTTTTCATTGTCAAGGAGAAGCCCTGCGCAGGCTACAGAGGGTAGAGGAGCATGCTGATTTCAGCAGGATATGGATAAAGAAATCTAACCCGCCCGCCACCTTTATATTGTCGTCTCTTTATCGTGTACAATAAAGTTCCCGATATACATTTCCCCCTGGACCTTATCCCTGGTTACTGTGCTGCTGTCATAATATGGAGTAATGCCTCCTGGATTCACACATCAGATCAGTGGGACTGCATGGGGGGAGTAGTTGATGTTGCTGCCTGGCTCCTGATCAGGCATACTGGTGGCGTGTGGCTATAGCTAGCGTGCTAATGCTGATGGTGAAGATGATCGTCCTACAACGGGTTCCTTCATGACACAGGTCATCTGAATTCAACCTTTACAAGGCAGTGATGATGAGGTGAGGAGCAGGGAGGACTCTGATGATGATGATCATGTTAGGTATATTTTGCCTTTGATATCCATCGGAAGGTTTGTCCTTAGCTGCCATTATCGTCTTTGTTTTAGAAGCTCTGGAACCGCAACTGAATCTTGACAAATGTATCAACCCTTGCTAATTGTAAACATTGATTTGAGCTGATTGCAAAGGAGAAAACACATTTGAATCAGTCCGTTTCTTTCAATGCTTCTTTTTCCTCCCGAATAATTCAAGCGTTGTATGTTAATCAACCAAACACACAGGCACACGTGCACACGTACACACGTACACACACCTGGCTGCCTTTCTGTCACGTCGGACCGTCACGCTTGTGTGTTGTTTTTGTTTATTCTAGGAAGTGTTCATTTTTTTGTGTGGAAGAAGATGGAGGAAGAGCGTGGATCTCTCTCTCTGGTATGCAGAGCAGAACGGTTCCATCATGAACAAAACACAACGCTCACTCACAGCCGAGGGTCAAAGGTCGAACACGAGTTCTCACTTCCTGGATCTATTCCTGATGAGTACAAGTGGGAAAAGGTTTAACAAGCACGTGTTTATTTCCATCTCCATCTATCCCCACCAACCAGAATTATTTCTCAGAGATTTTTTTTTTTTTTTTTAATTCAGAAAGAGGACAGCAAGGCAGACAATTAGTTTACAAAAGAAGCCTAGTTCAAAACTCCCACCACATCGCAATTAAAGGAGAGAAAGAAGAAAGAGCCTGACTATTTTTAATTGGAGTTGTGTGTCACAGACGCAGAGAGGTGTTGTGACGCTCTCCTTCCCTGCCCACCATCATCAGGTCTCTCCGTCGCTCCCTCTCTCTTTCCTTCTTTCCCTCCGCTGTGTGCTCATCTTAGTCTTGGCCAATCAGTGGTCCAATTATCTGACTTCGTCCACCTCTCTCCTGTTGCTGGTTAATACCCAGTCATTTCCCAACACACGCACGCTCACATATATGCACACACACACACACGCGCACATATATACACACACACACGCACACACGCACACGCACACGCACACACACACACACACACGCTAATACCCCAGTCATCTCCCAATTAGTGTTCCAGTAATTAGGAGTGAAGAACAAGAGGTGGCTGACCACAGAGCTCATCATCGCGCTGCGCGTCCGTAGTGCGTCTCTGTGAGAGCGAACGAATGAAAGAAAGAGGGGGGGTAAAAAAACGAAGAAAGAAAAGCAGGAGAGAAAAAGAGAAGCCCTGGTAATAATGCAACATGTCGTACGCATAACCCTACCATACAACAGATCTCTGTTGAGAACGGCTACAGTATAGACACGGAGACACGCACAGAAGTCAAAACAACTTCGGGTGACAACAGCAGATCTTAGAGATTCCCCAAGCATCAACAACCCTCCTGAGCATCTTACCGAGCAGACAAAAGTAGAAGCAATGACTCAAGCTGCTGATGTGTGGCTGCTCTGGTGTAGCTGTGTGAGCTTTGTTTGAGCTGGAGGATGTGTGTGTGTGTGTGTGTGTGTGTGTGTGTGTGTGTGTGTGTGTGTGTGTGTGTGTGTGTGTGTGTGTGTGTGTGTGTGTGTGTGTGTGTGTGTGTGTGTGTGTGTGTGTGTGTGTGTGTGTGTGTGTGTGTGTGTGTGTGTGTGTTGTCTGTGTTGTGGGTGTTGTGTGTGTGGGGGGTGGGGGGGGGGGGGGGGTGGGGGGGGCTCTGGTGTAGCTGTGTGATCTTTGTTTGAGCTGGAGGATGCTCAATGAGACGCGGAGAGAGAGAGTGTCATTTCTCAGGCCCGTTCCCTGAGGCTCGCCGTGAGGGCGGAGAGGGGAAAAGGAATGTAGCAAACAGACTGTTCAATTAGGGGCAGAATGGTGTGAAATTGCCTCCAAATGATAAGCCACTATTATAGCTACTGCTATTGGGGCTGGTGTGTGTGTTTGTGGTGGGTGCATCACTTTGTAGAGTACATCACTCGAGACAGGAGACACCCACCCCACAAGGGCCATAATGTAACAAATGATGCAATAAGACTCTTTGTTTTCATATGCTATTAACCCCTACACATGGATCCGTTGTATTGTTTCACACAACCTTTCTCGTCACAGGGCTCATAACAAGGGGGGTGTAAATGGGAAAAATTTACTCTGGGAACTCACCAATATACAATTCTTATGATTCTGCGTAAAAAAAAAAAAATTTTTTTTAAAGAGATACAAATGATTTCACTTTGGGAAATTCCCATGCGTTCCACTCCAATTCCACCCTTATCGCTGCAAACTGACAAAACGAGTCAGATCTCTCCTCCTGAGAAGGAGCAGCCAGGTCAGTAAGATAAGGCACCTGGTTGACTCAGGTCCCCTTCCCAGCATTATGGATGCACTGTGGTGTGGTGGCCAACGAAAGCCTGTTCAAACAATGGGCCGGATGAAAGGCAACATGTACTGTAACTCATTGTGAACGGGTCTCTTCTGCTTCACACAATATCAGGAGGGAAGGAGTAATTAGTCAAAATCTCCGGGTATAAAACTATAGGTTTGTTATCCCTGATGGGGTGTTAAGGGGAGGAATATACTCTCCTCTATAGCTCTTAAATAAACCGCTGTGTGATTTGACTGCTGAATAGATGCACAAAGAGCTCCTTCCTCCCTCCTCCTACTCAAGTGAGAAGGCTCTGGGTCATTCTCAGTAGTGCAACATTATCGTCATCCAGCCTGGCATGTCCCTATTGAAGAGTCTAGAGGCGAAAGAAACGCTCACCTATTTAGGCGAGGTGCTGGCTAGCGGAGTAGAACACTTGAACTATTAATTATTACTGAAGAACATAGTCATAGTCGGTCCTCCTCACTACTGCCCGTTCAGTCCAGTCAGTAGCGGCGGTGCTTGTGGAGATAGCTGATGTCTTCCAGCCCTCTACCGTCCCTGCTCTCTTTTGTCTCCTGGGAAAATGGAGAGAATTGTACTCCCTCCCGCCCCACTCATCCATCCTGGATCTTTCATCAGACCTCCATCATTCCATTTTCCCACCCCTCCATCCATCCCTCCATTGCTTCTTTTTTTGTTGCCATAAGACTGCGAAACAAGACTGCTAAATAGCTAACCAAATGGCTCATGCCACTACTTCTATTTTATTTTATTTTTTTAATCTTATCTTTAACTTTGTTGGAAAAGGACCCGTAAGCAATCATTTCCTTGTTAGTCTACACCATTTTTTTTTACGAAGCATGTGACAAATACAATTTGATTTGTTCCATCCCTCTATTTCTTTATCTAATGGGGAATCACATTCTCTATACTGAATTAGTGGCTTTGGGCCTGTCCCTTTACCCCTCTCCCTCCTCCGCCGTGTTACACGGTGGCTGTCTGAAACATGATAAAGTGAACATCTGTAGTATGATTTAGTGCACATATTGAGAGAGTCAGGTTCCCATCTTCGTTTCCCTTTATCTCCCTGTTTGGAGTGTCAGTCTTACTAATGCTACTCTGCTCTGGACCTAGACCCACAGCTAGACCCAGAGAGGAGAGGGAGTAGAGGGAGAGAGAAGAGAGAAGAGAGAAGAGAGAAGAGGGAAGAGAGAGAGAGAGAGAGAGAGAGAGAGAAGAGAGAGAGAGAGAGAGAGAGAGAAGAGAGAGAGAGAGAGAAGAGAGAGAGAGAGAGAAGAGAGAGAGAGAGAGAGAGAGAGAGAGAGAGAGAGAGAGAGAGAGAGAGAGAGAGAGAGAGAGAGAGAGAGAGAGAGAGAGAGAGAGAGAGAGAGAGAGAGAGAGAGAGAGAGAGAGAGAGAGAGAGAGAGAGAGAGAGAGAGACCAAAATCAAGATCGAGACCGATAGAGTGCGTTTACATGCATACTAATAATTTGATATTAAACGGATTACGGCAGTAGGCCGAGTATGGAAATAGTCATGTAAACAAAAAGGAAAGAGAGAGTGAGAAAGAGAGAGAGAGGAGAAGTATAAAGAGAGAGAGAGAGGAGGTGAGAGTAGAAGGGACGAGAGAAAGGGGAGAGAAAGGAGAGAGGATGAAAGAGGAGGGGGAGAGAAAGATAGAAATGTACAGAATGAGAGAGAAAGAGGGAGAAGATGAAGACAGCGAGAGAGAGAAGACAAGAGGAACAAAGACTCCCAGAGAGAGAGAGCAGTAAATAAAAGGAAGACAAAAGAAGAGAAGGAGGAGCTGTAGTGTGTGATTTATCGCCCAAGTTTCATTAGGCAGCATAACAAAAGGTCACAGCCGTTGAGACTGAGGCAGAGGGCCGTGTGACTGATAGAAAATGCAAACGGTCATAGGTATTAACCTTTTACATATCTCTCTCTTTTTTGACTGAACAAAAGCTGTGTGTGTGTGTGTGTGTGTGTGTGTGTGTGTGTGTGTGTGTGTGTGTGTGTGTGTGTGTGTGTGTGTGTGTGTGTGTGTGTGTGTGTGTGTGTGTGTGTGTGTGTGTGTGTGTGTGTGTGTGTGTGTGTGTGTGTGTGTGTGTGTGTGTGTGTCGCTATAACTGGACACTTATTAGACCAAGACCACTATCTTAGAGGTTTGAATATATCTCGCTCTCTCTCTCATTCCTTCAATAAAGGTGGCGGCAGGTAGCCTAGTGGTTAGAGTGTTGGGCCAGTAACCCAAAGGTTGTGAGATTGAATCCCTGTAGCTGACAAGGTACAAATCTGTCGTTCTGCCCTTGAACAAGGCAGTTAACCCGCCGTTCCTAGCCCGTCATTATGAATAAGAATGTGTTCTTAACTGACTTGCCTAGTTAAATAAAGGTTCAAAAACGATAACAGTAATCATCTCTGTCACCACAATCATCTCCAAACTAGCGTTGACAGTGTTGTGCTGCGGTGCCTCAACCTGTAAGGTTGTTGAGGCTCAAGATGATCATATTACAAAATACAAGGTGCAAGAATAGCTGTTCATAATTAATGACAATCCCCCCAAAAAATGTTTTACATTAACAGCTTAACACATCCTTTGTTGCTAATATATTATGAATTTGCGCTAATTATGCAGCTTCCAAACGCCGTTCTCTGAAGTGTCTCAAAACATAAGAAGAGCAATCAAGGAAAGGCATTTTGTTCGTAAAACGGGATATGACCTAGACGTACGCAACGTGTAGGCAAGCCTTTCCCAATTTGCAGCCGTTACACGAAACAAATCCAAAACGAGCTGAGTTGTTTAAGCCGAGGTCATGAAGGGTTTATCGGATCGCCACTTTGAAAACAAACGGAGCTCACTTCCATTCTTCAATGAAGAGGAGCCATATTGGTCATTGATGATTGGCTCGTGCTGCCGTGTCATTCGTTTGTCCATTAACAGGTGCTCTGGTACCTGCTAGCTGAGGGCTAGAGAGGAACATTTAGTCTAAACTGCCTCCGCAGCACCGTGCAGATATCACAACACCACCTGTTCACACTTTCCCTTCCCCGCATGGGGAGAGGCTCTAAAAACAATGATGCTGTTGCTGACAACTCATAGCCGGGTAATAATACACACACACACACGATCGTAATGTCTATAAAACAATGATGGTGCCCGCTGACAACCACTACAGCTTTAGAGAGAATGTTGTGTTATTGACTCATCCTCATTCAAGCCCTCTAACTAACCAACAAATGTTGTGTAATTCCTCTTATAATTGGCAGGGAACGTTTGTTTGTGTGCTGCAAGTGCGTGCGCACACGCGAGTATGCCTGTGTGTGATTCCCACACCAGTGAGCGTGAGTTAGTTGTGTGTGATGGCTCACTGATTGGCAGGCCCCACAGAGAGTAGATGAGACCAGAGGCCCAATAAGGACTGGATGAATTACACAGCCATGGGTAATACGGTGAGGAGAGAGGATGCAGTTACAGCAACCCACACACACACACAGCAGATGGGCTGAGGGGGGTGGTAGTGCGTGGAGGGTGGGTGTGTGTGTGTGTGAGTTTGGCCCATATGTTTGAGTGGCATGCATGCAAAGCGTGTAAAAGAATGCGAGAAGACGAGATAGAGGACCAATAACAAACTATGACACAAACATAGCAATGTATTGCCGGCTAAAGTTTGATGCCACGTTGGCTTTACAAAGAAAGTGGTAAGAGAATGGAACTTTTGGGGTGATTAATGAAAGGCAGGTCATTAGTGATTTGATTTAATTTGATTATACTCTATTCTATTCTATTTCCCAATAAATAAATAAAAGTGTTCCTTTTTCCAGCGAGAGTACAGCGTGTTGAGTCTGTGTGAGAATGTGTCTGTGGCAGAGCAGCTCTTGTTGGGCTGCTCATCAAGGCTACAGATGGGAGTGTGTGTGTGCCTGTGTGTGTGTGTGCTTGCATGTGTGTTGGTGTGTGTGTGTGACAAAGTGGAGCGCTGGCTGGCTGGCTGGGTGACCTTTCCCTGTGCGTAGAGGTGGCATCATTCTGACAGTGTGACAGAGGGAGACGTACCCTCCTTTTAATGGATGAGTTCTCTCAAGGTTACCACCTCTCCTCCTGCTCCTGCTCTAGCTCTCTCTTTCTCTCTCCCTCTTTCTCCTCGTCTCCTTCCCTCTCTCCCTCTTTCTCCTCCCTCTCTCCCCTTCTTCTCTTTGTCTCCCTCCCACTTTCTCCTCGTCTCCCTCCCTCTCTCCCCATTTTCTCTTCGTCTCCCTCCCTCTTTCTCCTCGTCTCCCTCCCTCTCTCCCCCTTTTCTCTTGGTCTCCCTCCCTCTTTCTACTCGTCTCCCTCCCTCCCTCTTTCTCCTCGTCTCCCTCGCCTCTTTCTCCTCGTCTCCTTCCCTCTCTCCCTCTTTTCTGTGTGTTTCTCACTCCTGCTCCTCTCTCTATCTCCCGTCTCCTCTTCCACCAGACTATCTGTCTGTAACCCTTCTCTTTAGTCATGTTGTTATTTTTATGTTTTTTGTTGTTGTTTCTTTCGCTGTGTTTGTTTCTTTTTTGTTGTTTGCAACTTTGTGTTTGGCAGTATGTTACTCTCCTCATCTAGAGCTGGGAAAATTCCTTCATCATCCCAGTGGTATAGTGATGCATCTCCTCATTGCATCACTGTCACCCTGCGAGAGAGCAGACAGTGTTACGCTGTGCAAGATGCAGTGGTGCGTCCGTCGAGTCTTGCCATGACAAACCGCCGTCGTGAAGTTCTGTCACTGTCATGGAGTTCTGTCAGTGTCATGGAGTTCCATATAAACGCAGCCCAGAAACACACAGAGTTCTGCAGCAGAGTAAGTGGTTTGGTATGTCACTGAAGAGGATGATAATCAGTAAGAAGACTGTGTTTCCGACTTCGTGATTTGGGACTCGACACGGACTCGAGGTTCAGTGACTTGCCTACATCACTGAGATGATTATATTTAAATATGAGTATTGATTCTGGGTCATGAGCAGAGTACCTTTTATTGCAGGTACAGAAATGAACTCACCAGACGTAAAATTGATGCTCTGTTGGAAATCCCGCGGCCACTTCCCTCTGAACCTAAACATATGGAACATAATTACTTCCGGCGTGTCAACATAGTCCTCCAATTACATCTACGAGATCTGACTCTTCCAATGTCCAATTCCTCCATTCCTTTATTAGAAAACAACGTTAACAGTGGGATCATTTATATTAATATGGCGCCGCCGTTTGCATTTGTAACTCAGCACTGCAAGTTGGTTCATTGTCCGATCATTAAGCGCTAATTATATTATTAGGAGCCTGCGCGCTGGTCCCGCTCTCTACACCATCCCTGGCTCTACAGCACAGCAGAGAGATTCAAAGAAGATTGAATTTGTTCCTGCCTTCCTCATCCATCACACGTTGCCAAACTTAGACATTCATTACAAAGTTACCCCTATGCAGCCCCCCCCCCCCCCCTATCTCTCTGTTGTTGTTTTTTTCTCTTCTTAAAACCCCAGCTCTAGCTTTTATGATTGTACGACATGACTGAATATTAGTTACATTCCCCGCTCTGCGTTGCTCAGCATTGTCGATGGGAAGATGCTGAGCAGCACTATAGCAAAAAAAAGAGGCAGTACGTTAATTAAATGCAGCAATTTGCTTTCCTCCCTTTTGTTACAGGGACAACGCCGGTAAGATTGATGGTGGTAGCGCGAAAACATGAGAACCCACTATATCTGGGGCTAATTGAGATAAAGGGCCCATTAGGTGGCCAGTATATATTGAGATGTCAACTTTTGTATTCTAATCTTCCTTGGCTTGTTCTTCTTTCCGTTTCCGAGTTATTTTGCATATATGACAGTTGTTGTTTCCCCCCCCCCCCCCCCCCCCTTCTCCACGCCGCAATAATACTAATAGCGGCGAGTCGAGGCAGCCAAGCAGGCGACACAACAAGTGCTTTGAGGAAAGCGAGGAGAGGAGGAGTAGTGAACTGTCGAAGAAGCGTGAGCTCTAGGGGTATTTCATATTTGATTGTTTCGTTCATAGATTTGTATATCTTTCATTTGAACGATGATGAGATGGAAATAATAATTGCAGTGTCTCGGTTATACTTTTTCTCTGAATACCGTCTGATTCATTGACGTTGAGGTAGGTACAGAAATAACAGGATTGTGGTTCTCTGGCTGGCTAGCATCGACAATGTACATTTAAACCATTGTCAAACTAGGGGTCAATAACTTTCCTCACAGCCTAGCCGATAGGTTGGCTAGCCATAGCAAAGCTATTCTGAATATTAGTCTAGATATATTTCCTTAATTATTTTTCATTCTGTCCCATAGGACATAATGTTACCATCCAAAGGTTTTACTCTGGCAGTAGAGACCTTGTAAAGACAAAATAGAGTTACTCCATGGTCTGCCTCCCTCTCATCTCCATCCCTCTCCTTCGCTCTCTCCATTCCTCTCCTCCTCCCTTATCACCTCTCTCCTTCTCCCACTCTCCTCTCTCCTTCTCACCTCTGTCCTCTCCTGCTGAGACCTTTCCTTTATTCTCTCTTTCTCTCGCTACTGTGAGGACAATTTCTGTTAAACCTTACCAATGCTTGTGTACTAAAATATAATTATTTAGGCCTAGGCATTGGGCTTGATATTGCGCATTAATAGAGGCCTGTTCAAACTGTTCTGTGTGTGTAGAATGACCCCGTGATGTCTGGGAACTCAGCCAAGACTTGACAGAAACTGACTAGTTCCTCTTAAGTTAACTGGACACAGAGTAAAGGTTATATCCTGCACACCAGTAACAGAGCTCTTGTTCTGTTTTGGAGCCTGTTTCTGGGCAAAATATTCATGTTTTGTGTGTGTGTGTTTGTGTGTGTGTGACCAGTACGACCATACATCATCTGGGACGACAGTCAAAGGCGCTTGCTTGCCCAACTTGGGGGAACCGTTGAGCTACTGTTAGAGGAGGTATGTCTGGAGCGACTTCCTGTCATTCTGGCCCCTATCGCCCTCACTCAGTTGTGACAGACTGAGATAACCTTTTGAGGCAGTTGTCCCCCCCTCCCCCCACACACACATACACATACATAGGATCGCGTGTTTTGCAGATGCCTGCATGGGGTAGCTTGACTATATAAATGCTCCTGTACTCTGTGTGCAGGAGGCTCTCACTCCATCGCACCTGCGTGGGTGGGCCGACCAGCCTCCTTATTGTAATACGTTTTGAATAAAAGTAATACCTTGATTGATTGTTGACTTTGCCTCGCCTCGTTTTTAGTTAAAGGTAGAATTTCCACCAACACTATTCTTACTCCTCCCTCCCCGCTCTTCTCTCTCTTACCTCTGTCCTCCCCTGCTGGGCCAACCTTCATCGTCCTCACAGTAGCGAGTGCAGGCAGACTTGGTTAAGATGTCACTAGAAAGCATCCAAACTCAGAACACGATGACAGCAAGCCGTCGGGATCGAATAGCTCTCTGGTTCCAAAAACCCAAGTGGTCTAAATTGGTGCTCTGAAAAAGGTCAGGACTGCCTAGACAACCTGGGGAAAGAGTGACCCAGAGAGTGATACACACACTACATACAGAGCATTCGGAAAGTATTCAGACCCCTTGACTTGTTCCACACGTTACAGCCTTATTCTAAAATGGATTAAATAGCTTGTTTTCCTCATCAATCTACACACAATACCCAATAATGACAAAGAAAAAACATGTTTTTAGTCCCACAGCTGACAGTGCATGTCAGAGCAAAAACCAAGCCATGAGGTCCAAGGAATTGTCTGTTGCGCTCTGAGACAGGATTGTGTCGAGGCACAGATCTGGGGAAGGGTACCAAAACATTTCTGCAGCATTGAAGGTCCCCACGAAAACATTGGCCTCCATCGTTCTTAAATGGAAGAAGTTTGGAACCACCAAGACTCTTCCTAGAGCTGGCCGCCCAGCCAAACTGAGCAGTCTGGGGAGATGGGCTTTGGATTGTCCAAGCTCCAGAGTTCCTCTGTGGAGATGGGAGAACCTTCCAGAAGAACAACCATCTCTGCAGCACTCCACCAATCATGCCTTTATTGTAGAGGGGCCAGACGGAAGCCACTCCTTAGTAAAAAGCACATGACAGGCTGCTTGGAATTTGACAAAGGCACCTAAAGGACTCTCAGACCATGAGAAACAAGATTCTCTGGTCTGATTAAACCAAGATTGAACTCTTTGGGATGAATGCCAAACATCACATCTGGAGGAAACCTGGCACCATCCCTACGGTGGAGCATGCTGGTTGACGCATCATGCTGTGGGCATGTTTTTCTGCTGCAGGTACTGGGAGACTAGTCAGGATTGAGGGAAAGATGAATGGAGTACAGAGGGATCCTTGATGAAAACCTGCTCCATAGTGCTCAGGACCTCAGACTGGTGCGAAGGATCATCTTGCAACAAGACAATGACCTTAAGCACACAGCCAAGGCAACGCAGGAGTGGCTTCAGGACAAGTCTCTGAATTTCCTTGAGTGACCCAGCTAGAGCCCGGACTTGAACCCAATCGAACATCTCTGGAGAGACCTGAAAATAGCTGTGCAGCGACTCTGCCCATCCAACCTGATAGAGCTGGCACCCCAATGGTGGAACAAACTCCCTCACGACGCCAGGACAGCGGAGTCAATCACCACCTTCCGGAGACACCTGAAACCCCACCTCTTTAAGGAATACCTAGGATAGGATAAAGCAATCCTTCTGACCCCCCCCCCCCCCCTTAAAAGATTTTGAAGCACTATTGTAAAGTGGCTGTTCCACTGGATGTCATAAGGTGAATGCACCAATTTGTAAGTCGCTCTGGATAAGAGCGTCTGCTAAATGACCTAAATGTAAAAAATGTAAATGTTGAGAGGATCTGCAGAGAAGAATGGGAGAAACTCCCCAAATACAGGCGTGCCAAGCTTGTAGCGTCATACCCAAGAAGACTGCCTCAAAGGCGCCTCAACAAAGTACTGAGAAAGGGTCTGAATACTTAAGGCCCATCGTAGAGAGCTTGTCCACAATCTCTTCTAATAAAAACACTTTAAACTCCACATCAGAATAGGCCGACAACAGTGTCTGCGGACAAGAATGGACTGCTGTTGTTTCCAAAACGTGAGCAAAAGGAGAGAAGGAAAGACGTGGGCACTCTAACATGGCCGTGATCTCAGTAGAACAGCAGAGCAGCATCTCTGAACGGCGGACCGTTCTGTCCTGTCAGTCAAAATGGAATGTAGTTCATTTCCAATAAGGTGATTAAGGTAGAATCCTAATCCCGTCTTTCATTAGAATCCCCAGTTATCAAGGAGAGATAATTCAGTGAAGAATACCTGGGCTGGTCTCGGAGGAGAGAAGGAGCTGGTCTATGCTCCACATCAAAAGTACTGCATTTGAAATGGCAGCTCATTCCCTATATAGTGCACTACTTTTGACCAGGGCCTATGGGCATATGGTGCCATTTTGGATGCACCCCTGTAGTCTCATCAGGGAGGGAGCTGGTCTAGTCTGCACGCAGAGCACGTCCTCTGCATAGGGCAAATCCAGCAGTCTTCCCTTCACATGGAGATAGTGTTGTAGCTTAAACCAGGCCCAAGGCTGGACGAACAGTAGGCCTGGTAATATATGAGCCTGTCAGCTTAACCTATTGTATCAGTAGAATGCTTGAACACACACTCTCCCCGTCTCCTCTCCCCGCCCTACTGGCAGGCAGAGCGGCGGCAGGGTGGGGAGAGGAGGAAAGAGCATTGTCTCACATCAGATGGTGCCACTCCTCCGCGACGCTCGTCCCTCAAATGATCTGTCTTGTAGGTCGTGGAACTCACATTCAAATATTAATGTTGAGCATATTGAGAACACCTAGTTCCTGATTTCTGATGTCACTGCACTCTCATTTGATTCTCCATGAAATAGGCAGAATAACTAGCTAGCAAAATGAATACGAACGTTGTGACCGTGATTTAATAGTTTGCTATTGTGGGAAAATAAAAAAGGAACGGGCGGCTATCTCCTGTACAGATTCTGTGCAAGGACGTTGGTCGCCAGTGCAGGGACTTGATCAGCTGTGTAGCTAACTGTTGTAGCTAGCTAGCTTACGGACATAACTAGCTAGTCTGCTAGCTCTTCCTTCACTGACATAAAAAGCTTGCTTAGCCTGTTTAAATGACCTTGAAGTTGTAGACATGTAGCCCTCCTCTACGGGATCGGTGTCCCTTTTCCAGGACGGTTGATGCTAACGTGCGCTAATGTGACTAGAATGACATTGTAAGTATCAGTAAACCTTTCAGGACATATGTCTTATATGGGCAGAAAGCTTAAATGATTGTTAATCTAACTGCACTGTCCAATTTACAGTGAAAAAATACCATGCTATTGTTTGAGGAGAGTGCACAACAACAAAACCTTTTTATCACGGCAACTGGTTAAGTACATTCACCTCTGAAGGTAAATAATGTTCTTACATTCAGTAATCTTGTTCTGATTTGTCATCTTGAGGGTCCCAGAGATAAAATGTAGTATAGTTTTGTTTGATCAAATCTATTTTATATTCAAATGTAGGAACTTGGTTCTACAGTTTGAACCCCTGCTGTCTCTGGCTCGACACCCACCCCGCCCGGCCATCTAGATGTGTGAAAGTTAGTGTATAAGCTAATGATCCATCATGTATGACATTCCTGGGAGTGTGTAAACAAAAATATTGTATTACCATAGAATTTTTGTATGTTCTCTATAGATATGTACGTGAAAATGTATCAATTGATAAATTCGGCACATTTGGGCAGACTTGGGCATACAAAATACTGTGCAGTATTGCAATGCTCCACTGGATCAATCTGAAACTTTGCACACACACTGCTGCCATCTATTGGCCAAAATCTAAATTGCAGCTAAACTGCAATATTATATTATGGCCTTTCTCTTGCATTTCAAAGATGATGGAATAGCATGTCGTTTTTGTATTCTCTTTTACCAGATCTAATGTGGTATACTCTCCTACAATAATTTCACATTTCCACAAACTTCAAAGTGTTTCCTTTCAAATGTTATCAAGAATATGCATATCCTTGCTTCAGGTCCTGAGCTCCAGGCATTTAGATTTGGGTATGTCATTTTAGGCAAAAAAATGTTTTAAAGGCTCCGATCTACTAGCTATAGTAGCTTGCTTTTGTTGGAAGATTCAACTTTGCATGTGCAGCATTAGCTAAGTAGGTCGTTGGTTGGTCAGCAACATCGTTTCAGTCAAAGATGATTTCAGTGACTGGCTCAGCTGGGCTCCTGATTGGCACAACGGTCTAAGGCACTGCATCTCAGTGCAAGAGGTGTCACTACAGTCCCTGGTTCAAATCCAGGCTGTATCACATCCGGCCGTGATTGGGAGTCCCATAGGGTGGTGTTTGTTCTTAACTGACTTGCCTAGTTAAATAAAGGTTAAAACAATTAAATGTAAAAGCTGCTGGACACATTTATGCTAGTTTTCGTGCCCATAGTCAAACTTCCGAAATATTGCTCATTGAAGCACAATAATCCTTAGCTTGATGTAAAATGTGGCGACTAAGACTTCCTCAACAAAAAAAACGGTGTTCAGCAGACGATGTCACTTAGCTAATATTTTCGAACGTTGCGGCAGCCCACTGTAGCGGACTACTTTTTTATCTACGCCACGACCCTTTGTGAGATACGAGACAGATCAGTGCAGGCAGAAAGGACGTGCTACGTGATGTAAGACAATGAGGGGATACCGAATCTGATTACAGACAGCAACCATTAACACCTACAGTGAAGATGGCGGCCCCTCCACTCCACTCCTCTCCTCTCCCAGATCCCTGCACCGCCAACCGGCGAGGCAATTCAAATTTTGTCCTGTAGCTCCTGGCTGCTCTCTCTCTCTCTCTCTCTCTCTCTCTCTCTCTCTCTCTCTCTCTCTCTCTCCTCTCTCTCCTCTCTCTCCTCTCTCTCCTCTCTCTCCTCTCTCTCCTCTCTCTCTCTCTCTCTCTCTCCTCTCTCTCCTAATGAGGCGAGGCGAGGCCCTGTGCTCGAATTCATCCCGTCAGTGCTAGCCGATCCCACTCTGATTATTGTTATGAAACGGTCAGGGGAATATTTACCCAAACGCCACTATATATCTATACACACACCTCAGATACATAGAAGACAGAAAACACAAGACAGAAAGCGTATAGAGAGAGCATGCCCCCTGTAATATCCTCAACAACCTTTCCCTCAACGTAAGCAGGACAAAGGAGCTGATCGTGGACTACAGGAAACAGGGGGGCAGAGCGTGACCCAATCAAGGGGAGTGAAGGTAAGCGGGTCGACATAGCAGTGCTTGAGGTGTCACTACAGACCCGGGTTCGATCCCGGGCTGTGTCACAATCAGTATTGACCGGGAGTCCCATAGGGCGGCGCACAATTGGAGCAGCAGCGTCTGGGTGAGGGGAGGGTTTGGCCGGTGGGGCTTTACTTGGCTCATTGCGCTCTAGCAACTCCTTGTGGCGGGCCGGGTGCCTGCAGGCTGACAGTTGAATGATGTCTCCTCCAACACATAGGTGCAGCTGGCTTCCGGATTAAGCGGGCGGGTGTTAAGAAGCGCGGTTTGGCGGGTCATGTTTCGGAGGACGCACGACTCGACCTTCGCCTCTCCCGAGCTCGTTGGGGAGTTGCAGCAATGAGACAAGATAGAATTAGGGGAGAAAAAGGGGGTAATAAAATAATAATAATAAAATAAGTGTAGCGAGTCGAGAGCTTCACGTTCCTCGGTGTCAACATCACTAAGGAATTAAACATGGTCCACACACCCCAACACAGTCGTGAAGAGGGCACAACAACACCTATTCCCCCTCAGGAGGCTGAAAAGATTTGGCATTTGACCGCAAGGCGTTACAGAGGGTAATGAGTATGGTCCATGTACATAACTGGGTCCAAGCTCTCTGCCATCCAGGACCTCTATACCAGGCGGTGTCAGAGGAAGGCCATAAAAATTGCCAAAGAATCTAGCAACCCAAGTCATAGAATGTTTTCTCTGATACCGCACGGCAAGCAGTACCGATGCACCAAGTCTGGAACCAACAGGACCCTGAACAGTTTCTACCCCAAAGCCAAAATAAATAGTTAACCAAATAGCTACCCTGACTATCTGCATTGACCCCCTTTTGCATTAACGCTTTTGACTCATCATACTCTGCTGCTACTGCTTATTATCTATCCTGTCGCCTAGTCACTTTTACCCCTACCTATATGTAAATATCTACCTCAATTACTTCGTACCCCTGCACATCGACTCGGTACTGGTACCCGTGTATATAGCCAAGTTGTTTATTCCTAGTGTTATTCTTTTTCTAGAATTGTTCTGTTTTTTTTCTCTGCAATGTTGGGAAGGGCCGTAAGCTTTTCACTGTTAGTCTACACCTGTTGTTCACAAAGCATGTGAGAAGTCAAGTCAGATTTGATTTGATGAAGAACTTGATTTGATTGGATGTTGATTTGATCCGTGAATCATTCCAACTGTTTTTCTGGGTGGTGTCTGGTGGGAAGGAGTGGAGAGAGGGTTGTAAGGGAGAATGAGCAAGAGAGGTTGAATGCACACACACCCACACACATGTGCATGGACTATCATGATATGAAATAGTTGATGGTGTGTGCTCAAGTGCATCTACATGTATATGTGTATTAGAAATGAACAACGGCTTGCTTTGAAATTTCAGGTCCTTCGATTTAAGGATTCCCATTTCGTCCCAAGGGTTTCTGACGTTAAACTCCTTTATTGATTTACAGGATCAATCAAGCAAATAATCACCTCATTAATTAGATCAAATTAAGGTCAAGTGCTGATAGTGAACATGGTTAAAGTTCATACCAGCTAGAGAGACCAGACAATATGTCTTTTCTGGCTGTCTGTTTCTCTGCCTGCCTGCCTACCTGCTCGTCGGTCTGCTAGCTACCTTTTCAGAACACAATTTTTATCCTAAAATCATGTATGATGTATGATGCTTACTCAATCTACCTTGACTTTGAAGCAACCATGTGTTCCTGCACGGGCACTGATATGGATACAGAAAAAATGTAACATGTTGCTGAGATATTCTCTAACCCAGCTACAGTTGTAGTGACACTACTCGCCTTTTCTGCTCTGCTTGCATGGTAGGACAGCACTTGTACTTCGGGCATAGCTAGATATCTGCCCTTGAAAACACTCCATAACGAGAAGACTAACTCAGATACAGGGTATTGATAGTGGCCCCTAGCATTTATCCTGATAGAGATAGTATCCTCTACTTTAATAACACTGCTATATACACCACATGACCAACAGAATGTGGACACTTGCTTGTTGAACATCTCATGGAGTTGGTCCCACCGTTGCTGCTACAACAGCTTCCACTCTTCTGGGAAGGCTTACCACTAGATGTTGGAACATTGCTGCAGGGACTTGCTTCCATTCAGCCACGAGAGCATTAGCGAGGTCAGCCACTGATGTTGGGTGATTAGGTCTGGTTTGCAGTCGGCGTTCGAATTCATCCCAAAGGTGTTCGATGGGGTTGAGGTCAGGGCTCTGTGCAGGCCAGTCAAGTTCTTCCATACCGATCTCGACAAACCATTTCTGTATGGACCTCGCTTTGTGCACCGGGCATTGTCATGCTGAAGCAGAAAAGGGCCTTCACCAAACTGTTGCCACAAAGTTGGAAGCACAGAATCGTCTAGAATGTAATTGTATGCTTTAGCATTAAGATTTCCCATCACTGGAACTAAGGGGTCTAGCTCAAATCATGAAAAACAGCCCCAGACCATTATTCCTCCTCCACCAAACTTTACAGTTGACACTATGCATTGTGGCAGGTAGCGTTCTCTTGGCATCCGTCAAACCCAGATTCGTCCTGTAGGACTGCTAAATGGTGAAGCATGATTCATCACTCCAGAGAACGTGTTTCCACTGCTCCAGAGTCCAATGGAGGTGAGCTTTACACCACTCCAGCCGACGCTTGGCATTGAGCATGGGGATCTTAGGCTTGTGTTCGGCTGCTCAGCCATGGAATCCCATTTCATGAAGCTGCACCCAGAACAGTTGTTGTGCTGACGTTGCTTCCAGAGGCAGTTTGGAACTCGGTGGTGAGTGTTGCAACCGAGGACAGACGAGTTTTACGCTCTACACGCTTCACCACTCGGCGCTCCCATTCTGTAACCTTGTGTGGCCTACCACTTTGCGGCTGAGCCATTGTTGCTCCTAGATGTTTCCACTTCACAATGACAGCACGTAGCAGGGCTGGAATTTGACGATCTGATTTGTTGGAAAGGTGGCATCCTATGACGGTTGCCACATTGAAGGTCACCGAGCTCTTCAGTTAGGCCATTCTACTGCCAATGTTTGTCTATGGAGATTGCATGGCTGTATGCTCAATTTTATACACTTGTCAGCAACGGGTGTGGCTGACATAGCCAAATCCACTCATTTGAAGGGGTCTTCATGTATTTTTGTATATATAGTGTAGCTATGGTATTTCAGCACTAACATAGCATTCTCTCACACACGCTCCACAATTGCTTTCGTTGGATCTCCTTTTGTGTTTAAAACCCTCTTCTGTATTTATTGTTATCAGTCTGACCTGAACATTCATTCTTCATCTACAAGCAGCAGCAATGCGGTCGGTCGGGCGCTAGCAATGCCTTTGTATTTGATTGCGTGGCTGGCTACTAATTGCATTAAGCCCAACGGGTAATTGAAGTTTCACTCCATAACTTGTGGTCACTGCAGTAAAAAGATAACCCAAGTCATGACCCCAATCAGTATACTGGGGAGAAGTGTGGATCGGTGTAGAGTAGCGAGCAGCGTGGTGCCCATTACTGTCAGCTATGGGGAAAATATGGAGCTTATTTAATTCAGCAGGGGCTGTGTGTGTGTGTGTGTGTCAGAAACCGCTGTGTGTGTGTGTGTGTGTGTGTGTGTGTGTGTGTGTGTGTGTGTGTGTGTGTGTGTGTGTGTGTGTGTGTGTGTGTGTGTGTGTGTGTGTGTGTGTGTGTGTGTGTGTGTGTGTGTGTGTGTGTGTGTGTGTGTGTGTGTGTGTGTGTGTGCGCGCCAAGGGAGTTATTATTTGGTGTCATGGTTAAGAGATCTTGGGCTTTAGAGACTGGGACTGTATAGCAACGCTATGCTGTTCTGGGCTTAATGACTTGACTCGGAGATGGCAGAAATCAACTTATATTTCTATTTACTTATCTCTGCTTCCCCTTCTCCATTCCTCCATTGTGGCTTTTAGGGATTGTTATTACATGTAATGATAAGGCTTCATGAGCAGATCATTCGTTCGGATAGAGGAGGGAGGGGAGAGTGAGTGGGATATGGGGAGGAAGGGCGAAAGATGGAGGGTGTGAGTGGGCAGAGGAGTGAGGGGTGGGAGATTGACAACAAGTCATTATCTGTATCTCTCAGCCTCCAGTGCAGTACATTAGGTCCTAAAAACACACGCACACAACACGGACTCACGCACACAACACGGACTCACACACACACACACACACACACACAACACGGACTCACGCACACACACACACACACACACACACACAAACGATGTCCTCGCGAAATAAGGCAACATACGGGCTCTGTTAGCAGAGAAGGACAGTTTCGGGGGGTGAATGAGAGGCTGAGACGAGGGAGAAAGGGAAAAGGGAGATAGGGGTGGAGGCAGAGAAGGTGACCCTGTGTCTGGGAAGCCAATGTGTTCATTTAGGAAGGCAGGCAGGGAGCAGGCCAGTCAGTCACCAGCTACCCAAGAGACCTTGGAGACTAGGGCTCATGTCAGATGGAATCAGGGACTTTAGATTAAACGGAGAACAAGCTATTCTGGTTGTTGTTGTGTTGTTATTGTTACTTCTGCAGTACTTGGAGTTAAATTTGTGTACTGTGTGGGTGGTAAGATTTGGTCTTGAGGGGCCATCCTACATGTGTTTCTAACCTTAATAGCACAGCCCAGACAGGATCCCATTTGATATTAAGTCATACATCTAAAAGAGAGAGGAGAGGTGGTAACAGGATAGAGGGACGGAGGGGGCGGAGGACAGGGTTGAATGAACTCTGTACTGGGCTGGTTGAGGACAGGACAGTGGCTGCCTCCTCTTCGTTCTGCCTCTCTCCTCTCTCTCGTTGCTCATTTCAAGGGCATGTTAATGCTCAGAGCAGAGCAAGGTGTGTGTGTGCGTGTGTGCGTGTGTGCGTGTGTGCGTGTGTGTGTGTGTGTGTGTGTGTGTTCTATTGTGGGCTGTCTGATGCATTTATATATCCTGATTACTGCGACCAGCCCAGATAAGATCCCCGAGAGGGACAGGAAGGATAGGGGCTGGCTAGAGTGACAGGGGTAGGTGTGTGTGTGTGTGTGTGGGGGGGGGGGGGGGGGGTTGTTTGTTAGTGTCAGTGAATACCGGCAGACGTCAGCAGAATCCTCCAGGTTGTGACAGAAGATGAAAACATTGCCGTCAGTCACATACAAACACACACACACACAAATCCCCCAAGACCCCCACGAGGTCACCACCTACAGCTCGGTCACCTGCCCAAACCTGAGACCACTCCCCTCCTCCCCAGAGTAGTGTACTGCTATCCATTACTTATCTAATTAACGTTGAACCCCTTATAAATGAGTACTCATCGAGTGCTTGATGAGAAGTTTACGAGTTGAGAAACACCCCAATAGAGGAAGCCAATGGGTCAGAGGACTACTCTCTCTCTCTCTCTCTCTCTGTCTCTCTCTCTCTCTGTCTCTCTCTCTCGTTCTCTCTCTCTCGTTCTCTCTCTCTCTCTCTTTCTCTCTCTCTCGCTCTTTCTCTCTCTGTCTCTCTCTCTCTGTCTCTCTCTCTCGTTCTCTCTCTCTCATTCTCTCTCTTTCTCTCTCTCTCTCTCTTTCTCTCTCTCTCATTATATTACAGAGGAACTCTTTCTCTTGCGTTCCTGTGTGCATGCCCGTGTGTGTGGGTGTGTGTGTGCAGGAACTCTTACCAAGTATCACAGCTCTCTTGGCTTGGAGTTATGACAGGACAATTTTTCAAAAGGACGCTCCCTTCTGACTAATTCATTTTCCTCCACTGGAAAGTATTTTCTATCACCCCCCACACAGACGGACACATAACCCACTGGGGAAAAAACTGCTTGATTCAACATTGTTTCTACGTCATTTCAACAACAACAACAAAAATCAATGTGATGACGTTGAATCAACATGGAAAACCAATTCGATTTGCAAAATGTCATCAACGTAAGGGAATTTCACATGTTTTTCACCTTACTTTTAACCTAAATCCAATGACATGACATTTTTGGTTGATTTCACGTAGATTTCACGTTAGTTGACAACTCAACCAAAATGTAATCTGTGGCCAGTAAATGTTTTCGCCAAGAATAACAACACATTTTGAGGAAAAATATTAATGTCCTCTTCTTCCTCGATTGTGGTAATTTCCTCTGATGTTATGCCACTATAATATGTAACCTGTCTAGATGTATAACGTAACTCTGACAATTTAATTACTTGGCCCATCTCCTGATATTGAAGTCAGAATCTCACCTAATTTCAATAAAATTGTATTTGTCCCCTTAAGGCAATTAATATCTAGACCAAGATTCTCAAACCCTGTTCCTGGAGAGTTACCATCCTGTAGGTTTTCGCTACAACTCAAATTGTACCTCATCTGATTCAGCTTATCAACCAGCTAATTATTAGAATTAGAATTATTAGAATTATTAGGTGCGCTAGATTAGGGTTGGAGTGAAAATCTACAGGACGGTAGCGCTCCAGGAATAGGGTTGGAGAGCCCTGATCTAGACTAAACTATGAAGAAGATTAGGAAGCCAAACTATGCCACCTTTCTATTGAGCGGTGTTGTCGCAGTAGAGGGCAACAGCGTGTTATGGCTGCTCAGATGTTTCAAAGCTGACTTGAGAAGGGGGAGCTCAGCACTCCCCCACCTGCCCCTGTCTCTCCCCGTCTCCCCCGTGTCTCTCTCTGTTTCTCCCAACCCTCCAGAGGTTTCCCACCCAGAATCTCATTCTGTCAGCCTGAGTCTCCTGAGGCCTATCATTTCAAACCCAGACACTTGAGCTACTAAACCAAGTCATTCAAATCATCCAGTGACAACAAGGAACAAACACACGTCAGCCGAATCCTTTCTACACCTACAAGCACCCACCTTGTTCAACACTATAAAGCAACTGTTTTGGTAGGAACACATTCTTGCAACACGCATGCCCTGCCCACCTCGGGATCTCTCTTTTTCGGCCATCGATTTCCTGTGTTTGAGGGGTGCGAAAATCCACTTGTCACTTAAATCTCGCGAGATTGATTGCTTTCATTTCTCTGGGGACTCTTTCCCACTCTTGTCTTGTGCCATTTGTTTTTTCCCCCGTTAACGTATCGACCGCAGGAAACGTTTGTAATGACCTGTCAAACACTCTGGTAATGGCTGAAATGGGCTCAATGGAATACATTGACTTTCCGTTGCATCTATAAGAACTTTAACGCTTCGTCAGGAATTTAACGCACCGCCTCGACAGTTAAATCATGGGAAAAAAAAGAGAAGAAAGATAACTTTGCTTTGATGGGTGTGGATTTTCTTTTGTGCAACTGGAAAAAGTAATGATTTAATACAGTTGAAAAGTTCCCAAGTTAGATGTGCTGAAATGAAAGCAACTTCCAAAGATGATCACTCGGATTATAGCGATATTATGTCTGATCTCGCACACAATGTAAAGTATGTATAGATGTGTAATCTAGAGCCAAGCTTTTTTAAATCGCACGAGTGTCCTTCTATTGACACACTTGTTGAATTATACAAGAGAACGTGATAACAGTTCATGAATCATTAACGAGGCAGTCTAGACAGCACAGGAGAGCGCAGGTAGACCTAGCGACAGATACACGTTTTTTTGTTGGTCACAACCCTGTTCCACACCTTTATATTAATGTATTAATGAATGCAAATTCACATATAATTGTCTTTATTTTACCAGAATGTATCAAAGGCTATCAGAACAAGTTTGAAAATATAAATATCTTCATGATACCTCGTGTAGAGATTTCAAAGACACAAAAATAAGATTGAACTCCTGGAAAGAGATGGAGATAGATGTGATAAGAGGTCAATGGAAAGCAGACCATGGTGGATAGAAGGAGGCTGGATTGGCACACATTCAAAAAAAATCGGATTTCAAGTGGATCTTTCGTGTGTTTTTCAGTGTTTTATATATATTTCCACACTATGAGGTTGGAAAAATACTGTGAAATTGTGATAATGATGATCATGCCATTTTAGTGTAAAATCAATCAATCAAATGTATTTATAAAGTCCTTTTTACATCAGCAGAGGTCACAAAGTGCTGTACAGAAAGCCAGCCTAAAACCACAAACAGCAAGCAATGCAGATGTAGAAGCAGGCTGGCTAGGAAAAACTCCCTAGAAAGGCAGGAACCTAGGAAGAAACCTAGAGAGGAACCAGGCTGTGAGGGGTGGCCAGACCTCTTGGATGTGTCGGGTGGAGATTAGAACAGTACAGGGTCAAGATGTTCAAACGTTCATAGATGACCAGCAGGGTCAAATAAGAATAATTACAGTGGTTGTAGAGGGTGCAACAGGTCAGCACCTCAGGAGTAAATGTATGTTGGCTTTTCATAGCCAATCATTCAGAGTTAGAGACAGCAGATGCGGTAGAGAGAGAGAGTCGAAAACAGCAGGTCTGGGACAGGTAGCACGTCCGGTGAACAGGTCAGGGTTCCATAGCCGCAGGCAGAACAGTTGAAACTAGAGCAGCAGCACGACCAGGTTGACTGGGGACAGCAAGGAGTCATCAGGCATCGTCCTAGGGCTCAGGTCCTCCGAGAGAAGAGAGTGAGTGAGAATTAGAGGGAGCATACTTAAATTCACACAGGACACCAGATAAGACAGGAGTAATACTCCAGATATAACAGACTGACCCTAGCCCCCCGACACGTAAACTACTGCAGCATAATTACTGGAGGCTGAGACAGGAGGGGTCAGGAGACACTGTGGCCCCGTCCGACAATACCCCTCGGACAGGGCCAACCACACAGGATATAACCCCACTCACTTTGCCAAAGCACAGCCCCCACACCACTAGAGGTATATCTTCAATCCACCAACTTACTACCCTGAGACAGCCCATAAAGATCTCCCCCACGTCACAAACCCGAGGGGGGCGCCAACCTGGACAGGAAGATCATGTCAGTGACTCAACCCACTAAAGTGATTCACCCCTCCTAGGGACGGCATGGAAGAGCACCAGTAAGCCAATGACAGCCCCCATAATAGGGATAGAGGCAGAGAATCCTAGTGGAGAGAGGGGAACCGGCCAGGCCGAGACAGCAAGGGTGGTTCATTGCTCCAGTGCCTTTCCGTTCACCTTTACACCACTGGGCCAGACTATACTCAATCATAGGACCTACTGAAGAGATGAGTCTTCAATAAAGACTTAAAGGTCGAGATCGAGTCTGCGTCTCTCACCATTCCAGAAAAATGGAGCTCTATAGGAGAAAGACCTGCCTCCAGCTGTTTGCTTAGAAATTCTAGGGACAATAAGGAGGCCTGCGTCTTGTGGCCGTAGCATACGTGTAGGTATGTACGGCAGGACCAAATCGTAAAGATAGGTTGGAGCAAGCCCATGTAATGCTTTGTAGGTTAACAGTAAAACCTTGAAATCAGCCCTAGCCTTAACAGGAAGCCAGTGTAGAGCGGCTAGCACTGGAATAATATGATCACATTTTTTGGTTCTAGTCAAGATTCTAGCAGCCGTGTTTAGCACTAACTGAAGTTAATTTAGTGCTTTATCCGAGTAGCCGGAAAGTAGAGCATTGCAGTAGTCTAATCTAGAAGTGACAAAAGCGTGGATTCATTTTTCTGCATCATTTCTGGACAGAAAGTTTTGGATTTTTGCAATGTTGTGTAGATGGGAAAAAAAATGTCTTTGAAACAGTCGTCATGTTCGTCAAAAGAGAGATCAGGGTCCAGAATAACGCTGAGGTCCTTCACAGTTTTATTTGAAACGACTGTACAACCATCAAGATTAATTGTCAGATTCAACAGAAGATCTCTTTGTATCTTGGGACCTAGAACTAGCATCTCTGTTTTGTCCGAGTTTAAAAGTAGAACATTTGCCGCCATCCACTTCCTTATGTCTGAAACTCAGCCTTCCAGGGAGGGCGATTTTGGGGCTTCACCATGTTTCCTCGAAATGTACAGCTGTGTATCACCCGCATAGCAGTGAAAGTTAACATTCTGTTTCCGAATGACATCACCAAGAGGTAAAATATATAGTAAAAACAATAGTGGTCCTAAAATGGAACCTTGAGGAACAGCGAAATGTACAGTTGATGTGTCAGAGGACAAACCATGCACAGAGACAAACATATCTTTCCGACAGATAAGATATTAACCAGGCCAGAACTTGTCCATGTAGACCAATTTGGGTTTCCAATCTCTCCAAAAGAATGTGGTGATCAATGGTATCAAAAACAGCACTAAGGTCTAGGAGCACGAGGACAGATGCAGAGCCTTGGTCTGACTCCATTAAAAGGTAATTTACCACCTTCACGAGTGCAGTCTCAGTGCTATGATGGGGTCTAATACCAGACTGAAGCGTTTCATATACATTGAATTGAATTGATTTTGGGTAACAGACATATACAACAGAATACACAATGTGGACCCAGAGGACATCACTTGAAAGTATTAATTCAAAGACTTGTTTCCAAAGTGGTCCTCTATGGTAAAAAGAATAACACATAAACACACACAAAACAAGACAAAATTACAAACAACCATAAGTGCATTCATTTATATTGACATGCTTAAAAGTGGCACTATTCACTGCACTTCTCCCTAACCTTAAAAATCAACCATATTCATTTTACATTAAAACAATCTGTTAATTGCACATCATACCGATCATTCAAATAAATACACCTGACCAGCAGTAGGGGGAAAAAGGGGCAGTGGAATTGTTTCTCATACTTAGACAAACTTGTCCAAATGAAAAACTGTCTGCTATTTAAAGCTATTTTTACTTTTTTGATCTCTAAGGGAAGTCTATTCCATGGACAAATGGATGGAAAAATGGATGGAAAAACGTGCTTGTTACAGTACTGTTTACTCTTGGGATTTTACAAGACATAACACTAGCTCTGGTATTGTGACTGTGTTGGTTATTGACCATATTATATAGACCATATAGACCATATTAACTGACTTGCCTAGCTAAATTTTAGAAAATTTAAATAATCAAAATGACACCGAATCAAGGTTGAGACAAGCAGTTTCTTAACTTTAATGTTAAAATATCTAGTGTTACGATATAAACATTTCAATTTGTTTGCCATTTTAGAAAGAATTTTAGCAGCAATCAGGTCTCCAGAAAGGGTTTGATCTAGGGACACACCAAGATAAGATAGACTTGTTTTAGATTCAATCTCCTTGGCTGCACAGTTTACCGTTATCTTGTCAGCCCTAAGCAATCTACGTTCTGTTCCAAACAAAATCGATTCAGTTTTTCCCAAATGTAGTGACGATTTGTTGTCATACAACCAATCTCTAACAAAATGCAATTCCTTACTCAGGGTTTCCTCTACGTAAACTGTATCCTTCCCTGATACCAGTATGGCTGAATCATTAGCATAAAGTAAGAGTTTGCACTTTACTGTATCTGGCAAATCATTAACGTATATAAGAAACAAGAGAGGCCCTAAAATGTATCCCTGTGGTACTCCACAGGATGTTTCTTTGGCCTATGACAGAAGATCACCAACATTACATAGTTTTATTCTGTTGGTCAGATAAGACCTAAACCAATTCACTGCTACATAATTTAGACCCATGCGTGACAGTTTAATCAGGAGAATATCATGGTCCACAGTGTCAAAAGCTTTCTGCAAGTCTAACATGACCATACCTGTATAGTTCCCCTTCTGACTTTCCTGCTTAATGTTAATGTGGTCAAAAAGGTGGATAAGGCAAGTGTCCGTGGAAAAAGACAGATTGTAGTTCATAAAGAAGTTCGTCCCCAAAGAAATATCAGACAACGTCCTAAAAACCTATTTAGAGACGTCCCTCGAACATTGAACATCAATTTTCGATAGTTTTGAAAACATGGTAACCATTTTGAGGTTAAGTTCAGTTTGACATTAAGAGAATGGTCTCTTGTAATGACCTAACGAGACTCTTAAGGGAACCTTTTGTTGGTTTGTTGTCCTCTGAAAACACACACTCCAGACTCCACAAACACACCATCCTATTCTCTTCTCTATATTTCCCACACTTCACCCCTCTGTTTGAATGTACTTTCCTTTCCTTCGGGTACATGTAGGAAAACCGCACACTTGTTATCGACCTCTCTTTCATTTACCATCTTCCTTCCCGTTCTGCGAACTCTTCGCTGTCTGCTCCTTCTACGCTTCACTCTGTGCATTAGATAGCAGCTATCTGCAAAAATGATTTGTAGCGATACGCTGGATCAATAGAGCTAATATAAGAGGTTAAAGAACCACTGCACTATCATTAGCATAACTGGGATTGAATGGAAGAGCCACGCTGATCGTGATGAGAGGAAAAATAGGAGACTGGGAAGGAGGAAATGTATTCTGAGGGTATGTGGCTACCAGCAGCTATAGCAGCATCACCACCTGCCAACACTGCCTTCCTCTCCATCCTCAACACTCCTTCCTCCCCATCCTCTCTCTCCTGAACACCACTCTCCTCCCCCCATCCTACCTCTCCCCAACACGCCCTCCTCCCGCATCCTTCCTCTCCCCGACGTCCCCCTACTCCCCAAATTTCCGGGCCACAACCCCACCCACCTCCCCATCCTTCCTCTCCCCAACCACACCCTCCTCCTATCTCCAACTCCCTTGTATCGTTCCCTTTCCTCCTCTCTTTCTATTCCTCTCCCTTCCTCTTTCTTCTCTCTCTCTCCCAACCCCAATCCCTACCCCCCCCCTCTTTGCCATTACATTCTCATCTGAAGCACTGTTGTGTGTCCGGACCATCTGCTGTGAACAGTCAAACAACTTGATGCAAAAACAGTGGAGAGGAGAATGTGTATGTATGGGACAGTGATGTGGTTTCTTCACGCTCTGGCAGTCATGGAGAGGAGGTATGAAGCATGATGAGAGAGATGGAGAGAAAGAGCGAGAGGGAAAAATGTGTATTATTTATTGGCCCAATAATTTACATAGCTTTAGTACGCTCTTCACTTCATTGTAACAGTGCTAAAAGAGAAAGATACTGTTTATTTAACCATCGAAGTGAAAACACGCATAAATGTGCAGTAATCAGAAATGAAATGACAACTAAAAACACAGATGACAACATCGATGAAAATAACAAAAAGCACCACTGATAAGATTGGACAACTGTAACATCAAATTGACTCAAAACATAGATTGGTTATTGATATGGCATTTGTGATCGAGCTTTGAGAGAGAGAAGAGAGAGGAGAGAGAGGAGAGAGAGGAGAGAGGAGAGAAGAGAGAAGAGAGAGAGAGAGAGAGAGAGAGAGAGAGAGAGAGAGAGAGAGAGAGAGAGAGAGAGAGAGAGAGAGAGAGAGAGAGAGAGAGAGAGAGAGAGAGAGAGTAGTCCTCTGACTCCTCTGAGTTTGAGTTTGAAATAATCTTTATTGGGTCTGGGAGCCCACCACACAATAAATACTCATACAAAACCAGTTACACATCAATTAAAAACACAACTCCAACTCCTCCTCCACAGTAACTAAACACAACAGCCTCTGAATACCCCATATACTCAAAAACAGATCAATATTGTTGACAAGTTTATAATAGGCAAACTCAACCCTTAGTCTCGCTGCCACCATTCCCTCCAGCATTCCCACCACATCCACAGACCCTTGTCCCCGAATACTGTTCTTTCGGGTCTTCCATATCGCTAATTTTACTGCCCCTAACACAAAATTAAGCAACACAACGACACCCTTTTGACTGAACCTGTACTTTGGCCCAAATATATACAGTTGGGAAGAGAAAACCTCTCCCAACGTTGAGAACCAGTCAGTGATCAGGTCAATCATCCCGACCAACCTGGGACACAGTAAAAACAGGTGTGCCAGAGTTTCAGACTCTGCACAGAATGGACACCCCTCCCCAACAGTAGGGTCCAGGTGTACCAGATGCATGTTGGTGGCTATAGCTCCATGTATGATCCTCCATTGGAGGTCAGCTGTCCTCTTATCAATCGGCAGTTTGTATAATGATCGCCAACAGCCTTTTGGGGAAGCACCTGGACCAAGCACACCCGCCCACCTCGTCGATTTTACCCCTTCCAGGGAAGAGGCATGGGACACCTTTACACATATTCTGTACATGGCCTTCTTTCCCACCTCCTTGAAATCCCCCAGCTCCGGGGTATCGAAGGAAAGCAGCATCCCCACGTCCTCCTCAAATGCCCCCACCGCAGCACTAACAATCAGTGCAGGGAACACATAATCCAGACTCTCCTTCCACCGATCAGAATTGGAAATGTCAGTCACATACTGACGATGAAGAACTGGCAAGGAGTCACAGACCTCAGCGACGACCTTCCTCAGTAGGCGAGATGATCGGATCCCCGCTCTTTCTCCCAGCTCCTCCAACGATCTGCTCCTGCTCTGCATCAGATGACCCAGCTTGGTGCACCCGACACCTAACAGGCATGAACGCAGGCTGGCTGAACCCAGAGCACTGGACTGGATGGCAGTGTTATAAAAAAGAGGCTCTTCAAAAAGCCAAATCCCTGGTAGCGTGCCGGCCTTACGGGACTTGACCAGAATCCTCCAAGCCTGCATAACAGACTCATAGAATGGAGTCAGGCCATTCAACTCACCCCCCTCCAGCTTTAAGAGGAAAAGGTGCTTGTCTAAGCCCAAACAGCCTGCTCTCCTCATCAGTGCGTAGGCTGTGTCGACCCAGCTAGAACCGTCACTGTACAACAGTCTCTGGGCTGCTTGAAGCCGGAAAGCCATGATCCTAGAGGAAATGTCCACCAGGCCTTGCCCCCCCTCGTGCAGTGGCAGGTACAAAGCTGCAGCTTTGATCCAGTGTTGTCCAGACCAGAAGAAATTGACAAGGGTCCTCTGAAGCTCTTGTATCAGACCCTTTGGTGGCTGCAAAATCATTAGTCTGTGCCACAGGGTAGAGGCAGCAAGATTATTAGCTACCAGTACCCTTCCCCTATAAGACAACTGGGGTAGCACCCATTTCCATCTTGACAGTCTGGCACACACTTTCTCCACTACACCCTCCCAGTTCTTTTTCTGGAAGACATCAGAGCCTAGAAAAACACCCAATGTCTTCATCCCATCTCTGCCCCACTGAAGCCCCCCTGGTAACCGTGGAGCAGACCCTATCTGAAGCTGACCTGCCCACAGCGCTTCACTCTTTCCCCAATTGACTCTAGCTGAGGAGGCCCCCTCATACACCATTAAAGCGTCTGAGAGAACCTTAACATCCTCAGCCCCTGTAATAAAAACTGTCACATCATCTGCATACGCAGACAGTGCTATCGTGGGACCCTTCATTACACCTGGCACAGAGAAACCAGTAAGCTTCGCTCTTAAAAAACAAAGCATTGGTTCAATCGCCAGACTATATAACTGCCCTGAAATTGGGCATCCCTGCCTGATACCCCTTTGGACAGGGATGGGGCAACTCAAACCACCCCCCACCTTCACCATACACGAGGCCCCAGCATACAGTAAATTCATCCAAGACAAAAAAACATCCCCAAACCCAAAGGCTTTCATTGTTTTGAACAAATACTGGTGGTCCACTCGGTCAAAAGCCTTCTCCTGATCCAAAGAAAGTAAACCCACATTTACATCAGACAGTTTACAAATGTCTAGAACATCTCTTATCAGAAACAAGTTGTCAACAATTGAGCGATCAGGTACACAGTAGGATTGGTCCTTGTGGACCAACAATCCCAGATACTCTTTCAACCTGTTTGAAAGACATTTTGAAACTATTTTATATTCTGCACACAGCAAAGCAACAGGTCTCCAATTTTTTATGAGAGCCAAATCCCCCTTTTTTGGCAACAGTGAAAGCACCGCACGTTGACAGGATACAGGAAGAGAACCCTCATGAAAAGATTCACACACCACTTCATAAAAATCCTCCCCAATAGACCCCCAAAAGTGCTTATAGAACTCAGATGGTAAACCATCAATGCCAGGGGCTCGGCCTGTTGAGAGCTGCATAACTGCTGTGGACAGCTCTTGCAGTGTAATGTCAGAGTCCAATGCGACTCTCTGTTCAGGTCCCAATTTAGGAAGACCACGTAACAACTGTTCAGTACACAGAGAGTCACAATCCTCCGCCTTATAGAGGGCAGAGTAGAAATCCACGGCATGTTGACGCATTTCACTGTCATCCGTGGTCACCTTCCCATCAGGGAGACGAAGGCAGACCATCTGTTTACGTTGTAATTTCGACTGTCCAAGGTTAAAAAAAAAGGCACTAGGAGCATCCATATCCTTGAGGGAAGCGAAACGAGACCTAATCAAGGCACCTTTCACTCTTTCATGCAGAAACGACCTCAGTTCATGTCTCTTGTCCTGTAAGTTCATGACTAGTCCAGGGTCATTCTGAGTGAGCAGCTTCAATTCAATTGATTTGATGTCCTGTTCAAGGGCATTGATAGTCTCTTTAACTTCAATTTGAGACAAAGCAGTATACTGTTGACAAAATACTCGTATTTGGGCCTTCCCAACATCCCACCATTGTCTCAAGGACTCAAAATTCCCCTTTGTAACCCTCCATTTTTCCCAAAACAACAAAAACCTTTCACAAAACTTGACATCATGTAACAATTTAACATTAAAATACCAGTAAGGTGATGACCTTCGTGGACAGGACAAGTGAATATCAACAGTTATAATGTGATGATCAGAGAAACCCACAGGAGTAATGGCACACCTTCCAACCCTACTACAGTATTGATCAGATACGTACAACCTATCTAACCTTGCTGCACTGACACGACCTTCATTCACTTTCAACCATGTGTATTGCCTAACTTTTGCATTCCTTACTCTCCACACATCAGAAAGCTCTAACTCAGTTAGTAAGCCAGACAGGAAAGTGGCTAACCGCAGGTGAGGTTCTTCAGCGTTGCGATCAACAGTAAAATCCACAGTACAGTTCCAGTCCCCCCCTACAACCATACACCCCTCTTGGTCACACTGTCTTAAGGTTTCTTTTATTTTATCAAACACAACAAGACGCTCGGTACCCTCATTAGGAGCATAAACATTCAAAAAACAAACAAAAACCCCATAACATCCACCTTGACCAATAAAACCCGACCCTTGACAATCTCTGTTGTAGATATCACAGTCACCTCTAAACCTGAGGAAAACAAGATGGCCACCCCAGCACTGAAATTAGTACCATGACTGAGTATATGCTGCCCCTCCCACCACATACCCCAGTCAACCTCATTATCCTCATCACTATGTGTCTCCTGAAGGAAAACTACATTAAGCCTTTTCTGTTTTATTTCTTCTAAAACCCAAGCCCTCTTATTTCTGTCCCTTCCCCCATGAATATTGAGAGAGCCTACCCTTAGTACCTCCATATAGAAAAGAGAAAGGAAAAGCAGAAGATACCACAGAGAAACCAAAGAGAAAAAAGACACCCTATGAAGCATGATCATCATCATTATTTAAATCTTTTCTTATTAACCTGACCACGTTTCCCACCACCTTTTGCTGCTGTAACAGCAGTAACAAATTTCCTCAAGCGAAACCGCTTCTTCTCACTCAACTGGTCTAACCCCACCGTCTTCTGTAACATCACAGCTGACCTCACAAACTTATCAACATCAAAATATTCTGCCAATTTTACAGATTTCCCAAAAGTCTGATCCAGAAACCCATTTACCTCCTCTAGATCATAAATTGAGTCCTCACCAGCTGCTGTCCTATCAGAAGAGATATCCATATCCTTCTCCTGATCCTCCTCAGCTGAGGCCACAGACCACTGACTCCCCTCTACCACATCCCTTTCAACACTCCCCACTTGCACCCCATCACTCGTACCAGGCATCTCCTCCACTACCTGGGAGACTAGCCCCACCTGAACCCCATTAACCGTGGTGGGCATCTCCTCCACTACATGAGAGCCCAGCTCCACATGAACCCCCTCCTGTACCCCATTACTCGTAGTGGGCATTTCCTCTACTACCTGGGAGCCTAACTCCACATGAAACCCCTCCTGTACTCCATTACTCGTAGTGGGCATCTCCTCCACTCCCTTGGAGTCTAGCTCCACATGAACCCCCTCCTGTACTCCATTACTCGTAGTGGGCATCTCCTCCACTACCTGTGAGATTAGCTCCACATGAACCCCCTCCTGTACTCCATTACTCGTAGTGGGCATCTCCTCCACTACCTTTGAGATTAACTCCATATGAACCCCCTCCTGTGCCCCAGTACTCATACTGGGCACCTCCTCACCAGTCTGAGGAACTGGCTCTTCAACACGGATAACTTGTTCCTCGGCAACAGGTGATTGTGGCTGCTCAACCACTGTCAGCCCACCTCTCCCTACATCAGTGGGCCCAGGCGTTACGATGACCACCTGCGCCCCTCCCTCTGCCTTCTCCCTTTTCGGGCAAGCATGTCGCTTATGGCCAACATCCCCACACTCAAAACACCGTTGACTACCCGTACTAGCATACGCCATATACATTCTATTGTCATACTTGACTTTAAACGATATCTCTAAAGTCTGCTCCGGTGAGTCCAAAAACATAAACACCTGTCGCCGAAACGACATAACCTGTTTTAACGCCGGGTGTTTGCAACCCAACGGAACAACCTTAATTGAGCTTGCAAACTTCCCAAAGCGCAATAACTCGCGCTCCAATAGCTCATTTGGAATAAACGGTGGTACATTTGAAATCGTTACCCTTGTTGACGGAGAAAAAAGCGGGGTAACTTGAATAAACATTCCCTTAAGAAGTACGCCCTGCTCAACCATACGATCAACAAGGCGCTCTTCCTTAAGAAATACCACCACCGCTTTATTCATCCGTGACGCATACGCAACATTATCGTATCCTACCTTCTCTCCTACAGCGACCAGAAACTCCTCCACCGTGACAGTAGCTTCAGTGACACACCTAAAGCCGTGCCGAAGTGACAGGGACGGCATTCCAATTCTGGAAGCCATCCCCGCCAAAATCAAGGTAATTTCGATACGAAAAAACCTAAATACTTAATTCTACCACACAACAAAAAAATATATATATAATAATCTTAATCATGCACAGAAGAAACCAAAGAATGCCACCAAGAAAGAAAAAACCGAAGGAAAGTTCTGAATATCTTACTCTACACAACACACGCACTCACTCAATCAATCATTCAATTCCCAGCATGCACCAAACACTCCCAGCATGCAGAGAGAGAGAGAGAGAGAGAGAGAGAGAGAGAGAGAGATGTGATCCAAGGTGTTTGAGTTTATTTTGAGCTCCATTATCCCTGTAATGCACAGGTGTCAAACTCATTCCACGGAGGGCCGAGTGTCTGCGGGTTTTCGCTCCTCCCTTGTACTTGATTGATGAATTAACATCACTAATTAGTTAGGAACTCCCCACACCTGGTTGTCTAGGGCTTTATTGAAAGGAAAAACCAAAAACCTGCAGACACTAGGCCCTCCGTGGAATGAGTTTGACACCCCTGCTGTAATGAATGGATACTTCCAGCGCCCCTGGAGTCAAGGTTACAGGTGGCTCACTGGAAAACTCATCTCTCCTCCTCTATCTATCTGTTTTGGTCAGTTGGTCGGTCAGTCGGTCGGTCAGTCAGTCTTAACGAAGCCAGAAATGTCCTGATTTTTCATTGTGACACTGCATCAGATTTGAAACTACAGTGCATTCAGAAAGGATTCAGACCTGTGATTTGCGGTGGGCATTCTATGTTTTTGTTTTCTATGATTTTGTGTTTCTATGTTTTGGCCGGGTATGGTTCTCAACCAGGGACAGCTGTCTATTGTTGTCTCTGATTGGGAACCATACTTAGGTATCCCTTTTTTCCCTCCTTTGTTGTGGGAAGTTAACTTTGTTTGTGGCACATAGCCCTTAAGCTTCACGGTTGTTTTGTATTGTTTATTGTTTTGTCGGCGTCATCACCTAATAAGAGGAATATGTACGCTCACCACGCTGCGCTTTGGTCTACTTCCTTTGACGGCCGTGACAAGACCCCTTGACTTTTTCCACATTTTGTTACGTGACAGCCTTATTCTAAAATGTATTAAATTGATTTTTCCCTCATCGTTCTACACACAATACCCCATAATGACAAAGCAAAAACAGGTTTTTAGACATTTTTGCAAACGTAAAAAAATATATATTTGAAATTCACATAAGTATTCACACCATTTACTCAGTACTTTGTTGAAGCACCTTTGGCAGCGATTACAGCCTCGAGTCTTCTTGGGTAGGACGCTACAAGCTTGGCACACCTGCATTTGGGGAGTTTCTCCTATTCAATCGGATTCAAGTCCGAGCTCTGGCTCTTGGCTGTGTGGCTGGGCGCTGCCCTTGTGGTGAAGGTAGAAATCATCATCTCAACTTCGCTGCTCCTCAACACTGGGGCCCCACAAGGGTGTGTGCTAAGCCCCCTCCTGTACTCCCTGTTTACCCATGACTGCATGGCCATGCACGCCTTCAACTCAATCATCACATTTGCAGACAACACAACAGTAGCGGGCTTGATTACCAACAACAACAAGACAGCCTACAGGGAGGAGATGAGGGCACTCAGAGTGTGGTGTCAGGAAAATAACGCCTCACTCAACGTCAACAAAACAAAGGAGATGATCGTGGACTTCAGGAAACAGCAGAGGGAGCACCCCCCATCCACATCAATGGGAAAGCAGTGAAGAAGGTGGAAAGTTTTTAATTCCTCGGTGTACACATCACGGACAAACTGAAATGGTCCACCCACACAGACAGTGTGGTGAAGAAGACGCAACAGCGCCTCTTCAACCTCAGGAGGCTGAAAATGTTTGGCTTGTCACCTAAAATCCTCACAAACTTTTACAGATGCACAATTGAGAGCATCCTGTCAGGCTGTGAAACTGCACTGCCCAACATCCACAAGGCTCTCCAGAGGGTGGTGCGGTAATGACAACGCATCACCGGGGGCAAACTACCTGCCCTTCAGGACACCTACAGCATCCGATGTCACAGGAAGGCCAAAAAGATCATCAATGACAACAACCACCCGAGCCACTGCCTGTTCACACCACTACCATCCAGAAGGCGAGGTCAGTACAGGTGCATCAAAGCTGGGACCGAGAGACTGAAAAACAGCTTCTATCTCAAGGCCATCCGACTGTTAAATAGCCATCACTAACACAGAGAGGCTGCTGCCTACATACAGACTTGAAATCCTTGACGTCTTTAGTAAATGGATCACTAGTCAGTTTAATAATGCCACTTTAACAATGTTTATATATCTTGCATTACTCATCTCATATGTATATACTGTATACCATCTATTGCCTCTTGCCTATGCCGCTTGGTCATCGCTCATCCATATGTATATATACACTGCTCAAAAAAATAAAGGGAACACTTAAACAACACAATGTAACTCCAAGTCAATCACACTTCTGTGAAATCAAACTGTCCACTTAGGAAGCAACACTGATTGACAATAAATTTCACATGCTGTTGTGCAAATGGAATAGACAAAAGGTGGAAATTATAGGCAATTAGCAAGACACCCCCAATAAAGGAGTGGTTCTGAAGGTGGTGACCACAGACCACTTCTCAGTTCCTATGCTTCCTGGCTGATGTTTTGGTCTGGCGGTGCTTTCACTCTAGTGGTAGCATGAGACGGAGTCTACAACCCACACAAGTGGCTCAGGTAGTGCAGCTCATCCAGGATGGCACATCAATGCGAGCTGTGGCAAGAAGGTTTGCTGTGTCTGTCAGCGTAGTGTCCAGAGCATGGAGGCGCTACCAGGAGACAGGCCAGTACATCAGGAGACGTGGAGGAGGCCGTAGGAGGGCAACAACCCAGCAGCAGGACCGCTACCTCCGCCATTGTGCAAGGAGGAGCAGGTGGAGCACTGCCAGAGCCCTGCAAAATGACCTCTAGCAGGCCACAAATGTGCATGTGTCTGCTCAAACGGTCAGAAACAGACTCCATGAGGGTGGTATGAGGGCCCGACGTCCACAGGTGGGGGTTGTGCTCACAGCCCAACACCGTGCAGGACGTTTGGCATTTGCCAGAGAACACCAAGATTGGCAAATTCGCCACTGGCGCCCTGTGCTCTCCACAGATGAAAGCAGGTTCACACTGAGCACATGTGACAGACGTGACAGAGTCTGGAGACGCCGTGGAGAACGTTCTGCTGCCTGCAACATCCTCCAGCATGACCGGTTTGGCGGTGGGTCAGTCATGGTGTGGGGTGGCATTTCTTTGGCGGGGCCGCACAGCCCTCCATGTGCTCGCCAGAGGTAGCCTGACTGCCATTAGGTACCGAGATGAGATCCTCAGACCCCTTGTGAGACCATATGCTGGTGCGGTTGGCCCTGGGTTCCTCCTAATGCAAGACAATGCTAGACCTCATGTGGCTGGAGTGTGTCAGCAGTTCCTGCAGGAGGAAGGCATTGATGCTATGGACTGGTCCGCCCGTTCCCCAGACCTGAATCCAATTGAGCACATCTGGGAGATCATGTCTCGCTCCATCCACCAACGCCACATTGCACCACAGACTGTCCAGGAGTTGACGGATGCTTTAGTCCAGGTCTGGGAGGAGATCCCTCAGGAGACCATCCGCCACCTCATCAGGAGCATGCCCAGGCGTTGTAGGGAGGTCATACAGGCACGTGGAGGCCACACACACTACTGAGCCTCATTTTGACTTGTTTTAAGGACATTACATCAAAGTTGGATCAGCCTGTAGTGTGGTTTTCCACTTTAATTTTGAGTGTGACGCCAAATCCTGACCTCCATGGGTTGATAAATTTGATGTCCATTGATCATTTTTGTGTGACTTTGTTGTCAGCACATTCAACTATGTAAAGAAAAAAGTATTTAATAAGAATATTTCATTCATTCAGACCTAGGATGTGTTATTTTATTGTTCCCTTTAATTTTTTGAGCAGGGTATATATATTCTTATTCCATCACTTTACTTAGATTTGTGTTAATTGGGTAGTTGTTGTGGAATTGTTAGATATTACTGCACTAGAAGCAGTACAGAACTAGAAGCACAAGCATTTCACTACACTCGCAATAACATCCGCTAACCTTGTGTATGTGACCAATAAAATTTGATTTGATATGGAAGGTGATCCTTCGCCACATTCTTTGGTCTTGAGCAGGTTTTCATTAAGGATCTCTCTGTACTTTTCTCCGTTCATCTTTCCCTTGATCCTGACTAGTCTCCCAGTCCCTGCCGCTGAAGAATATCCCCAAAGCATGATGTCGTCACCACTATGCTTCACCGTAGGGATGGTGCCAGGTTTCCTCCAGAAGTGACGCTTGGCATTCAGGCCAAAGAGTTCAATCTTGGTTTCATCAGATCAGAGAATAGTGTTTCTCATGGTCTGAAAGTCTTTAGGTGCCTTTTGGCATACTCCAAGCGGACTGTCATGTGCCTTTCACTGAGGAGTGGCTTCCGTCTGGCCACTCTACCATAAAGGCCTGATTGGTGGAGTGCTACAGAGATGATTGTCCTTCTGGAAGGTTCTCCCATCTCTACAGAGCAACTCTGGAGCTCTGTCAGAGTGACCATCGGGTTCTTGGGTCACCTCCCTGACCGAAGGCCCTTCTTCCCCGATTGCTCAGTTTGGCCAGGTATAGGGAGATTCTTGGTGGTTCCAAACTTATTCCATTTAAGAATGATGGAGGCTATTGTGTTCTTGGGGACTTTCAGTGCTGCAGAATTGTTTGGTGTCCTTCCCCAGATCTGTGCCTCCTGTTTCAGGGCTCTACCGACAATTCCTTCTGCCTCATGGCTTGGTTTTGCTCTGACATGCACTGTCAACTGTGGGACCTTATATAGACAGGTGTGTGCCTTTCCAAATCATGTCCAAGCAATTTAATTTACCACAGGTGGACTCTAACCAAGTTGTAGAAACTTCTCAAGCAAGATCAATGGAAATAGGATGCACCTGAGCTCAATTTGGAGTCTTATAGCAAAGGGTCTGAATACTTATGTAAATAAGGTATCTGTTTTCTATTTTGTATACATTTGTAAAATATTTATTTTTTAACTGTTTTCACTTTGTCATTATGGGGTTTTGTGTGTAGATTAATGAGGGAAAAACATTTATTTAATCCATTTTAGAATAAGGCTGCAACGTAACAGAATGTGGAAAAAGTCAAGGTGTCTGAAAACTTCCCGAATGCACTGTATAATATTTTGTTCACAAAGCTGTTCATTTTAGTTAATCATACAGACCCCATTTAAAAGGAAAAGAAGTATGCATTAATATCAGGTGTGACCAATTAGTGGGCACAGCCAACACACCTGAACACAATAACAAGACAGAAGACAGAGTTCTCTCGACGCTGAGAACAGAATGTATATGGATTTTAAATAACTTTTAGAACATTCATAGAACGTCCTAAGAATGTTTTCTTGTGGTTTTTATGTAACGTTTTTTTAACGTTCTGAGAACAGATTGTATGTTTTTAATTCACTTTCTCAAAACATTCTCTGTACATTACTAAAGTTTTCTTGTGGTTTTTATGGAAAGTTTTCTCAATGTTCTCAGAACAATAAACTTTAAAAAGAACCGTGAGGAAACCTGTAAGAAACATTGTACTGAAATTCCCACAGAAGAACGTATTTTTTTAACGTTCTTGGAACAATTTGAGAACATGGCTTTAAATACAACCATGAGGAAACATTATACTTTAGTCCAGAAAATCCCAACGCTTCTGGAACAATTTGAGAACATGACTTTAAATAGAACCATAAGGAGACCTGCAGGAAACGTTGTGCTGAAGTACTGAAATTCCCACAGAAGACTGTTGTTTCTTAACGTTCTCTGAACTATTTGAGAACATTCCCAATGTCAAACCAGCTGCTTAACGTATTTTGTTGTTGTCAAGTTCCATAAATGGGCTGAGACTGTTTCAAAGCCAAGCAACTATCCTACACCATTCCCAGAAAGTTGTATATGCAAAATAACAATAAAACAACCACATTCTCGTCAAGGTCTGACAATATGCTTTGCAGAACCTCATGTGTTTGCTGGGATGTTTGCCCGAGGTACAGTACATGGCAAAAATACCAACAGAATAACATTGTGTGGTATGTCGAATTGTCCACTGCCGATGTAAAAAGGACTTCATAAAATACATTTGATTTATTGATTGGTCCACATGCTTTTGAAGGCCAAAGGTTGTTTGATCAATACCCAGAACAAGAATCAATCAGCTAGCCTCCCAATGTAATAGCGCTTATTTGAAACAAACGAGAGAGACCAACAGGGGAAACGAGTAAACATACTGCATGAAAACATGGTAGACAACTGTCCCTCTACGATGGCTGCAGTCGTCCCGTCCATAACCAGGAGAACAGCAGAGTTGTTAGTGTCTGTCCCAAAGCAATACTAAAGCTCAGAAATCGTCTGCAATTGAAATGGGTTACTCTCCTAGGTCCTTACCCTGTCACATAATGATTCGTGCCAACGTAATCCTTTGGAGGTGGTGCTGCGTATTCTAACCTATACAGTAAGCTCTGCTGTCTGACATGACATTAGTGGGATGGTTGCGTTGGAGGGGACACTGTCATGATCGTCTACTAATGGTCTGTAAGGACTGGAAGGTTGAGCATGAGGTGCCCTGCTAGAGGTGCTAGAGGTGCCCCGGTAAACTGTAAGTGCTGTTATTGTGAAGTGGAAACGCCTAGGAGCAACAGCGGCTCAGGCACGAAGTGGTAGGCCACACAAGCTCACAGAACGGGACCGACGGGTGCTGAAGCGTGTAACACACAAAAAGTGTCTGTCCTCGGTTGCAACACTCACTACCGAGTTCCAAATTGCCTCTGGAAGCAACATCAGCACAAGAACTGTTCGTCTGGAACTTCATGAAATGGGTTTCCATAGCCGTGTAGCCGCAGACAAGCCTAAGATCACCATACGCAATTCCAAGCGTCGGCTGGCGAGGTGTTTAGCTCGCCACAATTGGACTCAGCAGTGGAAACCCATTCTCTGGAGTGATGAATCAAGCTTCACTATCTGGCAGTCCGACGGACAAATCTGGGTTTGGCGGATGCCTTGAGAACTCCTGCCCGAATGCATAGTGCCAACTGTAAAGTTTGGTGGAGGAGGAATAATGGTCTGGGGTTGTTTTTCATGTTTCGGGCTAGGCCCCTTAGTTCCAGTGAAGGGAAATCTTAATTCTACAGCATACAATGACATTTTAGATGATTCTGTGCTTCCAAGTCTGGGGCAACAGTTTGGAGAAGGCCCTTTCCTGTTTCAGCCTGACAATGTCCTCATGGACATAGCGAGGTCCATACAAAAATGGTTTGTCGAGATCAGTGTGGAAGAACTTGACTGGCCTGCACAGATCCCTGACCTCAACCCTATCAAACACCTTTGGGATGAATTGGAACGCTGACAGCAAGCTAGGCCTAATCGCCCAACATCAGTGCCCGACCTCACTAATGCTTGTGGCTGAATGGAAGCAAGTTCCCGCAGCAATGTTCCAACATCTTTTGGAAAGCCTTCCTAGAAGAGTGGGGGCTGTTATAGCAGCAAGAGTGGGAACAACTCCATATTAATACTCACGATTTTGTAAAGAAACGCTTCGACAAGCAGGTGTCTCCATAATTTTGCTGATGTTGTGTATATAGAGAAAAGAGAAAGATAGAAGAGAGATCAAAAGGACAATAAGTAAGATACGGCTGAAGATGCAGAGTGGAACAGAAAAAGACACATATCCCCAGCAAGTCACTAAGGTCTCCCTTACCTCAGACAGGAAGATACCACCAGGGATTTAGACTATAGTCCAGAGATGAGTAGACAGATTAGCACCCCCCCCCCCCCCTCACTGCCACCACACTCACCCTCTGAACAGTCCCTTCTTCTCAGTCCTCCTACTCCCCACCCCACACCCATCCATCAGTCCCTCTCTCTCACCTATGTCGCCGCTGCCATCGCCTTCACTCTCAAGGTTAGCGTGGCAAGGTTAAATTTACTTTAGATTAATTAACTGTCAATTAAGGTGGTAATTGTTTCAGAGTGTGGTCTGCCCCAGAGACAGCGCGGGTGTGTGAACAGGGCCAGGGCTGTCAGAGCTGGTTTGGCTCTATAAGGTCGTGAGGTGCCTGGCTGAAAGTCTTTAGGGAGAGAGAGAGGGAGTTAGAGAAAGGGAGACAAGGAGAAAGAGAGGGAGGGAGATAAAGATAGGGACATCCTCCATTATAGCATAATACCAGGTACTGTATGCGTGTCTCTTTTCCTCTCGTTCGTGTGTGTGTGTGTGTGTGTGTGTGTGTGTGTGTGTGTGTGTGTGTGTGTGTGTGTGTGTGTGTGTGTGTGTGTGTGTGTGTGTGTGTGTGTGTGTGTGTGTGTGTGTGTGTGTGTGTGTGTGTGTGTGTGTGTGTGTGTGTGTGTGTGTTCCTCTCCAGTGTAATAAAGCTGTGGTCCACTCTGTGATGACACAATGATGACACTACACTCTCGCCCCAGTGTTCATCAGTATTCAGCTGGTGTTGAGAGGACTCACACCACTGTAAACCATGGTGTGTTTTCACTCTGAGGTGAACCCTGGACTGCTGTTTACTCTGGGGGAGAGAAGGAAAAAGAGGTGGGAAAAAGGGAGAAGGTGGGGGGGCGAGAGAGAGAGGGGAAAGAGGAAGCGAGAGATGAGGAGGGGGTGAGAGGGAGATCGAGAGACAGAGAAAGAGGACGGGAGTTGGATCAGGCATAGATGAAATGGTGATTGCCTCTCTCTTCCTAATGTGTGTCCTGGAGTCTTCTCTCTGCTCAGTGAACATTCTCTTTTATTCAACTCTACATGAAACCCCTCCTCCGCTTCTTCTGTCTGTCTGTACTGGGGAACCGTAGACCAGTCCGCCTTACTGGCAGCCATGGTTAGACGGCCAGAGGAGAGAATATAGCTTCTTATGGTTTGTTTCCTATCAAGACTGTGTATGTGTGTCATACACAGGGACTTGATAGGATTCCCACCTGCAAACATCCACACCGCCTCTCTCCCCTTCCTCTGTTTCTCACCACCCTCTTGGTGTGCACAGTGAGGAGCAACAGAGCAACTAAAGATGGATAGATCCAGAGATCAACTGATGGACTCGAGGAGAACAATGAATACTCTAGAGATGCATTGAACTAGATGACAGTTTACCTATGTTTTCATTTATGACTCAGTGTCTCAAATCACTCCCGATTAATAAAGACATTTCTGACAAATTTGACAATTATTTACACCAAACATCTATCTTCAACCTGGTTCTTTCCAAAAAATATTTCAACCACTTCAAAAAATTCACTTTGATTTACATTTTACCTCCCTTTCAAAAAAAACTCTCTCTTAATAGTCCTCTGAATGGCAGTGTGGATAAATGTGTGTCTCTCCAGTGTCGTGTCGCTTTCTGTTGGTCGGCGTGACAAGACAAAGCTCTCCCTTCACGCCCAGCTGAGTGTCTGTGATTAAAGAGACGACAACCAAAACCATCTGCTTGTCACATTCATCTTTCATGGCAGAGCATTCGCCATCAGCAGGCCATCACTCAACACCGTGAGAGGAGGATGACAGAGAGGAGGGGGACGGGAGATGACGTGATGGGGGAAGGAGGGGGGGGGGGGGGAGAGATAGAGGGGTGGAGCGGGGGAGAGAGAGGGGGCTTTAGAGAGAGACAGAGAGAGGAGAGGGTGAGGAGAAAGTGAGTGGGCAAATACCATCGAGATGCTGGCTTGTTTTTCTATCTTCTCAATGTAAATCAAATCGGTTGACATTGTTCCTTCACACACGAGAGAGACTATAGTAGAGCGGTAGAGCCGGCGTGACTCTGGCCAAGTTCTGTTAGCAACAAAAGGTGAAAAGTCTGTGGGAAAACCGGACACTCTTCAGCAGACTGCACACTTCCTACCATCCAGCCGTGTCTGCTTCTCTTAATCCCTCCCTCCCCCGTTCCCTCCTCCCGTGACGGTCTCTAATAAAAGTCACAGCCAGCAAACAGGCCCTAGGAGATCGTGGGAAAACCTGCTCTCATTCTTCATCCCCCAATCTCCTCTTCCCCCCCCCCCATCTGTATGAGTATCGATCTAGCGTGTGGTGTGATTGAGTCTCGGTGGTGTAATGTGGGCCCGTAGGTGTCTCCTGAATAGAGAGCCACATGAGTTATGGTCTCACTGACCGTAGTCTGATACTCCACTCTACTTAACACCACACACCCGGTAACAACATCCCTGCTACTTCTGACTCCACACCACACACCCGGTAACAACATCCCTGCTACTTCTGACTCCACACCACACACCCGGTAACAACATCCCTGCTACTTCTGACTCCACACCACACACCCGGTAACAACATCTCTGCTACTTCTGACTCCACACCACACACCCGGTAACAACATCTCTGCTACTTCTGACTCCACACCACACACCCGGTAACAACATCTCTGCTACTTCTGACTCCACACCACACACCCGGTAACAACATCTCTGCTACTTCTGACTCCACACCACACACCCGGTAACAACATCTCTGCTACTTCTGACTCCACACCACACACCCGGTAACAACAGATGACAATGATCTTACCCTAGTAGTCTACTCCTCCTGACTTAACAGTACATAGCAGTAGACACATTTCCTTCCCACACAAACAATGTCTACATATTTACATGGGACTGTAGCTCTTTGCTGGTACAGTATACTCCAAATCGATGTGTGCATTTTTTTTTGTGTGTGTGTGCACTGACTCATTGTAATTCCTGAATCCTATTAGTTAGTGTCCTCAGAGTTGCTCAGAGAGGACCGGAGCTAAGAGCAAATAAATAATGGTAATGATGATGATCCCTCATCTTGTCACCTTCTCTCTCCCCTGAGGCCCGGGGCGGTGCCAGCGCAGGTGTGGGCTCACGGCCATGGGCCTCCCCTGATTGTAATTGCTTCCAGCCCTCCTCCAGCCATTTCTCTATGTGCCTTCTCTCTCTCTCTCTCTCACACACACACACACACACACACACACACACACACACACACACACACACACACACACACACACACACACACACACACACACACACACACACACACACAGGGCAATAATGTGCACACAAGCACACCACTCCTTGAATGAGGTATTGGACTACCATCCGACCCCCAGTAGCTTGGTATTCTTTGCCTCAGCCCTCTGTCCCATAGTTGGCCAGACCAGCACCAAGCCAGTCGCAGAAACAGATCCAGCCCTCTAGCTGTGTGGACTACTGGACCTCTGGGATAAAAAGAGATAACATTTTGTAAATTGCAAGATTGCAATATCATTCTGAATGGCTGAGTAATGAAGATGAATAAATCAGACATTTCAGATTAGATCATTGAATTTTTCTGAGTTACAAATGGCACCCTATTCCTTACATAGCGCACTACTGTAATTACTATAGGGGATAGGGTGCCATTTGGAACAAGACTTAGTCTGCAGTGAAAAATGAGAGGAAATGGAAAAAGAGTTACACACGCCTTCAGAAGTTTAATGAAAATTAAATACATAAATAAACCATTTACATAATTATTCACACCCCTGAGTCAATACTTTGTAGAAGCAAGCGCACATTTGGCAGCAATTACAAGCTGTGAGTCTTTCTGGGTAAGTCTCTAAAAGCTTTCCACACCTGGATTGTGTAACATTTGCCAATTATTCTCTTCAAAATTCTTCAAGCTCGGTCAAAACGGTTGCTAGACAACCCTTTTCAGTTCTTGTCATATATTTTCAAATAGATTTAAGTAACTCGGTCGCTCAGGAACATTCACTGTCTTGTTTATTTTTCTTGTTTTTTTAAACCTTTATTTAACTAGGCAAGTCAGTTTAGAACAAATTCTTATTTACAATGACGGCCTACAGTATAGATTTTGTTTTCAGAATAAAAAGTGAATTGCTTTGCCACATTTTTTGCAGAATTACTTTAGTGCAAACAAGACGCATGTTTTGGAATATGTTCTATTCTGTACAGGTATCCTTCTTTTCACTCTGTCATTTAGGTTAGTATTGTGGAGTAGCTACAATGTTGTTGATCTATCCTCAGTTTTCTCCTATCACAGCCATTAAACTCTATAACTATTTTAAGTCATCGGTGAAATCCCTGAGCGGTTTCCTTCCTCTTCGGCAACTGAGTTAGCAAGGACGCCTGTATCTTTGTAGTGACTGGGTGTATTAATAACTTTCAATTAAAAACTGTACCATGCTCAAAGGGATATTCACTGTCTGCTTTTTTTTCTTTCTTTTACCCATCTACCAATAGGTGCCCTTCTTTGCAAGGCATTTGAAAACCTCCCTGGTCCTTGTGAGAGATGAATCCATAATCCATTTTCAATTCAAGCTGTAACACAACAAAATGTGGAAAAAATCCAAGTCTGAATACTTTCTGAAAGCACTGTATTCTTCGACAATTACTAAAATAAATGATTATTGAGCTATAATCTTATGCTTTAGAGGTTCTGGCATAATTTTGGGGATGTGGGACATGTTTGCAGAAAGCAAGGACACATACATAGACGCATGTGCGCACACACACAAATATAAAACCAATACCTCCAAGAAGCAGGAAAACATTAAAAAATATATAATACTACCTCAACTTAGCAAATGCCTAAATGTCGTTTTGTTGCTCTGAGAGGTTAGGAAAAGAAGAAACAACACAGGGAAGATAGTTCTAAAATCAATACCTGCTCTAGCAGGCAAAGAGGAACTGTAAAATACAGTTTCAGGATTTTATTATTATTCGTAGTAGTAGTACTTCAGGTACATTCTTCTACGTCTTGCAGATACATGTTATACCTCTTTTTGTTTGATTCTGTGGGTCAGCCTGTGATGACCTGGCTTAGTGGCTTACCAGTTGGTTCTAAAAGATTACAATTCAATCTAGCTGTACATGCTTTTTTGGTAATATTCTGTATGAAAAACATTGTTCAAGACCAAATCAAAAAATAAATGACCACAAGAAAACAAGGACAAAAAAAAAACACCACCTCATTTCAAAATGTCAGCTCGGGCTTAGTTCACCATCCGGTTGAAGTCGAAAAGGACCCTTCGCAAGGCCAGTTTGGTGGAGGAGAGCCGAGGGGGGGAATGATTCAGCAACGTTCTATCTGACCTGGATAGGTATCAGTCCAATTCTATATCAAGGTTACCATGTGTGTTCTCAGTGTTTTTACTAAGGGATGAAATTCTACAGACAGACAGATTCATCCTCAGATTCATCCTCTTAATTGTGTATACATCCTCTTATCACTGTATACATCCTCTATATCACTGTATACACCCTCTATATTACTGTGTGATGCTGGGTTGGATGAATATCTGGATTTATAGGTATAACAGCATCCTCTGGTGGAAAAAGTTATCACAGCAATCTCTGTAGCGTCATTGTGAGTGTTTCAGATCAAATCCTATTTGCCACATGCTTCGTAAACAACAGGTGTAGACTAATAGTGAAATGCTTACTTATGGGTTAAATATAAAGATACATATACTTTTTTATAGAAATAGTGACACAAAGGATGAACGCACAGTAAATAACGAGTAAAAAATAATATACAGGGAGTGCCAGTACCGCGTCGGGGGTACGAGGTAGCTATGTTACATATAGGTAGGGTTAAAGTGACTCAGCAACAGGATAGCTAGACAGTAGCAGCAGCGTATGTGGTGAGTGTGAAAGTGGTGAAAGTGTGTGTCATCAGTATGCATGTGTGTGCATGTTATGCGTGTGGGGGCGGATGTAATGTGTGTGTGCGTGTGCGTGTGCATGTGCGTGTGCGTGCGCGTGCGCGTGCGCGTGCGTGTGTGTGTGTGTGTGTGTGTGTGTATCGAGTCAGTGCAAGAGAGTTCGTGCAAAAGAGAGTCAATGCAGGTGGTCCGGGTAGCCATTTTATTAGCTGTTTAGCAGTCTAATTGTTAGGGGGTAGAAGTTGTTCAGGGTCCTGTTGGTTCTAGACTTGGTGCACTGGAACCGCTTGCCATACTTTAGCGGAGAAAACAGTCTATGGTTTGGGTGGCTGGAGTATTTGACAATTTTTTGGGCCTTCCTCTGACACTGCCTGGTATAGAGCAGTGGTGTAAAATACTTAAGTAAAAATACTTTAAAGTACTACTTAAGTTGTTTTTTGGGGGTATCTGTACCTTACTTTACTATTTAAATTCATGTCATCTTTTACTTTACTACATTCTTAAAGAAAATACTTTGCTATTATGCCCTCTTCTCAACTGTGCGGGTGTGTGTGGATGTCACGCCCTGACCTTAGAGAGCTTTTTTATTCTCTATTTTGGTTAGGCCAGGGTGTGACTAGGGTGGGTAATCTAGTTTTTGTATTTCTATGTTGGCCTGGTATGGTTCCCAATCAGAGGCAGCTGTCTATCGTTGTCTCTAAGTGGGGATCATATTTAGGCAGTCCTTTTCTCACCTGTTGTTTGTGGGATCTTGTTTTAGTGTAGCTGCCTGTGAGCAGCCCAGAACGTCACGTTTCGTTTTCTTTAGTATTGTTTTTGTTGAGTTTCATCTTTATTAAACATGTGGAACTCTAAGTACGCTGCGCTTTGGTCCATTCATTCAGACGAGCGTGACAGTGGACCTTAGTGGATTCCTTAGTGACGTGGACACAGGAACTTGAAGCTCTCGATCTGCTCCACTACAGACCCATGAATGAGGATGGGGGCGAGCTCGCCCCTCCGTTTGCTGTAGTCCACGATCAGCGCCTTTGTCTTGCTGAGAGGTTGTTGTCCTGACGCCACACTGCCAGGTCTCTGGCCTCCTCCCTATAGGCTGCCTCACCATTGTTTCATCAGCAAACCTGGTGATGGCATTGGAGAATATTAAAACCTACCCAAACCAGAAACCGTAGATAGATGGCAGCATTTGTGCAAAACTGAAAGCGCGAACCACCGCATTTAACCATGGCAAGGTGAAAGTGGCCGAATACAAACAGCGTAGTTATTTCCCTCTGTAAAGCAATCAAACAGGCAAAATGTTTGCAATTCAACGGCTCAGACACGAGACGTATGTGACAGGGTCTACAGACAATCACAGACTACAAAGGGAAAACCAGCCATGGTGCGGACACCGACGTCTTGCTTCCGGACAGGCTAAACACCTTCTTCACCCGCTTTGAGGATAACACAGTTCCCCCAATTTGGCCTGATACCAAGGAATGTGGGCTCTCCTTCTCAGTGGCCAACTGAATAAGACAATTAAGCGTGTTAACCCTTGCAAGAATGCCGGCCCAGACGGCATCCCTAGCCGCTTCCTCAGAGCATGCGCAGAACTGCTGGCTGGAGTGTTTATGGACATATTCAATCTCTCCCTGTTCCAGTCTACTGTCCCCACTTGCTTCAAGACTTCCACCATTGTTCCTGTACCCAAGAAAGCAAAGGTAACTAAACTAAGTAACTATCGCACAGTAGCACTCACTTGTGTCATCATGAAGTGCTTGAGAGGCCTCTCATGAATTAAGGATCATATCACCACTACCTTTTTATTTTTTTAAATTTCACCTGTATTTAACCAGGTAGGCTAGTTGAGAACAAGTTCTCATTTACAACTGCGACCTGGCCAAGATAAAGCAAAGCAGTGCGACACAAACAACAACAGAGTTACACATGGAATAAACAAACATACAGTCAATTATACAATAGAAAAAGTCTATGTACAGTGTGTGCAAATGAGGTAGGATACAGGAAGTAAGGCAATACATAGGCCACAGTGGCGAAATAATTACAATATAGCAATTAAACACTGGAGTGATAGATGTGCAGAAGATGAATGTGGAAGTAGAGATGCTGGTGTGTAAAGGAGCAAAAAAATAAAATAAATAACAGTATGGGGATGAGGTAGTTGGATGGGCTATTTACAGATGGGCTATGTACAGGTGCAGTGATCTGTGAGCTGCTCTGACAGCTCGTGTAGTTAGTGAGGGAGATGAGTCTCCAGCTTCAGTGATTTTTGCAGTTCGTTCCAATCATTGGCAGCATAGAACTGGAAGGCGGCCAAAGGAGGAATTGGCTTTGGGGGTGACCAGTGAAACATGCCTGTGTAACGGTAGTCTTCGTCCTCCTCGTCTGAGGAGTAAGAAATGTCGGACCAATACGCAGCGTGGTGAATATTCATATTTATTTGAATACTTTAAATAAAGAACAAAACAATAAACAGGCGAAATAAACTAAGACGCAACAGTCCCGAAATAGTGAACACTAAAACTCACCAACAGGAACAATCACCCACAACCCACAATACAAACCAGGCTACCTAAATATGGCTCCCAATCAGAGACAACGACAAACACCTGCCTCTGATTGAGAACCATATCATGTCAAACACATAGAAATAGACAAACTAGACATACAACATAGAATGCCCACTCAGATCACACCCTGACCAAACAGAACATAGAAAGATACAAAGCAAAGGTGCAGCTCCGGACTGAGGTGCAGCTCCGGACTGAGGTGCAGCTCCGGACTGAAGGGCAGCGCCGGACTGAAAGGCAGCTCCGGACTGAAGGGCAGCGCCGGACTGAAGGGCAGCGCCGGACTGAAGGGCAGCTCCGGACTGAAGGGCAGCTCCGGACTGAAGGGCAGCTCCGGACTGAAGGGCAGCTCCGGACTGAAGGGCGGCTCAGGCGGCTCCTGACTGAAGGACGGCTCAGGCGGCCCCTGACTGAAGGACGGCTCAGGCGGCCCCTGACTGAAGGACGGCTCAGGCGGCCCCTGACTGAAGGACGGATCAGGCGGCTCCAGACTGAAGGACGGCTCAGGCGGCAAAAGAACGAAGGACGGCTCAGGCGGCTCCTGACTGAAGGACGGCTCAGGCGGCTCCTGACTGAAGGACGGCTCAGGCGGCTCCTGACTGAAGGACGGCTCAGGCGGCTCCTGACTGAAGGGCGGCTCAGGAGGCTCCTGACTGAAGGGCGGCTCAAGCGGCTACTGACTGAAGGGCGGCTCAGGAGGCTCCTGACTGAAGGGCGGCTCAGGCGGCTCCTGACTGACGGGCGGCTCAGGCGGCTCCTACAGACGAGGCGCACTGTAGGCCTGGTGCGTGGTGCCGGAACTGGTGGTACCAGGCTGGGGACACGCACCTCTGGGCGAGTGCGGGAAGCAGGAACAGGGCATACTGGATCCTGGAGGCGCACTGTAGGCCTGGTACGTGGTGCCGGAACTGGTGGTACCGGACTGGGGACACGCACCTCAGGGCGAGTGCGGGGTGCGGGAACTGGAGGCCTGGTACGTGGTGCCGGCACCGGAGGGCTGGTGCGTGGGGCTGCCACAGGAGAGTTAGTGCGTGGGGCTGCCACAGGAGGGCTGGTGCGTGGAGAAGGCACCGGATAGACCGGACCATGGAGGCGCACTACAGGTCTTGAGCACCGAGCCTGCCCAACCCTACCTGGCTGAATGCTCACCGTAGCCATGCCAGTGCGGCGAGGTGGAATAGGCCGCACTGGGCTATGCACACATACAGGAGACACCATGCGTAAGGCTGGTGCCATGTACCCCGGCCCGAGGAGACGCACTGGAGACCAGATGCGTAAAGCCGGTTTCATGGCACCTGGCTCGATGCCCACTCTAGCCCGGCCGATACGAGGTGCTGCTATGTACCGCACCGGGCTATGCACACGTACTGGAGACACCGTGCGCTCTTCAGCATAACGCGGCGTCTGCCCGGACGCTCTCTCTACATGGTAAGCATGGTTCAGGTCTCCTACCTGACTTAGCTACACTCCCCGTGTGCCACCCCCCAAGAAATTTTAGGGGCTGCCTCTCTGGCTTCCAGCCGCGCTTTCGTGCTGCCTCCTCATACCACCGCCTCTCTGCTTTCGCTGCCTCCAGCTCAGCCTTGGGGCGGCGATACTCTCCAGCTTGTGGCCAGGGTCCCTTGCCGTCCAGAATTTCCTCCCAGGTCCAGGAGTCCTGCGATCGCTGCTGTTGCTGCTGCCCGTTACCACGCTGCTTGGTCCTTTGGTGGTGGGTGATTCTGTAACGGCAGTTTTCGTCCTCCTCATCTGAGGAGTAAGAAATGTTGGACCAATACGCAGCGTGGTGAATATTCATATTTATTTGAATACTTTAAATAAAGAACAAAACAATAAACAGACGAAATAAACGAAGATGCAACAGTCCCGAAATAGTGAAAACTAAAACACACCAACAGGAACAATCACCCACAACCCACAATACAAAACAGGCTACCTAAACATGGCTCCCAATCAGAGACAACGACAAACACCTGCCTCTGATTGAGAACCATATCAGGCCAAACACATAGAAATAGACAAACTAGACATACAACATAGAATGCCCACTCAGATCACACCCTGACCAAACAAAACATAGAAACATACAAAGCAAACTATGGTCAGGGCGTGACAGCCTGCTGGAGCACATGCTTCGGGTGGGTGCTGCTATAGTGACCAGTGAGATGAGATAAGGTGGGGCTTTACCTAGCAAAGACTTATAGATGACTGGAGCTAGTGGGTATGGCGACGAATATGAAGCGAGGGTCAGCCAACGAGAGCATACAGGTCGCAGTGGTGGGTAGTATATGGGGCTTTGGTGACGAAACGGATGGCACTGTAATAGACTGCATCCAATTTTCTGAGTGGAGTTTGAAGCTATTTTGTAAATGACATCGCCGAAGTCAAGGATCAGTAGGATAGTCAGTTTTACGAGGGTATGTTTGGCAGCATGAGTGAAGGATGCTTTGTTGTGAAATAGGAAGCCGATTCTAGATTTAATTTTGGAATGAAGATGCTTAATGTGAACAGCATACAACATAATACGACTTCTTGGAACACGAGGAAAAATAAAATAAAAGGCATCCCATCTGATGTTGGAACAATCTGATCTGAAGTCAAGGAGAGTTTACAGTCTAACCAGATACCTAGGTATTTGTAGTTGTCCCTCATATTCTAAGTCAGAACCGTCCAGAGTAGTGATGCTTCGGTTGAAGAGCATGCATTTAGTTTTACTTGCATTTCAGAGCAGTTGGAGGCCACGGAAGGAGAGTTGTGTGGCATTGAAGCTCGTCTGGAGGTTAGTTAACACAGTGTCCAAAAAAGGGCCAGAACTATACAGAATGGTGTCATCTGTGTAGAGGTGGATCAGAGAATCACCAGAAGCAAGAGCGACATCGTTGATGTATACAGAGAAGAGAGTCAGTCCGATAATTGAACCCTGTGAGACTGCCAGAGGTCCGGACAACAGGCCCTCCAATTTGAGACATACTGAACTCTGTCTGAGAAGTAGTTGGTGAAACAGGCGAGGCAGTCATTTGAGAAACCAAGGCTGTTGAGTCTGCCGATAAGAATGTGGTGATTGACACGGACCTTGATCGTGGTTGAGGTGCACCTATGACCAGCTCGGAAACCAGATTGCATAGCGGAGAAGGTGCGATGGGATTCGAAATGGTCGGTGATCTGTTTGTTAACTTGGCTTTCGAAGACCTTACCTGATACCGTAGACTCACTTCAATTTGTTTACTGCCCCAATAGATCCGCAGACGATGCAATCGCCATCACACTGCCCTATCCCATCTGGACAAGAGAAATAACCTAAAGTACGTAAGAATGTTGTTCTTTGACTATCTCAGCATTCAAAACCATAGTATCCTCCAAGCTTATAATTAAGCTCGGGGCCCTGGGTCTGAACCTCGCCCTGTGCAACTGTGTCCTGAACTTCCTGACGGGCCGTCCCAGGTGGTGAAGGTAGGAAACAGCACCTCTACTTCACTGAACCTCAACACAGGAGTCCCAGGAAGGCCAAAAAGATAATCAAGGACATCAACCACCCGAGCCACGGCCTGTTCACCCCGCTATCATCCAGAAGGCGAGGTCAGTACAGGTGCATCAAAGCTGGCATCAAGAGACTGAAAAACAGCTTCTATTACAAGGCCATCAGACAGTTAAATAGCCATCACTAGCCCTCTTCCACCCGTTTACGCAACCCTGCAGCTTAGAGGCTGCTGCCCTGTATACATAGACTTGAAATCACTGGCCACTTTAATAATGGAACACTAGTCACTTTAATAATGTTTACCTAATGCTTTGCTGTATTATATTCTACTGTATTTGAGTCATTTACATATTTCTTAATTCCATTATTTTACTTTTAGATCTGTGTGTATTGTTATGAATTGTTAGATACTACTGCACTGTGGAATCTAGGAACACAACAACATCTGCAGAATATGTGTATGTGACCAATCAAATTTGATTTGATTAGATTAGATATTTTCTGGAGAATAAAACTGAAATGGTAACCAACTTTGTATGACTTTTTTAAGAAAGTGCTATACTTTAAACAACATTTCAAGTCGTAATCTGTATAAAGGCAAAAAGTAATTTTTTTAACAATGTATATGCCTTCCTTAATAATCTACTGGAGAACCATTTTGTGTTCAAGTATAACTTATGTATGCGTAAGGCTTTTAGTGATTGGTTTAAAGCTTTAATATATAATAGTTGTAGCCCCCCAAACTCATATTTATTATATAAATAGGCATGTTTAATTTTGTCCTGCTCAGTAATCCCCCAAATATTAAAATAAAGTTTTGCTTATTTGACTTAAAAAACGAGTTGTCTGATGTAGGCTGTGCCATTAGTAATTAAGTAAGCTGTGGAAGGACCAAAGAGTTCATCTATGTGATTGTTTCCATAAATTGCCAAGTATTTACCTCGCCATGGTTGCAGAATGTTATCTATTTTTGCTAACTTTCTATTGAAATTGATTGTGGTAAATTCATTTTTATCTGTGAATCCGTTGGTGCGGTATGCGAATTGGAGAAGGTCTAAGGCATCTGGGATGATGGTGTTGATGTGAACAATGACCAGCCTTTCAAAGCATTGAAACAGTCATGGCTATAGATGTAAGTGCTACGGAGTGATAGCAGGTTAGCTTGGCATTCTTGAGCAAGGGAACCATGGTGATCTCTTTGAAACAAGTTGGTATTACAGACCGGGTCAGGGAGAGGTTGAAAAGTCAGTGAAGACAGTTCACAGCTAGTCAGTGAATCAAATCAAATCACATTGTATTAGTCACATGCGCCGAATACAACAGGTGTAGACCTTTCAGTGAAACGCTTACTTACGAGCCCCTAATCAACAATGCAGAATAAGAAATAAAAGTAACAAGTAATTAAAGAGCAGCAGTAAAATAGCAATACAGTGGGTACCGGTACAGAGTCAATGTGCAGGGGCACCGGTTAGTCAAGGAAACTGAGGTAATACAGTTGAAGTCGGAAGTTTACATACACTTAGGTTGGAGTCATTAAACTCATTTTTCAACCACTCCATACATTTCTGGTTAACAATCTATAGTTTTGGCAAGTCGGTTAGGACATCTACTTTGTGCATGACACAAGTAATTATTCCAACAATTGTTTACAGACAGATTATTTCACTTATTATTCACTGAATCACAATTCCAGTTTACATCCACTAAGACTGTGCCTTTAAACAGCTTGGAAAATCCAGAAAAGGATGTCATGGCTTCAGAAGCTTCTGATAAGCTAATTGACATCATTTGAGTCATTTGGAGGTGTACCTGTGGATGTATTTCAAGGCCTACCTTCAAACTCAACGCGTCCTTGCTTGACATCATGGGAAAACCAAAAGAAATCAGCAAGACCTCAGCAAAAGAAATTGCGGACCTCCGCAAGTCTGGTTCATCCTTGGGAGCAATTACCAAACACCTGAAGGTACCACGTTCATCTGTACAAACAATAGCACGCAAGTATAAACACCATGGGACCACACAGCCGTCATACCGCTCAGGAAAGAGATGCATTCTGTCTCGTAGAGATGAAGGTACTTTGGTGCAAAAAGTGCAAATCAATTCCAGAACAAAAGCAAAGGACCTTGTGAAGATGCTGTAGGAAACAGGTACAAAATTATCTATATCCACAGTAAAAGGAGTCCTATATCAACAACCTGAAAGGCCCCTCAGCAAGAAAGAAGCCAAACCGCCATAAAAAAGCCAGAGTAGGGTTTGAAACTGCACATGGGGACAAAGATCGTACTTTTGGAGAAATGTTCTCTGGTCTGATGAAACAAAAATATGACTGATTGGCCACAGTAGTCATCGTTATGTTTGGAGGAAAAAGGGGGTGGCTTGCAAGCCGAAGAACACCATCCCAATCGTGAAGCACGGGGGTGGCAGCATCATGTTGTGGGGGTGCTTTGCTGCAGGAGGGACTGGTGCACTTCACAAAATAGATGGCATCATGAGGCAGGAAAATTATGTGGATATATTGAAGCAACAACTCAAGACATCAGTCAGGAAGTTAAAGCTTGGTTCAAATGGGTCTTCCAGATGGACAATGACCCCAAGCATACTTCCAAAGTTGTGGCAAAATGGCTTAAGGACAACAAAGTCAAGGTATTGGAGTGGCCATCACAAAGCCCTGACCTCAATCCTATAGAATATTTGTGGGCAGAACTGAAAAGCGTGTGCGAGCAAGGAGGCCTACAAACCTGATTCAGTTACAGAAGCTCTGTCAGGAGGAATGGGCCAAAATTCACCCAACTTATTGTGGGAAGCTTGTGGAAGGCTACCCGAAATGTTTGACCCAAGTTAAACAATTTAAAGGCAATGCTACCAAATACTAATTGAGTGTATGTAAACTTCTGACCCACTGGGAATGTGATGAAAGAAACATTTCACATTCTTAAAATAAAGTGTTGATCCTAACTGACCTAAAACAGGGAATTTCTACTAGGATTGAATGTCAGGAATTGTGAAAAACTGAGTTTAAATGTATCTGGCTAAGGTGTCTGTAAACTTCCAACTTCAACAGTATGTACATGTAGGTAGAGTTATTAAAGTGACTATGCATAGATGATGACAACAGAAAGTAGCAGCGATGTAAAAGGGAGGGGGGGGGGGTAGTCTGGATAGCCATTTGATTAGATGTTCAGGAGTCTTATGGCTTGGGGGTAGAAGCTGTTTAGAAGCCTCTTGGAGCTAGACTTGGCTCTCCGGTACCGCTTACTGTGCGGTAGCAGAGATAACCGTCTATGACTAGGGTGGCTGTAGTCTGACAATTTTTAGGCCCTTCCTCTAACACCGCCTGGTATAGAGGTCCTGGATAGCAGGAAGCTTGGTCCAAGTGATGTACAGGGCCGTACGCACTACCATCTGTAGTGCCTTGTGGTCAGAGGCTGTGCAGTTGCCATACCAGGCAGTGATGCAACCAGTCAGGATGCTCTCGATGGTGCAGCTGTAGAACCTTTTGAGAATATGAGGACCCATGCCAAATATGTTCAGTCTTATGAGGGGGAATAGGTTTTGTCGTGCCCTCTTTATGACTGTCTTGGTGTACTTGGAACTTGAAGCTCTCAGCCTGCTCCACTACAGCCCCGTCGATGAGAATCGGGGCGTGCTCGGTCCTCTTTTTCCTGTAGTCCACAATCATCTCCTTTGTCTTGAACATGTTGAGGGATAGGTTGTTGTTCTGGCACCACATGGCCAGGGCTCTGACCTCCTCCCTATAGGCTGTCTCATTGTTGTCGGTGATCAGGCCTACCACTGTTGTGTCATTGGCTTACTTAAAGATGGTGTTGGAGTCATGCCTGGGAGTGAACAGGGAGTACAGGAGGGGACTGAGCACACACCCCTGAGGGGCCCCTGTGTTGAGGATCAGCATGGTGGATTGTTGTTACCTACCCTTACCACCTGGTGGCGGCCCGTCAGAAAGTCCAGGATCCAGTTGCAGAGGGAGGTGTTTAGTCCCAGGGTCCTTAGCTTATTGAGGAGCTTTGAGGGCACTATGTTGTTGAACGCTGAGCTGTAGTCAATGAAAAGCATTCTCACATATGTGTTCCTTTTGTCCAGGTGTGAAATGGCAGTGTGGAGTGCAATAGATATTGCATAATCTTTGGATCTGTTAGGGCGCTATGCAAATTGGAGTGGGTCTAGTGTTTCTGGGATAATGGTGTTGATGTGAGCCATGACCAGCCTTCCAAGCACTTCACGGCTACAGACCTGAGTGCTACGGGTCTGTAGTCATTTAGGCAGGTTACATTCGTTTTCTGGTGCACAGAGACTATGGTGGTCTGCTTAAAACATTTTGGTATTACAGACTCGGACAGACGAAGGGAAATGCTCTAAGTACGCATCCTGATATTCTGTCTGGCCCTTCAGCCTTGCAAATGTTAACCTGTTTAAAGGTCTTACTCACATCAGCTACGGAGAGCAAGATCACACAGTTGTAAGGAACAGCTGGTGCTCTCATTCATGGTTCAGTGTTGCTTGCCTCAAAGCGAGCATAGAAGGCATTTAGCGTCTTGCGTCGCTTGGCAGCTTGTGGCTGGGTTTCCCTTCGTAATCCATGATAGTTTGCAAGCCCTGCCACATCCGTCGAGCGTCAAAGCAAGTTTAGTAGGATTCAATCTTAGCCCTGTATTGACGCTTTCCCTGTTGGATGGCTCGTCGGAGGTTGTAGAAGAATTTCTTAGAATCATAAGGAATAAGGTGTCCCACACCTTGAAAGCAGCAGCTCTAGCCTTAAACTCAGTGCGGATGTTACCTGTAATCCATGGCTTCTGGTTGGGGTATGTACTGTCCTGTCAGAAATTATTCACACCCTTTAACTTTTTCCACATTTTGTTGTGTTAGAGCCTGAATTTAATATGGATTAAATTGAGATTTTGTGTTCTGGCCTACACATAATACCCCATAATGTCAAAGTGGAATTATGTTTTTAAAGAGTTTTACAAATTGATCACAAATGAAAAGCAGTTAGTGTCTTGAGTCAATAAGTATTCAAGCCCTTTGTTATGGCAAGCCTAAATAAGTTCAGGAGAGAAAGAAATTGCTTAATAAGTCACAATAAGTTGCATGGACTCACTCTTTGTGCAATAATGTTGTTTAAAATGACTTTTGAATGACTACCTCATCTCTGTACTCCATGCAATTAATGATCTGCAAGGTCCCTCAGTTAAGCAGTGAATTTCAAATACAGAGTCAACCACAAAGACCAGGGAGGTTTTCCAATACTTTGCAAAGGGCACCTATAGGTAAGTGGGTAAAAAAAAGCATACATTGAATATCCCTTTGAGCATGGGGAAGTTATTAATTACACTTTGGATGGTAAATCAATACACCCAGTCAATACAAAGATACAGGCGTCCTTCCTAATTTGCCGGTGACATTAAAACAGTTACAGAGTTGAATGTGTGTGATAGGAAACAACATTCTAGTTACGCCACAATACTAAACTGACAGAGTGAAAAGAAAGAAGACTGTACAGAATAAAATTATTCCAAAACATGCATCCTGTTTCTAATAAGGCACCAAAGTAAAAGTGCAAGAAATGTGTCAATGAAATGACATTTTATGTGCTGCATACAAAGCGTTATGTTTGGGGCAAATCGAATATTTTCAAGCATGGTGGTGGCTGCATCATGTTATGAGTGTGCTTGTCATCGGCAAGGGAGTTTTTTGGGGATAAAAGAAAAGGGTAAATAGAACTAAGCACACGCAATTTCCTAGCGGAAAACCTGGTTCAGTCTGCTTTCCAACAGACACTGGGAGACAAATTCACATTTTAGCAGGACAATAGCCTAAAACACAAGGCCAAATATACACAGGAGTTGCTTACCAAGAGCACAGTGAATGTTCCTGAGTGGCAAGACGTGGCTGTCTAGCAATAATGAACAACCAACGTGACAGAGCTTGAAGATGAATGAATAACGTGGAATTATTGTATAATTTAGGTGTGCAAAGCTCTTAGAGACTTACAAAGAAAGATTCACAACTGGGATCGCTGCCAAAGGGGATTCTAACATGTAGTGTATCAGGTGTGTGAATACTTATGAAAATCAGATTTCTCCATTTAATGTTCAATAAACTAGCAAAAATGTCTAAAAACATGTTTTTACTGTCATTGTGTGTAGATGGGTGGGGGGGAAAAGTAATTTTGTTTTCCGGCTGTAACACAAATTGTGGAATAAGTCAAGTGGTATGAATGCTTTCTGAAATCACCCTACGTACAGTCACTGTGTGGTCGTCTCTAATTTCAAGTCATAAATATGTGTAATTGAACAACCCCCAGCTTGCACATTTGGTTCCTTGGCAGTTGTGGGAACGTACATTTTTGGGGATGTAACCATAATTTTCCTGACCGGTAAAACATAACTTTTAAAAAATATTCAGGGAAATTACATTCTGAGGTTACTTGAATGTTCTGAACATTTTACTATGGTTCTGAGAAAGTTTTCCTGGAAGGTTCTATTAACGTTCTGAGAATGTAAATTACAGATTATTTGAAGGTAATTAAATAACATTCTGAGAACATGTTAGAATAAGACTTAACACTGCTAGCTTAACTGTTAGGCATTAACTTTGCAAACGGGTCTTTATTGTGGCACAGCGTCAGTGAGATTCAAACCTATGTTCTTCTGTTCTGGAATTATGCGCCACCAGGATGGAGCTAGCAAGCCATGTTTTTTGAACTCATACAAAGCTGTTCAAACAGATCCCATTTCGAAGGAAACAAGCACTCATTAAGATCAGGTGTGGTCAATTTAATGGGCCTGGCCATCACACCTGAATACACTTAACAAGATAGAGGGAGTTTTGTTGACACTGAGAACAGAATGTATGCATTGCATTCGGCAGGTTTTCAGACCCTTTTTCCACATTTTGTTATGTTACAGCCTTATTCTAAAATGTATTAAACATGTTCCTCATCAATCTACACACAATACAACATAATGACAAAGATTAAACAGGTTTTTAGATTTTTTTTGCAAAATTATTACAAATAAAAAACAACCTTATTTACATAAGTATTCAGACCCTTTGCTATGAGACTCGAAACTGAGCTCAGGTGCATCCTGTTTCGATTGATCATCCTTGAGATGTTTCTACAACTTGATTGGAGTCCACCTGTGGTAAATTCAATTGATTTGACATGATTTGGAAAGGCCCACACCTGTCTATATAAAGTTCTACAGTTGACAGTGCATGTCAGAGCCGAAACCAAGCCATGAGGTCGAAGTGTTTATTTAATTTTCCCATTTAATTTTGATTGAATATCCGAAACATACAATATACTTGCAGTGAAGCCGCTCAACAACTACACCACACCAGTCATCCAACAGATTCCCATTCAGAGCAACACACAGAAGCATCCAGGGTCAATGCCCTGCTTAAGGGCACGTTGACAGATCTCCCACCAGGTCAAGAAACGTGAACCCGAACCCTCCAAGATCCCCCCACAGTTCCCCAATAGCTATCCCTCAACCATTCGAGACCCCTCTCACAGTCCCCCCCCCCAAGAAGATATTTTAAAATTAAAATAAAAAATACAATTACTTCCATTCCCCACCACCAAGAACCCCCCAATGCACCAACAACCAAGAAAATGAAATAAAGAGAAAAAAGAAAAAGACAGAAGAAAACAGCAAATAACAATGCTAAAAAAATATTCTTTAACAAAGGACAACTAAAATCATAACAGCAATGTCAATTGTATATGTTTGTGTGCATGTCTGGCACTATTACATGTGTGTGTGTGTGTGTGTGTGTGTATTTGAATGAGATTGTGTGTATATGCATGTGTACAAACACCTACACGGCATCAGCCTCATTAGCTGTAAAAACACTGCCCCTTAGTGTCATTCAAACATACTTTTTATTATGTTTAAAAAAATTGTTTTTATCTTTTACCATCATTCTATCTCCCGCACAGCAACTCCACTCCCACTTGTCTCCAATTCCACATCGCAACCCTCAGCTTCCCTCAACCCATCCCACCTATCTCTGCTGGCCACCCTCTTCGGATTTCTAAGCAACATATATCTTTCAACTATGCTGTGATGTTTAACATACATTTTCAATCTATCCAATCGAATAGAATCCACATATTGTAAGTTTAAGATAAATACTTTTGCTAAGAGTATTAATATATTTGTAATTGACTGACCCGGTTTCTCCAGATCTCCTAACAGTACTATTTCTAGGGTCAATTTTAGATCAATGCTAACCATTTTCAGCCATTCCTGAACCGGAGACCAGAAACAGGCTACCTGATGGCAATACCAAAATAAATGGTTTATTGATTCTGTATCCTCACAACAAAATCTGCAGAGCTTCGATGATTTTATGCCCTAAATATTCAACATTTTATTGGTGGCAAGAATTCTATATAATCATTTTACATGAAAAGCACGAAGTCTTGAATCTTGTGTCGTTTTATATATCAACCATGGAATCAGTTAAAACCAAAAATCTCTTCCCAACTATTTTGCAATCTGTATGACACAGTTGTCAACATCCTGGTCCTCAAAAGAAACTGGTATACTTTCCTATTTATGCTATTTTCGTTCCTCCGCCAGTTTTGATCGTTTATATTGGGCAGACAGACCAGTTCCCTACCTCCTCCCGCTGCCACCTGCCTCCTCCATTTTTGGGGTAATGCTGTAATCAATTGGTTGTACTCTAGGTTGAGCAGACCTTCCCGTACAATTCTGATAACTACATGAAGGAAATAACTCTACCATTCCAATTTACAATATAATTTAAGAACAAAATATCCTTTTCAAACATCTTTCCCATAAATACAGGTATTTTATCAAACAGCACATGAGTTCAGCCATAATATTTGTTGTAATATGAGTTCTATCTTTAAAGGGTGAGGAAATTGAAATTGTAGCCAGCTCTGCAATGCTTCTTTGAAAAAGAGAGATACTTTGAAATGTATCATTTTCAATTAATCAAAAATGAGACAGGGCAATCTGTGCCAAGGCAAAAATATCATTTTTAAACAATGGATGAGCTTTTCTTAGTAATCTACTTGAGAACCATTTAGGGTTCAAGTAAAACTTTTGAATTAGTGAAGCTTTTAGAGAGAGGTTTAGTGTTTTTATATTTAAAAATCTCAACCCACTCAATTCATAGTCATTATTTTAACTCAGCAAAAAAAGAAAAAAAATGTATTTTTCAGGACTCTGTCTTCCAAAGATAATTCGTAAAAATCCAAATAACTTCACAGATCTTCATTGTAAAGGGTTTAAACACTGTTTCCCATGCTTGTTCATCGAACCATAAACAATTAATGAAATTGCACCTGTGGAGCGGTCGTTAAGACACTAACAGCTTACAGAAGGTAGGCAATTAAGGTCACAGTTATGAAAACTTAGGACACTAAAGAGGCCTTTCTACTGACTCTGAAAAACACCAAAAGAAAGATGCCCAGGGTCTCTGCTCATCTGCGTGAACGTGCCTTAGGCATGCTGCAAGGAGGCATGAGGACTGCAGATGTGGCCAGGGCAATATTTTGCAAATTCAGTACTGTGAGACAGCGCTACAGGGAGACAGCGCTACAGGGTGGACAGCTGATCGTCCTCGCAGTGGCAGACCACGTGTAACAACAACTGCACAGTTTGTAGAGAGATTAAATTTACAGTCCATTGAGGTACTTAACACTGTGTTATAGCCTCCTACCATAATGATTTGGTCATTTGTTGCCTGTAAGTTCAATAAATTAGTATAAATATTTCCAAAGAAGTATGGATCATCCTGATTTGGACCATATAGACTAATGAGCCAAATCTCTTTTTCGTCCACTTTCATATTAAAAATATCCACCTTCCTTGCGTATCATTCCTGACAATTTGCACATTCTGATCGAAATTTTTGTTAATTAATATCATCACACCTTTTGAGTTCCTTTGTCCATGACAGAAAATTTCACTACCCCATTCCTTTTTCCACGCAACTTCATCTAAGGATGTAGAGTGAGTTTCCTTGTCACGATCGTGTGGCGGATTGACGGACCAAAATGCAGCAGTTGGAAAATAAGCCATCTTCTTTTATTAACACCAACGAAGATGAACACGACACAAAACACTTTACAAACTAACAAAACAACAAAACGACCGTGAAGCTACAAACGTTGTGCACATACATACAGGCTACAAACGTTCTACATAGACAATTACCCACAACCAATGAGAGCCTATGGCTACCCTAAATAAGGCTCCCAATCAGAGACAACCAAAATCAGCTGTCTCTAATTGGGAACTCATTCAGGTAACCATAGACTCTCCTAGACAACTAAACATACATAGACAACACTAGAAACATGTACTCCACACAAACCCATATACTATACACAACCCCTTTACCATAAACAACACCCAAAACCATAAACATACCCCATGTCACACCCTGACCTAACTAAAATAATAAAGAAAACAAAGAATACTAAGGCCAGGGCGTGACATAACCCCCCCCTTGAGGCGCGAACTCCGGGCGCACCATACACAGTCTAGGGGAGGGTCTGGGTGGGCTCCCCTCCACGGTGGCGGCTCCGGCTCTGGTCGTGGTCCCCACTTCACCACAGTCCCTAACCACCTCCTTAGCTTCTTCAAAATGACCCCTCTCCACATTAACCCCATTGCATTAAGGGGCAGTTCTGGACTAAGGGGCAGCTCCGGACTAAGTGGCAGTACCAGGGTAAGGGGCAGTACCAGGGTAAAGGGCAGTACCAGGGTCAGGGGCAGTACCAGGGTAAGGGGCAGCACCAGGATAAGGGGCAGCACCAGGATAAGGGGCAGCTCCGGACTGAAGAATGGCAGCTCCGGACTGAGGGACTGCAGCTCCGGACTGAGGGACTGCAGCTCCGGACTGAGGGATGGCCCATGGCTGGCTGACGGATCTGGCTGCTCATGGCTAGCAGACGGATCTGGCTGCTCATGGCTAGCTGACGGATCTGGCTGCTCATGGCTAGCTGACGGATCTGGCTGCTCATGGCTAGCTGACGGATCTGGCTGCTCATGGCTAGCTGACGGATCTGGCTGCTCATGGCTGGCTGACGGATCTGGCTGCTCATGGCTAGCTGACGGATCTGGCTGCTCATGGCTAGCTGACGGATCTGGCTGCTCATGGCTGGCTGACTGATCTGGCTGCTCCTGTCTGGTTGGCGGCTCTGGCAGATCCTGTCTGGTTGGCGGCTCTGGCAGATCCTGTCTGACGGACGGCTCTAGCGGCTCCTGTCTGGCTGGCGGCTCTAGCGGCTCCTGTCTGGCGGACGGCTCAGTGGGCTCATGGCAGACGGGCGGCTTTGCAGGCTCATGGCAGACGGGCGGCTTTGCAGGCTCATTGCAGACGGATGGCTCAGATGGCGCTGGGGAGACGGATGGCTCAGATGGCGCTGGGGAGACGGATGGCTCAGATGGCGCTGGGGAGACGGATGGCTCAGATGGCGCTGGGGAGACGGATGGCTCAGATGGCGCTGGGGAGACGAGCAGTTCAGTCATCGCTGTGCAGACGGCAGACTCCTGCCGGCTGAGGCGCACTGTAGGCCTGGTGCGTGGTGCCGGGACTGGTGGCACCGGACTGGGGACACGCATCTCAGGGCTAGTGCGGGGAGCAGCAACAGGATGCACAGGACTCTGGAGACGCACAAGAGGCTTAGTGCGTGGTGCCGGAATTGGTGATACCGGGCTGGAGACACGCACCATAGGACGAGTGCGTGGAGGAGGAACAGGGCTCTGGAGACACACTGGAAGCCTGTTACGTGGTGTAGGCACTGGTGGCACTGAACTGGGGCGGGAAGGTGGCGCCGGAAATACCGGACCGTGCAGGCGTATTGGCTCCCTTGAGCATTGAGCCTGACCAACCTTACCTGGTTGAATGCTCCCCGTTGCCCGACCAGTGCGGGGAGGTGGAAAAACCCGCACCGGGCTATGTAGGCGAACCGGGGACACCATGCGTAAGGCTGGTGCCATGTAAACCGGCCCGAGGAGACGCACTGGTGGCCAGATATGTAGGACCGGCTTCATGACATCCGGCTCAATACTCAATCTAGCCCTGCCAGTGCGGGGAGGTGGAATAACCCGCACCGGGCTATGCACACGTACAGGAGACACCGTGCGCTCTACTGCGTAACACGGTGTCTGCCCGTACTCTCGCTCTCCACGGTAATTACAGGGAGTAGGCGCAGGTTTCCTACCTGACTTCGCCACTCTCCCTTTAAGCCCCCCCCAAAGAAATTTTTGGGGTTTTCCCACAGGCTTCCTACCGCTTCGTCGTGCTGCCTCCATTCGCCGGTATCCCTCCTCGCACTGCGCCAGAGAATCCCAGGCGGGCTCCGGCACTCTCCCTGGGTTGATCGCCCACCTGTCGATCTCCTCCCACGTAGTGTAACCCAGATCCTTTGTAGGTTCCTTTTCCTGCCTCCGAGCTAGCTCCTCATATCGCCGCCTCTCTGCTTTCGCTGCCTCCAGCTCAGCTTTGGGGCGGTTATATTCTCCTGGTACCTCCCGGTCTAAAATTTCCTCCCATGTCCATAAATCCTTGTATTGCTCCTGTTGCCGCTGGTCATGCCGCTTGGTCCTATGGTGGGTAATTCTGTCACGATCGTGTGGCGGATTGACGGACCAAAATGCAGCAGTTGGAAAATAAGCCATCTTCTTTTATTAACACCAACGAAGATGAACACGACACAAAACACTTTACAAACTAACAAAACAACAAAACGACCGTGAAGCTACAAACGTTGTGCACATACATACAGGCTACAAACGTTCTACATAGACAATTACCCACAACCAATGAGAGCCTATGGCTACCCTAAATAAGGCTCCCAATCAGAGACAACCGAAATCAGCTGTCTCTAATTGGGAACTCATTCAGGTAACCATAGACTCTCCTAGACAACTAAACATACATAGACAACACTAGAAACATGTACTCCACACAAACCCATATACTATACACAACCCCTTTACCATAAACAACACCCAAAACCATAAACATACCCCATGTCACACCCTGACCTAACTAAAATAATAAAGAAAACAAAGAATACTAAGGCCAGGGCGTGACATTCCTGTAAACAGTATAGGTTATAATCCTTTTCTTTTAGCCACGTAAAGACTGATCTTTTTTATAATCTGCTAAACCGTTACAATTATAACTGGCTATACTTATTTCACCTCTTAACATAACTAGATACTATTCTCAGTCTAAATTGACCATAATTAGTGCTTGTAAAGTTACTGCCATCAGAGGTATTATGAGGTATTAGAGCTTTCAAATGTCTGATATTTAGAATTCACGAAATAGGTTCTAGCAATATTTGTTTTATTCCCTTGCCTGTTTGCCTGTGAGCCAATGCCACAGATGTTTGAAAATTGAGACAAGATATTATTTGTGTAGTAAATCTGAGTAGGTTGATGTGTATGATATTGGATGTGATTTAGTGAGATTATGTACAATGTCGGTATAAGAGTAAGACTATAATGTATGCTGTCCAAATAAATAATAACTCCACCAATTTGCGTGGTTGAGTGTCGATGTGTGTAACATGTAGTGCGAATAGCCTTAATATTCATGATGATAATTGTAATCCATATCGTATCACCGTCATAGTTGCATCATAATTACCTTTAAACATAATTGAAAAACACATCCCAGCATTTCCCTAAGCAATTGATGTTTCACATGATCATGAAAGACTTTGCATTACTCTAGAGACGGCTTCACTACAGTACAACTGTTTTCCGTACAATATGTTATTCCCCAAATGCCCTTATTCTGATATCTTCCCCTTGCTTGTTGTAAACATATATACACTTTTATACAAATACATAAAAAAGACAGAGAAACAAGAAACACTAAATTATTAAACAGTTCTCGACAATAGAGATGAGAGAGGAAGAAAAGAGAGAGAGCGAGATTAGGTGTGTGTGTATGTATAAGTCGGTATGTGTAAGCGAGCATGTAATTGAATACTTGTGGTGTTCATATCCACTTCGTAGTGTTAAGATATTTTTTACAGCTCCCATACTTTTTTTTTTAGTACAGCCACGGTGTTATGGAGCTGTCTCGGAATAGCTGTTCATCTACAAAGAGTTTGTCCTCAATGAGAAAGGCACGCTTACCGTTCTCCCTTTGTTGTCTTTGTACCGGATACAGTCTCTTACGACGTTCGTTTATCTCCCTTGGAAATTGGTCATTGAGACCGAATTTGGTCCCTTTAAGCTCCCTTCCCCTGCTTTTGATCAGCTCCTTTTGTTGGTAGTGTTCAAATTTCGCGAGGATTGGTCGGGGACCCTTGGTCTTGTTGCTCCGAGCTCCAAGTCTGTGAACTCGGTGGAAAGCCACCTTGTTTACAACCTCTATAGGAAGTTTCAAGGCGGATTGCATGAATTCTCCGATCGCACCCTCCGGATTATTGCATGATTTTCACGCATGCTATGACTTTGTATGTCTAGTAGCGACTCCTTCATCACCCTGTTTTCCCTGAGTAGACAATCCATGTTAGAATTGTGGATTTTAACCTTGGCTGTGAGTGCCTTGTTCCCTCCTTGGAGCGTGAGAATTTCACTCTGGCTACATTCCAAACTCCCCCTCAGCCCTGCTACCTCCTCACACAACTTTTCCAGTGTTGCATGTATTCCAGCCAGAGCACTAGCCTCTACTTCAACGGTAAGTAAATCGTCTGTGTCTATAGATGAATCTGTTTTTCTTAAAAGTTATTTTGTGAGGTTGTCGGATTTTTCCGTGATGGAGTATGTTGTTCCTCTATAGCATTACGCTGTTGGTCCTCATCGATTTCCCTCCTTAGTACCCAGCAGGAACTGGGAGACTAGTCAGGATCGAGGGAAACACGAACGGAGTAAAGTACAGAAAGATCCTTAGTGAACACCTGCTCCAGAGCACTCAGGACCTCAGACTGAGGCGAAGGTTCACCTTCCAACAGGACAACGAACCTAAGCACACAGCCAAGACAATGCAGGGGTGGCTTTGGGACAAGTCTCTGAATGTCCTTGAGTGGTCCAGCTAGAGTCCGGACTTGAACCCGATCGAACATCTCTGGAGAGACTTGACAATAGCTGTGCAGTGATGCTCCCCATCCAACCTGACAGAGCTTTAGAGGATCTGCAGAGAAGAATGGGAGAAACTCCCCAAATACAGGTGTGCCAAGCTTGTAGCGTCATACCCAGGAAGACACAAGGCTTTAATCGCTGCCAAAGATGCTTCAACAAAGTACGGATTTTTTATACACTTGCAGAAAAATTATTGGTTTTGCTATGTCATTATGGGGTATTGTGTGCCGATTTTCGAACATAACAAAATGTGGAAAAAGTCAAGGCGTCTGAATACTTTCCAAATGCATTGTATGTTATTAAATAACTAATGTTAATATGACTAATGTTTTCTCTGAAGGTTTTCAATGGTTTGAGAACATGACTTTAAATAGAAACATGAGGATATCTGTAGAAAACTTTATGCTGAAATAATGAAAATCCCACAGAAGAATGTTGTTTCTTAACTTTCTCTGAACGTTCTGAAAACATGACTTTAAAATGATTATTAATAGACCCATGAGGAAACCTACAAAAAAATGTTATGTTGAATTAATGAAATTCTCACAGAAGAATGTTGTTTCTTTACATTCTCGGAACAAATTGAGAACGTTACTTTACAATCGAAACGTTATGCTGACGTGATGAAATTCCCACCTAAGAAGGATATGGTTCTCTAAATGATATGTGCTAACTGGGTATCCTGCATCATTCCCTGAATGTTGTGGGGAAATTGTATGCAAAATAACCATAGGACAACTACGTTCTCACCAAGCTCTAAGAAACATATGGTTCTCAGAACCTTTGTGCCAGCAGGGAATGTTATAATACTGAATTATCATAAAACTTATTTTTGAAATGTTTCAGATGAACTTGACACCCTATGAAACATTGAGTTGTGTGGCACCCTTTCAATAACACAGCAAGAACCCACTCACACGGAGATGGAGAAAAACATTTTGTCCTATGATTCTTCCACACAACTGCATAGATCTCAACTCACAGCCATGTCATTGCGATGGCCTATTGCCATGCTCCTGCCTGCCTCTTTTCTTGCTGTCTGTCTGTCTAGTGTGGCAGGGGTTAGAGGTCAGAGATGACATGACAGATGTGATGTCAAGTCTCCCCATCCTGCCGTCTCGGCAACGAGCAACGTGGCTGTTTCTAAGGGGAAGTGACCCGTGTCTGAAGGGTTCCTCTGTCGTCCAATCAGAAGGCTGCTCAAGCCTAGCGGCGGCTACCTGTGTCAGATACGTCTCTCTCTCTCTCTCTCTCTCTGAGGGGAGGCGTGACACAACACTCAAGCCATTTTGACATTCTCTCTGTGTGTATGTGTGTCTGAGTATTACTGAGTGCTGAAGCTAATCTAATTAGGCATAGTAGTTTACATTACAACGACGAGGAGGTTTAGGGGGTAGATGGCGAAAGAGAGAGTCATAGAGAAAGAACACTAAAGAGAAGGAGTGAGAGAGATAACTAGAGAAAGAACACAAATGAGTGCAAGAGAGACCGAGCGAAAACTAGAGAGGGGGATTGATTATAGAGCTGGAATGCCAATCTGTCCCTGTCCGTCTCTCTGTGCCCGTCACTCAGACTGAATATTATGCCCAATGGGAGACAGAGCTGGCATTCCCAAAATGATCTGCCTCTGACCCAACAAGCACACAACTCCCACTACTGTTTTTTATAACTCAGGGGTGGCCAATCGTTTTTTTTTTTTAAAGGCACTCTTACATGTACTGTATCACATGCATTTAAAAGTATAGGATACTCCAAAGACTTTGGTGAGAGCAGTTTGATATCGGTATACCACACACAACTGTCCTTCGCAAAATCCACAGGAAATAAATGATTATACTTTACACATGGTGCCAAGTAGTAAGCGCATTCTTGATAAAAACACGAGCACCGTTATCACAAGTCTGATCCCATAGGACCAATTACAGTAATGATGCTAGTAGCTTTAGAAGTCATGGTAAGCAAAGCTAAAAGCTTGTCCTACTGTATCGGGTGTGGTTAGCCTCTGTATTTTATACAAAACGCCAAATACAAGTCTGTTTATTACAGTGGCTCACAGTGTGCAGTGACATAAAGCCATGTTATGTGAGGAAAAAGTGCTCCTACATTCTCAAACTGTGCTTTAGTCCAGTGGTTCTCAAACTGAAAGAAATATTGTATTTCTATGTTTCTATATGTTTTTTTTAAAATCCGGAACTCAATTTACTCTTGAAAGTTGTAATAGCAGTGCATCATCAGTTGTCCTCTCGTCAGTCATTGCATTCCTTAGAGAGCTATTTATAACTTGTAAGAAATGACCAGATCAACTAGTCCATGTCAGTTAATGTTTTTATTCAACAGATTTTTTTGTAGTGTTTGAGTCACTCAAATATCACAGGAATGCTAGTGGCGGTCGGTGCCGTTTAAGATGAGGCAGGGCAATATTTTTTTTCATGAGCATGGCCTTATTTCTATTACAGCATATTGGATGGCTGTCCTTCATATTCCATTCACCCAGTTCGACGTAACAGTGATAGGTTTAGGCTACTACATGATACTCCAATTTTTCTTAAACCCATCCTGAGGTTGCTACAACCAAGCCCATGAACAAAAGTTTACAACGTAGGTGGAAAAATTTGAGGTGACAGTGACACGTGGACAGACACATTCAATACCGCCTTGCACACTCTTGCCTGCATCTAGCTGATCTAGGGTATAATCTAGGGTATAATCATTAGTCCAACAGTTACAAACAACAAACAAGAGTTTCTATTGGACAAATTTAGGTAAACTTGGGTATCTACATCCTCTCCTCCTCTCACCTTTTTCCTTCTTGTGGACTTCAATGCAAAATGCATAAGCTATGTGACAAGGCAAAAAACCTTTACAACCCAAACCATATCATAACCACTACACACAGCCTACATCATTGTCACCACATTAACTAAAGTACCATCATAGTCAACATAGCTGATAGAACTACTGTTGACTAACCCCATTCCGTACAGATTTGCTCAACCGCGGCATTCAAACAAGGCTGCAATGAAAACTAAAATGGGACTGTGTTGGCATCAGAATCTGCGGTGTGAACTACATCTCTATTCAAGCGTCGATTGACATGGTAATGGCCCGATAGTGTTGGAAAAAAGTTGAAAAAAAACCTGACCTCTGGCGCTGTACATTAAATTGTGACATGTCATGATGTAACGTACAGCACGCATAATGCAACTCATTCTGTGTGGTACAGCCTCACTCCACCAGGTGTCGTGGTTCTCTCGCAGTTTTAAAACAAGAAAGAGACAGATACAGGGTGAGGGGGGATACCGAGTCAATTGTACAACTGAATGCATTCATTTTTTGCGTCATCGCTGCAAGCCATCATGACTCTCAAAAGCCGAGACAGCCGCTGTTCACTTCTGAAGGTAAATTTAGCGCCGCCCTAAAAATCTGACTCAAATTCGACACAAACCTTCAAATAGGTATGTAATGTCACATAGTGTTTTATTTACATTTTATTTAAATTTTTGGACAGATCGGGTGAAAAAAGCTGTTTCCCCACACAGCTTATCTCCCCCTTTCCCTATCACGCAGTAGGTTTCGCTTCCCTACCCGTCATTTTTTTTAAAGACACGAGGGAACTCATTGCCTTCTTCAATCATGCAGAGACCATAAAGGTCTCGTCATTGATTTTGCAGGAAATTCATATTACAGTTGACCTGGAAGTATTACATTTCTTGGGTGCTAAAATGAGGTCAATTGTACATTACAGCGCAATGTACAGAAATGCATTAGCTCACAGTAACGCGTTAGTAAACCTGCTACAATCATGCAGTACAGTGTACAGTCAGCAAGCAGTTACATTGGTGGGCCCCGGTGGCAAGAAATTCGTAAAACCAAAAGCTTACCTTGGCTTGAAAGAGTTCCAGTGTTGTGTTTGTTAGCCATAGCCAGTTAGCTAATGTAGCATCCCTCTGTTTGAGCCAGGTGTTTGAGAAGGCTAAACTAGATAGCTGCATATGCTAGTTAACTGAGAGTGAAAAAAATGATGAAATATCTCTATCTTGATTCTCCTTCATTTTTGAAGAAATTACTTTTTTCAAAACTGTTCAACTATTGTCTTTCTCTCACTTTGAGTTAACTACTCACCACATTTAATGCACTGCAGTGCTAGCTAGCTGTAGCTTTACCTTTCAGTACTAGATCCATTCTCTGATCTGATTGGGTGGACAACATGTCAATTAATGCGGCAAGATTTCTGATAGGTTGGAGAACGTCCTCCAGAAGTTGTCATAATTACTGTTTAAGTCTATGGAAGGGGGTGAGAACCATGAGCCTCCTAGGTTTTGTATTGAAGTCAATGTACTCAGAGGAGGACGGAAGCTAGCTGTCTTCTGGCTACCCCACTGAGTTAAAAAGTGTGGGAACGCCTGCTCTAGGGGGCCTCAGATCTACAGAAGATTGGCAGGGAATAAGCCCAGCTTCCATACAGTGTTGACTTTCAGATACCCATTCACCTCCTCTCCTTTCTTCACTACGATCTGGGAAAACAGACAGAGGAGAAGTGCTGATCTAGAATCAAGTCCCCCGTCCTTAAAATCGTATTCATTAGGATCTAAAAGGCATATCTGATCCTGTATCAGCACTCCTATGCTGAGACCTTGTGAATAAGGGACCTGGACTAGAGGGGAAAAAACTACAGAAATCCACATCTATAATTGATTTCATATATAATTCAGTAGTATAGACTCAGCATGTGTCTTTAACCTCACGCATACGCCAAATCAATTCCCCGAATAAATTAAGAAGGAGTAGCGGCCTTGGACAGGCTACAGTGATTCAAAACTGCCTGGTCAGTGTATTGGGTCTGGATTGGTCTTTAACTTAGACTCAGATAACACAATCCATGGCGACTCCAAACAACAGACATATATACTGGAATGAAACAGCAGGGAGCAGGTCTCGAACCCTCGACCTTCTAGCCCGAAGTCCAGCGCGCTATCGACTGTGCCGCAAAAGCATGCTCACGCGGCAGAGTCGATTTCCGCGCTTATAAACCCAGGGTCGTTACAATACTGTAGCCCTGTGCCAAAGTGTGCTGACCTTAAAAATAATAAATCCATAATTCAGCATTTATTGATCCAAATGGGAGCCAGGCAGACCAAGATCGAAGACTACAGTAGGACTTGTAATGTTAGAAATGAATTACAATTAATTACAAATGAATGGTAACATATCCATAATAGAATACTGTAACGACTCGGATTATAAACACGGAAATCGACTCTGCTGTTCGAGCATGCATTTGCGGCACAGTCGATAGGGCGCCGGAATTAGGGCTAGAAGGTCGAAGGGTCCGAGACCTGCTCCCTGCTGGTTCATTACAATACTATCTGCGGTCTGTGCTGGAAGAGCAACTCTAGCTTCAGTCTTATTACAGAAAGATACGGCAAGACGGATTTACTGTTAACTCTAATACCAATGTAGCCAGAGGAATGATGCAAATTAGCTCAATATGTGTGTAATGCCCGAGAAGTCAGTGTTTTGTGGATATATTGGCACGGGTGTTGTTTGGTCTCGGGGAAGCAAACCGTGCCAATATATCCAACAAACACGGGCTTTGGGGGCATTATCACCCTTATACAACAGGTTACCAACATATTCAAATAATTGTCGACATATTTTCATAAAAAAAAAAAATGTTGATTCATTTATTCGTACCATTTCATCCTTCCACAACATATAGTCCCGACACAAATCTAGGGTTGCTAGAGACACGACCCAGTCGTTCGTTCTTTTTATTCTGTATCTATGAACGCACGATCCAGTAGTTCGTTCTAAATGTTCCATTGCCAAATTGACTGGCAACGTTCTTACCCATTGCTTGCTAGCTAGCCAACTACGGCTAACTTATAGTCAAACAGTGCAGACAGAATAACAACAGTAGCTGCCATTGTTAAAACTGTTTTCTAATGACGTGTATTTGGATACATCCATAACAATGAGCTAATGAGGCGTGATTTCACCTGGCGTAGAAAATGTGCTCTCTGGTCAGGACACTATTGTTCAGAGAAGCTAGCCAACAACACAGCTAAAACAATCACTTCAAACTGAAGCTGGAAAGACTGCAAACTAGCTGCACTTAGTTTCGTTTGACCTTTTTTCAATTGACAATTCTTTGTATATATCCATAAAAATGATGCTGGCTGATTCATAATTTCAACTGACTGAGAAACGCTGCCTGCCTGTCTGTCTCGTTCCGACCCCTACACATTCATCCAACAGACTCCCATTCAGAGCGGCATACAGAAGCATCCAGGGTCAATGCCCTGCTTAAGGGCACGTTGACAGATCTCCCACCAGGCCAAAAAACATGAACCCGAACCCTCCAAGATCCCCCCACAGTTCCCCAATAGCTGTCCCTCAACCATCCGAGACCCCTCCCACAGTCCACCCCCCCAAGAAGGAGAAATATATATACAATTAATTCCATTCCCCACCCCAAACCTCCCCCAACGCACCAACAACCAAGAAAATTAACTAAAGATAAATAAGAAAAAGACTGAAGAAAACAGCAAACAACAGTGTAGACTCTTCCCAGTGAAGGTCAGGCATTGCACTTGGTTGCCTACGAAGGAACGCATCACCTTGCACAACTTCCCGAAACGCACCCTAATGACGTAGTTAGCTGTCAGGAAGCCAGCCCTCTTCCCTATCTTACGCTGAAAAACACAGGTAGGGAGCGAGTTGAAGTGATACAAGTTTCACTTCCCATCGTATGTGCTAAGTAAGAAGGGCTAGCAGTGTCCTGTGAGATTTGCCTACTGCCGAGTTCCAGATCAACCCCTAGCCCCTAAAGCCTGCGCACTTCTTAAAAGGTATAAGCAATTCCAAATTGTCCACGTTTGATAAGGCATGGTGGATCTACACAGTAGGGGTGCGTGGGTAAAATTACCGAGGAAGCCAAGTCAGTAAAAAAGCCATATTACAACCCATGTTGTGATAATTGGGTTGTTTGCTCTATAACCCATTCGTTCATACGCCACCGTGATATACAATAAGGCAGTGACAACAAAAATACAACTATCACTGGAGGAATAAATTAAACTACACATACAGTACCGGTCAAAAGTTCACACACCTACTCATTCCAGGGTTTTTCTTCATTGATTACATTTTCTACATTGTAGAATAATAGTGGAGACATCAAAACTATGAAATGACACATTCGGAATCATGTAGTAACCAAGTAGCCAGCCTTTGCCTTGATGACAGCTTTGCCGCCGTAACAATCAATCAAATGCTACGGCGGCAACAAGACTCTATTGGTCTGGACTGCATCAGATACATGGGCTACACATACTGAGGCAGATGGGGCACTGTTTCCCTCGCTTGGATTATTTCTCCGGGGAGATTCAGCCCCTTTATCAAAACACAGAATGAGACGTTATTTTATAATGTAATTTATGTATTGGTCAATTATTTGGGGAAGCCTGGCTTCCCTTGGCACCCGTGTATACACACCACTGGATCTACTACCGTTTGTCCTGAAACCTATCCAATCCTTTTAGATCTACATTAAATGTAGTACGGGTTAGGGATCGATTTGTCATTCAAAAAGTTCTGGGACACTGTAAAGTCCATGGAGAATAAGAACACCTCCTCCCAGCTTCCAACTGCACTGAAGATAGGAAATACTGTCACCACCGACAAATCCACTATATTTGAGAATTTCAATAAGCATTTTTCTACGGCTGGCCATGCTTTCCACCTGGCTACCCCTACCCCGGTCAACAGCACTGCCCTCCCCTCTGCTACTCGCCCAAGCCTTCCCCACTTCTCTTTCTCCCAAATACAGTCAGCTGATGTTCTGAAAGAGCTGCAAAATCTGGACCCTTACAAATCAGCCGGGCTAGATAATCTGGACCCTTTCTTTCTAAAACTATCTGCTGAAATTGTTGCCACCCCTATTACCAGCCTTTTCAACCTCTCTTCCGTGTCGTCTGAGATTCCCAAAGATTGGAAAGCAGCTGCGGTTATCCCCCTCTTCAAAGGGGGAGACACTCTTGACCCTAACAGCTACAGACCTATATCTATCCTACCCTGCCTTTCTAAGGTCTTCGAAAGCCAAGTCAACAAACAGATTACCGACCATCTCGAATCCCACCATACCTTCTCCGCTATGCAATCTGGTTTCAGAGCTGGTCATGGGTGCACCTCAGCCACGCTCAAGGTCATAAACGATATCTTAACCGCTATCGATAGGAAACAGTACTGTGCAGCCATATTCATTGACCTGGCCAAGGCTTTTGACTCTGTCAATCACCACATCCTCATCGGCAGACTCGACAGCCTTGGTTTCTCTAATGATTGCCTCGCCTGGTTCACCAACTACTTCTCTGATCGAGTTCAGTGTGTCAAATCGGAGGGTCTGTTGTCCGGACCTCTGGCAGTCTCTATGGGGGTGCCACAGGGTTCAATTCTTGGACCGACTCTCTTCTCTGTATACATCAATGATGTCGCTCTTGCTGCTGGTGAGTCTCTGATCCACCTCTACGCAGACGACACTATTCTGTATACTTCTGGCCCTTCTTTTGACACTGTGTTAACAACCCTCCAGGCGAGCTTCAATGCCATACAACTCTCCTTCCGTGGCCTCCAATTGCTCTTAAATACAAGTAAAACTAAATGCATGCTCTTCAACCGATCGCTGCCTGCACCTGCCCGCCTGTCCAACATCACTACTCTGGACGGCTCTGACTTAGAATATGTGGACAACTACAAATACCTAGGTGTCTGGTTAGACTGTAAACTCTCCTTCCAGACTCACATCAAGCATCTCCAATCCAAAGTTAAATCTAGAATCGGCTTCCTATTCCGCAACAAAGCATCCTTCACTCATGCTGCCAAACATACCCTTGTAAAACTGACCATCCTACCAATCCTCGACTTCGGTGATGTCATTTACAAAATAGCCTCCAAAACCCTACTCAATAAATTGGATGCAGTCTATCACAGTGCCATCCGTTTTGTCACCAAAGCCCCATATACTACCCACCACTGCGACCTGTACGCTCTCGTTGGCTGGCCCTCGCTTCACACTCGTCGCCAAACCCACTGGCTCCAGGTCATCTACAAGACCCTGCTAGGTAAAGTCCCCCCTTATCTCAGCTCGCTGGTCACCATAGCAACGCCCACCCGTAGCACGCGCTCCAGCAGGTATATCTCTCTGGTCACCCCCAAAACCAATTCTTCCTTTGGCCGCCTCTCCTTCCAGTTCTCTGCTGCCAATGACTGGAACGAACTACAAAAATCTCTGAAACTGGAAACACTTATCTCCCTCACTAGCTTTAAGCACCAGCTTTCAGAGCAGCTCATAGATTACTGCACCTGTACATAGCCCATCTATAATTTAGCCCAAACAACTACCTCTTTACCTACTGTATGTATTTATTTTGCTCCTTTGCACCCCATTATTTCTATCTCTACTTTGAACCTTCTTCCACTGCAAACCAACCATTCCAGTGTTTTTTTTTTTACTTGCTATATTGTATTTTGTTCGCCTCCATGGCCTATTTATTGCCTTTACATCCCTTATCTCACCTCACTTGCTCATATTGTATATAGACTTATTTTTCACTGTATTATTGACTGTATGTTTGTTTTACTCCATGTGTAACTATGTGTTGTTGTATGTGTCGAACTGCTTTGCTTTATCTTGGCCAGGTCGCAATTGTAAATGAGAACGTGTTCTCAATTTGCCTACCTGGTTAAATAAAGGTGAAATAAAAAATAAATAAAATAAAAATTCAGACCCTCCACCCTCATTGGGGTCATCTATCACTGTGATCCGGTCCCCTGCACTACAACACAAACACACAGATCAAGATTGACATGAAGATTAAGATGGAGAGACATCAGGACACCGAGAGAGTGAATCAGTGCATGGAGTTCGGTGAACATGAAGTATGAATTACTATAGGCTACAGTATAATTACTAGGCAGTGATGACTCCAGGTTCTCTTTCTCCACAGCCTTGATGCAATACAGAGCCAGGTATTAGTGAGGCAGATAATAAACCTAGCTTCCCCTCTGGCTGAGGCTTCTTATTCTGACAACGCACAGCAGCCAGTCATTCACTATCATCATCATCATCATCACTCTCTCTTACCTTGTCATCTGCGGCAGCTGTCTCCGTCCTTGTTTCCCTCCCAGTTTGCTTTGTGAAACATCACACAACACACACAATGTCAGCCACACCATTCTTTAACAATCCCATGTATAGTCATACAAGCACTGCTCCCTATCAGAACGAACAAACACTTGTAAAAGCTTAGCCCTGGCACCTGTTTATCCCCTGTTAGCATGCTGTGTAAGGTATGCCAGCTGTGCCTCTGAGGTATCTCTGAGTGTGTGAGCAGAGATGGAACTCTGCATGGCGTTAGACAAGACTGTAGTCTGACTCACCACCATCTCCTCCCCATCCTCCTACTCCCTCTTCCTCCTAGTATTCACCACCCTGATGGCAGGGTGAGAAAGACCCCAAAAATTGCCAAAGATTCCAGCCACCCGAGACTGTTCTCTACGCTCCCATCTGGCAGGCGGTACCGGTGAATCAAGGCTCAGACCAACAGACTCTTAAACAGCTTCTATCCCCGGGCCATAAGACTGTTAAATGGCTAACAGCTACTGCTCCCCCCCACACCTACAAAGCTGCTAAAATGATTATTGATTCGATTCATTATTACCACTACGCTGCTGTTCATTGATTGTCATTACTATTTATCCTACTAATGGTCACCACTACTCCTTTTTATAACCATTAGTATATTACCATAATTATTTATATATTACTGCTACCAGTCACTTTTCAACTTTGTGTACATGCATATCCGCATATCAACACTTACACTGACACTCTTGAACACACACACACACACAATTACACTTACATAGACACACTCACCACTACACACACAACTTATGCTGCTGCCATACTGTTTACTATTATTGGCGCCCGAGTGGCGCAGCGGTCTAAGGCACTACATCTCTGTGCTAGAGGTGTCACTACAACCCTGGTTTGATCCGGGGCTGTATCACATCTGGCCGGAATCTGGAGTCCCATAGGGCGGTGCACAATTGGCCCAGCGTCGTCCGGGTTAGGGTAGGGTTTGGCCGGGGTAGGCCGTCATCGTAAAATAAGAATATGTTCTTAACTGACTTGCCTAGTTCAATAAAAGGTCCAATAAAACAACAATTATTACTATTTATCCTGCTACCAGTCACTTTCTCTTAATCCCTGCCTACATGTACAGTTGAAGTCAGAAGTTTACATACACCTTAGCCAACTACATTTAAACTCAGTTTTTCACAATTCCTGACATTTAATCCTAGTAAAAATTCCGTCTTAGGTCAGTTTGGATCACCACTGTAATTTAAGAATGTGAAATGTCAGAGTAATAGTAGAGATAATGATTTATTTCAGCTTTTATTTCTTTCATCACATTCCCAGTGGGTCAGAAGTTTACATACACTCAATTAGTATTTGGTAGCATTGCCTTTAACTTCTCTAGGGTAGGGGGCAGCATTTTCATGTTTGGATGAAAAGCATACCCAAATTCAACTGCCAGCTACTCATCCCCAGAAGATAAGATATGCATATTGTTAGTAGACTTGGATAGAAAAGACTCTGAAGTTTCTAAAGCTGTTGAATCATGTCTGTGAGTATAACAGAACTTATTTAGCAGGCGAAACCCTGAGGACAAACCGTTCAGATTTCTTTTTTTTTTTGAGGTCACTCTCTTTTCAATGAGGTTTCATTGGGAAACCAGATTTCTAAGCGACATGCTTGCAGTTCCTACGGCTTCCACTGGATGTCAACGGTCCTGAGAAATTGGTTGAGGTTATTCCTTTGTGTAATGAAGAAGTATGGCCATCTTGAAAAAGTGTCACTTCATGTGTACTGTTTTGATAGAGGCGCAAGACCAGAAAGCATGCTTGAGTTTTTTTCTTCCTGTATTGAACACAGATCATCCCGTCTTCAATTGTATCGATTTTTAACGTTAAAAAATACCTAAAGTTGTATTACAAAAGTAGTTTGACATTTTTTGGCAAAGTTTACAGGTAACCTTTGAGATATTTTGTCGTCACGTTTGAGCAAGTTGGAACCTGTGTTTTTCTGGATCAAACGCGCCAAATAAATTGACATTTTGGATATATATATCAACGGAATTAATCGAACAAAAGGACCATTTGTGATGTTTATGGGACATATTGGAGTGCCAACAACAGAAGCTCGTCAAAGGTAAGGCATGAATTATATTTTTATTTCTGTGTTTTGTGTCGCGCCTGCAGGTTTGAAATATGCCTATCTCTCTTTGTTTACAAATGGGGCTATCCTCAGATAATAGCATCGTATGCTTTCGCCGAAAAGCCTATTTGAATTCTGACATGTTTTCTGGATTCACAACCAGTGTAGCTTTAATTTGATATCTTTCATGTGTGATTTAATGAAAGTTAGATTTTTATAGTAATTTTCACAGTAATTAATTTTAATTTGGCGCGATGCATTTTCTCTGGCTTTCGGCCAAGTGAGACAGTAGCGTCCCGCCTAAACTCAGATTTTGGGATATAAATATGAACTTTACCGAACAAAACATACATGTATTGTGTAACAAGTCCTATGAGTGTCATCTGATGAAGATCATCAAAGGTTAGTGATTCATTTTATCTCTATTTCTGCTTTTTGTTACTGCTCTCTTTGGCTGGAAAAATGGCAGTCTTTTTCTGTGACTTGGCTCATACCTAACATAATCGTTTGGTGTGCTTTCGTTGTAAAACTTTTTTGAAATCGGACACTTTGGCTGGATTTACAACAATTGTATCTTTAAAATGGTGTAAAATGGTGTATGTTTGAGGAATTAAAATTATGGGATTTCTGTTGTTTTGAATTTGGCGCCCTGCAGTTTCACTGGCTGTTGACGAGGTGGGACGCTACCGTCCCACATACCCTAGAGAAGTTAAATTGTTTCTTACGGCTCGGATCCCGCTAGGGAGATCAAAATCGACAACATCTGGTGAAGCTGGTGCGCGCCATATTCAAATTACGAAATTGTAATATTAAACATTCATGAACATACAAGTGTCTTACATCATTTAAAAGCTTAACTTCTTGTTAATCTAATCGCATTGTCAGAATTCAAAAGGGCTTGACGGTGAAAGCATACCATGCGATTATCTGAGGACAGCGCCCCACATCAAAATACTTTTTCAACCAGCACCGGCTTCACAAAAATCACAAATAGTGATAAAATAAATCACTTACCTTTGAAGATCTTCCTCTGTTTGCAATCCCAAGAGTCCCAGCTATACAAAGAATGTTATTTTTGTTCGATAAAGTCCTTCTTTATATCCAAAAAGTCTGTTTAGTTGGTGCCATTGATTTCAGTAATCCACTCCTTCAACATGCATACAAAGGAATCCAAAAAGCTAAAAGGATTTTAGGTAAATTTCGTCCAAACAAGTCTAACAATGTTTCTAATCAATCCTCAGGTACCCTAATATGTAAATAAACAATCATATTTCAGACGGAAAGAACGGTGTTCAATAGAAAAGGAAAATAACGAAGAGCGCACCCTCATTCAGGCGTGCCAAAAGTCAACCTGTCCTGATGATAAATTACAACTACTTGTTAGTTTTTCAAGAAACATGCCTGAAACCCTGTCTAAAGACTATTGACATCTACTGGAAGCCATAGGAACTGCAATCTGGGAGCTATTTTTTTGTCCCATAGGCCTGCATTGAAAAGACCTGTGACCTAAAAAAAAAAAAAAAAACATTTTCCCAGATGGATTTTCCTTGGGTTTTCGCCTGCCATATCAGTTCTGTTATATCACAGACATTATTTTAACAGTTTTAGAAACTTCAGAGTATTTTCTATTCAAAGTATATGCATATCCTAGCTTCTGGGCCTGAGTAAGAGGCAGTTTACTTTGGGCACGTCAGTCATCCAGAAATTCAGGGTACTGCCCCTAGCCCTAACAGGTTTTAACTTGGGTCAAACGTTTTGGGTAGCCTTCCACAAGCTTCCCACAATAAGTTGGGTGAATTGTGGCCCATTCCTCCTGACAGAGCTGAAGTAACCGAGTCAGGTTTGTAGGCCTCCTTGCTCCGCACATGCTTTTTCAGTTCTGCCCACAATTTTTCTTCAGGATTGAGGTCAGGGTTTTGTGATGGCCACTCCAATTCCTTGACTTTGTTGTCCTTAAGCCATTTTGCCACAACTTTGAAAGTATGCTTAGGGTCATTGTCCATTTGGAAGACCCATTTGCGACCAAGCTTAAACTTCCTGATGGATGTCTTGAGATGATTGGATGTCTTGAGATGATCTGACTTAGAATATGTGGACAACTACAAATACCTAGGTGTCTGGTTAGACTGTAAACTCTCCTTCCAGACTCCCAGACTCACTCTCACCTCCAATCCTACATTAAATCTAGAATCAGCTTCCTATTTCACAACAAAGCATCCTTCACTCATGCTGCCAAACATACCCTCGTAAAACTGACTATCCTGCCGATCCTTGACTTCGGCGATGTCATTTACAAAATAGCCTCCAACACTCTACTCGGCAAATTAAATTCAGTCTATCACAGTGCCATCCATTTTGTCACCAAAGCCCCATATACTACCCACCACTGTGACCTGTATGCTCTCGTTGGCTGGCCCTCGCTTCATATCCGTCGCCAAACCCACTGGCTCCAGGTCATCTATAAGTCTTTGCTAGGTAAAGCCCCGCCTTATCTCAGCTCACTGGTCACCATAGCAACACCCATCCGAAGCACGCGCTCCAGCAGGTATATTTCACTGGTCATCCCCAAAGCCAATTCCTCCTTTGGCCGCCTTTCCTTCCAGTTCTCTGCTGCCAATGATTGGAACTAATTGGAAAAATCACTGAAGCTGGAGACTCATATCTCCCTCACTAACTTTAAGCACCAGCTGTCAGAGCAGCTCACAGATCACTACACCTATACATAGACATCTGTAAATAGCCCATCCAACTACCTCATCCCCATAATGTTAATTATTTTTTTGCTCATTTTCACCCCAGTGTCTCTACTTGCACATTCATCTCCTGCACATCTATCACTCCAGTGTTTAATTGCTAAATTGTAATTATTGCACCACTATGGCCTATTTATTGCCTTACCTCCCTTATCTTACTACATTTGAACCACACTGTATATAGACACTTTCTGTTGTGTTATTGACTGTATGTTTGTTTATTCCATGTGTAACTCTGTTGTTGTTTGTGTCGCACTGCTTCGCTTCATCTTGGCCAGGTCTCAGTTGTAAATGAGAACTTGTTCTCAACTAGCCTACCTGGTTAAATAAAGATGAAATAAAAATAAAAAAGATCATCAAGGACCAACCACCCCAGCCTGTTCACCCCGCTATCATCCAGAAGGCGAGGTCAGTACAGGTGCATCAAAGCTGGGACCGAGAGAACAGACCGAGAGAACAGCTTCTATCTCAAGGCCATCAGACAGTTAAATAGCCATCACTAGCAGGCTACCACCACCCAGTTACAAAACCCTGCACCTTAGAGGCTGCTGCCCTACATACACAGACATGGAACACTTACCACTTTAATAATGTTTACGTACTGCTTTTCTCATCTCATATGTATATACTGTATTCCATTCTACTGTATTTAGTCAATGCCACTGACATTCCTCATCCTAATATTTATAAATTACATTATTTGACTTTTCGATTTGTGTATTGTTGTAAATTGTTAGATACTACTGCACTTGTGGAGCTAGGAACACAAGCATTTCGCTACACCCGCAATAACATCTGCTAAAATATTTGATTTGATCTGGGGAATTAGTGGGGGGGCTCCTACAATAACCTTCAACAGAGAAATGCCATTTACTATTAATGGAGAGTGACATTGTTTCTAAATAAACTCGACAAACACACACTGAAAGCCCAACCCCCTACACAACCGGTATTAAAACTGTTGCCAGGCTGAGTAGCTCAATTCTCACTAACTGTGTAATACCTGCCTATTGTTCACACATTATTTGGTGTGTTACCTAATTGGGGAATGTGGGGACCACTGTGTGTCAGACTGACTGAGAACACTCAACCTGCATCTCAAATGGCACCCTATTCCCTATATAGTGCACTACTTCTGTCAGCCTGACACACAGCTCCAACAGTGCAGGTCCCACTGTGTTCTCCGCCTCCTCTGACTAAGTTCTGAGGGGCTGGAGGATTGTCATGGATATCCACAGAGTCCTCATCGTCCAATTTGGAACGTAGGACTGAACAATACATGTCAAGTACAAAATATTTGCAACAAATACATTAGTAGGACAACAAATAAATGAAAAATATGAGACAAATAATCCCATTTTAAAATCTCGCTGGATTTAAAAACAAATCTGTTAAAAGAGGATATGAAGTGTCAAACGTAGCCACTGTGTTGCTATGCTCTTTGGTCAAGTCTTGGTGTCTGTGGAACAGCAGAGGGCGCTGTGAGATGCTGTTGAGACCAACAAGCCACTGCTAAAGCTGCTACTGCTGCTCTTGTGACTACTGTGCCATAAAACAAACAAATACATTCATTTGCGACTACCGTGTATTTACCATGTTCCCATGTCATACATTAGGACATGTAGCTAGCCATCTTGGCATTTGCTGTAGCCAAAGTAGTTCTATAAATCTATGATCATGGTACTTATTATAGACCATTTACAGTCAATTTAGTACACAAGTGGACAACAGAACGGGGTACATCAAGGGTAACGACATACATAATGTACAAAATTAATTGTATATATTCTTATGACAAGTTACATATTACAGCATAAAGGCATCCAAAATTCTCAACTTCCTTTTGACGATGGGGTGAGATCACCTTGCTTCTGAAAGTTCCTCACCAGCTGAAGAAGAGGTCCAGCCAGCCAGAACGGTCCACTCAACCCAAGCTCTGTCCTATAAAAACATGGGCCGGCATCGTAGGCACTGTGCATCAGTTCCCGTTTATTCCCCTGGTCCTTTGTTTGGGTCTTTACATAGTCAACTTCCCAAATGGCACCTTGTTCCCTACATAGTGCACTACTTTTGACCAGGTCCCTGGTCCTAGTGCACTATGTAGGGAACAAGGTGCCATTTGGGACAGCAATATAGTCAACTGTCCAAATGAGGTTCAACAGGTGGAGATTGAGTGAGTAATGGTGTAGCCTAACCCGGTCTCTTGTGGAGTTTGTGTGAGCATGTAATAGGGCATGTGTGTGTGTGTGTGTGTGTGTGTGTGTCAGACAGCAGAGTAGCAGAAAATACGAGAAACCTTCGCTTACCCAAAGTATATATATTATATGACTCACAAAACTTAGAATGTGAATTTCCAATCAATGACATTGGTGACCATCTGGTCATTTAGAAGTCAAGTTTTGAGTGTTTGTATTGAGGCCTAATACCTCACCCAGGGCCTTGCGTCAGCTTCACATGGTAAACATGGTTAATAAATCAAATTAAACTCTAGTATGCATGTCCCCGATCTCAAACAGCGTTGTTGTACCTTCAACAGTGAACTGGACAGTGAGATTGAACCATCTCTAAAAAGTGTACAAAGTCATTAGATCTGTCCAGTGATGTTGACGTCAACAGGTGACTCACTTCAGGATTCTAGAAGGGATAGAACATAGAGCTACAGCGCATTGGGAGGTATTCAGACCCAATGACTTCGCACACTTTTTTGGTTTTACGCTACAGCCTTATTCTAAAATGGATTAAATTGTTTTCCTCAAACTACACACAATACCCCATAATGACAAAGCAAAAACACAGTTTTTTAGAAATGTTTGCAATTGTATTTAAAAAAATAAGTAAAAACTGAAATATCACATTCACATAAGCATTCAGACCTTTTACTCAGTACTTTGTTGAAGCACCTTTAGCAGCGATTATAGCCTTGAGTCTTCCTGGGTATGACGCTACAAGCTTGGCGCACCTGTATTTGGGGAGTTTTTTCCATTCTTCTCTGCAGATCCATTCAAGCTTGGTCAGGTTGGATGGGGAGTGTCTCTGCACAGCTATTTTCAAATCTCTCCACAGATGTTTGATTGGGTTCAAGTCCGGTCTCTGCCTAGGCCACTCAACGACATTCAGAGACTTGTCCCGAAGCCACATCTGCATTTTCTTGGCTGTGTGCTTAGGGTCCTTATCCTGTTGGTGAACCTTCGCTCCAGTGAGGTCCTGAGCAATATGGAGCAGGTTTTCACCAAGGATCTCTCTGTACTTTGTTCCATTCATATTTTTATTGATCCAGTCTAGTCCCCCAGTCCCCTGCCACTGAAAAACATCCCCACAGCATGGTGCTGCCACATGCTTCACAGTAGGGATGGTGACAGCTTTCCTTTTTTCCATTTTAGAAGGCTGTAACGTAACAAAAATGTGGAAAAAGGGGTCTGAATACTTTCCGAATGCACTGTATACACTCAGTGGCCAGTTGATTAGGTACACCGCCCCGATGTGGCAGTGACTTGCTATTTCAAGCAGGCAGACCGGCATCAAGTTACTGTTCAATATAACGTTAGAATGGGCAAAATGAGTAACCTACGCAACTTTGAGCATGGTATGATCTTCGGTGCCATGCGTGCCAGATCCAGTATCTCAGAAAAGTGTTCGCGCACAACAGTGTCTAGGGCACAGGTGTCAAACTCATTCCACGGAGGGCCGAGTGTCTGCGGGTTTTCGCTCCTCCCTTGTACTTGATTGATGAATTAACATCACTAATTAGTTAGGAACTCCCCACACCTGGTTGTCTAGGGCTTTATTGAAAGGAAAAACCAAAAACCTGCAGACACTAGGCCCTCCGTGGAATGAGTTTGACACCCCTGGTCTAGGGTTTACAGGGAACGGTGCGACAAACAAAACAACATCCAGTCAGCAGCACCAGACCTGTGGGCTAAAACGGCACGTTGGTGAGAGAGGTTGGAGGAGAATGGCAGGAATTGTGCAAGCTAACAGGCGGATTAAATAACAGCACAGATTAAATAAAAGCGCAGTCGTAAAAGGCATCGTAGAACGCACAACTCGCCGATCCTTTTCGCGGATGGGCTATTGTAGCAGACGACCACACAGGCTTCCACTCCTATCAGCTAAAAACAAAAAGTGTCTCCAGTGGGCACGCGATCACCCAACACTGGACAATTGAGTGGAAAAACATTGACTGGTCCGACGAATCCAAGTTCTTGTGGCATCATGCTGATGGCAGTCAGGATTTGGCGTAAGCAGCATGAGTCCATGGTCCCATCCTGCCTGGTGTCAACAGTACAGGCTGGTGGCAGTGGTGTCCTGGTGTGGGGTATGTATCCTGGCACACGTTAGGGTCTTGATGCGTGTCCATGGTTAAGGGCTTGGAAGTAAGCATTTCACTAAGATCTACACCTGTTGTATACAGCGCCTATGACAAATAACATTTGATTTGAAACCAATTGAGCAGCTTTTTAACACAATGCCCCGAAGAATTCATGCTGTTCGGGAGGCAAAGAGGGGTCTGATCTGGTACTAGATGGGTGTACCTATTAAACTGGCCACTGAGTGTATAATACAGTGTTCTATTTAATTCCATGGGACAGAAGGAATTTAAAAAGGAGCAACTGTCAGATGCTTCTTGATACCCCCGGAACTTCTTAAATTCCTTGGATAGAAGAAAGTCTGTGTTCCATAAACTGCAAAACACACCTCAATCTCATGATTCAAATTGCTTTAATAAATCTAACAGCAAAGATTCCACCCGGATCTGTTCAAACAATGACGACAAAGACTTTTATTTTTTTGCTTTTATATTTTTAAAAACAAACCAAAAAAATAACATTAAATAAAATTTACAGCAGACATTATGCAATCATTGTGCACTTTTAACTATTTATTCTGATACGTTCTGCACAGCTGTCAACGAAAAACACAAGCACAATGAGGATGAGAGAGTGGGTTAGAGGGTCAACAGGAGAATGAGGTAAGTTGTGGGGTATATTGGGTTAAGAGGGGTAGGGGAGAACGAGGTAGTTGGGGTGGGGGACACATGGGTTAAATTGGGGTCGTAAGGTAGGGGTGAATGGGGTAATTTGGGATAGTGGGGCGGTGGAAAGGGCTAATTATGGGGAGTGGGGTGGGGGTACATTTGGACAATGGGGTAGGGTGGGAGAGTAAGGGTAGAGGAGGATATGGTAGAGGGGTAGGGTAGGAATGGGTAAGTTGGAGTCGTGAGGTAGGAGAAAAGGGGGCAGAAGGAACAGGTTGAGAGGGTATCATAAAGGGGATCCTAAACTTACCCACTGAAGAAAAAAAGAAAAAATAATCACTGAATATATAGATTTATTCCTTACATCACTTATATAAATATATCGAACCGCAAAAGAACAATACTCTTCTGAGAAAAATAGCGCAATACAGAAACCCACAACAGCAGTATAAGGCAAACAGAAAGCCAGAGGAGAGAGGAGTGAGTGGGGGTATGCAGAGGAAGAGAGCATGAAAGAGTATGAGACAAGTGGCGAGAGGGTAAGAGAGAGGAATAGAAAAAAAATAGAAAGAGTGACTGTGCATAAATGTGTGCGCCTAAGAGCGGGGCGATGGGAGGGAGAGCGAGGAGGAGGAAAGAGAAAGTAATAGACAGAAAAAGGAGGAAGGCTGGAGGAGAGCAGGGGAAGGATGGACTGAGGTTGAACTGTCCAGTGTGTTCAGGTGTGTGCTACGTGATCCTGTTGCCTGTCTGTACATAAGAATGTGTGTGTGTGTGTGTGTGATGGCACCCATACATGGCAACAGTGATCCACATGCTCACGTGTCTTATGTGCTCTTCGGGTATCTATAAAATAAAACAATCAAAAACAAAAACAATTCTTTTATAATTTGCAAACACCATCCTCTCCATTTGTGTTCCGTGTCCACCCCATCCCTTTAATGTGTGACGTCTTATCCATCTTTTCTCGTCTGTCCAAAAACTGTCCAGTCCCCTCAGTCCAAATCCTCTACACTCCTCATTTCCAAAAGTATTTTTCTTCATCCCCCTCTCTTTTCACTGGGAGCTGGCCCTCTCCAGTACTCTCAGGTCATAGTTCTTTTTGGCGGCCCTCAGTTTGAAGAGGCTGACCCCACTGTTGTTGAGTTTAAAAGAAGCACTCTGTGCAGCCATGGTGGAGGGGAACACAGCCACCACCGTGTAGAGGTGAGCTGGGTCACCGCCGGGGCCGTCGCCCTTCCCCCCTCCAGCCCCAGGACAATGACCGTGATGCACTCCCGGGCCACCATAGCCTCCACGGCCCCCTGCCACCGGGTCCTTGAGCCACTGGATTTTGGCACCACACATGGAAAGCTGGTTGAAGAGCTTCTCAGCCTCTGGACGACTAATGCCCTCCGGGAGATCGGTCACCTCCAGCACCCGACTCACCACTGGAGACAGGGAGGAGGAGAGAGATCAGACACTAATACAACTACTCTATTCATTCAGACCCATTCCAGGCCATTTACTGTAAATAAGATTTTGTTCTTAATTGACCTGCCTGGTAAAATGAAATAAATGAGTTAATACAAAAATCAAGTATTTGTGTTCTGAATGTGTGTGGGTGTGTGCGTGCGTGTGCGTACAGGACGTAAGTCAAGTGTATTGAATCGTAGGAGGCACAAACCTTGAGTCGAAAGTACAAAATATACTGCAGATATACCACATAGACCGCAACGAAGACGTCTGCGCCTGTTGTCTTACCTACGTCAGTGGTGCCCAGGTCTGTAGACTGAGACTTCAGTGTCTGCCTCTTCCCTCTTGCGCCATGCTTCATTCCTACTTGGCTCTGCAACACACCAACAGCTAAAGTGTCAACAAGGTTACAGGCCAGTAGATATGCAGGAATGGAGTGGAGGGTTGGATGGATGGAGGGGAAGCGGCAGTGTGCTTCAAGGAGGGTGAGAACGGAGGGATGGAGAGGAGTAGTACCTGATGTGAGCTGTAGTTTGTCTGGTTGTGCATGAGGGGGGGACATAGGCTATACTGGAGAGGCTGGCCCAAAAGAGAGTAGCGCCCATCACCTGCACACACACGGGACACAACACAAACATATATATGATAAAAAAACGAATTGACTAATGTCGGTTCAATTATTTGCATTCCATTTCGTTTTTGTTCTTCTTCTGTGAGCGAGAGGTAAATCAGATCAAACCCAAACTGTGCAATGGAGTAGGGAGTTGCCGTTTCAAACAGGCCAGTATTCCACATAGTTAATTACAACAAAAAAATGCGATAAACTATGACTGTATTAATCCATTGCGCGCCTACAGTACTTGTCCGGTCTGTTACAAGAATGCGCGAGAAAATACATGATCGAAGTGATTGATAGTTTTGTATTCAGCAGTCAGTCAAAAATAAACCTGATTTACTTTGAAGAACTACTAAAATAGTGATTTTGTCACACGGCATAAGTAGCAGCTCTATAGGTATTAAAATACCTGGAATGAAATAAAGTCTATCAAATAAAACAAACGTAATATACACACATGAAATATTGTATTAAAGTAAATAAATGATGGTTCTTAAGTGATAAGCAGTATAGGGGCAGTCATAACCATCATGTGACTTTAATTAATTGTTTTATTCTGTGTTACAGCATTCTACCCACATAATACATAGTGCATTTAATGTTTTAGAAGAAAAATTGCACCGTAATCAACCTCAAAAAGCACGAATTGCTCTGCACTAGTGAGGGGTATGTCTGTGTGTGTGTCTGGGTCAGTGCCAGCCATAAGGGTAAAGTGAGTAATGCAAAGTCAGGTTCTCGGGGCCTATTGGTGGCTGGCCAAAGACGAAATGGAAAGGTCATTAACAGGTCAGTGTGGAAGTGGGTGAAAGATAAAGGACCAGGGTTTTAACCAAAGCGTTATATTGTACAGCTCCGACTGCAGCAGAAGCAAACTCCTTCATCACCGGCTCTTCGGTCTGCGCGATTGGCTGGGGGACAACGCATGCCCGCTTGTGGCGCAGTCGTGGGGAAACTTGAACGCTCTCATATCTCTTCCGTGGGGAAACTCACTTAAACTTGTTTAAATCTGTCTGAAGGCTTTCATACAGTTGAGGTCGGAAGTTTACATACACTTAGGTTGGAGTCATTAAAACTCGTTTTTCAACAACTACACAAATTTATTGTTAACAAACTACACCTTTGGCAAGTCGGTTAGGACATCTACTTTGTGCATGACAAGTACATTTTCCAACAATTGCTTACAGACAGATTATTTCACTTATAATACACTGTATCACAATTCCAGTGGGTCAGAAGTTTACATACACTAAGTTGACTGTGCCTTTAAACAGCTTGGAAAATTCCAGAAAATGATGTCTTGATTTTAGAAGCTTCTGATAGGCTGTGACATAATTTGAGTCAATTGTAGGTGTACCTGTTTCCAGGCCTTGACATCATGGGAAAAATCTAAATAAATTAGCCAAGACCTCAGTAAAATAAATTGTAGACCTCCACAAGTCTGGTTCATCCTTCAGGGGAAATTTCCACGCCTGAAGGTACCACGTTCATCTGTACAAACAATAGTACGCAAGTATAAACACCATGGACCATGCAGCCGCCATACTGCTCAGGAAAGAGACGCGATGATTCCTAGAGATGAACGTACTTTGGTGCGAGAAGTGCAAATCAAACCCAGAACAACAGGTACAAAAGTATATACAGTGAGGCAAAAAAGTATTTAGTCAGCCACCAATTGTGCAAGTTCTCCCACTTAAAAAGATGAGAGACGCCTGTAATTTTCATCATAGGTACACTTCAACTATGACAGGCTGGGAAGACTGAATCTGCAATAGGTAAGCAGCTTGGTTTGAAGAAATCAGCTGTGGGAGCAATTATTAGGAAATGGAAGACATACAAGACCACTGATTACCACTGATTATCATTATTGTCGTGGTAACCTGCTCTCTCACTGAGATGACCTTAAGCTTAACAAGCACAGTATGGATGTGAAGGTTATTTTATTTCAGTTTATCTTTCACTCTACTTTGGCAAAATCCCCCCAAAAAATCAAGCACTGTATCTTATTTTTCTGTTGTACCGAAATGTTTGGTTGCATAGTTGTCAATTTCAGTGGTCTTGTATGTCAGTGGTCTTGTATGTCTTCCATTTCCTAATAATTTCTCCCACAGCTGATTCCTTCAAACCAAGCTGCTTACCTATTGCAGATTCAGTCTTCCCAGCCTGGTGCAGGTCTACAATTTTGTTTCTGGTGTCCTTTGACAGCTCTTTGGTCTTGGCCATAGTGGAGTTTGGAGTGTGACTGTTTGAGGTTGTGGACAGGTGTCTTTTATACTGATAACAAGTTCAAACAGGTGCCATTAATACAGGTAACGAGTGGGGGACAGAGGAGCCTCTTAAAGAGGAAGTTACAGGTCTGTGAGAGCCAGAAATCATCCTTGTTTGTAGGTGACCAAATACTTATTTTCCACCATAATTTGCAAATAAATTCATTAAAAATCCTACAATGTGATTTCCTGGATTTTTTCCCCCTAATTTTGTCTGTCATAGTTGAAGTGTACCTATGATGAAAATTACAGGCCTCTCTCATCTTTTTAAGTGGGAAAACTTGCACAATTGGTGGCTGACTAAATACTTTTTTGCCCCACTGTATATCCACAGTAAAACGAGTCCTATATCGACATAACCTGAAAGGCCGCTCAGCAAGGAAGAAGCCACTGCTCCAAAACCGCCATAAAAAACACAGACTACGGTTTGCTCCTGCACATGGAGACAAAAGATCGTACTTTTATTTTATTTTATGTCCTCTGGTCTGATGAAACAAAAATAGAACTGTTTGGCCATAATGACCATCGTTATGTTTGGAGGAAAAAGGGGGAGGCTTGCAAGGCGAAGAACACAATCCCAACCGTGAAGCACGGGGGTGGCAGCATCATGTTGTGGGGGTGCTTTGCTGCAGGAGGGACTGGTGCGCTTCACAAAATAGATGGCATCATGAGGGGAAAATTATGTGGATATATTGAAGCAGCATCTCAAGCCATCAGTCAGGAAGTTGAAGCTTGGTCGCAAATGGGTCTTCCAAATGGACAACGATGTTTTGGTACCCTTCTCCAGATTCGTGCCTTGACACAATCCTGTCTCTGAGCTCTATAGACAATTCCTTCAACCTCATGGCTTGGTTTTTGCTCTGACATGCACTGTCAACTGTGGGACCTTATATAGACAGGTGTGCGCCTTTCCAAACCATGTCCAATCAATTGAATTAACCACAGGTGGACTCCAAATTGTAGAAACATCTCAAGGATGATCAATGGAAACAGGACGCACCTGAGCTCAATTTTGAGTCTCATAGCAAAGGTTCTGAATACTTATATAATAACTTAAATAAGTGATTTCAATGTATTTTTTAATAAATGTGCAGCAATTTAACAATTACTGTCATTATGGGGTATTGTGTGTAGATTGATAAGGGGGGGGGGGGATTGTCAATTGTAGAATAAGGCATAAAATGTGGAAAAGGTCAAGGGGTCTGAATACTTTCCAAATGCATTGTATATACATTTTTTATATTTTACCTTTATTTAACTAAGCAAGTCAGTTAAGAACAAATTCTTATTTTCAATGACGGCCTAGGAACAGTGGGTTAACTGCCAGTTCAGGGGCAGAACGACAGATTTGGACCTTGTCAGCTCGGGGATTTGAACTTGCAACCTTTCGGTTACTCGTCCAACGCTCTACCCACTAGGCTACCCTGCCGCCCCAAATACATATGTGTGTGCACAAGCGTGACTGCGTGTGACTGCATGTCTGTGTGTGTGTGTGTACCCGTGTGCTGTTACCTTGCGCAGGCCCTGGTCCGGGCCGGGGGAACTGTGACAGTAGGGGCAGGGGGCCGAGGCCAGGACAGACGCTGCTCACGCTGCCTGAGGGGGAGAGAGTGGGGGACTGGGTAGGGGAGGCCAGGGGACTGCTCATCTGAGTACTGGCCTGGAAAGGAAAGGGGGAGGGGTCAGAACTCTGCAAGGATCCTTTACATGAATGCTACACAGTATGGGTATGCTGTATTGCATGTATGTGAGTGAGAGAGGTATGCATATAGTGGTATAGTGTACCTGTTGTGTGTTGTCGGGTTTGTAGAGTTCTCCAGGCTTGCTGGGCCTCTGCTCTAGGCTGTAGTATTTGCAGGGGTTCCACTGTACCAGAGGAGGGTTCTGGGTAGGCTGCGGCCCGTTGGGGACGCTAAGCTGCATGACCATCACCCCGGGGCCTGGGGGTGGCACTCCTGTAGCACACAGACAAATTTGAATGAAGTTACAGAGCACAGCAGTGTTCTTCAATCCAGGCAAGGTCACATTTAGTATGACACGATGTTGTCAAGTGTCCGGAAAAATATATATAGTGGAGAACAGACATTCCATAAAGTTAAGAATAATGTTAGCTCGCTTTGTGGCATTTCTATTTGCAATGGACCATGTACAGTATGTCGCAACCTCCTAAACGCAACGCTGGTCTAGAGTCTAGGCTTATATGTCAAGGCCAGTACTAAACACAGCTGGTTGACGTAATCAACAAAGTCCAAAAAACATCTCTTTGTGAACCAGATGAACAGTCACCTGAATATTGCTGCTGCATCTGCTGAGGGTTGCAAGGGGATGGAGACTGGCTCATCTGGTACTGCTCTGAGTTGGGCTGCAGGTACCCCACTGATGGGCTGGGAGAGACACACACACACAGCGACACACACACACACACACACTGTGTAAGCACTTGGCAGCCCTCCACATGCACAGACGGTAGGCATATCACGCCGACAAGCTGCGGTCTGCTAGGCTTCAATTACAATGCAAATATTTTGTTTAGCAAGCGTGTAGAAGGAATGTGAAAGCAGGAAGTGTGTGTGTGTGTGTGTGTGTGTGTGTGTGTGTGTGTGTGTGTGTGTGTGTGTGTGTGTGTGTGTGTGAGAGAGAGAGAGTCACAGAAAATACAGATTCAAGTGTTCAAGAGGTTGCTTATTGATTCCAGTCTTGTGAGTTTCTATCCTATTCAATAGTTTGTAATGACCTCAGGGTGTCAAACACTTAAGCGTGCATTCAAGCGGTTGACGTGTCAGCAGGAGAGCGTGTTAGAGATAGACGCACTGGCAGAACACGTCTTGTTAACAGACAGTGTTAAACAACTTAATTCATACCTGGATGGATTCAGACCATTACTCTGCTTCGGGAGTTCAGACAAATGATATGTAATGCTTTTGTTTTTTTAAGCGTACTTTATTACAATTGTGTTACTTCTACAAGTGAGCTGTAACTAATACTTATTAAGAACAAGTTATCTGGGGTTCTAGCTCAAAATGTCTGCTGTGGCGTCACCCAGGTGTGTGTGACATGTTGGGAGTAGTGGAGTTCTCCCCCTATACAATACCAAGCACTTATATAATACATCATATTTGACACATCTACCTTGTGCTGTTCTGTTGTGTGGGGGTGATGACGCTGTAGTATATGGGCATTCCTTGGCCTGGCATGGGTCCCTGTACCCCCTGGACAGTCTGGAGAGACTGGCTGACTGGCACCATGACTTGCTGCTGGTACTGCTGCTGTACCGCCTGCTGAGACTCATTGGCCACCGGCACCTGATGGGAGATGTAGAAGGTGATATACTGTAGATATCGCTTAGCCAGAACGGGGCGTAAACTAATGACACTGTGGAATACTTGACTCGGGAAAGGTTAGTGGGGTTCACTTATGTTCTGGGGTTGGTCTTTGAACTAAATAATGCATTCAGAAATATTCATAATCGGAGAGAGAAGATGTCTGGCTCCTCTTTAGATCCACGTCTTAAAATAGACAAGAGTCACAAACCGGTTAAGACTTTGATCAAGAAAAGGGTTGTAGAGATTTTACCATGTTTCATTGAAATGTACAGCTGTCTATCGTCGACATAGCAGTAAAAAAAATTGACACTAGGAATAGCATCACAGAGGTGGCATATTCAATCAAAACAAAGCCTTGAGGAACTCTGAAAAGTTCATGTACACTTGGCGTGATTTAAGAATGCACATCGTCGTGCACGGAATTAAAGTCAATCCAATAGACCTATATGTACCCCCCCAAAGAACAATTCAGACAGGCATTTTGCCTTTCTTAATTGCCCCTGAGGGAATAAATCAAGTTGTATTGAATTGACTTGAATTGAGGGCCTACTGTACCTGATATGAGGGCATTTGTGGGTACTGGACCATCATCCCGGTCATCTGTCCTTGTATGCCCTGCCTCTGGGAAGTGATGAGGGTCTGGTTCTGGGGCTGCTGGGGTACTCCTATCATCCCCTGGTACTGGGGCTGCTGGCTGGGCATCATGGTCTGGAGACCTGCTGGAGACAACATGGTGGGTTAATACAGGTGTGTGTGTGTATTCTGGGAATGCTGCACTCCTATTAACCCTGTACCTACTGGTGACGACCATATCACGTCATGGTTATGTCAACACAGGCTATCTGGAAAGAAAGGAATGGACACCTAAATCCAAGGAAGACCCGGGTCTGGAGCTTAAAACGTTGCCAAGGACAGTATAGCAGGGGGTAGGCTTGTTGCAGCCTTAATGCTCAGGGTCCTACGAGTATAATCATGGTAACCATTATTTAGCTGACCTTGATCCTTGTGTAAAGAGTTATCAAAAAGTCCTACAGTTGCACCATTGAGAGCATCCTGACTGGCTGCATCACCGCTTGGCATGGCAACTGCTTGGCATCTGACCGCAAGGCGCTACAGAGGGTAGTGCGTAAGGCCCAGTACATCACTGGGGCCGAGCTTCCTGCCATCCAGGACCTCTATACCAGGCGGTGTCAGAGGAAGGCCCTAAAATTTGTCAAAGACTCCAGCCACCCTAGTCATAGACTGTTCTCTCTGCTACCGCATGGCAAGTGGTACCGGAGCGCCAAGTCTAGGTCCAAGAGGCTTCTCAACAGCTTCTACCCCCAAGCCATAAGACTCCTGAACATCTAATCAAATGGCTACCCAGACTATTTGCACGCCCCGTTTTACACTGCTGCTACTCTCAGTTGTTATCATATATGCATAGCCACTTTAATAACTCTACCTACATGTACATATTACCTCAACTAACCGGTGCCCCCGCACTTTGACCTTTTACCGGTACTCTTTGTATATAGGCTAGTTATTGTTTTTAATGTTTTTTTTTGTTACCATTTCCTATTTTTTTATACATTTTGTCTTTCTTCTTAACTGCATTTTTGAGAAAGGGCCCGTAAGTAAGCATTTCACTGTAAAGTCAACACCTGTTGTATTTGGCGCATATGTCAAATAACATTTGATTTGAAATATTTGACATATCTGAACCTTATTGGTGGTGTTTCTGTTGATCGTGTTGACTGGGTAGCCCAACGGACTCCCGTATACAGTGTTGCCAAATCAGGTAGGCAGCGATTCGGTCATCAACGCCTTGATGACGGTTTTAATGCCTAAAACGCAACACACTGTTAATAGATGTTTATTCAGGAAAAACAGTGTACAGGAGTCCTGGCTTTCCCCAGTCCTGCTTACCTTTCACCCACACTACTGGATCTAAGCAAGGTTCTCACGCAACTGTGCATCTTCATTTTAATATGAAGTGTAGAAACGTAGTTGGCGTTTGGCCCCCCTCAAACATCCGAAATTTGACATGCTAATGATCCTGTTTAAAAATTGGGTAAATGGTTCTCAATAACAGCTATATTCAAGTAGATGAATCTAAATTGGTGTGTGAGAACAAGGACGGATGTAATTTAAACTGCACGGCACTTTAAAGACAGTCAGATAGGTAGATGAGAGGGATGGGCATGGTACTGACCTGACTGCTGTGTGGGCTGGGGCATCGGCTGGGAGTGCTGGGTATGGGCAGGGTAGGAAACCTGGTGAGTCATGGGTCCAGGCCGGTACTGCTGCCCCGTGCTGGGGTACTGCCCAGGTGGGTAATACGACACATGAATCTGCGGAGGGGTTCGGTAGAGGGAGGGAGGGGAGAAACACACCGTTCAGTTAAAAAAATTAACTTTCCAACCAAGGTGAATGAATAGAGAAGCAAACTAGAAATCAACTATTTGCACATCCAACAAACTATCCCAGGCGGTGCAGGGTGTTTGCTTTCCACCCTACGAGCTTGACTCCGTCGGAGTTAGCGCCCTAATTGTTGAGTTCTGCGAGAGAGAAAGATCTGTAAGCCATGCTGCCTTATGGCTTTAGTGGCTGTCATGAAGGGCACACTACAGGAACTACTAGTGCACTACTAGTGCTCTGGAGAAATCTCACTCTGCCCATGGTATTCTCCTTACTGTGAAAGAACTGCCACTTCCTCACGAAGCCAGCAAGAGATATCAGAGCAGCTATTTGCCAAATTCCTACTTGGGCATTGTAGGAACCCCAGTGTAGGGTCAATGACGTGGAGGTTTTTGTCCTCCAGAATATAAATGAATCTTTTATGGATCCAAACGCCTCGTTACTGGCTTGGCTGGAGGGCAGTGTGACGAGAAGAGAGAGGTAGCGGGAGAGAGAGGTAGCGGGAGAGAGAGGTAGCGGGAGAGAGAGACCGAGAGAGAGAGGTAGCGGGAGAGAGAGACCGAGAGAGAGAGGTAGCGGGAGAGAGAGACCGAGAGAGAGAGGTAGCGGGAGAGAGAGACCGAGAGAGAGAGGTAGCGGGAGAGAGAGACCGAGAGAGAGAGGTAGCGGGAGAGAGAGACCGAGAGAGAGAGGTAGCGGGAGAGAGAGACCGAGAGAGAGAGGTAGCGGGAGAGAGAGACCGAGAGAGAGAGGTAGCGGGAGAGAGAGACCGAGAGAGAGAGGTAGCGGGAGAGAGAGACCGAGAGAGAGAGGTAGCGGGAGAGAGAGACCGAGAGAGAGAGGTAGCGGGAGAGAGAGACCGAGAGAGAGAGGTAGCGGGAGAGAGAGACCGAGAGAGAGAGGTAGCGGGAGAGAGAGACCGAGAGAGAGAGGTAGCGGGAGAGAGAGACCGAGAGAGAGAGGTAGCGGGAGAGAGAGACCGAGAGAGAGAGGTAGCGGGAGAGAGAGACCGAGAGAGAGAGGTAGCGGGAGAGAGAGACCGAGAGAGAGAGGTAGCGGGAGAGAGAGACCGAGAGAGAGAGGTAGCGGGAGAGAGAGACCGAGAGAGAGAGGTAGCGGGAGAGAGAGACCGAGAGAGAGAGGTAGCGGGAGAGAGAGACCGAGAGAGAGAGGTAGCGGGAGAGGGAGACCGAGAGAGAGAGGTAGCGGCAGGGAGACCGAGAGAGAGAGGTAGCGGCAGGGAGACCGAGAGAGAGAGGTAGCGGCAGGGAGACCGAGAGAGAGAGGTAGCGGCAGGGAGACCGAGAGAGAGAGGTAGCGGCAGGGAGACCGAGAGAGAGAGGTAGCGGCAGGGAGACCGAGAGAGAGAGGTAGCGGCAGGGAGACCGAGAGAGAGAGGTAGCGGCAGGGAGACCGAGAGAGAGAGGTAGCGGCAGGGAGACCGAGAGAGAGAGGTAGCGGCAGGGAGACCGAGAGAGAGAGGTAGCGGCAGGGAGACCGAGAGAGAGAGGTAGCGGCAGGGAGACCGAGAGAGAGAGGTAGCGGCAGGGAGACCGAGAGAGAGAGGCAGCGGCAGGGAGACGCAGCGGTGGAGGCAGGGAGACGCAGCGGTGGAGGCAGGGAGACGCAGCGGTGGAGGCAGGGAGACGCAGCGGTGGAGGCAGGGAGACGCAGCGGTGGAGGCAGGGAGACGCAGCGGTGGAGGCAGGGAGACGCAGCGGTGGAGGCAGGGAGACGCAGCGGTGGAGGCAGGGAGACGCAGCGGTGGAGGCAGGGAGACGCAGCGGTGGAGGCAGGGAGACGCAGCGGTGGAGGCAGGGAGACGCAGCGGTGGAGGCAGGGAGACGCAGCGGTGGAGGCAGGGAGACGCAGCGGTGGAGGCAGGGAGACGCAGCGGTGGAGGCAGGGAGACGCAGGGGTGGGGGCAGGGAGACGCAGCGGTGGAGGCAGGGAGACGCAGCGGTGGAGGCAGGGAGACGCAGCGGTGGAGGCAGGGAGACGCAGCGGTGGAGGCAGGGAGACGCAGCGGTGGAGGCAGGGAGACGCAGCGGTGGAGGCAGGGAGACGCAGCGGTGGAGGCAGGGAGACGCAGCGGTGGAGGCAGGGAGACGCAGAGACATGTAGCGAGGTGTAGAGGTAGAGAAAAGAGAGCACAGAGAGAGCGCAGACTTCACAGCCAGTCACACAGCACTGAGTGGGAGAGAGACACTGTCACACAGTCGCCGTGTGTGAATCCAGCTGCGATTTCACAGGAATCACACCATTGACACTTTCTTACACTTGATGGTAAAGTTGTCGAACAAAAAGTGTTCGACTCTCTCTAGCTTCTCAAGCTGTGTGTGTACTTTTGGTCAACTTATATTCCAACTTCAGCTCTGTATTCATTATATTTGGGCTTTACAAACATCTGATTACAACAAAAAACAATATAATACCTGTTGCGGGGGAGGTGGCTGCATGTATCCCTGTGGCGGTGGAGGGGGCTGCATGACGGTCTGGGAGGGAGGTGGTGGAAGAGGAGGGGGGTGGGGGTGTCCAGTGTTAGGCTGGTAGCCAGACGGAGGGGCCAGGGGCTGGCTTGTGGTGGCCATGATGTAGCCAGTCTGGGGTGGGGGGTGTTGGGTGAGGACAGTGGGCCCCTGGGTCTGGTACATGGTGGGGGGCTCTGGGGCCTCGCTGGAACCCTGTCTACTCAGAGTCATCTGGCTGAACTGGGGAGCCAGTTCCTCACCCTGAGAGAGAGACGAGGGGTTAGAGTTACTGGTGGGTTGAAAACCGTAAACTTACTGGGTCAAGTTCACAAAGGATATCAAGGATCTGGAAGGATTCTGTATGGAGGAATGGTCTAAGATCCCTCCCAACGTGTTCTCCAATCTCATAAAATGTTTTAGAAAATTACCTTTATCCTCGCGAGGTGAGGTATTGAAAAGAGGGGCGTCAATTGACCCCTAGCTTTTAGAGAATTGTTTTTATTACTTTCTCTTGAGTAGAAGTATAAAATAATATAATAATACAATAAAAATGTACGCATAGAATAAAGCTCAGTATCAATAATTTTGGACCCCACTGTATAACAGTATATACACTCACCGGCCAGTTTATTATGTACATCCATCTAGTACTGGTTCGGACCCCCCTTTGCCTCCAGAACAACCTGAATTATCCGGGGCATTCTACAAGGTGTCGGAAACGTTCCACAGGGATGTTAGTTCATGCATCACACAGTTGCTGCAGATTGGACAACGGTACGTTCATGCTGTGAACAGCCAGTTCTCCATCTCATGCCAAAATGCGCTTTTGGGTTGAGGGTCTAGCGAATGCGCAGGTCACTAAAGTAAACTGAACTCGCTGTCATGTTCCAGGCAATGTTTTTCCACTCCTCAATTGTCCAATGTCGGTCGCGTAAACCATTCCAACGTTTTTGCAACTACCTCCCCCTAACAAAAACGGCATTCCGAGACGCCGTTCTGCACCCCACGGTTGTACTACATCGTTATTTGTGGCTCGCCTGTTAGCTTGCACGATTCTTGCCATTCTCCTTCGACCTCTCTCATCAACGAGCTGTTTTCGACAACAGCACTGCCGCTGACTAGATGTTTTTTGTTTGTCGCACCAATCTCAGCAAACCCTAAACACTGTCTTGCGTGAAAATCCCAGGAAGGAGGACGTTTGAGATGCTGGATCCGGTGTGCCTGCCGCCAACAATCATACCACGCTCAAAGTCTCTTAGGTCACTCGTTTTGCCCATTCTAATGCCTCGATGCATTCTGCCCGCTTTATGTGACAAGCCATGTGACTCATCCATTTGTGAATGGCGTGCTGTACCTAATAAACTGGACGGTAAGTGTATAATGGCTACAGTACACTCCACTGCTACTGAGCCTTCCATACCTTTCTCACTATCAGTCACACAAACAAATCACTATTAGTCATTAGACGAATGACATGGCAACATGATCATTCCCCGTTTACACCAACGGCCTTACAAACGGGCCTGTGTTCATGGCGTATCTGTTAGTGCATGTGGTGAGACAGGCTTGGTAGTAGTACCAGGTACTGCTGGGGAGGAGAGACGGGCAGCAGAACCTGGGAACAGGAGGATGAGGAGTAGGACACGGGCTGAGCTGGCTGCAGAGACCCCACCGGCGAACAGAGGGAGAGATGGAGGGAGAGGGAGAAGGAGGAGGAGGAGATGCAGACAGAGTTCAGGTAAGGACATAGAGTGCAGTTATTTGGCAAAAGAAGCGGGAAGAATGCACAAATATACTAATTTCCAGTTACATTTTCATACAAAAATGGAAATTAAGTTCATACCATGAGCTTCTTCCTCACCTGAGCCATAATGTGGTTGTGATTATGGTTGCCCAAGGGGTGTTGCTGTGGGGTGGGCAGCAGGGCGGTCTGGGGAGGCTGGGTCTGGACCTGTTGGGAGGGGCAGGGCAGCAGGCTGCGACCCCCAGGGCAGGGGCCAGGCTGAGGGGCCGGGGGCTGAGGACACCCATCTGGACTCACCAGGGGCAGACCTGCAGGAGATAAAACCGTACCGTCTGTTCCTCAACATTTCCGCACTCTCTTCAGCATTTCTTTCCTCTACAATTTGTGAGCTTTCGTTACTCCCCAGACTGGCTCCTCTGGTCAGTATGGAGACGTGTGTGTGTGTGTGTGTGTGTGTGTGCGTGCGTACGCGGCGTAAAATACGCACCAGTGCGTGAGCCCCTGCAGGAACCCTGTGAGCTCTTGTTGCTGCCCAGACTATCTCCTCTGGTCAGAATGGAGATGCCAGAGAAGCTGGATGCCTTTGTGACCGGGGGCCGCAGGGTCCTATTGGAGCTGTCTGAGTCTGTACTGCTCCAGGGCCTCGGCTCCAGGCACTTCATTTCACTGTCCGTACTGCTCTGGCGGCTGCTGGAAGCACGGCTGGAGCTCTCACGGTTACCCCTAGAAAGGGGAGAGAGGAGAGCGGGAAGTGAAGGGGGAAGAGAAAGAGTGAAAGGGGCAGAGTAGAGAAGGACAGAGGGAGAAAGGGGAAGATGAGGGAGAGAGATGGAGGGGGTAGGGTAGATGAGGGAGAGGAACAGCGGTGGCGAGAAAGAGGGCAGGAGAGAGAAACGGGGTACAGAGGCACAGGGTGATCAGCAACAGGTGAAGAGCATGCACGTTGACAGGGCGTGAGAACGCTACGACCCCACCGCCACCACGGGGCACTCTCCGTTCACAACGTTGACATCCGTAAACCGCATTCAACAAACCAAAATGCAAACGCGATAAAGACGTCCATTGGCTGGTGAAACCAACATTCAGACAACAAACTAAACAGTTACCACCACACACTGTAGTGCACCCTCCCCCAACCAGCACACACACACACAACAAAACCCAACACAGAGAACCACATGCAGGTGACCGATGCTTTATCCAATCGACACCAAGGGGAAAGAACAAAGGAGGAGAAAAAGACATAAGGACAGCAGAATGAGGGTGTGAGACAAGGTCCATAACTCACACCTGACACACCACTACAAATACAATAAGGCCAATGGACAAAACACGCCCACACACATATATAAAATAAACCACTGTGACCACAACTTGTTCTAACTATGGTGTGGTATATAGAAACCAGGCCCCCCCCGGGTGCGGTCTGAAGCGTGAAGTCACAAGCTCTGCTGGTCGGCTACTGCGTAGCAACCTAGCGACGCCTATTTGGATTAAATAGTGATCCATTGTGACGACGAATGTAATCATAAAGTTCCACGTACTGACACAGACTAATCGCGGGCCGACAAGCTACGAGGAGGCTCACGCCCTCATGCCATAGACGTCAAGGATCTCTCTCAGACCAGGATGAAAACTACTACATCCACAACGACCCTTTGCTACTTTTGGCCTCCTTCACCCGTTCGGCGTGATCCTCAGTGCTTTTTCTGGTGCCATTCAGCCCCACTCGTCAATACGGCGCGCCTCAAATTCTCTTCATGCGCCGCCGGGAGTTTCCCCATCGGAATATGTCAGCGCTATCACCATCTACCCGGGTCTTAACGTCTAGGATAGAAACACAGTGTCTCGTTGCAATATTCACAGAGTGCTGTCACCCTGGGCGAGGGCCGCTGCCAAGACGATCAATCACACCTGGCCTTATTGGAATGCATCCAGCGACGACCAGGACGCTATCAACTCGTCATAACCTACTGTACTACCCCCGACATCGGCTCACTGTTGCTATGTTTACGTCCTACGGCTTACTTTCCCTTCTATCTTAATCAAATATGCATTTTTATTGCATCTCAATCAAATTTGACAAATGCATTTTTCGGGACAGTAACGGGATGACAGTGTTTGAGTATTCAGACAACAAACGCTTGGATTTCTGACTAACAGAAGAAAATGAAAGTCAACTGAAATACAGTGGGGTGCGATGACTGACTATTGGAAATAAATGTCTAAAATAAATCAGGAATTTATTGTGAAGGTATAGGCTATATTAAACAGATTTATTAGACTTTTTTAAAATGTAGATGTTACAAAACGTTTGCATCAGTGGCTTGTAGGTTACGTGTGGAAGCCATTAGATGCTAAATGTGTATGTTAATTAACGGTCCATTACCGTGAGACCGGCAGTAATTTGCTTGACAATCACCGGCTGACAAAATAGACCTCCGTTGCCCTCTGTTCAAAATGCCAATTGAGAAAAAAACGGGAGAAAAAACAGGATGAGCTCCATTCGAGACTATCCTATCAACGGGACAAGAAAAACAAATATTCTACGTTTTTCAGAGTCGTGGCTGAACGAGGACATGGATAATTTACATTGAGCAAAAATATAAACGCAACATGTGGTGTTGGTCCCATGTTTCATGAGCTGAAATAAAAGACCCCAGAAACGATCCATAAGCACAAAAAGCGTATCTCTCAAATTTTGTGCACAAATTTGTTAACATCCAACATTTCTCCTTTGCCAAGATAATCCATCCACCTGACAGATGTGGCATATCAAGAAGCTGATTAAACAGCAGGATCATTACACAGGTGCACCTTGTGCTGGGGACAATAAAAGGCCATTAAAACGTGCAGTTGTGTCACAATGCCACAGGAGCATGCAATTGGCATGCTGACTGCAGGAATGTCCACCAGAGCTGTTGCCAGATCATTTAATGTTAATTTATCAATTTGGCCGTACGCCTAACCGGTATCTATATCTGTGACCAACAGATGCATACATGTATTCCAAGTCATGTGAAATGCATAGATTAGGGCCTAATTTATTTATTTCAAATGACCGATTCCCTCATATGAACTGTACCTCAGTAAAATCATTGAATGTTCCGTTTATATTTTTGTTCAGTATACTTTTTATATTTTCTATGCATCAAGAGCAGATGGCAGACTCGGGTAAGACGAAGGGAGGGGTGTGCCCCTTTGTTAACAACAGCTAGTGCACGATCTCTAATGTTAAGGAAGACTGAAGTTATTTTTTTATTTTTTTTAATACCTCACTATAAGCTGCAGACCATACTATTTACCAAGAAAGTTAATATATATTTAGTATACTGTAGCTGTTAATTTACCACCACAAATGAATGCTGGCACTCAACGAGCTGTATAGGGCCATAGGCAAACAAGAAAATTGCACATCCAGAGTCGGTGATTTTAATGCAGGGAAACGGACATTTGATCAGCATGTCACCTGTGCAACTAGAGGCGACAAAACCGTACATCACCCTAACGCCGCACACAGAAACGCATACAAGGCCCTTACCTCGTCCTCCCTTTGGGAAATCAGACCATAACTACACTGAGAAAACCAAACATTAGGAACACCTGCTCTTCGCGGCAGTCAAGTCATTCCGCCAAAAGTCGTTTACAATCTAGTCCGGTTGTGGCCACAACTAGGCCTCGTTTCAAGAAATAAATCGCATTTGTACAGTACATTGTTTAAAGCACACTTTTGTGTCTGTCGCAAACAGCAGCTCCAATTAAGCCCGCTATGGTGAACGAGAGGCTTGTAGAATCACGAGTATTTCAGAGTTTTTAGCTCGTCTTTCGCCGGTAGGGGTCCTGCGAGCTCTGGGCATTACTGAATCAAATTAACAGAGTCATTCTTTTTGACTGAACGACATGAGTCAGTAAAAAGAGTCAAACGTTCCTTTCACTAATGTCTATGGAACTAATTACAACCTACCTCAAATCCCTTTCTCAACATTACTGAGCTAAGTCGGCTAAAGACGTTTCAGTATGATTGTTTCACTGCTGCAGAGCACAACCAACACAGAGAGATCTCTCCTTAGGATACCGCAGACAGTAGTAGTAGTAGAGACAACTGCTGTACAAGTAGTAGAGCAAAGATGAACGGGTAACAAAACCAAACCAGATTAACAACCACCAAATCAACAAAAAAATAGGGGGATGCAATGCAGTAGTAGAGTACTATAAAAGATGTAGTAGTGATGATGACGGGTAGATAATAAGTAGTACCCACTCCCAGAAAAACCAACCACAAAGCAGCCATGCAACGGACCTCACAGTGCCAACCCCACGCCAAGCAAGAACACCTGGTGACTGCATCCAAAATGGCACCCTATGCCCTTTATTGTCCACTACTTTTTGACCAGAGCCCATAGGTCTCTGGTCAAAAAGTAGTGCACCATGTAGGGAATAAGGTGCCATTCCGGACGCACCCAGTCAGTCATAAAACCACCACTAGACAGAGGGTAGATGGGCATGGCAACACAATCACAGACGACTAGAGTCACACGTCACCCGGTTGTGTCAGTACCTAAAGATCTGTCTCCGCTTTTGAGAGCTAGAGGAGTAGCCTTCAGTGGAAAGTCTGTTGGGTGACAGTGGAAGGAGAGAAAGGCAAGGCCGGGGGTTAGTGGGTGGGTATGGGAGAGGGGGCCAGGTAGGTAGGTAGGTAACAGTGCTGCACTGCATCTAACCCCCAGAACAGAGAAATAATGCACACAGAGCAAAACATGGTGACAGCTCAAAACAAGGAACAAAGTTATCCTACTTATTTCCTTCTCTCGGTACATCTGTTTAATAAATCGTTCATCTCTATCAGAAAGGGAGAGGGGTTGAAAGCTGTACTTTTTTGTTTGGAATACATTTGGAAAACTATTCTCAGCTACACAGGAATATCAATTCACCCCACATTCCAACTAATGATTTATATATACACTAGATGATTGATAGGGAGCGCTGTGTTGAAGCCACCATGGCTCCCATCTTGGAACTCCCCCACCGTTGTAAAAAATATTTAGGAAGTTATAGAAATGTATTCATTAATGTCTAAATTCGTTTTTGCCACATTTATTCTATTACAGACACCTTAATGCAGACTATTAAATTATGTGAGCTAGCAATAAAATCATTTTTTTTTTTTTTTTAATCATTAAAGTATAATTTTTAGAGATGACTAATTGTTACTGTCCCCACTACAACAACATATCTAAATACATGTCATTTTGTCTTGTAACATTTAATTGAAATACTATAAAATTCCTTTTGTTTCCGTGGAGGACTGCTACCTACTGGGGAGTGCCAATATGGCCGACTGGTTGCTTCAAAGCCTCTCAATGGCCAATTACATAGCATCAGCAATCCAGGGTTTATACAAATCATTAATTCCAACTCAACAAAACCTAACCCTGGTCCGTGAAACGTCAACGTATATATATACTGTCAGAATGATTATATTGCCAGCATTATTGCATGTGAACTTTGAATTCTTGAAATACACCTAAATGTAACTTGGTGGCCTAGTTTGATGGTGCAAGGGGGTTTAGAACAGGGTTCGAGAGCCCCCGGTGTGACCAGGCCACCCGGACTGCTTCTCCTACCCACCTAGGGGAGTAAACTGGCCAGGGACTAACTCCAGGGTCCCTTTACAAGTGCACACATGAAGCTGTCCATTGTGATGCATACTGTACTGTTACTGTGAGCTTACCTGTTGTCGTTGATGTATCCATTTTGAGAGGACTGAAAAAGGAAGAGACACCTGTACATTACACGAATAGCTACAGCTAGTCGATCCCAAAACGATATTTATTTATCAGCAATAATTGGACCGGGTAGTTTATTGAGAACATATTCTCATTTACAGTAACTGCCTGGACAATGAAAACGGACTCGTGTCAATTCTGTCAAGTACTGTATAAGCTAAGGTTACCTAAGGTTCACTCATGACCTCCAAGAATATTCACTTCACTTATTAGTCTGCCTTCTAATTCTATTCCACCTGAATAGCCTCTACTGTAGGAAGTAAGCCGTTCTCTCTCCACCCACAAGTTAATACAATTAGCTGTTAGTTCATACAATGGGAGGAATGGTTAGTGGAACAGACAGTGGGGGGGACAAGTTAACAAGTTAGTCTGCCCATCTCGACTGTCGAGTGTGCCCCCACCACTTACTTCTCGGGCGAAGATCCGGTCTCGCACCCTCTGATACTCCTCCTCCCTCTCCTCTATTGATTTGCTGCGCCGCCCGTCCTGCAGCGGCACACGGATCTGCGATTGGACAAGAGGAAAGAGGGGCGGGATCAGCAACCTCATTGGACAGAAGTGGTGTTCACTGAATACTCTTCAGAGCATCGTCACAAAAATACAGTAAGTGTAAGGTAAAACATGCGATTTATTATTCATCGATTTGTTATCAATACTAAAGCCAATGGGATATATGATATTCAGCCTTCTCATATCTTGTGCTGTATAAAGATCAACAAAGCTAAAGAGAGCAAGAAATACTTTTTAAAAATGATTAAGGTATTTTTTTAAATCACTACATTATAAAAAGCGACACTTGAAGTGTCTATCATCACCTGATTATCATCCTTGTCCATACTAACATCGTCTCTCTTGAGGATAAACTTCTTCTGGAAGTCCAAATTCCTTTCATCCTTGATATGCTCGGAGAACCTTTGATCTGGGCTGAAGAAGAAAACATATTCAGCAACTCTTGGTGGGACAATGGAAGATATTTTTTATTTATGTGTTTCTTTGTCTTACAAAGTTCTACTAATTGCCCTCTAACTTCTAGTCGTTTCCTTCTATGTTTTACTAATTGTCCTCTAACTTCTAGTCATTGCCATTTAAGTTCCACTCGTGGTCTTCAAAATGTCTACCGTTCTCCCACTCACATGCGTGTGTTGCCAGTCTTGTTGATGATGACGGCCTTGCCAGTCTGGTCTACGTTGTGGTCCATGCCAAAGTAGGCAGCTACACGGTGCAGCAACATGCGGTGGTACGATGTCATCTGGGGGAACTTCTTGTACTGGTTACTGGATGGGAAAGGAGAAGATGACACCATAGAACTACATATTATAACTCATTGAATAGGATATCTGTGATGGACACCAACCTATCAGTCTAGTAATGATACCCTTGTGGAAGTGCAGTGTCTCTGCACGTCTTTCTTAGATGTTTTAAAGGGTAATAGTCCACAAAATAATATAGTCAAAACAACAAAATAAACTCGAGATGAGAGTAAAGACACCATCTGTGTGGTAAATAAACGTTTTGGTCCACCAGCCACTCAAGATTCTTTCCCTGACAAAATATGTTCTCCGCAATACAGGTCTTACATATATAAACAAAATCCAGATGACCGTGCTTTCTCTTTTTCTAAAACAATAAATGTATTACTAGTAAGAAGTAAATGGGGTACAAATAAATCATTTAGATACAATAGTAGAAGCAGAAACAGTTCTACAACTGAATATCAAGAATCAACTAAGTGCCTACCCTGACACAAACGGCTATAGTTCAGGGTCCGGATTCACAAAACATTTCTTCAGAAAAAAACGTATGAAGTTTCATAAAGAAAAAAATAAGCTCATAGGATAGATCGTAAATGCAATTCCTCAATTTTCTTAGGAACTTCGTAAATACCTTATTGACATTGACATTAGTGACGTGCTTGAAACCAATAAATACGCCTATGCGACAGGGATGATAGGACTGCTATTTTGTTATTTTTCACACATTATAGGCATCAGACTAACGTTAGCTTTATCAAAATCAAAAATGGATAACCAAGGAGAGCGCAAAAAAACTTCAGCAAACAAGAGCTTGAAGTGACAGTGGAGGAAATAGCAGCCAGGAAAAGGTTGCTGTTGGGGAGACTTGACAACTGCGGGGTCACTGCAGAGACCAAAAAGAGAGGATGGGCGAGAGTGGCAGAGTCTGTCTCTGCATTCGGGGGTATAGCAAAGGACAGTGATGCCGTAAAAAATATGTGATCCGACAGCAAGTCGGCTGCTAAGAAGGGAGCTGAGAGACCATTAATGTGGATTGACGCAAATTGACGCGATAGCGCTAGCTATTAAACACGTCTAGAATATTGTAAAATATTGTTAATTACTACCTAGCTAGATAATGTGTGTTTAATTTGTTTTCTTGCTGTATTTAAATATCCGGTAGCCAACTGTCTGTGACGCAAGAAAACGTTCAGGGTCACAAAAGTATCCATTAGTCTCAAGACAAGGGTTTAGCTGCCCTTGTCTTGGGGAAAAAAATTAAAGAACATTTCCAAGAACTTTATTGAGAAATAGCAACTTTGCTTAACTTTCTTCATAAGTCTATAGTAAAGGGAAAAAATGTACGTTGAGAAATTTCTTCTTTAGAAGGTTTTGTGAATCCGGCCCCAGGGCACCACGCTGGAGTTCACGATGTGCTCCTGAGTAGAAATGTAGCAGCACGACACAAATACATAAATCGGGAGTACAAAAGCATTTGAGTGTTTTAATGATAGGAAATCACTAAAAGTTCATGAGTACAGCTTTTTATGAGTGATCCATGCTCAATCCTTAGGTGAGACCAAAAAGGTAAAGCCGCCACCCTTAAGGGACGAGCAGTTACCATGGTAACCTGGGTACTCGCTTGTCTCTGATGAAAGAAACCTGTCTTCCTAGCGGCATTGAACAGCCACCTAGCGTGTGAACAAAACAATAGAACTGGCCATGAAACACAAGGACAAAGTCACATTTTCAGTAGCCTTCCTTGTCAATTTGACCAACTTCTTCTACATGCGGCATTTAGCTAAAAAAAAAAATAAACAATGTTCCCAAATGGTCCTGTGTGACCAGCTGCCAACGTGGCTGGTAAAATATACATTCTTACCCGCCAATGACCAAATCTCCCCGCATTTGGCAGGTGTTAATTTCCAACCCTGGATACTATCCAAATCGACAGGAGGGACACAGAGTTCCAGGCTGATATACTAGTACAATATACAACCTAAAAATACTGTGACGGACAGACATAGAAAGCTAAAATGTAAGTAGAGTGAGTTGAGTTGTAGTAGGGATGTAGTATGCATCCCAAATGGCATCATGTTCCCTATCTACTACTTTAGTGCGCTACTTTAGTGTACTATATGTATATATAGGGAATGTGTCTCACTCGTCGTCATTAATGAACTCCAGGATATCTTGTTCTAGTTTCAGCAGCATCATCCGATCCCTGTTGGAGAGAAAGAGAGGGAGAGTGAGGGAGACAGACAGACCGAGAGAGAGCGGCAACTACTCATACAAAGATCAAAGGCTCCATTCACCGCAGTGAATACTCCAAGCAAGCCGTCCTGACCGAGGCTGGGCAGCTACTGTAGCGTCCAGACCACCACAGGATTACTACAGCTGCAGCGGCATTCGCTTACAGCCCGGAACCCAACTTGAGATCTGTGCACGTAACTTGGATTTTCACTTAAGTCATGCATTGATGATAGATTTGTGAGGAGAGAAAAAAAACTTGAGTTGCGATTCGGCCCTTAGAGCAGAGTTTCTCAATCCATTTCCAATACTAGGGTGACCTGCGGGCTCAGATAGCAACAGACTACATCTAGATGCCATTTCGTGATGTGGCTGTGATAGGAGATCGATAAGGTTCCTCTGCTTCAGGTTGTTTTTAAGTGTGTGTGTGTGTGTTACCTGGGGTTGTTTTTCAGTGTGTTGACCAGGAACTCGTGCACGTCGATGCCGGTGGAATCTGTGTACTCCTGGCTGGAGTCTGGAGGGGAAAGAGACAGAGAAAAAAATGACACCACACACACCATCTACAAACCGCACGCATGCAATCCGGAGCATCTACACACACACAAAGCGTCAGTCAGAGGGGTCAGAGAGGGTGTGTGGTTTCAACACGCACTTAGAGGATTGTTTCCATGTCAACTATTTTCTGCTACGCACAAGCGTGTACATCACGCTCGTGTGCACGCACACGGTCAGAGTTGCTTGGCTCACAGCGTGTCGTTTCTGAACACACGAATGGCAGATCTTTTTTTTTTTTTTTTACACACACACACACACACACTCTCCCTAATAATAATAAAAACACTCCCTGCATATCCCTCCACAGCTCTACATTTAGAAACCCTAACTCCTGAACTGATATTGTAAGGACAACCCCCCCCCCCCCCCGGGAAGACAGCTTACCTCGTGAAAACATCTTGCGTGGGGCCTTGTCCTTGTTCTTCTCCTCGTTCTCGTACTCATCCTTGGAGGACTTCTCCTCCTCCTTGTCTGATGGGCAGCTGATGTGCAGCTGGATGATGTCCTGGTCTGGAGGTCCGTCAGTACAGAACGGACCCGATGACTCCTCGCACACCGCCAGGCTCCTCACCAGCTTCAGCTTGGCATTGGACTATCATACACGCAAACCAGGAAGGAGAAACGTATAGCTCGTTGGTCCTTCGATACAAATAGACCAAACACATTGCACTTTTTAAACATTTGTTAAATGTTGTAGTGTAAAGAAGGTCAAAGTTAACTGATGTGAGAGATAAAAGCAGCATGCCGGGCAGTGCTGAGCGATTAGCTGAAATGTCCGTTTATTTACGTCGGCTCAATTATATGAAAACCCATTTACTTTTTTTGTGAGCTCGATGAGCCGTTTCTGTGGAGAGAAATCGTATCAAGCATAAAACTGTGACGTTGCAGGAAGGTGTAGTCTTCAACGGGCCAATATTCATAGTTAAATCACCACGTTTTCTGCACTTAACTACAGTGACCGGAATCCATTGCACCTAGCTGCCTGTTCTCATTGGTTCTTGCCCGGGCAAGCCTGTGGGGCCGGCAGACACACGAGGAAAGGAGTGACAGAATGCTTCAAGAACGAGAGGGATATAGACAGTTACTTAGGTACAGTGCATTCGGGAAGTATTCAGACCGCTTCACTTTGTTACGTTACAGCCTTATTCTAAAATGTATTATATAGATTTCCCCCCCCCCCTCATCAATCCATTTAATAAAAATAAGTTTAACGTAACAAAACGTGGGAAAAGTGATGGGGTCTGAATACTTCACGAATGCACTATGTCTACCCGACAATACATCTAATTGATAGATCGCTTGTATTGAGCAGTATGCCTTATCTACTTTGAAGAACTACCCACTAATCGCTCAGCACTAGCAGACATGCATATGATCCTTTTGAGATGTACAGCCTTCATAATCCAAACGTTAGATTATAAATACACGAGGTAAGCTGAGCTAAAGCCTTGGGAGGCCTCACCTCTGCGACTTCTCCTGGTCTATCTAACCTTCTAACTAGCCATGAGCGAACGTTGTGGATGATGGGGCTAGTAGGACCCTTTCTAACGGGTGGACTTAAGTTCCTGGATTAGGTTAATGATATGCAAACTTAAACCAACAACAATGCCACAGACAGAATAATGCGGTCCTTACCCTGGCCCTTTTCCGCCCATGGCCGTGGTTCTGAGCCCTTCTCTGCAAGGGGAGAAAAACGTGGTAATACTAAGAATACTAGCTACACTCAAAATGACCATTTCTTATGATTGACAGCGTTAAATAACGTTTGTGAAAAACGTATTTTAGTGAGAGAAAAAAACGTTAAAAGGATTGGTTCACTATTTTAGAACCAAATCTCTATTAATGTAAATGGCATGTTATGGAAGGGTCCAACCACCTTTTTTTTTTGCAATTTCACTTACCGCAACCGCAATATACTTCCCCATTGCTCATTGTGCAGTATGGGGGCTCCGGAAAAACATGAATAAAGGCTCCCAAAAACACCCAAATACGTCCTTTTAGAAATGGCAAAGTTCTTAGTATAGTGATGCAGGTCTTTAGATGTTGTAAACATGAAATAGTGTAATAACGAACTTTCTCTGCAAGCTTCTATTCCATTTTGTGCGAATCAAGTCGTTCCCGCCTACCAATTGTTCTGCTTCTCCGTGTAGCCCGCGCTGCACAGCTGGTAGGCGAAACCACTGGATTGGCACAAGATGGAATATAACGTTGCTGATAAAGTACTGTACACCTGACATTTCTACTCCATTGAGATGTAGATGGTGTTTGAAGCTAGAAGCACAGCTAGCAAAAATATTTTACTGTTTCAACAAACTAGCTAGCTACCTTTGACTGGACCAAGTGGCAAGCTAACAAATGGCTAGCTATGTTGCTAGCTAGCACAAGCAGGCAGAACTAGTCAGCTGCATGCGTCGAGCAAGCAGAAACACAACTAGCTAGACACTCTTGCAAACTGACACGCCCGACATGCCATGTAATATGTCGTTTTGCAGTCTAACCTGTTATTTAACCCGTTTGGAGTGCTTGTCCGGGAACAGCATAGTCACTAGCTAGCTAGTCAGCGAGCCAGACAAAGCAGGTAGCGGCTAACTACAGTGAATCGACCTAGCTAGATAAGACACCTAATGCTTCAAATTCAATACTCAAACAAGGCATGAAGATAACATGCAATTTGTTTGTAATGTTTCAATGACAGGCATTCCATAGAAGGGGGAATTTGTCTCAACTGTAAATCACATCCATCCCTGCCAACCCACCCCCACTTCACTCCTCTCGCAAGATTGCAGCACACACACACATCATGGCCACAAGCAACTACACAATGCATGATGGGAGATTAAGTTCAAACAGAGCAGGGGGGAAAAAAAGATACCAGCTAAAATTTCCTTTGTCATCACAATATAAATGGCTGACTATGTTCTAATCTAAACAGCCACGAAATTCGCAGACATTCAATTCTGGACTGTAGTATTCCTTAAAAACCTTTCCAGAAATTGGAACTCTAGTGCAGTGCCCGAGGAGGCAAAGGGTGCTTCGCAATAATCTCTCCTTCCTCCAGAAGTGTGCACTCGTTCACTCGACAACCCACACATTAAAAAGCATTGGATTAATGTTGGCATGGACTAGAGTTTCCATATACCAGTCATTTCCTTTTCAAACCCATGAAGAAAAGTGAACAACATCACACTTCGGGAGAAAGGAGCGATTATTGGGACACATCCAAAGTCGCCTGGAGGTCAGTTACCTGTGAGTCCTGTGTGGCACTCTCCTCTGCCTCCATGCCCTCCCCAGTGCCTCCAGTCCCAGTGCCCTCTTTCCCCTGGCAGGGCTCAGGGGATGGGGAGAGCTTCCCTCTGTTGCTGGAGTCATCGTGGAGCACTCCCCTACTTCCACTCTCACCCTCCGTCTGGTTATCCTCCCCGGCCAGGCTCACAGACATCTTCTCAGGGGAGGGTAGGAGGAGCCAGAGACGACTTCAAGATAAGGAGGGGGAGAGAGAGGATAGATCCATTAAACGGTCCTGAGTTTCAATGCAGTGCAGGGCCAAGGAAAACCTTAAACATGGTAAGAATCAGGAGACACGGACAATGTAGTTAATGTACACAGTGAACAGTACCTGAGACAGATCAGCTATGCTGAATCCTTATGGAGTGGGTTCCCAGGTAAGGGTCCTAAAGAGGACTGTGCTAGTCCGCTAGGTGAGGGCATTCCATAGCAAGTTCTGTACAGGGGGGAGGTAGCCGGTGGGAGAAGCAGCTGGCACGGGGAAGGGGGGGGGGGGGGGGGAGCACCCGCTGACTGGGTCTGTCTGTCCTTCCGTCTAGCTATCCTTCCGTCTCAGTGAAGCAGCATGTTGAAGACAGTTCCACCAGCCACGACCCCTGGGGATAACAGGAAGACAGAATGACGTCACTAACAGTTACAACTGGGTCCAGTCTGACTCGCTGCTCAAAGCGTGGGATGAGAAAACTATAGGGCTGGCTGTGGAAGTAGGAATTCAGCCAATGCATGAATGACCACTTGCAGACCAGGGCTGAAAAAAGTATGGTTTTCGCTCAGAAACTTTTGGTTTTTGAACAAATTTACACCAACTGACACAGGTGAGACGGCATGTCTCTCTCTCCCACTCATAAACAGCACTCCACTAAACGTTACCATGACGACATACTGCTAACACCTTCAGGACAGGCGGCGCTCTCACTACTCGACAACAAACACATAGGACGACTAACACCAGAAGCTTTGAGAAACGCGCCATCTGTCCCACAAACACACACGTCAGCTTTAACACAGTTTCCTCTGACCTCATCAGGAGGCTGTGTGTGTGTGTTTGTGCTGCTGCAGCAGATAGGAGGAGGCAATATGGCATGCAGGGATTCCCACAGCAGGGGAAGACCCAGGCACAGCAACAGCGTCATCACTGAGGCAGCAGCAGCGGCACAGCATCAATGACCAGGGCACGCACACGGATGAACGCCAACCAACCGCACTCGGCGCTGAGGAGTCCCGGCTTATGCAACTCTGCACCACAGAACAGCCTTATATCTACGCAGCTAGAGACAGGGAGACACGGACACGTTGCAAAACTCTCACACGTCAACATTATCGAATGACTAGATAAAAGGTCTGAGCAGAACAAAATGTGTAATTTTTTGTGTGGAGAATAACATGGCTGAGAGACTGTGGCTCTAATGGGCAGAAGAGAGGGACATTCTGTGCTAAAACAAAACACTTATTTCCCTCTCTGCCAGAAAAACTGAATGAGTGTGAAATTGAGGCACTTATGAATGAACCGGGCTACGCCAGCCAGCCTATTCTCAGCTACCATTTCCTCTCTCTCTTTCTGCTTTTTCCTCCCTTCTTCACAGGCAGAGTTGCCAGGGAGACGGTGACGTCATTCTCAGCTGTTGCCATTGGTGTGGAGAGGGGGGAGCGAGAGATGGAGAGAGCGAAAGGAAGATTGATTTTAGAAATGAATATGTAGATGACAGAAAACGGAGCCGAGGAGAGCACGAAGAAGGGACTCGAATCACCCACGTCACATAACAGCTTTCTAAAAACGAATGAAAGACACGTAAAATGGTCTCAATGGTAACACAAGACATTTGCAATGGTTAATAAAAGCCTACACAGCATCTTTTAAAGGGATAGTTCACTCAAATTCCTAAATTAGTTTATTTTCCTTACCCTGCAAGCAGTCTATGGACAAGGTATGATAGCAATCCTTTCTATGGTTTAGCTTCCCTGGCACTATTCCCACACAGATGCTCTGTACAACCCTGTATGGATGAACCGGTGAGAGCTGGTCATTAGGGATGCATGATATAGTGGTGAACATATCGGAATCGGACGATATTAGCTAAAAATGCCAACATTCGTATCGGCCGATGTCTAGTTTAACTCCGATGTTAAAAACCGATGTCAAAGCTACCGTGCTTAACTATATAAACGTAGGTACACAACATAATAACGCAGCGTAAAATGGTGCGCTACACGTGCAACACAGCATTCCTAACCTAGCCCACAATGTCTGCTGTGTGGATCGAGCAGTCAACAAGTCGAGCAGTCATTTTAATGAGTAAGAACATTTCAGTGAGACAACTCAAAAGGCAAAATCCATTAAAGCCAAGATAATGGAATTCATTGCCCTTGTCAACCAACCGTTCTGTCGTGGGTGATGTTGGCTTTTGCCGACTGGTCGAGCACCGGTACACACTACCAAGTGCGGCATTTTTCAGATGTTGCCCTACCGGAGTTACACAGTAATAGTCACTGCTATTAGCTTCACGACATACATACTATGGAATGCCGTTTGGGTCTTTGCGTGTCCAAAAAGATACAGTAGCACTGTCAAAACTGTACAAAAAAGCAAACACCGGCCACGAACAATGTGTTTTCAATATCGCGTTGGTAATAAAGCATAATTTGTGATGGGGCGAAGGGAGAGAGCGAGGGATGGGGCGAAGGGAGAGAGCGGGATGAGAGAGAGCGCGAAGGGAGAGAGCGCGAAGGGAGAGAGCGCGAAGGGAGAGAGCGCGAAGGGAGAGAGCGCGAAGGGAGAGAGCGAAGGGGCGAAGGGAGAGAGCGCGAAGGGAGAGAGCGACGGGGCGAAGGGAGAGAGCGCGAAGGGAGAGAGCGCGAAGGGAGAGAGCGACGGGGCGAAGGGAGAGAGAGCGACGGGGCGAAGGGAGAGAGAGCGACGGGGCGAAGGGAGAGAGAGCGACGGAGCGAAGGGAGAGAGAGCGACGGAGCGAAGGGAGAGAGAGCGACGGAGCGAAGGGAGAGAGAGCGACGGAGCGAAGGGAGAGAGAGCGACGGAGCGAAGGGAGAGAGAGCGACGGAGCGAAGGGAGAGAGAGCGACGGAGCGAAGGGAGAGAGAGCGACGGAGCGAAGGGAGAGAGAGCGACGGAGCGAAGGGAGAGAGAGCGACGGAGCGAAGGGAGAGAGAGCGACGGAGCGAAGGGAGAGAGAGCGACGGAGCGAAGGGAGAGAGAGCGACGGAGCGAAGGGAGAGAGAGCGACGGAGCGAAGGGAGAGAGAGCGACGGAGCGAAGGGAGAGAGAGCGACGGAGCGAAGGGAGAGAGAGCGACGGAGCGAAGGGAGAGAGAGCGACGGAGCGAAGGGAGAGAGAGCGACGGAGCGAAGGGAGAGAGAGCGACGGAGCGAAGGGAGAGAGAGCGACGGAGCGAAGGGAGAGAGAGCGACGGAGCGAAGGGAGAGAGAGCGACGGAGCGAAGGGAGAGAGAGCGACGGAGCGAAGGGAGAGAGAGCGACGGAGCGAAGGGAGAGAGAGCGACGGAGCGAAGGGAGAGAGAGCGACGGAGCGAAGGGAGAGAGAGCGACGGAGCGAAGGGAGAGAGAGCGACGGAGCGAAGGGAGAGAGAGCGACGGAGCGAAGGGAGAGAGAGCGACGGAGCGAAGGGAGAGAGAGCGACGGAGCGAAGGGAGAGAGAGCGACGGAGCGAAGGGAGAGAGAGCGACGGAGCGAGAGCGACGGAGCGAAGGGAGCGAGAGCGACGGAGCGAAGGGAGAGAGAGCGACGGAGCGAAGGGAGAGAGAGCGACGGAGCGAAGGGAGAGAGAGCGACGGAGCGAAGGGAGAGAGAGCGACGGAGCGAAGGGAGAGAGAGCGACGGAGCGAAGGGAGAGAGAGCGACGGAGCGAAGGGAGAGAGAGCGACGGAGCGAAGGGAGAGAGAGCGACGGAGCGAAGGGAGAGAGAGCGACGGAGCGAAGGGAGAGAGAGCGACGGAGCGAAGGGAGAGAGAGCGACGGAGCGAAGGGAGAGAGAGCGACGGAGCGAAGGGAGAGAGAGCGACGGAGCGAAGGGAGAGAGAGCGACGGAGCGAAGGGAGAGAGAGCGACGGAGCGAAGGGAGAGAGTGATGGAGCGAGGGAGAGAGTGATGAGCAAAGGGAGAAAGGGGGAGAGAGTGAATGAGTCAGAGCTGAGCGTGTCCCACAGGAGTGAGTGGGCTGAGCAGAGGAGGAGGATGGCGTCAGCAGGCTGACAATTTAAGAGAAGACATTGAGGAAAAAAGAACACTGCAGAGAAAAGAGAGAGGGAGGGAGAGAGGAGGGACAGAGCAGGGGTATCCTCTATGACACAGAAGAGGGAAAGAGTGTGTGGCAGGGTCAGGATTGAGAGAGGGGGAGGGGGAGAGAGAAAGCGAGTTATATGAAGAGATGGCACATGAGAGCAAAAGGTGTTGGCCAGGATGTCACACCTCCCTCATTCATTATGAATGACAGAGAGGAGAGAAAGAAAGGAAGATACTGATCTTTCTATGCATTATTGACGAGGGAAGTAGTGGTGGAATGTGTGCGGGGGAGCAATAGATATAGAGAGCGAGAGAAAGACGGGGGTTATTTAGGCCAAGACAGCTTGGCCTAAATAATCCTTCCTATCATACAGCATTAAGTCAAGTCATCAATAGACAACAGAAGACCACAGACACTACCAATGAGAGCGCTTCCTCATGACCTACTAACAATCGACTAGCCTGTTGCCTACCTCGCAACTATCTTCAGCCACTCGTCAATATCATTCATCGTCACCATTAGAATATAAGGAGAAAGGGGCGAGTCACAAGTACACATAGGAGTGTGTTAACACTAGTGCAGATGAGTGTGTTACTGGGACTGGGATGTAGCCTAAGCCAAAAACAACTGTATGAGTCACCGCCTCGCAGCACTGCTACCCACAGAGGACAAACAGGGGGACTCCACCGCGCAGCATCCTTTCATGTCCACAAGCCTTTACATTCACATTTCCTAACAAACGGGCAGATGATTCAAGACACTAAAATACCAGTGGAGTTGCAGGCACTGGAGTTAGGCACTGCGCGAGGTTAGGGCTAGGCTACACGTGTTGAAATCTAGGATAAATCTGTGCCAATGAGCGTGTATTTTGATTAGCCTCATTCAAAAAGATGCTGCCTGCAACGGACCGGTTGCTACATTTTCATTCACTCACACAAAATGTGTGTCAAGACAAACATCAGAAGCTAGTCCCGCTCCCATTACAAACCTTATGTAATTCCTGCCCTTTTTCTAGTATAGGAAGGAGGAGCAGTCAGTGATGAGAGGAAGAGGGAGAGAGAGAGAGAGAAATGGTAGAGAGCAGCATTTTTTTTCTTCTCAATGATGAAACAGACTGTGCTGCTGTGTGATTGGCCCATGCCTCCACCAATGGGAGGCCCAGCTCCATGGCAACAGGCTCTGTCACCAAGACTACTTTCTGTAGTAGCCCCCGTTCCTGCCTGCCTGCCAAACACACATACACCTCTCTTTTTAGGCTTTATCACCCTGCTTCCTTCCCCTTCGCCAATTACCTGGCTCTGTGCATTGACGGAGTTCAGCTCAGACACAGAGATAAAGACATCAGTGTTTCGCACACTGGTTTATGTACAGTTCAGCGTTTCACCGGACATTTGACAGGCAGAACTTTAAATTTACCGGAACATTTATATGCATTGGGTGCGTAACCTGATTAGGGTGTCCACCCACTGTGCTCAGAATGACATGCATCCCTTTTAGATTACGGTCATTCATATTAACAGCGCATGAAAGTTGATGCAACGATGCGCGGCCCTTTGTACCGAATTCTCACGCGCACTTTGAAGATGGTTATTCTATCCACATTTACAGTTGTGGGATGATAGATCCTAAATTCAAAAAGCCAGTAGACTACACCCCAAAACCAGATAAAAAGCAAGAGTCTGATGTAACAGATCAGAACCTTTAACTTAAAAATGTTGATAAACGTATTTATCCACATTATAAACGCAGCAATGCGCACAACGCAGTAGGCTAAGCGCAAATGTTTGTTCCATCATGCAATTAGAGGAGGAAAAAACTTGTCAAAAGCACGGTTCCACGAGACAGATGTCAAATATCGTTTAGACATTTAGAAAATAGAGGGGATCTAAAATGAAAACAACTAGCATGGGTTGCTGATATGACTGTATTTGTGCGTTTGGCTACTGGACAATGAAAGAAAGTTGATATCAAATAATTGCCTCCGCGGATACGGTCTGATTTGGCCTAGGCTACTTCGAAGCAAGGTAAGACCTGCCTCGTAATATGTAGTAAAAAGACAAAACATACCGGTTTCAAACAATCGAGTGTATGTTTTTAAAACGCATACTGCCTCCAGCTCATAGCAAAGTGTTGCGTGACGTGCAGATGGAGCCTACCTTCCGTGGCCTACGCATTTAGTGTTTGTGTGTCAGCTCTCGCGCTGCCTGACAGATGTCCCACTCAAAGGCCCCCATCTGTACCCGCGTGATAAGACACATGCACGAATATACTGAGCACACAGGCCAATTTAACACCACTGAATTATGCAAATTAACCTACAAGACTGATAAGCATGACAAGTCAAATGTATTGACATAGACTGGTATTTCCATCAATGAATAGGCTAAAAAGCCTATTATTTTTCTCCCAGACAATTGGGCTGGCACCAATTTCATTTCTCGGCTTTTCTATTTAATTTTTTTAATTTAATTTGGGCCAAAAGCCAGCTATTACCGGCTAACGTAAATCCTGGTACAGATGGTTGACTCCCTCACACACTCTGCTCTGTTATGTTCTGTGTTATGTTGGTGAATAAGCGAACTGGTGCGGGTTGCAGCAGCTCTGTTCCAAGTAAACCCTGAACTAAGCAGATTGAGGAGCAGACAAACACAGAGAGAGGGAGAAGGAGTGAGGTCTGAAGAGCTAACTAGTAAACCTCGACAGATCGGGAGGTGAACTCCCTTTTCCGGGGTCCTTTCACTTGCATACGGACAGCTAGTAGCCTACTCAGCCCAGCCTGAGTCCCACACATCATTAGGCCGATTCCCTACTTTCCACATACTGTGCCAACGTAGCCGAAAGCATTCACCAAATGTTTCAGAAATGCCTTAAAAATAGTTCTCCGAACATTGCCAGTTAAAACACATGGCCCTTACAATTGGTCTCAAAGTTAGTTAATACAGTAGGCTTCAGTGTATGGGGTCGGTGTGGAATTCCTTCCCTCCCTTTACACATCCATTCCAGGAATGCCTGAGCCGGACTGCAGCCCCCAGGGGAAAGAGGGGATGATTAGAATGGAGAGGACACCATCCATCCATCCAGCCAGGCCCCCTGCTACATCCCTCTCAACCCCAGACATCCAACGATAGATAGGGCTACAGACTTGGGCAGCAATCCTGTCCAGTAGGGCTTGGGATGGCCAGGGACCTCACGACATGATATCGCGATAGGTGGCGATACGAGACGTCCTGCAATACTAACGATTCTATATGTATTGCGACTCCATCGTCAAAACATACCGCTCACCATATGGCTGCTGCAGAGGGACAAAAAGACAGCTTGGAGAAAATGAGTTGATCAGCCAAAGGGGAAAAAAAGTGCTGGAAACAAAATTGTCAGCCTGATTTAAAAGATGGGGAACAAGCAATGAAGGAAAAAATACGGGAGTTTTGGTGAAGGTACAGACAACTAGCGCAACAATAATATTGCAATAGTCAAAAAGGCATGATAAAATCATCAAAAATATTATCTCGATTCCCCCCCCCATCACTACTGTCCAGTGGTTTCCATCCAGGGCCTGGCTGAAAGTAACCACAACCCAACAATGAAAATACGCATTAAAACCTGTGTGCAGCCTAAAATGGGCTATATCTCCCTGTGCTGTTCCAAGTTACTGAAATGCAATAGCTACTGTGTGGTGTGATGTATTAGGCTGAAACCTCCTGCCCTGAAACCTACAATAGATCAATATCAGTCAAGCGGACGAGGCCAGGGCCCGTGCCGGAACGGATCAGTTGGATGGGCATTTGATTTCAATAGGAGGGGGGTTCACGGGACCAGTGTGTGCACACGCTTGTGCACATATGTTTTAAAAATGGGTGTTATAGTAAAGACCGTGCACAGCGCGCGAGTTTCAAGTAGGCGGAAGCTTACAATTTCATCCTACCATTTTTCCGTCCAGCCTGCTAGAGAACTTGCAACATTGAGTAGGTTTACATGCACGCTAACAATTCGATATGAAACTGATTATGGCAGTAGGCATATTACGCAAGAGTCACAAACACCTTACTCTGCTCATCTTTAAAATCGGCTTAAGACCAAAATCAAAGCAAGCATAAACTGATTAAAACCTGGTTTTATTGGCAAACTTTCAAATTATTAGGACACGTAAACAGATTAAATCAGTGTTCCAGCGGTGTATTTGATCTGCTCAGCTGAGCGAAACCGCCCTCTTTAGCGCAAGTAAAGTGAATTTGGAACAACTGAATGTATGCCTCTTAGAAGGACACAAACTTTATACGTCCGAACTCAGAATGCAGTAGCATGTAAATATTTTATTACAACTATTGTAATAATCTGATTATCCAAAACAATCACAATTGTGTTCATGTAGCCGTACTCACTGTTTCAACTAGCCCATTCCGGCCTTCAGTTTCCCGAAAGGTTTTTCAGCAGGCATTCAGGTATTTTATGACGTTTTAAGAGCATTCTGGAGAGCGAAGTGCATGCATTCTGGAGAGAAACACGCCATAACATCGCCAAACATCCCTCCCTTTATACTCAAGACATCTTCACACATATTTCCCATGCTTTTCACTGGCCACATGCACTGCACATATTGTGGGCTTCCCAAATAGGCAGAGGCCAACGCGCATCTGATTTGAAACAATTCACCTCTATTTTTATTTATTTAACAAAGCTAAATGATCCTCTGTGGCTAAGTCAATCTTGTGCACACATTTGTTTACATCCCTGTTAGTGACCATTTCTCCTTTATCAAGATAATCCATCCACCTGACAGGTGTGGCATATCAAGAAGCTGATTCAACAGCATGATCGTTACACAAGTGCAGCTATTGCTAGGGACAATAAAAAAGCCACTAAAATGTGCAGTTGTGTCACAACAGGAATGTCGACCAGAGCTGGTACCAGAGAATCGAATGTTAATTTCTCTTCCAGAACCCGCCTCTCCAAAGTCATTTTAGAGAATTTGGCAGTACGTCTAACCAGTCTCAAAAACCGCAGACCACGTGTCACCACACCAGCCCAGGACCTCCACACCTTGGCTTCTTCACCTGCGGGATCGTCAGACCAGCCAGCCGAAACGCGTAGCACGTTTCTATAGGCTATGCAATTTGCATGACAAAACAGAGTGATGGCCTCTATTAAAAAGAGGATACCATCAGCTTTCTAGGCCTACTATATTTTTACCTCAACTTTCCTAATATTAAGCACATTGCTCATCATTACAACAGGAGTATAGCCTACCTGGCTGACATGAAAATGAACCACGGGAAAAGCGGCCTCGATTCGCTATTTAAGTTCATAGATGACATCTTTTTTTTTTTTCACCTACCACTATTTCGAGACAGGTGCATGATAATGGTCCATACAAATTTCACACGCCATTTAGTATATGTAAAGACAAGATTAAATCAATAATAGTCTGATGGGTGACAATATTAGCCTCTCTTGTGAATTATATATTATCAATTGTGAATGATGCCCAGTGTAAGGCAGGAAACAATGCCATTTTTCTTTTGACTTTTTGGAATCATAGTCCCACACCTTATGTAGCCTAGCCCATAGGCCTATATGATTTGATACGGTTTGTATCACAACTAAAGTGTCCAAACAACTGCTTAAAATTAAGCACATTAATCCACTTTACTTGGGGCGTAGAGCCCAACTTCCATATACAAGCAGCACATGAGATTCAAGTTTGGGGAAGATAATCTTCTCCATAAAAATGCACCTTTATAATAAAAGCATTACGTGCATAATCACATTTGTGGTCAATTTTTATAATGGTGTTTTCCCGCTAATGGAACATTCACGCTTATAGGCCTATATGTTTATGTGTCGGGGGGCTAGGGTCAGTCTGTTATATCTGGAGTATTTCTCCAGTGTCCTGTGTAAATGTAAGTATGCTCTCTCTAATTCTCTCTTTCTCGGGGGACCTGAGCCCTAGGACCATGCCTCAGGACTACCTGGCATGATGACTCCTTGCTGTCCCCAGTCCACCTGGCCGTGCTGCTGCTCCAGTTTCAACTGTTCTGCCTGCGGCTATGGAACCCTGACCTGTTCACCGGACGTGCTACCTGTCTCAGATCTGCTGTTTTCAACTCTCTAGAGACAGCAGGAGCGGTAGAGATACTCTCAATGATCGGCTATGAAAAGCCACCTGACATTCACTTCTGAGGTGCTGACCTGTTGCACCCTTGACAACTACTGTGATTATTATTATTTGACCATGCTGGTCATTTATGAACATCTTGGCCATGTTCTGTTATAATCTCCACCCGGCACAGCCAGAAGAGGACTGGCCACCCCTCATAGCCTGGTTCCTCTCTAGATTTCTTCCTAGGTTTTGGCCTTTTCCAGGGAGTTTTTCCTAGCCACCGTGCTTCTACACCTGCATTGCTTGCTGTTTTAGGCTGGGTTTCTGTACAGCACTTTGAGATATCAGCTGATGTAAGAAGGGCTATATAAATACATTTGATATAGCCAACTGCCGTGTGTGCATTCCTGCGCTTATGTGAATAAATAAACTATTAGGCTATTAACAATAAGCAAATCTGTTTCGTCAGCTTTTTTTTATGCTAGTGGTTGTATTAATTTGGGATCCATCGGATCCCACAACTGTCCAAGACTATGTTGGGAATATTTACTTCCCGCACAGAATGTCAACTTTTGTACGATTGGGGATAGTAGATTGACATAGGCCTAACGAGCAGCAAAAGCACTAGCCTACTCATCTTGTTGGCTGATGATATCTTCAATATGCACCTCGGAATTGGATAAGGACATGTGCAGTTGCGTCCCTGAAGTGTCCGTCTTCACTTGTAGCCTGTGAGAAAGGCCTGATCACGTGATGGAGAGCCATGTGAGTGAGAGGTGCTTCGAAACACGCCTAAGACAGCGCTACAGGGAGACAGCTAATCGTCCTCGCAGTGGCAGACCACGTTTAACAACACCTGCATAGGATCGGTACATCCGAACATCACACCTGCCGGACAGGTTCAGGATGGCAACAACGGCCCGAGTTTAACCAGGAACGCACAATCACTCCATCAGTGCTCAAAATGTCTGCAATAGGCTGAGAGAGGCTGGACTGAGGGCTTGTAGGCCTGTTGTAAGGCAGGTTCTCACCAGACATCACCGGCAACAACATCGCCTATAGGCACAAACCCACCATCGTTGAACTAGACAGGACTGGCAAAAAGTGCTCTTCACTGACAAGTCGCGGTTTTGTCTCACCAGGGTGATGGTCAGATTCGTGTTCATCGTCGAAGGAATGAGCAACACCGAGGCCTGTACTCCGGGACCGATTTGGAGGTGGAGGGTCTGTCATGGTCTGGAGCGGTGTGACACAGCATCATCGGACTGAGCTTGTTGTCATTACAGGCAATCACATCACTGTGCGTTACAGGGAAGACATCCTCCTCCCTCATGTGGTACCCTTCCTGCAGGCTCATCCTGACATGACCCTCCAGCATGACAATGCCCCCAGCCACACTGCTTGTTCTGTGCATGATTTCCTGCAAGACAGGAATGTCAGTGTTCTGCCATGACCAGCGAAGAGCCCGGACCTCAATCCCATTGAGCACGTCTGGGACCTTTTGGATCGGAGGGTGAGGGCTAGGGCCATTCCTCCCAGAAATGTCTGGGAACTTGCAGGTGCCTTGGTGGAAGAGTGGGGTAACATCTCGCAGCAAGAAATGGCAAATCTGATGCAGTCCATGAGGAGGAGATGCACTGCAATACTTAATGCAGCTGGTGGCCACACCAGATACTGACTGTTACTTTTGATCCCCCCTTTTGTTCAGGGACACATTATTCCATTTCGGTTAGTCACATGTCTGTGGAACTTGTTCAGTTTGTGTCTCAGTTGTTGAATCTTATGTTCATACAAATATTTACACACGTTAAGTTTGCTGAAAATAAAACGCAGTTGACAGTGAGAGGACGTTTCTTTTTTTTTGCTGAGTTTACTAAACATACGTAAATAACTCTAAGGCATATAGGAGTACCTATTTCTTTGTTAACCCCTCAACACAGAATAGCCGCATGTGCGCACTCCCTCAAATCGTTTGGAGAAAATATCCTCTTTTATTCAGCTTTGTTCAATTGTCTTCTTCATACTATAACATAATATACAATAATGCCACCGAATTCTAACCAAATCTTGTCTGCTAAATGAACTACTATAGCTCACAGCCATATAGTATAGCCAGATCAGGACGAAACATTAGGACAAAGCAGAGTGTGCTATTCTATACTTCTGAAAGATTACATTTTCTTATCATATTTCTTTAGACCTGTCTAAAATAAATCATGGATTTATTGTGAAGGTGTAGGCTATAGACTTTTTAAAATGTAGATGTTCTAAAAAGGTCTACATCAGTGGCTTGTAGGCTATGAGCGGAAGACAGGAGATGCTAAATGTGTTTATGTTAATTAACGGTCAATTACCGTGAGACCGACAGTTATTCGCTTGACAATCACCGGCTGATTACATTGTGTGACCGCCACAGCTCTACTACCGAGTTCCAAATTGCCTCTGGAAGAAGTAACGTCAGCACAATAACTGTTTGACAGCAGCTTCGTGAAATGGGTTTCCATGGTCTAGCAGCCACGAGCCTAAAATCCTCATGCGCAATGCCAAGCGTCAGCTGGAGTAGTAGAAAGCTCGCAGTCATTGGAGCAGTGGAAACGTGTTCTCTGGAGTGATGAATCACCCTTCATCTGACAGTCCAACGGACAAGTCTGGGTTAGGCGGATGCCAGGAGAACGCTACCAGCCACGATGCATACTGCCAACTGTAAAGTTTGATGGAGGAATAATGGTTTGGGCTAGGCCCCTTAGTTCCAGTAATGGGAAATCTTAACGCTACACCATACAAAGGACATTCTAGACGATTGTGCCTTTGTGGAAGACCCTTTCCTGTTTCAGCATGACAATGCACCCGAGCACAAAGCGAGGTCCATACAGAAATAGTTTGTCGAGATCGGTGCGGAAGAACTTGACTGGCCTGCACAGAGCCCTGAACTCAACCCCATCTAACACCTTTGGGATGAACTGGAACGCCGACTGCGAGCCAACCCTAATCGCCCAACATCAGTGTCCGACCTCACTAATGCTTGTGGCTGAATGGACGCAAGTCCCCGCAGCAATCCACCAACATCTAGTGGAAAGCATTCCTAGAATACTGAAGGCTGTTACAGCAGCAAAATGGGGGACCAACTCCATATTAATGCCCGCGATTTTGGAATGAGATGTTCGTCGACTTTTGGTCATGTAGTGTATTTTTGTTCAGTGTACTTTAAAGAACTAGTAAAATGATTGTCAGACAGCTCTGCTGCATACTTAGGCAGGCTAGCCTAGCTAAATAGGATAACTAAAGACAGTACAGTATGTTGAGCAGAGATAACATTGTCTGGCTGGCTGCCACTCCCTAAGCAGAGATAAGATGACGTTGCGTGATCGTTAAAAAGAATAAAGCCATCAACAAAAAAAACGAAGTAATATACACAACTGAAATATTTGATTATTTCATAGTATTTTTCTGTTGATGTCTACACAATGTGGACCTGACAGAGTCAATGGAATATTTTGGCAAATTAATGAACGTTCACTATTTTGGGTTTTTGAATTAAAAAGCTGTAAAATCATTTCAATGTACATTTTTCATAATGCACGTTTAAATTTTTTATCAAAACCAAAGTGGAAAACAATGTTTTTTTTGTACAAATCTAACAGAAACAACCTCAAAAAACACTAAATCGCTCAGCACTAGCCCATAGATAAACCTGTAGGTTCTTCAGCCAGTCCTTTTGTTCCCTTCCCACCAGCCTAGCGCTCTGCCCCCTGGAGAATCAACCCAAATCAAATCAAATTTTACTGGTTGTGTACACAGATTTGCAGATGTTATCGCAGGTGTTTCTAGCTTCAACAGTGCGGTAATACCTATAGAAAAATTGTTTTATACAATACAGAAAAATTATCGTAATATCAGAACACGCAATGTAAGAGACCGGAATATATACTGAACAAAAATATAAACACAACATGCAACACTTATAGATTTTATTGAGTTTATAGTAGAACATCTAAATTTAAATAAAATAATTAGGCCCTAATCTATGAATTTCACATGACTGGGCAGGGGCGCAGCCAAGGGTGGGCGCCAGGCCCACCCACTGGGGAGCTAGGCCCAACCAATCAGAATACGTTTTCCCCCTTAAAAAAGGCTTTATTACAGACAGAAACAATCCTAAATTTCATCAGCAGTCAGGGAGGCTGTTCTCACTGCAGGTGAAGAAGCCGGATGTGTAGGTCCTGGGATAGAGTGGTTACACGTGAGCGGTGGTTGTGAGGCCGGTTGGACGTACTGCCAAATTCCCTAAAATGAGGTTGTAGGCGGCTTATGGTAGAAAAATGAACATTCAATTCTCTGGCAAAAGCTCTGCTGAACATTCCTGCAGTCAGCATGCCAATTGCATGCTCCCTCAACTTGAGACATGTGTGGCATTGTGTAGTGTGACAAAACTGCACATTTTAGAGTGGCCTTTTATTGTGCCCAGCACATGCTGTTGGTTGATTTGATTATGCAGTGTTGCTTACAGGTAGCCTACAATTATAGTGAATTTGTATTTGATTTTGAATAGCCTAGTAATAGGGAATTGTTTATATTTAATTAATTGAGTGACATTACCTTCAGCTGTACAGAATCTCACCACCACGCGTTTCCATCTCCTCCTCTCTCTCCTTGTTTTCCTTTATTGAGCACGCAGACGAAAACATGTCCCTATTGATGTTCCCGAACAGATTTCACTTCGTTTCCCAAATTAAGCACGGGGTAAGTTATTCTTAAATGTATTTCTCAGGTGCTCATATTAAGTAAATGCTCCGCTATAAAAACCGAAGTAGCCCACAAAACGGAGCGGCGGGAAAGCATGCGGCCTCCATTCACTAGGCTGCAGATGACATGTATTTTTCCCCCCCTGACCCTGTTGCTGCCCATTTGAAAACGGGCCCTTCTTAAAGACAAGATTACATTAAGAATAGTCTGATGGGTGAAAATAAGATCACTTGATGAAAGAACAGCTGTGCAGCCAGAGACAAACAGAGCGCAAGTTTTTTTTGTGTGACTTTTTCAAATCATCAATAGTAACCCATATATGTTTTTATTTCTAAGACATTCTAAGGTTTGTATCATTCACAAGTAAATTTGCCAAATAACTCCAAATCTAGCATATAGGACCGGTTTCAAATTATCACATGTACGCTCAACATAGCCATTTCATATGCACACTTTCTTTGTAAATGGGAAAACATTGTTTCTATTTAATTCAGCGAAGTTCAATTCAATTATTCTTACTATAGAATCAGATAACATAATGGCATGGGACTCAAGCTTATCTTGTCAGCTAAATGAACAAGCCTACAGCACGGAGCATAGCCAGATAACATAGGCCTACAGTAGGCCAACTCATATTCTGTTCTTCTGAAATACATTTTCTTCATGGCATGTTTCTTTAGAACAGACAAAAATAAACTGATTTATCAGACTTTTTAAAATGTAACGTTCCAAAAGCACTCATCAGTGGCTTGTATGTGTGGAGGCCTGGAGATGCTAAACCGGTTTATGTTAATTAACGGTCAATTACCGTAGGAACGGCAGACTTTTGCATGACAATAACCAGCTGACAACATTTCATTATGGCCACAGCCCTAGCCAGGCACACCAGTTTGGGTCAAGAACTGCAACGCTGCTGAAATTTTCCACACTCAACAGTTTTCCTGTGTGTATCAAGAAGGGTCCACCACCCGAAGGACACCCAGCCAACTTGAAGCATTGGAGTCAACACGGGCCAGTATCCCCGTGGAACACTTGACACCTTGTGAATTCCATTCCCAGAGAAATTGAGGCTTTGCCTTCAGAACAGCCTGAATTCTTCAGGGAATGGAAATGTTGCTCAATTGGTATCAAGGGACCAAACATGTGACAGGGAAACATTCCCCACACCATTACACCACCAGCCTGTACCGTTGACACCAAGCACGATGGGGCCATGGACTTACGCTGCTTACGCCAAATCCTGACGGCCATCTGCATGACGCAAAAGGAACTGGGATTCGCCGACATGCCCACTGGAGCCACCTTTTCTTGTTTTTATCTGATAGGAGTGGAACTCGGTGTGGTCGTCGCCTGCAATAGCCCATCCGTGACAGAAAAATGACATGTTGTGCCTTCTCAAGATCATTTTTTGTAGGCAAACAGGGTTCGTTCGGTCATTAAAATCCTGGAAATGTCAAGGTGTGTGCTTTACCTGCATGTGTGCCAGTGGGCTCGAGGAGAGAGAGACATTGCAGCAGGTAGCTTATAAATTAAAGGATAGTCTACTACATAACCTATTTAAAACATTGTGTAGCTGGGCTGGTCATGTCGGTACTTAACTATTTAGCTAATAGCATGTATTAATGTCATTGTTATGTCTGATGAAACTTTCCATCGGCACTCGTGAATAACCGCAAACGGCTAACACGCAGTTGATGAACTGGTGCGCGTTAATAATACAATCCTATATATTTTGGTTGTAAATCTCTCAATAATGGGAAAAAATTGACACTGTTGGAAAACTGGGATTCCCCTCTATGGTAGCTATCAGGACATGGACAATGTTGAATAGAGTCACTCTTTTGGCCCATGTTGTGACAGACAATTATAAGTAAAAAGAAAAATCTGGCATACTCAGGGCTTTACAGTGCGACCATTTTACTCGTATATACACACACGTAAATATTTGTGTGTGTGACCTGGAATGACCTGGAATGTTTAATTAAGAGCACCAGTGCGCCTAGAAAAATGAAGGATTCTAGCTGTATTACCTCAAATGTTTTCATTGTGCTCCTAAATGTCTGTGTGCATACATTTTTCAACTTTGGTGCACATATGCTCCTTGTAAAAAAAAAATAATGTTTTACTTAAATCAGCATAGTGCCCTGCTACTTGTCCAAAGGACAAGTGGCTAAAAAATATTAATGCCAAGCTCTCGGGTGCATATTGCAAATCAATAGCAGCTTAACTTCTCTAGGATAGGGGGCAGCATTTTCACGTTTGGATGAAAAGCATAACCAAATTCAACTGCCAGCTACTCATCCCCAGAAGATAAGATATGCATATTGTTAATAGATTTGGATAGAAAACACTCTGAAGTTTCTAAAACTGTTTGAATCATGTCTGTGAGTATAACAGAACTTATTTAGCAGGCGAAACCCCAAGGAGAAACCATTCAGAATTTGTTGTTGTTGTCACTCTTTTCAATGGATTTTCATTGGGAATACAGATTTCTAATTGCCCTTCTTGCAGTTCCTACCGCTTCCACTGGATGTCAACAGTCTTTAGAAATTAGTTGAGGGTTTTTCCTTTGTGTAACGAAGAAGTATGGCCATTTTGAAATCAGGGTCACTTGTTGTGTACTGTTAAATAGAGGCGCGTGACCAGAAAGCATGCTACAGATTGTTTTAATCCTGTATTGAACACAGATCATCCCGTCTTCAATTTTATCGATTATTTACGTAAAAAAAACGCCTAAAGTTGTATTACATAAGTAGTTTGAAATGTTTTGGCAAAGTTTACAGGTAACTTTTGAGATATTTTGTAGTCATGTTTCACGAGTTGGAACCTGTGTTTTTCTGGATCAAACGCGCCAAATAAATGGACATTTTGGATATATATAGACGGAATTAATCGAACAAAAGGACCATTTGTGATGTTTATGGGACATATTGAAGTGCCAACAACAGAAGCTCGTCAAAGGTAAGGCATGAATTATATTTTTATTTCTGTGTTTTGTGTTGCGCCTGCAGGGTTGAAATATGCTTATCTCTCTTTGTTTACAATGGTGCTAACTCAGATAATAGCATTGTATGCTTTTGCCGAAAAGCATATTTGAATTCTGACAAGTTGACTGGATTTACAACCAGTGTAGCTTTAATTTGGTATCTTTCATGTGTGATTTAATGAAAGTTTGATTTTTATAGTAATTTATTTGAATATAGCGCTCTGCATTTTCTGAGACAGTAGCGTCCCGCCTAAACTCAGATTTCTGGATATAAATATGAACTTTACCGAACAAAACACACATGTATTGTGTAACATGAAGTCCTATGAGTGTCATCTGATGAAGATCAAAGGTTAGTGATTCATTTTATCTATATTTCTGCTTTTTGTTACTCCTCTCTTTGACTGGAAAAATGGCTGTGTTTTTCTGTGGCTATGTACTGACCTAACATAATCGTTTGGTGTGCTTTCGCCATAAATCCTTTTTGAAATCAGACATTGGATTCACAACAAGTGTAGCTTTAATTTGGTGTCTCATGTGTGATTTAATGAAAGTTTGATTTTTATAGTAATTTATTTGAATTTGGCACTCTGAATTTTTACTGGCTTTTGGCCAAGTGGGATGTTAGCGTCCCACATATTAAAAGAAGTTAAAAGCCCCTGATATTGACATCTAAAACCTATGCAACACCTTATTTAATCCATACTATCGGATACACACCCATCAAAATATCTCCCATGTCTCACCTGATATAGATTTGCTTAACACTCCCCACATTAGATAGAAACAGATAGTAACAAAGTGACAGTCACAAACACCATGCTGACAAAGAAGGCTCGGGAAAATGGCTAAATAGTATACAGAGGCGAGACCAAGCATTACGGGGTAAAGGCGGCAGGTTTTCATTCACCTGAAAGAGCAAATGAGACAGAAAGAGAAACGAGAGAGAGAGCGATTGGTGTGAGGGAGAGAAGACACTATGCTATAAATAGCAGCAGATTTTTTATTCAAGAGGGCTTTGCTGCTGCTCTCTTTCTCAGTCTCTGGGAGAATCTCAATTGCGTACTCTCTCCTCGCCTCCTTCTCAAAACCCATTGTAGGAGAAGGACCTCTGGCTTTCTCATCCAATGGGTTTTGTGAAGGAGGCAAGGAGAAAGGAAGCGAGGAGAAGAAGCGGGGAGTACGCAATTGAGATTCCCCGCCTCTCTCGCAAGGGCTCCTCTTCTCTCTCTCTCTCTCTCTCGCTGTCTCCCTCTAGCAAACACTCTTTTCTCCCTCCATCTCCAACCCACCCTCTTTCTGTCACCTGCACCCACTTTCTCCCCATCTCTCCGCCCCCCTCTCTGTTCCTAGCACATTATGTTCTGTGTTAGTCTTAATGGTTAGCCAGATGTTCCCACCCAATGTTTTGTAAGAATCAACTATTTGCGGTCACATATAGCTACAGTACAGTTCACATCTCCATGGATAGGAGGCTCCTTATGACGAATTCAGTGTCCCCCCCCCCCTCTTCTTTCCTCTCCTCTGCATAGATGCACAAAACCAACTAAGCCACCAACGGGGTGACCTCGCTCCCACTCCCTTCCTCCCCCCTTCTTTCACTCCCTGTCTCCATCTCTCCTGGCTCAGTCTGTTATCCCTCCCTCTACTTCCTCCCTTCCATCCTCTCTGCTCTATGACAGGTTCCAAAGTGACGGACCCTTCCTGTCAACTCTCCACCCCTGCCCCCCCTCCCACCCGCCTACAGGACAACACAGTAGCAGGGAATTCCTCATTAACTCAGCACTGTCTTCACCAAAGTGTGTGTTCTCACACTAGCCAACCCACCCACCCACTCACTCACCCTCTAGCACAATATATAAAGCCATAATTATGCAGCATAGCCTACATGCACCACTAATAAAATGGAACAGTCCATAGACATAGTTAGATAGTCGGTGACTTCATTAACGTCACACTTAAAACCAGTACCTCCAAACCCTCTAAAAACCAATGCAGGTGAACAGATTACAGAAGGGTAAATAGAAGGGGACAAATCGAAAGTTACACACCGGGATATTATTTTAGATGATATGTCATATCGCAATAATATTTTTGCGCTAATTGGCTGTATCTGCACCAACATTTTCCAAAATAGCTTTTTAAAATAGGGGCCCAATTTGTTTTCGGCACTTCTATTTCCTTGACTGATCAAAAAAAACGTGTTTTCTAATGTTCCCATCTCCCTGCAGCAGACGCATGGTGAGCAATATATTTGGAACATCGAACCACAATGAAGAGTCACAGAATCAAAAACACATGACAATCGGTACCTAGGTATCGTGATAATATCATATTGGGAGGTGCCTGGCGATTCCCAGCCCTGTAAAACAGTACTTTATAGAAGCTATGCTAAGCTCCAGATAGATGTCAGCTACCGTAGAGCCACGCAGCGAGCTAAATCACACTTTAGCAACGTTACAAAAGACAGGACACGAACAGAGACGGATAAGAGGCGATAAGCTAAGGCAATCCACCGAATAATAGTTTGAAGTTTAACTTTGACACACCCCGCGTAACTGGTAAATGTGAATAATACAACACACAGTGGCGCACACGCACACGCACATCGCTTGCTTACTGTGTTCAGAGATTTGCAGCTCCCATGCAGAGGTTTTGCAGGATGAACGATCGGGTGGAACGACAGGCTACAACATAGCGCTACGCTAGCAGATCGCCGACGTCACTTTCGTCTCAATAAACACCGACTGTATCCGAGGAGAATCCATCCGTCCCCCGCGGTCATCTAGCTACCGCTAGCCTAAAGCTTATTTCATGGTCTGGGAGCACTCACGGTCTTGTCGGTCGTCTCCGTCTGTTCTAGCTAGCTGTACATGTCGGAGCTATTCTACGTCGAGGGTTCTGGAAACGAGGAAGGAAGGACCCTCTCTTGACTGCCCCTTTTTCTGAATGAAGTGTACAAGCACAGAGACGGTGAGCGAGAGAGCGAGCGAGCACTCTCCTCTCACTATATCATGTGCACACTGCTCTGCCTTACTCTACTCCTTCCCCAACCCTCCCTTCCTCGCACTCCCTTTCTCTCTCAGTAACAATATAATTGTGCTGACAGGCAGCCCAGGGCTAGTGAGGAAACCCAGCTGTTTAAAGGACTGTGTCACTGGGGGAGCAGCGCGATGGCAAGACACTTCAACGACGAAAACCGGACAATGAAATGTTAACTCCTCCATTCACCCACTCAAGGTTTGCATTGCATCCCTCCTTGCTGTGTAGGAAGCCACATATAACCTAGATCCACAAGAGCAAGCCATGTGACCATCTCTAACCGTCAAGTCCTCAATTACAACCAACTACGCTAGATTCTCTGTTACACTAGTCTTCATTCCGTGCCCTTGGGTTTGGATGTAAAACAAACTGGTGGGGGTAGGAGAAATGCACTGCAGGGGTATGGACGAGCAGAAAGAAAGACCTCATTAGCGGGGGAAAAAGATAATTCCCTAGACAGGATGAATGGATTTGAATCATCTTCCTTAGTTCTCCCTGCCTGCAACAAGCCCTCACAGCAGCACAGCATGTTTAAAGGCAGTCAAAAGTTCAGCAGCATCAGAAAGGGAGGCTGGATTGGACTTGAAAAGGGTCATCAGAACAGCAGGATTGGGGGTCAACTCAGAACATTTGAATTTCAGTTTCCCTTGAGAAGTAACCAGACAGATACACTGAATTAAGTGTGGGCATTAAATTCCTTGTAAAATGTGTCAATATCAGCTTAAAGCTGAGATCCGCATTAGGGGAAACAGTGCCACTGGCCACCCCAGTCACAAGTATTATTGTTTAGTTTATTAAACGATGGAGAGGAGCTCCAGCATCAAGGTAAACCAAAAACCGTAAGACATAACACCACATTTTTTGACAGTGAAGATAACATTTGTACATTTCGCTCTACGCTCCAGGATTTTGGATTTCAAATGAAATGTTTCACCGGAATTACGGGAGCAGTAGCGGCCGTGAAAGGGCCGGGGTTGGGATTATTAAACAAGTTGTGGGTGTGTCGAGGCTTGCCCCCTCACTGGCCAATCAGAACATGCTCCATGGCTAAATATGTGGTTGCTCCAAGTTGCGTATTTATGGTCTTTCATCCTATTTCGTTCTCAACTCTGTTACTCCATAATAACCTAGTTCATTATACGTCCCACATTTGCTTAATATTTTGAACATGTTTGCAGTCCACATTGTTCTAAAATGTATTGCTCCAATATGGAAATAAATGGTTAAAAACACAGGCTATAGCATTACACTGATTTACACACATATAGGGGCTAATTGCAAATTGCTGTCTGGACATGCCAACGTAGTCAAATCAGCAAGATTCAATTCACCGGGCTATTGATAAGGCCTAAAAAGACAGAGTATAATTCTAATAAAAAAAAAACTTGTTTTAAATAGGCTGTGTCTAAATACAGTTATAAGCAACACATTTGCTCCCTGTGGGCGCATAATAATACAGACAAGGCAACAAACCGGAGGGTTTTACGCACATCCAAACTGTTCATAGGAGCTGGATAAATATCTAATATGAAGAGAAAGGGAAGGAATGTCCACTTAACATTATACTGATTGCAGGAACCATCTTACAGATGAAATTTGCACTTCTCCAGAAATAGCTGGCGAAATTGCACCGCATTTTAAACCATATAACCTACCGTTCAAAGGTTTGGGGTCAGTTAGAAATGTCCTTGTTTTTTAAAGATTTTTTTTTTTTTGTCCATTAACATCCAATTGATCAGAAATACATTGTAGACATTACATTGTTAATGTTGTAAATGACTATTGTAGCTGGAAACGGCAGATTATTTTATGGAAAAATACTACATAGTAGGCGTACAGAGGCCCATTATCAGCAACCGTCACTCCTGTGTTCCAATGGTACGCTGTGTTAGCTAATCCAAGTTTTAAAAGGCTAATTGATCATTTGAAAAACCCTTCTGCAATTATGTTAGCACAGCTGAAAACAGTTCTGATTAAAGAAGCAATAAATCTGGCCTTCTTCAGACTAGTTGAGCATCAGCATTTGTGGGTTCGATTACAGGCTCAAAATGGCCAGAAACAAAGACTTTTCTTCTGAAACTCGTCAGTCTATTCTTGTTATGAGAAATGAAGGATATTCCATGCGAGAAAGTGCCAAGAAACTGAAGATCTCGCACAACGCTGTGTACTACTCCCTTCACAGAACAGCACAAACTGGCTCTAACCAGAATAGAAAGAGTGGGAGGCCCCGATGCACAACTGAGCAAGAGGACAAGTACATTAGAGTGTCTAGTTTGAGAAACAGACACCTCACAAGTCCTCAACTGGCAGCTTCATTAAATAGTACCCGCAAAACACCAGTCTCAACGTCAACAGTGAAGAGGCAACTCTGGGATGCTGGCCTTCTAGGCAAAGTTCCTCTGTCCAGAGTCTGTGTTCTTTTGCCCATCTTAGTCTTTTATATTTATTGGCCAGTCTGAGATATGGCTTTTCTTTGCAACTCTGCCTATATGGCTAGCAGTCAGACAAGTAAACTAGCTAACGAAAAAGCAAGGTAGTTTTTTTTTTTTTTAACAATGCACGGCCATCATATTTCTAATGTTTATCATTGAAAGAATGTAGCCAGCTACATTAACCGTTTTGCAATTTACAATGGAGGAAAGTACCAGAGAAAAGTAGCCTACATGTCATTCAGAGCGCTGTCTGGTGATCCAATGATGTGAGCAAAGATAGTGCAGCTGAAGCATGAAATTAGGCCTTTCACATAGATGATCTGGAGCAAAACCCTTACTGAACCTGAGCAGAGTTGACAAATAAGAAGCATCTTAGATCTGCATTTACAAAAAGCAGCAAGATATATTCGCTTTCCTTTTCTGTGTGAAAAATGCAAAATCCTGCGTTAACGCGACCCCTGACATCAAGCGTGTGACTAAACATTTACAGGTTTTTTTGGCTGTGTTTCGGTAAAAAAGTTTGAGGAACAAAGATCATACCCCTGGTTAATGGCAAAGGTGAGGGGTTGGCTTTTTTTTTGGGGGGGGGGGGGGGCATTTGTTCCTCTAACTCTCACTCATCATTATTCACAATTCATTAATGATACTCCATAATCATGGTAGCATCCACATGGATGTAGAAGTGTTGAAAAACATCCTATTATTATTTACAAAATGACAACACATTCATTATTCTGTTCCTATTGGGCAAAACAATCTGAAACAACCAAAAGTAACTACAAAAAGGCATCCAACAAGTTTGTAGAGTCACAAGCTTGATGTAGTCATTGCGTGCTAGGAATATGCGACCAAATACTAAACTCTTGACTACTTTGATACAGTAAGTGGATTGTCCAGATACTTACATGGGAAAATATATATATACAAAGTGCTTCCATTTCTAAACAGTAAAACATATGAAAATAATGCAATGGAAAATGTTATGTTTGTGCTTTTCTAATAACCAACTTCTGTGTTCATGCAAGTGACTGATTGAACGTGCCTGGGAGGAATCCTCACTATCAGTATGTGCAATTTGGTAGTACGCCCAGAACTTTGTTTTGAGAACGGAAAGGGATATCTCAGTTAAAGTCTCCGCTTGGAGAGGAGAAGCCTCGTGAGGTATTGGTCTGTCACATGTATGAACCAGTATTGGTCGGTCACATGCATGAACCAAACGTTAATGATGAATTAAGAACGATGAATAATGCAAATATAACTTAAGCACTATATAAGAGAACAGGACTGCCCCGGGGGAGCTCACTTCAGACCGGTACTTTATGCTTTTAAGTTTGACTGTGACCTTTCCAGCTTGCTGTTAATAAACAATGATTCATTTAAGATTGACTTTGAGTGTCCCTGTGTAGAATTTCCACGACAATACACTCTAGTAACAGCCTTCCACAAGCTTCCCACAATAAGTTGGGTGAATTTTGGCCCATTCCTCCTGACAGAGCTGGTGTAACTGAATCAGGTGTGTAGGCCTCCTTGCTTGTACACACTTTTTCAGGTCTGCCCACAAATTTTCTATGGGATTGAGATCAGGGCTTTGTGATGGCCACTCCTATACCTTGACTTTGTTGTCCTTAAGCCCTTTTGCCACAACTTTGGAAGTATGCTCATGGTCATTGTCTATTTGGAAGACCATGTTGCGACCAAGCATAAACTTCCTGACTGATGTCTTGAGATGTTGCTTCAATATATCCACATAATTCTCCTTCATAATGGCATCTATTTTGTTAAGTGCACCAGTCCCTCCTGCAGCAAAGCACCCCCTCAACATGATGCTGCCACCCCCGTGCTTCACAGTTGGGATGGTGTTCTTCATCTTGCAAGCACTCCCATTTTTCCTCCAAACATAACGATGGTCATTATGGCCAAACAGTTATATTTTTGTTTCATCAAACCAGGGGACAGTTCTCCAAAAAGTACGATCTTGGTCCTCATGTGCAGTTGCAAAATGTAGTCTGGCTTCTTTATGGTAGTTTTGAAGCAGTGGCTTTTCCTTGCTGAGCGGCCTTTCAGGTTGTGTCAATATAGGACTCGTTTAACTGTGGATATAAATACTTTTGTACCCGTTTCCTCCAGAATCTTCACAAGGTCCTTTGCTGTCATGAGCGGTATGACAGCTGCGTGGTCCAATGGTGTTTATGCTTGCGTATTATTGTTTGTACAGAAGAACGTGGTACCTTCAGGCGTTTGGAAATTGCTCCAAATGATGAACCAGAATTGTGAAGGTCTACAATTTTTTTTCTGAGGTCTTGGCTGATTTCTTTTGATTTTCCCATGATGTCAAGCAAAGAGGCACTGTGTTTGAAGGAAGGCCTGGAAATACATCCACAGGTACACCTCCAATAGGCTAATTGACATAATTTGAGTCAATCAGAAGTTTCTAAAGCCATGGCATCATTTTCAGGAATTTTTCAAGCTGTTTAAAGGCACAGTCAACTTAGTGTATGTAAACTTCTGACCCACTGCAATTGTGATACAGTGAATTATAAGTGAAATAATCGTCTGTAAACAAATGTTGTAAATATGACTCGTGTCATGCACGAAGTAGATGTCCTAACCGACTTGCCAAAACTATAGTTTGTTAACTTCTCTGGGATAGGCCAAAAGCCAGTAAAAATGCAGAACGCCAAATTCAAATAAATTACTATAAAAATCAAACTTCCATGAAATCACACATGACAGACACCAAATTAAAGCTACACTTGTTGTGAATCCAATGTCTGATTTCAAAAAGGATTTACGGCGAAAGCACACCAAACGATTATGTTAGGTCAGTACATAGCCACAGAAAAACACAGCCATTTTTCCAGCCAAAGAGAGGAGTAACAAAAAGCAGAAATAGAGATAAAATGAATCACTAACCTTGATGATCTTCAACAGATGACACTCATAGGACTTCATGTTACACAATACATGTATGTTTTATTCGGTAAAGTTCATATTTATATCCAAAACTCTGAGATTAGGGGGGACGCTACGGTCTCACTTGGCCAAAAGCCAGAGAAAATGCAGAGCGCAATATTCAAATTTCTATAAAAATCTAACTTCCATGAAATCACACATGAAAGATACCAAATTAAAGCTACACTGGTTGTGAATCCAGCCAACTTGTCAGAATTCAAATAGAAGCATTGTTTGCTTTCGCCGAAAAGCCTATCTGAGGATAGCACCACTTGTAAACAAAGAGAGAGAAGCATATTTCAACCCTGCAGGCGCAACACAAAACGCAGAAATAAAAATATAATTAATGCCTTACCTTTGACGAGCTTCCTCTGTTGGCACTCCAATTTGTCCCATAAACATCACAAATGGTCCTTTTGTTCGATTAATTCCGTCGATATATATCCAAAATGTCCATTTATTTGGTGCGTTTGATCCAGAAAAAACACCAGTTCCAAATTGTGAAACATGACTACAAAATCTCTCAAAAGTTACCTGTAAACTTTGCCAAAACATTTCAAACTACTTATGTAATACAACTTTAGGTATTTTTTAACATAAATAATCGATAAAATTGAAGACGGGATGATCTGTGTTCAATACAGGATTAAAACAAACTGTAGCTAGCCTTCTGGTCATGCGCCTCGAACAAACAGGACACAAGTGACCCTGATTCAAAATGGCAGTACTTCTTCATTACACAAAGGAAAAACCCTCAACTAATTTCTAAAGACTGTTGACATTCAGTGGAAGTGGTAGGAACTGCAAGAAGGTCAATTAGAAATCTGTATTCCCAAGGAAAATCCATTGAAAAGAGAGTGACCTCAACAACAAAATTCTGAATGGTTTGTCCTCGGGGTTTCGCCTGCTAAATAAGTTCTGTTACTCACAGACATGATTCAAACTGTTTTAGAAACTTCAGAGTGTTTTCTATCCAAATCTACTAACAATATGCATATCTTATCTTCTGGGGATGAGTAGCTGGCAGTTGAATTTGGGTATGCTTTTCATCCAAACGTGAAAATGCTGCCCCCTATCCTAGAGAAGTAAACAATACATTTGTGGAGTGGTTCAAAAACGAGTTAATGACTCCAACCTAAGTGTATGTAAACTTCAACTGTATGTACAGTGGCTCGCGGAAGTATTCACCCCCTTGGCATTTTTCCTATTTTGTTGCCTTACAACCTGGAATTAAAATAGATTTTGTGGGGGGTTGATTTACTCAACATGCATTTGATTTACACAACATGCCTACCACTTTGAAGATGCAAAATATTTGTTAAAGAAGAAATAAGACAAAAAAATAAGAAAATATGATCGTGGGTAACTATTCATCCCCCCAAAGTCCATACATTGTAGAGCCACCTTTTGCAGCAATTACAGCTGCAAGTCTCTTGGGGTATGTCTCTGTAAGCTTGGCACATCTAGCCACTGGGATTTTTGCCCATTCCTCAAGGCAAAACTGCTCCAGCTCCTTCAAGTTGGATGGGTTCCTGCTGGTGTACAGCAATCTTTAAGTCATACCACAGATTCTCAATTGGATTGAGGTCTGGGCTTTGACTAGGCCATTCCAAGACATTTAAATGTTTCCCCTTAAACCACTCGAGTGTTGCTTTAGCAGTATGCTGGAAGGTGAACCTCCGTCTTAGTCTCAAATCTCTGGAAGACAAACAGGTTTCCCTCAAGAATTTACCTGTATTTTGTGCCATCCATCATTCCTTCAATTCGGTTTCCCAGTCCCTGCCGATGAAAAACATACCCACAGCAGGATGCTGCCACCACCATGCTTCACTGTGGGGATGATGTTCTCGGGGTAATGGGAGGTGTTGGGTTTGTGCCAGACACAGCGTTTTCTTTGATGGCCAAAAATGTAAATTTGTCTCATCTGACCAGAGTACCTTCTTCCATATGTTTGGCGAGTCTCCTACATTTACTCCTACATTACATTTTTCTTTAAGTAATGGCTTTTTTCTGGCCACTCCTCCGTAAAGCCCAGCTCTGTGGAGTGTACGGCTTAGTGGTCCTATGGACAGATAACCCTGAAGGAGCTGCGGAGATTGGAGAATCGTTGGTCTCTTTGTTCTCTTTCAGATTAATGCCCTCCTTGCCTGGTCTGAGTTTTGGTGGGCGGCCCTCTCTTGGCAGGTTTGTTGTGGTGCAATATACTTTCAATTTTTTAATAATGGATTTAAATGGTGCCCCGTGGGATGTTAAAAGTTTGATATTTTTTTTATAACCCAACCCTGATCTGTACTTCTCCACAACTTTGTCCCTGACATGTTTGGAAAGCTCCTTGGTCTTCATGGTGCTGCTTGCTTGGTGGTGCCCCTTGCTTAGTGGTGCTACAGACTCTGGGGTCTTTCAGAACAGATTTATATACACTGCTCAAAAAAATAAAGGGAACACTTAAACAACACAATGTAACTCCAAGTCGATCACACTTCTGTGAAATCAAACTGTCCACTTAGGAAGCAACACTGATTGACAATAAATTTCACATGCTGTTGTGCAAATGGAATAGACAAAAGGTGGAAATTATAGGCAATTAGCAAGACACCCCCAATAAAGGAGTGATTCTGCAGGTGGTGACCACAGACCACTTCTCAGTTCCTATGCTTCCTGGCTGATGTTTTGGTCACTTTTGAATGCTGGCGATGCTCTCAGTCTAGTGGTAGCATGACACGGAGTCAACAACCCACACAAGCGGCTCAGGTAGTGCAGCTCATCCAGGATGGCACATCAATGCGAGCTGTGGCAAGAAGGTTTGCTGTGTCTGTCAGCGTGGTGTCCAGAGCATGGAGGCGCTACCAGGAGACAGGCCAGTACATCAGGAGACGTGGAGGAGGCCGTAGGAGGGCAACAACCCAGCAGCAGGACCGCTACCTCCGCCTTTGTGCAAGAGCCCTGCAAAATGACCTCCAGCAGGCCACAAATGTGCATGTGTCTTCTCAAACGGTCAGAAACAGACTCCATGAGGGTGGTATGAGGGCCCGACGTCCACAGGTGGTGGTTGTGCTTACAGCCCAACACCGTGCAGGATGTTTGGCATTTGCCAGAGAACACAAAGATTGGCAAATTCGCTACTGGCGCCCTGTGCTCTTCACAGATGAAAGCAGGTTCACACTGAGCACATGAGCACATGTGACAGACGTGACAGAGTCTGGAGACGCCGTGGAGAACGTTCTGCTGCCTGCAACATCTTCCTGCATGACCGGTTTGGCGGTGGGTCAGTCATGGTGTGGGGTGGCATTTCTTTGTGGGGCCGCACAGCCCTCCATGTGCTCGCCAGAGGCAGCCTGACTGCCATTAGGTACCGAGATGAGATCCTCAGAGCCCTTGTGAGGCCATATGCTGACACATGCACATTTGTGGCCTGCTGGAGGTCATTTTGCAGGGCTCTGGCAGTGCTCCTCCTTGCACAAAGGCGGAGGTAGCGGTCCTGCTGCTGGGTTGTTTCCCTCCTACGGCCTCCTCCACGTCTCCTGATGTACTGGCCTGTCTCCTGGTAGCGCCTCCATGCTCTGGACACTACGCTGACAGACACAGCAAACCTTTTTGCCACAGCTCGCATTGATGTGCCATCCTGGATGAGCTGCACTACCTGAGCCACTTGTGTGGGTTGTAGACTCCGTCTCATGCTACCACTAGAGTGAGAGCACCGCCAGCATTCAAAAGTGACCAAAACATCAGCCAGGAAGCAAAGGAACTGAGAAGTGGTCTGTGGTCCCCACATGCAGAATCACTCCTTTTTTGGGAGTGTCTTGCTAATTGCCTATAATTTCCACCTTTTGTCTATTCCATTTGCACAACAGCATGTGAAATTTATTGTCAATCAGTGTTGCTTCCTAAGTGGACAGTTTGATTTCACAGAAGTGTGATTGACTTGGAGTTACATTGTGTTGTTTAAGTGTTCCCTTTATTTTTTTGAGCAGTGTATATTTATTTCTCACCTTTCCTAGTATTAAGCACATTGCTTATCTTTACAACCAGAGTATAGCCTACCTGGCTAGAATGGAAATGAAACACAAGATAAGCGTCATTCATTCGCTATTTAAGTGTATTTTTCCCGCTGCCCCTGTTTCGAGACAAGTGCATGATAATGGTACATTCTAAAATCAACACACATTTCACACATACAGTACCAGTCAAAAGTTGGACACACCTACTAATTCCGGGGTCTTTATTTATACATTGTAGAATAATAGTGAAGACATCAAAACTATGAAATAACACATATGGAATCATGTAGTAAACAAACAAAAAAAGTGTTAAATCAAAATATATTTCATATGAGATTCTTCAAAGTACCCTTTTCCTTGATGACAGCTTTGCACACTCTTGGGATTATCTCAACCAGCTTCATGAGGTAGTCACCTTGAATGCTTTTCCAACAGTCTTGAAGAGTTCCCACATATGCTGAGCACTTGCTTGCTGGCAGATTGCCCCTTTAAGTCTATCAAACGTGTACGAGTTTGAGCATGTGTCCATTATTCCAATGGATTTATCTTACCAGCATGAATTAAAGCCCCACTTTTATTCCATAGGCTGGGATCCGCACTATGCAGCTGTTGCAAGAGCACATTTTTCCACTGGCTTATCACTGGCTGTCCACTGGTTTCAAAAACAATGATTGATAATAGGGCTGGGCGATATGGCAAATAAATTATCACAATATCTAAAAAAAAAAAAAAAAAAAAAAATGTTTTTTTTTGTTTTTTTTTAAATCATTCGATAACAAATATTATCACGATATAAATCAAATAATGTTTAAAAAGGGTGCATATCTGCTTCAGACTCAAGAATGCCTGAACAAACTACTAGGCAGGTAGCCTAGTGGTTAGAGCGTTGGGCCAGTAACCGAAAGGTTGCTAGATCGAATGCCCGACCTGACAAGATCATTTTACCCCTGAACAAGGCACTGTTCCCCGATAGGCCGTCATTGTGTGAACCATGACCAGCCTTACTAAGCACTTCATGGCTACAGACGTGAGTGCTACGAGTCGGTAGTCATTTAGGCAGGTTACCTTAGTTTTCCTGGGCACAGGCACTATGGTGGTCTGCGTAAAACATGTGGGTATTACAGACTCGGACAGGTTGAAAATGTCAGTATGTCAGCGCATGCTCAGAGTTCACGTCCTGGTAATCCGTCTGGCCCTGCGGCCTTGTGAATGTTAACCTGTCTAAAGGTCTTACTTACATCGGCTGCGGAGAGCATGATCACAGTCTTCCAGCTGATGCTCTCATGCATGTTTCAGTGTTACATGCCTCGAAGCGAGCATAGAAGTAGTTTAGCTCGTCTGGTAGGCTTGTGTCACTGGGCAGCTCTTGGCTGTGCTTCCCTTTAGTCCTGTTTTGATGCTTTGCCTGTTTGACGGTTCGTCGAAGGTCATAGCGGGATTTCTTCTAAGCTTCTGGGTTACAGTCCCGCTCCTTGAAAGTGGCAGCTCTAGCCTTTAGCTCAGTGCGGATGTTGCCTGTAATGCATGGCTTCTGGTTGGGGTATGTACGCAAAGGTGGTCTAGAATTTTTTTCCCTTCAGTTGCACATTTAACATGCTGATAACATGCTATTTAGTGGTGAGCTTTTTACAAAATCAAGCATTGCTTGGTAACAGCAAAGATTTGTTTTGTTACTTGAATAAATATGAGCTGAGATGTGTCCTGCAAATACTTTAGGTCAGACACTATATAAATTGTTCGCAATGCACTCATTAGCATTTAGTTGGCATGCTCTATGGCATTTTATATGCATTTGTTAGCATTGCAAACCTTCGGAGTACAAAGGCTGTGTTTTTTATTTTTTTAAAGCGCCCCTTGTGTTTAGTGCCGGTATTACCGAATATGCCAGTATGGCACAAGGTCAGTTTGAAGATAATCTGGATACCACCCAGGCCTAACACACAAGTATGAACTAACTGCATGCACCTCGCTCACACGCAGACCCCGTTATGTATGCATGCATGCACACGCTCTCATGCATCATGACAAAAATATGGCAAAAGTTAGGCTAGTTAAAATGTACAATATTGTGGCTTAATTCAAACAAAATCAAAACATTACAATTCCACATGCAGATTTTGGTCCTATTGCGTATGATAGTCCAGTTCTGTATGACCGCTAGGGGGCTATTACATTCTATCAAATGTAGTCACAGGCTGAATCTCAAACCAAACACTTGGCCCATAAGCCCTTTATCGAGTCGCCACTTGCCCTTGTGATCAATCTAGTCTGTTAAGTGTTTTAACTTAAATGAGCATTGAGACAACGCGCACTTGACATCAACTGCCACTTATCAATATTCCAAAATTAAAAATCAAGCATCGTCTCCCGCGACCTGTATTGTGCATGGCTCACTCACAATGAGACGCAGGCACTGGGGCAGACTGACGCATGCTCTGATAGACAGTGAGAAAGTTGTAAAAACAAAACATCTCTATTCCTGTACAAGTAGGCTATATCGGTCACAAGTAATTTCATCAGCTGATTTAAAATTGTTGTAGCCTGCTTGCTTCTAGCTAGCGTCACTGACAAACACAGGGATGGAGTTTTAGCTAGCTGGGCACTGCAAGGAAAAATTAAGGCTTGCACAATTACCGTATAAAATCGACGGTTATGGATGAAGACAATCATTCAAATAAAACTGTCATAACCGTTTATAACCACCCATTATGCCATCACTGACTTGAATGGGATGTACGTTCTAGTCATACAATTTCTATAGCAGCCTATGCAGTCAGGAGCGGAGGAAAGAAAAACGTATACAGTACATAGAAATAAAATTCGATACAGTATATAGATATAAATATATAAAGATATATAGCTACGGGGTCAGCTAAAAGCACAGAGAGCAGCAGCAGACTCGATACTGTACTGGGGGCAGAGCAGGCTGTTTCGCTGCTGTCACATACTGCCATTTTTAAAAATAACAACGTGACGCACCTTATATTCATGGCATTTCATTTGAAAGATGCTAATCTCATACTAATGTTACAGCATTGTTGCATTAGGTATGTTACATTTTTATTTTTCCCTTTATGATGATTCGGGACCTGTTATTGGTAGTTTCGTGATAACGGCACCTTTCATTTTGCGGAAGAAACATTTTTCCGTTGTTTTCTGAAAGTTAATATCCCAATTTCGTTTTAATGTTTAACCATTCACACTCCTAGCGTAGTCATAACATGTCCAATCCCCCAAAACACAGAACAACCAGCAGCTGTAGCCAAATCTTATTGCCATTTATTTTTTAGTACATATATTTCTTCCTTTCATTTTTAAACATTTTTTTTTACCTTTATTTAACAAGGCAAGTCAGTTAAGAACAAATTCTTATTTACAATGACGGCCTGGGTCAACTGCCATTGTTCAGGGGCAGAACGACAGATTTTTACCTTGTCAGCTCGAGGATTCGATCTTGCAACCTTTCGGTTACTGGCCCAACGCTCTAACCACTAGGCTACTTGCTGCCCCAAATGTATACATCTCACAACAATGGATTTATTGCGTGCTTTTGTTTGGACATCTTGTGACTGAAATATCACATCTAATAGTGATGACAGATGATCCAGTTTCTCTCCCCCTCGATACTGGTTCCCGTCTTCTCACAGTGAGGGTTTTGCTGCCTTCCAACCTTTTTATGCGATAACAGTACATGTTGAATAAAATAATGTCACGACAGGCCTGACAAACAGCTAATGTCAACAAAATAAAATACACGAGACAAGGTGGGATCTTTCTCTGCCTGGAAAATTATTTATGCGAGAATTGGCGGTGGGAAATTATTTTATGTGCAAATATTTATATAATAACCATCATACCGAAGTAACTTGGAGTCACGCGATGATATGTTGTGGGGTCCCCCCCCCACGACTTGGGAAAGTATGCAGTTTATTAGGCTACAAATTACAGATTAAATAAGTGATGAACTTCACAGGGTGGGGAAAGTGCACAGCGATGAGCTTGATGCTCCTTTCCAATAAATACCGAGGGTCTTATTCTGGTGACATGACGATCGATTCTTGACTGCAGTTTGACAACAACAAAAAATGCTCTTGCTACTTTGTCCATAACAAATGTCATCATGTAGGCTATACCTGCACTGTATCTGTGAGCTGTTGGCTAGAGCGCACGTGCCAAGACCAGAGTGGGAACAGTCGCTATATAACGCAACCTTTTTTGGGATAAAACTATCAGTAGAATTGAAAATGCGATGGAAACCCCTGTAACTTGTATTTTTTAATTCAGTACATGGGAATTTAACCACAATTTCTTTTTCTTTTCATATGCACTACATCATCACGCACAGCCTTTCATCTGCAAAAAGTACATTTGATGGAAACATCTTGTGGGACAATGTGCATAATGTTTTCATACAGATTTTGGAATATTCGCATTAAAATGTGTCGTCAATTGGATGTAAGTCAAGCTACTGAAAGTAATGACAGGTCTGATCCAGTCTGGACCCACAGCCATGCCACCAACACACACATGTCCAATGTCAACCTGGACCCAGAGCCCTGCAACCAGTCACCTATTCCCTCCCAGCCTCCAGTTCTGATCAATTATTTACATCTAGCAAGCAGTGGAAGGATTATATACATCTAGCAAGGCGTGGAGGGAAAGACAGCTAGAGGGAGAGAGATACAGATAAATCGAGGGGGTAGATAGAAGGAGAGGGAGGGAGAGGGTGAAGAGAGAGGGGGGGGGGGGGGAAGCAGCAGTAGCACCAGCTCTGTGCTCAGGCAAAGATCTATAAATATCTCTTCACATCTCTCTAGCAAAAGCCACCATCTCCACTGCTGCAAACACAGAAGCAGATCTCAGGTAGGCAAACTGATGAGTAGGGATAGGGTTCTATGGCGGTGAATCTACCCCAGGATTTTATCCGCATCAAAAAGGTATAGAAACAGTTGCACTTTTAAGCCAGCTTCCTGCTATTCTGCAAATGTATCCATGGAGCAGAGATTTTTTTCTTTTCTGTTTTTAAAGCTGATTTCCTGCAATAATTCCCATTTTGCAATGCATCGGAGAGAAAAATGCAGTTTTAAAGCAAGTTCAATTGAATTCAATGAATTTTGCCATGGCTTATGCTGTGTTCTTTGCTCAAACATAACAAAATTAACACCGATATGGGTATTTTCAGATCTCCCCGTCTAGCTTTAATTTCGGTGATTTTTAGTTCTTCAGATAGATAGGATACTGAGTGTACAACACATTAGGACATTTGCTCTTTCCATGACAGACTGACCAGGTGAATGCTATGATCCCTTATTGATGTCACTTGTTAAATCCACTTCAAATCAGTGTAGATGAAGGGGAGGAGACGGGTTAAAGAAGAGGTTTTAAGCCGCCTTGAGACATGGATTGTGTATGTGTGCCATTCCGAGGGAGAATGGGCAAGACAAAATATGTAAGTGCCTTTGAACAGGGTAGAACAGAATGAGATGACTCATCACTGGAATCACATTTACTCAGGGCTATCAAATCTCCGTCTCAAAAAATTATATTTATGATATACTACTTCCATCTATAGCCTAATCTAGTCAAACCCGTTCATCTATTATTATCATTTTTTTAATGTGGCTAGATAACACATGGTACAAACTAAGGATAGAAAATCAAATGCCTCTTGAGCCTTTTCACGTTCCAATCAAAAAAAAGTCAACTACACAGGCTCAAATAAGGACAAATTGACAAGGGAAACTGCATATTTCCATGTGTGTTTCTGTACCAAATGATAGTTAGGGTACAGCCACCAGTGCAATAGCAAATTGAGGTGGGATGACAAGAGACAGGCAGCCACAGCAGGCAGCTCCCACCACACCGCCGCTTCATTAGGAGCAGACTGTTGAATCAATGGTTCACCCATCGAAGACAAGCCTGCTCCTAAAAGCACACAAGCTATTCTCTAAAAACCACATGCCCCACCCATAACATTCGGACACCAATTGACTATATGCTGCTGCTGCACAGAGAGTGAGCAGCGTACAGTCATCTGCACTACATGCTTTTCCTATCCAAGCTCTTATGTGCTCATTAGGCAAGATGAGTTGAGGGAGGGAGGGGACTGAAGTTGGCTACATTAACTAATCTAATAGACCATGCTATTCTGTGATATTCAAACCAGATTGTGGAGTACTGTTAGTTTAGGCTGTATAGCATATGATGGGTATTTGATCCCCTTTACAACTAAGAGTATTTTAATAGTGCTTCCCAAAACATGTAGGCTCAGGCTGAGGCTATATTTCCAGTAAAGCTTTCAATCTCTCCCACAACACAGTTCCTAGTACACTGTCTGATATGTAGGGTATCCAACAAAGCATCCAGAAATCAACTATTCTCCCACAAATACAGGTAGAGGGGCAATGACTAACACACACACACACAGTGCTTGGCACTGCATATGTTGAGACCATAACAAGATATAGCTATGCTTTCCATACAGCCGTTACAAAGTAGTTTGTGTAAAGCATAGCACAGTGACTTGGAAGACAAAACATCTTCTAAACTTCAATGTCTAGTAGCAGGGGGTTCATTTGAAGTGAAAAAAATGCTCCGTTATTAAACGAATTATTTGTTTTGCTCCATGAGGTAATCCAATGTGTTCGTCACCATTTTGTCTATTTCAAATCTTCTCTCATTGATTGAGGTGGGTGTCCACCCCAAGTGCCGCATGTCAAGACAACGACCCTACCGTTATGCTCATTTACATTGAAAAACACGGCGTTCGGGAATGCAATCATGTTTACATTAAAGACAATGTGGAGCCGACACGAGATATGGGTCGGAAAACTTTCCTCAATGCAAGAATGGGATATGCCACTGTACTCCAAGTTAACTTCGTCCACATCGAGAAGATTGAAATACTGCTGGTTTTCCAGGAAAACTGCCCTTTTCGTCATAATGCTAACTATCAGGAGCCACCTGATAGTGGCAGTGTCAGCCAATCAGCTCATTTGTTGTTCAACCCAACATGTAATTTCATAATGGATGCTGTGGCTACTGCTAGTTAACATGGAGGACAAAAAGGGCAGTTTTCAGGAAAAACGAGCAGTATTTAAAGAGCAGTGTTGATTATAGGTACGATGAGGAGTACAGTGGCATATCCCATCCCTGCATTGAGGTACGTTTTCCAACCCATATCTCACACCAGCTCCATTGTGTCTTAATAATGTAGTAACCATGACTGAGTTCAGACCTCAGTGCATCTCAGTGTAAAATAGCTTCACGATAGGGTCGGTATCTTCTGGCAAGTACATTAGGTAGACTAGCTAGTTAGCTAATTTACAGTGGTTGGTAGAATATAGAATAAACTCTCGTTTACCGTTTAGATGAGTCTTCTCTCAATGAAAGCTTCTTCGATGTTTGTTTTCCCGAGTTGAAGGCTGCTAACGCGTTAGCTACTGCTGGTACACAGACAGGTTAACATTAGTGTAGGGTAAGCTAGCAGCAGCTGCTAGTGTAGTGCTGAGTTCCCAAATGTTTAACGTTAGCTAGCTAAACGGACAATACGCAGCAACAAAGTTAGCCTTTTCTTCTTATCTAACGGTAACAGTAACTTAGCTGTCAAACAAGGTGTCCGCTCACCTGCTCCTTTAGCTAGCTAATTATCTAAAACGTTAGCTAACATAAGAACAAATTCGATTAAAAAAATATCAATGACAGGATCATGGGTTATGAGCCAATTGAAGAAATGCCAATATGTATGCGGTTCGTTAGCGATACCGCGTGTCAACCACCCTCCGAATGGTTTACCCAATGCTAACTAATAATGGTAACAATAAATCGCTAGTTAATTAGTAACGTTGGCTCCATGGCTAACCAAACGCTGCCCTGGCTGAGTTGGCTCACGGTGAAAGGCACTGCACTGTCAAACGCTATCGACTCAAAACCGCACACACGTGAGAGGTATCTACATCGAACGTTGAAGATCAAATCAGAGAGAAAGCATCCAATAACTTCTAAAACGGAAATAACGAGAACCTTACACTTTAGATAAAATAAAGAAAAACGAGATTCCCTTCAGCTCCGGCTTCCAATACTGTGTGATTGCGACCCGCAATTCGGGGTGTTCCTGCATGTGCATTCTCTACAGGAACGCCCCCCTTCAGCCTTTACCCTCGAACACTTCTTCATCTTCTTCTGTATTATTGCGGTCCACAAACAAATGGTATAGGTGCATGCCGCCCCCTACTCTATTGTGTAGGATGAATTCGTTACACTTTGTGAAAAATTGCCCTACCAACTAACCCAGTACCCATTAAAACCTCACCACTATTCCACAAATTATCTGCTCCTACTCCAGGCCAGCAGCCTGGGAGGACGGGTCACTATCATTCAAACATCTTGTAACTCTTATTCTTCCCAGCTCTGCAGATTTTCCTGTGAGGAGGCAGTCATTAGATCATTTATTTTGGTACTGTCCATATGTAGCTCGTTTTTGGTCACAGGCCTAGGAATGGCTGAAGAATTGCAGATAGCAATACTGGGTGATTTTAAAAGTCATAGTCAATCGATCAATAATATAATAATTATTTTAGCAAAAAAATGTATCTTTAATTTACAATCTGTATAAACTATGAGAATAGAAAGGTACAGTACTTTTGTGAAGCAGCACAGTTAAAAAATATATGGCAAAAAGAAATCCAATATGGATGGTGTTAAGGGTTGAATGGAGCTGAAGGGTGGGACTAATAACAACAAGATAACAAATGTAAAACATACGGTGTCTGTAAAATGTACACTACCGTTCAAAAGTTTGGGGTCACTTAGAAATGTCCTTGTTTTTGAAAGAAAAACTTTTTTTCCCATCTAAATAACATCAAATTGATCAGAAATACAGTGTAGATGTAGAAATACATCTACACTGTAGATGTAGAAATACAGAGAAATATATTGTAAATGACTATTGCAGCTGGAAACGGCAGATTTTCTTTAATGGAATATCTACATAGTAGGCGTACAGAGGCCCATTATCAGCAACCATCACTCCTGTGTTCCAATGGCACTTTGTGTTAGCTAATCCAACTTTATCATTTTAAAAGGTTAAATTATCATTTGAAAACCCTTTTGCAATTATGTTAGCACAGCTGAAAACGAAGCTGAAGAAGCAATAAAACTGACCTTCTTTAGATTGAGTATCTGGAGCATCAGCATTTGTGGGTTTGATTACAGGCTCAAAATGGCCAGAAACAAAGACCTTTCTTCTGAAACTCGTCAGTCTATTCTTGTTCTGAGAAATTAAGGCTATTCCATGCGAGAAATTGCCAGGAAACTGAAGATCTCGTACAACGCTGTGTACTACTCCCTTCCCAGAACAGCGCAAACTGGCCCTAACCAGAATAGAAAGAGGAGTGTGAGGCCCCGGATCACAACTGAGCAAGAGGACAAGTACATTAGTGTCTAGTTTGAGAAACGGATGCCTCACAAGTCCTCAACTGGCAGCTTCATTAAATAGCACCCGCAATTGAGACATCTGTGGCATTGTGTTGTGTGACAACTGCACATCTTAGAGTGGCCTTTTGTTGTCCCCAGCACAAGGTGCACGTGTGTAATGATCATGCTGTTTAGTTAGCTTCTTGATATGTCACACCTGTCAGGTGAATGGATTATCTTGGCAAAGGAGAAAGCTCACTAACAAGGTAAACAAATTTGTGCACAAAATATGAGAGAAATAAGCTTTTTGTGAGTATGTAAATTTTTTGGGATATTTTATTTCAGCTCATGAAACATGGGACCAACAGGTTTGTATGTAGACCTACTGATAGCTAGCTGTAGCTCTGTCTCGTAAACTCTTTAGGTAACAGTGATCTTTAGGTGATCACTGAAAAGTACATTTCCTGAAGAAAATGTGGTGTGTTTGCTAGCTTGTTATAAAGCATGTATGGTTTTGAAATATGTTATAGTAGTGCTAATGTCTGCAGTAGTAATGGTGGTGACTGGTTTTAGTTGAAAAAAGTAGATAGATGAAAAGTTAGGGTAGCCTGAAAATATGAAAGTTGGTTTGGTGTCTGTAGCTTGAACGGTTCAAGAGTTACTGTTTGTGGGTTATTTCACGCCGATGTATGCACATTTATTCAATCATAATTGATAAAAGTGTTAAATAATTTGAAGTTAGGATAGCCTGAACATGTGAAAGTTGATTTAGTGTCTCTAGCTTGAACGGTTCAAGAGTTACTGTTGGTTGGTTATTTTATGCGAATTTCTGCAAATTTACACTACCGGTCAAAAGTTTTAGAACACCTACTTATTCAAGTTGTTTTGTTTTTACTATTTTCTATATCGTAGAATAATAGTGAAGACATCAAAACCATGAAATAACACATGGAATCATGTAACCAAAAAAGTGTTTGAGAAAGTATTGGAGATTCTCCGCCTTTTGCCTTGATGACCGCTTGGCACACTCTTGGCATTCTCTCAATCAGCTTCACCTGAAATGGTTTTCCAACCGTCTTGAAGGAGTTCCCATATGTGCTGAGCACTTGTAATAATAACAAGATGGTAACTTTACAAGTATAGTTGTGGAGCTTGCTAAAGCTCTTTAAAAGTATTTTTGTGGTAGAAGTTTAAAAATTTTACTTTACTATTTAACAACCTAGAGTTGATTGACACACCGGTGCATCCATCTAAGTTACATAACAAAAAAATCCCCATCAAAATCTGTCGGTTTAAGCTAGATATATCTGGGGGTTTTGCATTGGATGTGTCTCAATCAGAGGAGGATGGTGGGAGGTGCTATAGGAGGATGGGCTCATTGTAATGGCTGGAATGGAATTAATGGAACGGTAACAAACACTTCCAACACACGGAACCTACTCTGTTCCAATGGTTCCTTTCCAGCCATTACAATGAGCCCCTCCTCCAATAGCTCCTCCCACCAGCCTCCTCTGGTCTCAATCACCCACATCTGCCAATGATGCACTTCCGCATCTGCGGTGAAAGGTGGCAGAGCTAGAGCCGTGTTTGTCAGACCATGAGACATCCCGAAAATCGGTCTCCTCACAAAAACGTCTGTAGCGTCTGAAAGGTTTGACCTATAAACTATTATGCTTTACGACCTCCAAAAGTGTCAGAAGTCGGTACCATCGATGTGCCAACTTCTGTTTGGTAGCGTCCGAACCATTTGGGCTACAAAATAATGGGACCCCAATAAGAGGAGATTCTCACGAACACGATGGTGTTCTCCATTTTGCTTTACGACCCCCAAAAGTGTCACGGAACACGGGTCTGAAGGTAACCAGTACCAGTTTTTTTGTTTTATATTAATGGAAGAACAAAGGTAGTTTTGTGCCTACCCCAAAAATGTGTTAAATATGTGTGAAATTAGTTTTTTTATAACCTCTAGATTTAGGACAGACACTTCAAAACCTTGTTTCTTTAGATTTTTTGGGTTTACTATCCTTTTTGCCATTTTTTAATGTCATTGAAAGTGTTTCTATGGGCTTTAGAAGTAAAGACCAAAATCTATATTTTATCAAATAGTTTTTTTATATTTAATTTTGATACCTAAAGGGGTCCTAAAATTGCAAATAAAATAGCTAAATGACCAGTAGTTGTGTTCAGTGGTTGTGGTCCTTAGTTTAGTGGTCAGTAGTTGTGGTCAGTAATTGTTAAGTTGTGGTCAATAGTTGTGTTCAGTAGTGGTTAGTAGTTTATATAAGTAGGTGTATGATCAGTAGTTGTGTGGTTGTGATCAGTAGTTTTGGTCAATAGTTGTGTGGTTGTGGTAATTAATTGTGGTTAGTAGATGTGGCCAGGTGGTTGTGGTCAGTAGTTGTGGTGGTCAGTAGTTATGGTGATTAGATGTGTGGTCAGAAGTTGTGTGATTGTGGTCAGTAGTTGTGTGGTTGTGGTCACTAGATGTGGTCAGAAGTTGTGTGATTGTGGTCAGTAGTTGTGTGGTTGTGGTCACTAGATGTGGTCAGAAGTTGTATGGTTTTGGTCAGTAGTTGTGTGGTCAGAAGTTGTATGGTTTTGGTCAGTAGTTGTGTGGTCAGAAGTTGTGTGGTTGTGGTCAGAAGTTGTGGTTGTGGTCAGTAGTGTTGTGGTTGTGGTCAGTAGTTGTGTAAGTAGTTGTGTGGTTGTGGTCAGTAATTGTGTTCAGTAGTTGTGTGACTGCAGTCTGCAGTTGTGTGGTTCAGTTGTTGTGTGGTCAATATTTGTGTGGTTGTGGTCAGTAATTGTGGTCACTCTCTTCACCCTCACCATAATTGTTGCCTTCTGCGGCTGTGAGTATCCATAGCAACGGTTCTGTTCAGGCTGCTCAATGATGACACAGAGAGCTGTTAGTAGATGTTAACTAGCCACTTTTTGTCACTCTAGAAGCTATTCCTAATCCGCTCTATCCAATCAGAGGGGTACAGCCCACCTGTGTCTTTAGAGACAGGCAAACTAGCCAGTTGGGTTATTTAGAGCATGGAGCATGATCCCGAGAAGGAGGACAAAGCTATTGAGCCTTAGAAATATTATCTTTATCATTCCAGGTCGTCCAGACCAGGGAAGCATTTGAAATCTTAGCACTAGCTGTTCGGTCCGAACAGATTCATAAATCATGGGAATTTGTCTAGCTATGAAGACGTACTCTCCTGCCGAGCAAAGCGTTGCTAGGGAACAGTAGCCTTGGAAACATTGCTCCCTTATGGCTAAAGCAAGTGTGAGAAACATGCTAACATATAGTACGTTTGTGATTTAATACTAAATAAATAAATACTGCACGTATTTGTTAGACTCATGATACTGTTGTTAGACAAAGCAAAGAAAGTGACCTTCAAAGCGTGATGTAGTTTTATTGGAATTTGTAGCTGTTGTTGCAGCTGTTGTTGACATGACTTGCTGCATCTAGAAAAAGAGTAGTTGATGGCTAACTAAAACAGCTCTATCTACTGTCTGATTCAAGCTATTCCTAAAATGTCAAATGCTCTGTTTTTGCTGACTTGTTGGGGTAGTGGTCAAAATGGCAGTTGTTTGCAAAAAAGTTACAGAAAATGTTGTTGATGTGGTTACTAAAACAGCTGTAATGTTTTATCAGAATATTCTTTGGGATTGAAACACCATATGAGTAACAGAGATTGTAAACAAAGATGTAAACGTTCAAAATGTTGTCTAAGTTGTTGCAAAGCGCTCAAAGTAGCTGAATTGTGTCAAAAATGGCATTATTGCATTTACAATGAATGGAAGTTGTAAGTGATAATGTCACAATGGGGCCTGCAATAATGCCTTTTTGATGGATGACGAAAAGGACAAAAAGTTTAATATTTCAAAAAGTATACAAGATTTCAACAAGTTGTATACGAGCAACTCAAGCATGACCATTATGCACATTTTAATGTTTGAGCTGCATCTCTAGCTGAAATGGTGTAAGAGAAGTAGCGTGCTAAATAAGAAGAAGAAGACGAAGAAGAAGAAGTATGTCAAATGATTGAAGCTGGAGATTTTGATTTGCAAGCTTCACAATAACTTTTTACATGTAAAGTTCTGGGGCTTGCTAAAGCTCTTTAAAAGTGTTTTTGTGGTGGAAGTTTAAAACCTTTTACTTTTACTATTTAAAGCAAAAATGTTTTAAAGTATGTATGGTTTTGAAAAACATTATCGTAGTGGTAGTGTCTGCGGTAGTAACTGTGGTAACTGTGTTATATTTGAAAAAGTAGGTACATGATAAGTTAGGATAGCCCGAACATATGAAAGTTGGTTTGGTGTATCTAGCTTGAACGGTTCAAGAGTTACAATTATTGTTGTTAGGTATTGTATGCTCATTTATACATATTAACGAGTTATAATTTATGGTGCAAACCAGTTAGACCAAAGCTAGTGCGAGCCAGAGCTAGCTAGCTATGCCCAGGACCAGAGCTGGACAAGAGCTAGTGCTGAGCAGTAGTTGTGGTCATTAGTTGTGTAGTTGTGGTCAGTTGTTTTGTTGTGGTCAATAATTATGTGGTTGTGGTCCTTCGTTGTGTGGTTCAGCATTTGTGTGGTCAGTTGTTTTGGTTAGTAGGTGTGTGGTTCAGTAGTTGTGGTAAGTAGTTGTGTGGTTTTGGTCAGTAATTGCGGTCAGTAGTTGTGGTCAGTAGATGTGGTCAGTAGGTTTGTTGTTGTGACCAGTAGTTTTGTGGTTGTGGTCAGTCGTGTTGTGTTGTAGTTGTGGCCAGGTAGTTGTGGCCAGGTAGTTGTGGTCAGTAGTTGTGGTGATTAGATGTGTGGTCAGTAGTTGTGTAGTCAGAAGTTGTGTGATTGTGGTCACTCTCTTCACCCTCGTCATAACCTTTGCCCTCTGTCTGTGAGTATCCATAGCAACGGCTCTGTTCGGGCTGCTTAATTAATGATGACACAGAGAGCAGTTAGTAGACGTTAGCTAACCACTTTTGTCACTCTAAACTCCGACAAACAGCTGTAACTGTTTTTTGGTAGAAGCTATTCCTAATCTGTTCTATCCAATCAGAGGGGTACAGTTGAGTTATTTAGAGCATGGAGCACGATCCTGAGAAGGAGGATTAAGCTAGTGAGCATGAGATATCTTCTCTTTATCATTCCAGGTCATCCAGACCGGGGAAGCATTCGAATTCTTTGCAATAGCTATTTGGTCTAAAGCCGTTTCACCGATCATGTGATTTTGTCGAGCTATGAAAACGTTCTCTCCTGCTGACGTTCTCTCCTGCTGACCGAAGTGTTGCTAGGCAACAATTGTCTTGGTAACAATGCTCCCTATGTGTAAGAAACATGCTAACTTACAGTATTTTGGGCCTTTAATACTAAATAAATACTGCACTCTGACCCACAAAACGTACTTGCAAGATTCATGATAGTGTTCTTAGACAACGCAAGGAAGGTGAAATTCAAAACGTGATGTAGTTTTATTTGGAATTTACAGGAATTTACAGCTAAACAGCTTTATCTACTGATTGATACAAGTTATTGCTAAAATGTATTCTGCTTTGAAAATCAGAGGAAAATGTCATACCCTCTGGGTGGGCTGCACCAACATGGTTTAAATTAATCTAAGATTAGAGCTCATCTAGGTTTTGTAAATCTAAGTTTATAATTAATCAGATATGTGTTGCACCACTTCATTTTAAATCTGGATGAGTAAATCTATGATTAACGGTTTTAAACTGTGATTAATAACAATGTAATGATGTTAGAACTACTGTAACTCCATCGTGAAAGGTTATCATGGGTTGGCTGATTTGAAATAAAAATCCGTTATTTGCCAGTACTAGACCAAAAATGTATTTGTTAGCTAACGGTAGCTACAGCAGCTAGTTTATAAACTAAAATAGCATAAAATATAATTTATTGTTGTCATTACTTAATGTTATTAAGGCATTTTATTATTTGTCCCCTAGCCACCTGATCATTGCACGTCAAAGAAGTTCACATTTCTCCGCTCATGAAAGAAAAACTCTTGTCGGCGCTGATGGAGGAATTTAGTAACGTACTGGAGGATGAAAAGACAGACAACACGACTGTCAAAAAGAAAGAAGAGTTAATGAATCGACACAGATTAAAGCGAAGATGGACCCAAATCGGATGAAGATGTGCTGAAAAAACTTCAAACTGAAAACCAAAAAGAATGTGGCAGAGGAGAGGCGGGGGCTATTTCAGACCGGAGGGGGGCCTCCGTCCAAGGTAATTGATCCACTCTCTCAGAAGATATGCGAAATGATTCCCCAGCAGTTTGCACCTCTCCATAACCCCTATGATGTCGACGGACAACTACTGTAGAACCACCAATATTTAGTAAGCATAAATAAATAAGAATAAATAACTCTACCGCACCTGCTGTCTCTAACTCTGAATGAACTGACATTTACTCCTGAGGTAATAACCACTGTGATTATTATTATTTAACCCGGCTGTCATCTATGAACGTTTGAACATCTTGGTCATGTACTGTTTTAATCTCCAACCGGCACAGCCAGAAGAGAGCCTGGTTCCTCTCTATGTTTCTTCCTAGGTTCCTACCTTTCTAGGGAATTTTTCCTAGCCACCCTGCTTCTGCATCTGCATTGCTCGCTGACACAGCAAGCACATCCCCCTACCTCAGCACCATTTCTCTCTGTCTCCTACAACCAGGCTGCTGTGGTCAGAGAGGTCATAAATTCCTGGGGAAGATCCTGCCTCATGGCCAGACAGTATAGAGAGAGAGTGAGTGTCATAGAGAGAACAAAGGAATTTCTTCCACCTCACAGAACTGGAGGTCCGAACAGTATTTATGTTCTGGAGAACGTATAAAAGATCGGTGAAGAATCCAGCTATGAACTGGTCCGTTTGGTACAATTTGTGAAACTCATGAGAGACAATACGGCCACATTACCAAAACGCTGTTTATATAATAGCCTCAGTTATGAGGCTTACATCTAATTGTTGTATATGATGAATGAGTGAGGATGATACTGTTTGTCAAATTGTGTAATGTGATTTTGGACTGTTTAATGAAGGAAACTCCAATTCCCTTTGGAGTTTAACTAAATCAGAGGACCGCCCATGAGCACAGTTATGGTCGGGCATCCTGGGACAGGCCCTTTTCTGCTCTTCTGAATAAAACCCCCACCCGGGTTTTCTATCACCAGACCAGCTTACCTCGATAACGAGAGGGCCAAGGTTTGAGAGGAGACCATAAACCTAAGGTTTGAGTAGATGGCTGAATATTTTAACCACACCACGTGGTTAAACTCTTAGACTATCGATACCGACAGAATAAGAACAAGTCTTTGATATTAATTACTAGTCTGCAGCTAGGACTTTGGTATCATTGAACACAAAGACCGACAACTGCCGAAACACCTATTCTATAACGACATGAATGAATGTCACTCTGAACTATCCATTCTAACCATGACAGAGAGAGGGCGGACAGACTCTCCAACAGAAACTAACTTTTCAACAGAGATCCCGACGACACACTGAGCGTAAATATATATATTGATTGTGCAAAGGATTAGCATTTCAATTGTTATAATTATCACTCTGTCTAACAAGCCGCCATGCCGGTTTAGCCCACTAGGGCACATTCTCCTATCTTTTCCTTGTAAACATATCTACTGTTTGTTATGCATTTCTGTGAATTACTTAGTTAGTAAATAAATGATTTTAAGACAATTGATGTATGGATGACTCATAGTGAAGACTGGGTTCGAGCAGATAACCAACAATTTACAACTTTTGGAATGAGACTAACGTGAGGTAAAGAATACGTCATTAATCAGAAGACTAAGTGATCAGATATTAACATATCTGAAAGTAATTAGGAAAATTATAACTTTGTAATCTGAATATTTTCCTTGGTGCCCCGACTACATGATTAATCAGTTTAATCGCGTAATAATAATTACAGAGAATTTTTGATAAAGATTCATCTTCAGTTTAATGATGCCAAAGACACGACACTGTATAGCATTTTGTGACATTGGCTGATGTAAAAAGGGCTTTATACAGTTGAAGTCGGAAGTTTACATACACCTTAGCCAAATACATTTCAACTCAATTTTTCACAATTCCTGACATTTAATTCTGGCAAAAATTCCCTGTCTTTGGTCAGTTAGGATCAGCACTTTATTTTACGAATGCGAAATGTCAGAATAATAGTAGAGAGAATGATTTATTTCAGCTTTTATTTCTTTCATCACATTCCCTGTGGGTCAGAAGTTAGCACCTATACACATAAACACAACACTAACAATAAACAATCTCTGACAAAGACATGAGGGGAAACAGAGGGTTAAATACACAACAGGTAATGGATGGGATTGAAAACAGGTGTGTGGGAAGACAAGACAAAACCAATGGAAAATGAAAAATGGATCGATGATGGCTAGAAGACCGGTGACGTCGACCGCCGAGCACCGCCCGAACAAGGAGAGGCAACGACTTCGGCAGAAGTCGTGACAGTACCCCCCCCCCCCCTGACGCGTGGCTCCAGCAGCGCGTCGACACCGGCCTCGGGGACGACCCGGAGGGCGAGGTGCAGGGCGATCCGGATGGAGGCGGTGGAATTCCTTTAACATGGAAGGATCGAACACGTCCTCCACCGGAACCCAGCATCTCTCCTCCGGCCCGTACCCCTCCCAGTCCACGAGGTACTGAAAGCCCCTCGCCCGACGTCTCGAATCCAAAATGGATCGAACAGAGTACGCCGGGACCCCCTCGATGTCTAGAGGAGGCGGAGGAACATCACGCACTTCAGCCTCCTGGAGCGGGCCAGCCACCACCGGCCTGAGGAGAGACACATGGAACGAGGGGTTAATACGGTAATTAGTGGGCAGTTGTAACCTATAACATACCTCGTTCACTCTCCTCAGGACTTTAAACGGCCCCACAAACCGCGGACCCAGCTTCCGGCAGAGCAGGCGGAGGGGCAGGTTTTGGGTCGAGAGCCAGACCCTGTCCCCTGGTGCGAACACCGGGGCCTCACTGCGGCGACGGTCTGCGCCAATTTTCTGGCGCCTTGGGCTGCCTCCCAGGTTTCCTCAGCGCGCCGAAACCAATTGTCCACCACAGGAGCCTCAGTCTGACTCTGATGCCAAGGAGCCAGAACCGGCTGATACCCTAATACACATTGAAAAGGAGTAAGGTTAGTGGATGAGTGACGTAGCGAGTTCTGGGCCATCTCTGCCCAGGGCACGAACTTCTCCCACTCCCCCGGCCGGTCCTGGCAATAGGACCGCAGAAACCTTCCCACATCCTGGTTAACTCTCTCCACCTGCCCATTACTCTCGGGGTGAAAACCTGAGGTAAGACTAACCGAGATCCCCAGACGTTCCATGAACGCCTTCCAGACCCTTGATGTAAACTGGGGACCCCGATCAGACACTATATCCTCAGGCACCCCATAGTGCCGGAAAACGTGTGTAAACAGGGCCTCTGCAGTTTGTAAGGCCGTAGGGAGACCGGGCAAAGGGAGGAGACGACAGGACTTCGAAAACCAATCCACAACGACCAGGATCGTGGTGTAACCCTGTCAAGGTGGAAGGTCAGTCAAAAAATCCACCGACAGGTGCGACCACGGCCGTTGAGGAACGGGTAAAGGTTGAAGCTTACCTCTGGGCAGGTGTCTAGGAGCCTTGCACTGGGCGCACACCGAGCAGGAGGAAACATAAATCCTCACGTCCTTAGCTAAAGTGGGCCACCAGTACCTCCCATCAAGACAGCGCATCGTCCGACCTATCCCAGGATGACCAGAGGAGGGTGACGTGTGAGCCCAATAGATCAATCGGTCGCGGACAGCAGACGGAACGTACAGACGACCAGCTGGACACTCAGGAGAAGAGGGCTCTGCACGTGACGCCCGCTCAATGTCCGCGTCCAGCTCCCACACTACTGGCGCCACCAAACACGAAGCTGGGAGTATGGGAGTGGGATCCATGGACCGCTCCTCTGTGTCATACAGCCGAGACAATGCGTCTGCCTTGACGTTCTGGGAGCCTGGTCTGTAAGTAAGAGTAAACACAAAACGAGTGAAAAACATGGCCCACCTTGCCTGGCGAGGATTCAGTCTCTTCGCCTGCCGGATGTACTCCAGATTGCGGTGGTCAGTCCAGATGAGAAAAGGGTGTTGAGCCCCCTCAAGCCAATGCCTCCACGCCTTCAAGGCTTTTACGACAGCTAACAGCTCCCGGTCCCCCACATCATAGTTTCGCTCCGCCGGGCTGAGCTTCTTCGAAAAGAAAGCACAGGGGCGAAGCTTCAGAGGCACACCCGAACGCTGAGAGAGCACTGCTCCTATCCCAGCTTTCGGATGCGTCCACCTACAATATGAATGGCAAAGAGGAATCCGGATGAGCCAACACAGCCCCCGAGGTAAACAGAGTCTTCAGGTGTCCAAAAGCCCTGTTCGCCTCAGCCGACCACTGCAAGCGCACCGGGCCCCCCTTTAGCAGTGAGGTAATGGGAGCAGCAACCTGACCAAAACCCCGGATAAACCTCCGGTAGTAATTGGCAAACCCTAAAAAACGCTGCACCTCCTTTACCGTGGTTGGAGTCGGCCAATTACGCACGGCTGTAATGCGGTCGCTCTCCATTTCCACTCCTGAAGTGGAAATCTGATGCCCTAGGAAGGAGATGGATTGTTGGAAGAACAAGCATTTCTCAGCCTTGACATATAGATCATGCTCCAACAGGCGACCAAGCACCCTGCGCACCAGGGACACATGCTCGGCGCGTGTAGCGGAGTATATCAGAATATTATCGATATACACCACTACACCCTGCCCGTGCAGGTCCCTGAAGATCTCATCTACAAATGATTGGAAGACTGATGGAGCATTCATCAACCCATATGGCATGACAAGGTACTCATAATGACCTGAGGTGGTGCTAAATGCCGTCTTCCACTCATCACCCTTCTGAATACGCACCAGATTGTACGCACTCCTGAGATCCAATTTTGTGAAGAAGCGTGCCCCGTGCATTGACTCAATAACAGTATTTATCAGAGGTAGCGGGTAACTATATTTCACCGTGATTTTATTTTATTTTCTTCTTCACAAAAAAGAAACTCGAAGAGACGGGTGAAATGGATGGCTGAATGAACCCCTGACGCAGGGATTCAGAAACATATGTATCCATAGCCACCGTCTCCGCTTGCGACAGGGGATACACGTGACTCCTGGGATATGCAGCGTCTACCAGGAGATCTATGGCACAATCCCCCCGTCGATGGGGTGGTAATTGAGTCTCCTTCTTTTTACACAAGGCGAGAGCCAAATCAGCATATTCTGGGGGAATGCGCACGGTGGAGACCTGGTCTGGACTTTCCACCGTAGTAGCACCAACGGAAACCCCTAAACACCTACCTGAGCACTCTCGCGACCACCCCGTGAGAGCCCTCTGTGGCCAAGAAACAGTGGGGTTATGACAAGCTAACCAGGGTAGGCCTAGCACCACAGAATACGCAGGGGAATCAATAAGAAAAAGACTAATCTTCTCCTTGTGACACTCCTGCGTTATCATATACAAAGGTGCGGTGACCTCCCTGATAAACCCTGACCCTAATGGTCGACTATCTAAGGCATGAATAGGGAAAGGCATATCCACAGAAACAATAGGGATCCCTAAACTATGAGCTAAATTTTATTAATGAAATTCCCAGCCGCGCCTGAATCTACTAGCGCCTTATACTGGGAATGCAGGGAAAATCCGGAAAAGTGACAGAGACAAACATTAGTGCAACAGAGGGCTCTGGATGAGAATGGTGCCTACTCACCTGGGGTGATGCCAGAGTGCCCTGTCTGCCTTCTCTATTCCCAGAGGAACCAACCCGGCACGGACCAGCAGTGTGATCTCTGCGACCATAGGTGGTGCTTGAGCGGGAACCCCCTCCGGTCTCCCTGCGCACCATCCGTCCCAATTCCATAGGTTCGGGAGAGAGGGTGCGGGAGGATGGAACAACCAGACCCCGATCTAGACGTCCACGAGTAGCCAGCATGTTGTCCAGCCTGATGGACATGTCCACCAGCTGGTCGAAGGTGAGGGTGGTGTCTCTACAGACCAGCTCCCGACGGACGTCCTCGCGTAGATTACAACGGTAATGGTCGATCAGGGCCCTGTCGCTCCATCCAGCGCCGGCAGCCAAGGTCCTAAACTCCAAAGCAAACTCCTGTGCACTCCTCGTCTCCTGCCTCAGATGATAGAGGCGCTCACCCGCCACTTTGCCTTCGGGTGGGTGGTCGAATACTCTCCGGAAATGACAGGTGAACTCCTCAAAATGGTCCAACGCCGCATCCTCCTCTCTATACACAGCGCTGGACCACTCCCGGACTTTCCCGGTGAGGCATGAGACGAGGGCGCAACTCTTCTCCCGGTCGGATGGTACTGGGGAGACCGTGGCCAGATACAAGCTCAGTTTAAGGAGGAAACCCTGGCAGCCAGCAGTATCTCCGTCGCAACTCTTCTCCCGGTCGGATGGTACTGGCCGTGGCCAGATACAAGCTCAAGGATATGTCGATATACGACCGCCGAGCACCGCCCGAACAAGGAGAGGCAACGACTTCGGCAGAAGTCGTGAAATGATTGAGGTGAGGGCTTTGTAATGGCCACTCCAATACCTTGACTTTGTTGTCCTTAAGCCATTTTTCCACAACTTTGGAAGGATGCTTGGGGTCATCGTCCATTTGGAAGACTCATTTGCGACCAAGCTTTAACTTCCTGACTGATGTCTTGAGAAGTTGCTTCAATATATCCACATAATTTTCCTGCCTCATGATGTCATCTATTTTGTGAAGTGCACCAGTCCCTCCTGCAGCAAAGCACCCCCACAACATGATGCTGCCACCCCGTGCTTCACGGTTGGGATGGTGTTCTTCGGCTTGCAAGCCTCCCCCTTTTTCCTCCAAACATAACGATGGTCATTATGGCCAAACAGTTCTATTTTTGTTTCATCAGACCAGAGGACATTTCTCCAAAAAGTACGATCTTTGTCACCATGTGCAGTTTCAAACCGTAGTCTGGCTTCTTTATGGCGGTTTTAGAGCAGTGGCTTCTTCCTTGTTGAGCGGCCTTTCAGGATATGTCGATATAGGACTCGTTTTACTGTGGATATAGGCAATAAATAGGCCATAGTGCCGAAATAATTACAATATAGCATTAATAACACTGGAGTGATAGATGTGCAGAAAAATCTACTGCAGATTGAGGTCCTGAATTTACAAAAAGAGCAAATTCAGAAACCGAAACTCCTGCAGGGTAACAAATGCCCACTCTGTAAAGAATGCTGATCTTTTTATTTATTTAAACAATAATTTATTAAAACAATGCTTTCCCAAGCAATTTTGAGTCCTCCAGTCTTGTCCCCACTCTTGTGTACTGGTGCTTCCAGTTCCACCCTGTATGGTATTGAGAATAACAAAGTCTTAATAATACATTTGATTACAGAAAGCCTAATTAGGAATTGTAAGTGTCGATCAAAATATAATATTGCTTTTTACATGTTACCAATGTTACATTATACACACCTTAGGCTGCAAAATGGTTCTCAATCAAGGTTCTCCTCACAGCATTCCCATTTGCATTGGCAGCATTTTTCACCTGGCCATCTTCCTCATTCTCCTCAGGTAGGTCCTCCTCAGCCTCCTCAGGTGACTCGTCTCCTTGTCACTTGCCAAAGTTATACAGAACCGCCACTGCAATAATGATTGTCAGGGTAGTGTCCATCTTCGTGCGGAGCCCCTCCTTAAGGCAGGGGAATCTTTTTTTCCACACTCCCAAAAACTCTCTATATGAGAGGTGTTGTATTCTCTCTCTTCAGATGTCTGGGGTTTTAAAAGGGGTAGTCATAAGGTACCCACGACAGGCATATCCATTGTCACCGAGTAGGTGGCCTTCATATGCCCCCCTTTCCAGCATTGTCAAAGATTCTGCTGTCATGGGTGGATCCTGGCCATCTAGCTACGATGTTGGCCAGCTGACCTTTGTCAGTCATAGACAGCCTTCACGTTGATGGAGCAGTGAACTTTCCGATTACGGAATAGTTCTCCATTCTCACCACCAGGGTTGGATATAGGAATGTGTGAACAGTCTATTGCCCCTAGTACACCTGGGAATCTATCTCTCCTGTAAAATCCAGCTGCTGTTTCCTATGTAGGCTTGAACCTTATGTACTGATTCTTCAGACTGGCAAAAGCAATGGACACTCTGACTACAATCCTGCAGACAGTTGACTTGTGGAGTCCAGAAAGGTCCCCATCCACCATCTGGAAACATCCAGTCACATAGAACCGTAGGACCACCAAGAGCTGAAGTAGTGGGGGCACAGCCGCGTTCCTATCACTCCCATGCTTAATGGTTGGTGCAACCTTTCTTTACAGTTGCATTACAGAGACCTTGGAGAAGCGGTGTCTCCTTGAAAACTCACCATTATCAAAAAACTCAACAGGATTCAACCTGTCTCTAGTTATTCTCTGAGGAACTCTGCCGTTATGGTCTCTCCACAGTAGATATGCTGCCATTTTATCAGTCAAACTACCTCAAGTGGCAGTTTAGAATTAATCTCCAAGCTAAGTTTATATATATATATATATATATTTTTTTATTCACTGAGCAACAGGCTTTAAATGAATCTAAGTTGTAAGTGAAAACTAAAGTTAGATTAGAGGAAGGATTGAATTTAACTTGGATTCATTTAAAACTAGGTTTAAAATGTGGTGCAACAAGATGAATAGATAAACCTTGAGTTAACCCAGTTTAAGAGTAAATGCATGTTGGTGCAACAGACCCTCTCTGTTTTTGTCTGACTTTTTGGGGGACTGGTGAAAACAGCAGTTGTTTGTAAAACAGTTACAGAAAAAGTTGTTGATAGGGTTACTAAAACAGCTGTGACATTTGATCAGAATATCATTTTTTTTGTTCAAACGCCAGATTTGATTAACAGAGAAGTAGACAAATATGTAAACGCTCTAACTTTTTGACAAAATTGTTGCCAAGTGGTTAAAGTAAATGATATGCATCGAAAGTTACATTGACAGTGGATGGAAGTTGGAAGTGATCATGTCACAATGGGGAGCTTTAGAATGTTGAGGAAATGCCATGAAAGTGGATGGTCAAAAAGGACAAAAACGTTTCATATTTAAAAAAAGTAGAAAATATATCAAAAAGTTGTATACAAGCAACTTAAGCGTGACCATTCTACACGTTTTTAAAGTTTGAACGGCGTTTCTAGATTGAACTGTGTAAGAGGAGTAGCGCTCTAAAGGAGAAGAAGAATTTCGAAGATTGAAGCTGGGGCTTTTGCGTCGCAAGCCCCACAATAACAATAAGCAGTCAGAAATAATTCTTACAATATTGAAGTGCATAGCTGCGGGAAGTAGGGGTGACGAGAGTGCTGCAGCACACCCTGGAAATCCCCCCCAAAATGTTTGTGATACATATTTTCTTTACAAAAGTTGTGCACTAGGCATTTACTAGTCACGTATTAGCGGACCGATTTAGCTGTCTGTAGCGCGAGCAAAAAATATGTCCTTTCACAAGCCACACTAATAAAAATGTGTACCGTACTGTTGTAGCCTCTAGTGTTGCGATGCCTGTTGTAGTTTCATTCTAGTATCCACAACTCCCCACAAGGTGGCGAGGAAGTACTAGTCTGGGTACCAGTCTCTTCAGCGAACATTCCACTCCAATCCATTCCTGTCATTTGCCAAAGAATCATTTGACCAATGTTTGGAGTAGCAAGGAGTGGAATGTGATAAAATCTGAACAGGGATGGCAATCATGCAAGGCAAGTATTGAGATGTGATAAAATAACCATGTGAATTATTATAGAACTACACACCTGGTTCCACTCGGGTTCAAATCAGAAATTAGTATCTTGGCCAATGTTCATCCACCAAGATAATACTTTTGAATTTCGATGACACATAGGCCGACGATTTAGGATCATTCCTTACACTATGTGAGTGTCTTCTATTGAGCTGTTATTGTGAATGCCATTGACCTGGTTCAGATAGGTTATTTGTGGTGTTAGTGTGCAGTGAGTGGGCAGGCAGAGGCAGGCCTATTGGCCAAGGCCTACATACACCGAAATATGCTTGGTACAAAATCTGTCTTTTATTCATAATCTCTTCTTGTAGATGCAGGCTAATATTGCGCTAACATTGTATGAATAGCTGCTTATCTCTGTCAATCCCATTTCAAGCCAATTGCAGCAATGCTTGTTCACCATGGAGCCATTAATAACTTCGAACTGTGTATTGTGAGTTTATTGGACACCATGTTGCATTTGGCTAAAAAGGCAAGCCTTGTTTTACAGTACACATAGCCCATAATAATGACCATCCAATTCAGACCCTGGCAATGGGCATTGGGCCAAAAAACGTTTAATTTCTGTTTCATTTCACCTTTATTTAACCAGGTAGGCTAGTTGAGAACAAGTTCTCATTTACAACTGCGACCTGGCCAAGATAAAGCAAATGATTCACATGGTTAAATACATGATACAGAAAAAGTATAGAATAGAATATACAAGACTTCGATTAACATAAGTACAATTTCAAATTCTAATTGAGAGAGTACTTCAGTTATCAATACTGGCCCCTTCCTATTTATTGTAGGCCTATATGTGCTGATTTGCATTATCAAGCTATCTGACCAGATGGAGCTGGAGTAAAAAGAGGGGTAACTACCTGGGGTAAAGTTCACAGTTCGTGACGCGTCGCGCTGAGTAATACCTTGGCTCCATGCCATTATTCAAATAATGACGCGTCAAAGTTGCCTACGCTTACTGGTCTACGTGGCATGCCACAAGTGTTTGGCAATTGGAGTTTATTATTCGGTGATATAGTGTAGTGATGACTGTGATCGATAATATACCCTCTCTTATCCTTCAAGGCACTGTGCGTAATAATGTGGCCAATTTGATCACTGTGCGCTAAAGCGCATGTGCCATGCTATCCGCCGTCTTTCTCTTTTTTTGTGTTTGTGTGTGTGTGTGTGTGTCCTGTCAGAGAGAGTCAGAGACAGTGCTGTCATTTCCTTGATGCGCTCATTGGTGTGTCCCTATAACGTGTCACAACTTTTGGTGGATTACCCCAGTTATGTGAAGCATCATTAGTTGTTGAAGTACCACTCACGCTCTCTCATCCTTGTCTTCGAGGTAACCACCTGCAGGAACAAGGTCCCTCTGACTAGAACAGTTCAGGAACTTGATGAATGCAAATAGATCAGCATCCAAAGGAACTCGTGGAACAACATTTTCAAACATGCTCTGTTTAATATTATCGGTTCTTACACTTGCGCCTGCCTCTAAAATGCATAGTATCCATGTGTCTAGAGAGCCCACCAACATGCTATTCTCTTCTTCCACATTTCTAATGTTTTCATTGATGACGTCTCTGCTGGTGAAGGAACTGGAGGCTGCGACCACCGCAGCTACAACGCCTGGTTGCGCGTCTTGTGGCATTCCGCCGATGGAGAAGGATTCGGAGCAGAGGCTCCTGGTTGAGATCGCCAAGCAACAGATCTTGAACAAGCTGCACCTGAAAGAGAGACCGAACATCACCTCGACTGTGCCCCGCGCTGCGCTTATCACGGCTCTCCGCAAACTGCACGCGGGGCGAGTCAGACCGGACGGCACCATTGAACTTGAAATGAAGATCAATGATACAAAAGATCAGGGATATGAAATGGTGAGCTTCGCAGAAATTGGTAAGTTAAGTTATTTTGAACATTATAGTGTAGCCTCCACTAGTGTCACTATTGTTTACTTTCTTATGGACTTTATTGGGCGTTTGGTTATTACCTCCGATGTAGACTACTGACTGAATCGAAAGCGCTTTTGGAAAAATGGAAATAAGCCATGTCAATTAAAATACTGAGCTCAGACATTTACATTGAAACCCTGACTTGAGATAACTGGGGAATATCAAGGTAGGCCTACAGATGTCTAATCTTAACTTGATCACTATTTTGTTGGCAATCATTTTCCAGATGCGTCAGGAAATTCAAATGAACTTCGTGATTCAACCTGGTCTCAGAATATTTTGTATTATTCTGTACTTACATTGAAGACCCTCAATTTAGTTTAATATGCTACCGTTCTTATTGTATTTGTTAATCAGATGGCCATCCTATCCATGCTAGATTACAGAGATGTAATTTATACATCGGCAGGTAAGGGTGCTCTCGAGCTGCTAGATGTTCTTTAATATTCCGCCATCAGATTTGCCACCAATGCTCATTAAAGGACACATCACTGCACTCTATACACCTCTGTAAACTCTGTATTTTAGTTTTTTATGTTATTTTTTACCTTTATTTAACCATGTAGGCCAGTTGAGAACAAGTTCTCATTTACAACTGCGAGATAAAGCATAGCAATGCGACAAAAACAACAACAACACAGAGTTACACGAACAAATGTACAGTCAATAACACAAACGAAAAATAGAAAGATCTATGTGCAAGTAGAGATACTGGGGTGCAAAAGAGCAAGAGGGTAAGTAATAATGTGGGGACGAGGTAGTCGGGTGTGCTATTTACAGATTGGCTGTGTACAGGTACAGTGATCGGTATGCTGCTCTGACAGCTGACGCTGAAAGTCAGAGTGGGAGATATAAGTCTCCAGCTTCAGTGATTTTTGCAATTCGTTCCAGTCATTGGCAGCAGAGAACTGGAAGGAAAGGCAGCCAAAGGAAGTGTTGGCTTTGGGGATGACCAGTGCAATATACCTGCTGGAGCACGTGCTACGAGTGGGTGCTGCTATGGTGACCAGTGAGCTGAGATAAGGCAGGGCTTAATGTGAGTCTACAGAGTTTACAGTCTAACCAGACACCTAGGTATTTGTAGTTGTCCACATATTCTAGGTCAGAACCGTCCAGAGTAGTGATGCTAGTCGGGCGGGCGGGTGCCGGCAGTGATCGGTTGAAAAGCACGCATTTCGTTTTACTAGCATTTAAAAGCAGTTGGAGGCCACGGAAGGTGTGTTGTGTGGCGTTAAAGCTCATTTGGAGGTTTGTTAGCACAGCGTCCAAAGAAGGGCCAGATGTGTACAGAATGGTGTCGTCTGCGTAGAGGTGGATCAGAGAATCACCAGCAGCAAGAGCGACATCATTGATGTATACAGAGAAAAGAGTCGGCCTGAGAATTGAGCCCTGTGGCACCCCCATAGAGACTGCCAGATGTCCGGACAACAGACCCTCCGATTTGACACACTGAACTCTATCAGAGAAGTAGTTGGTGAACCAGGCCAGGCAGTCATTTGAGAAGCCAAGGCTATTGAGTCTGCCGATAGGAATGTGGTGATTGACAGAGTCGAAAGCCTTTGCCAGGTCGATGAAGACGGCTGCACAGTACTGTCTTTTATCGATGGCGGTTATGATATCGTTTAGGACCTTGAGCGTGGCTGAGGTGCACCCATGACCAGCTCGGAAACCAGATTGCATAGCGGAAAAGGTACGGTGGGATTCGAAATGGTCGGTGATCTGTTTATTAACTTGGCTTTCGAAGATTTTAGAAAGGCAAGCAGGATGGATATAGGTCTATAACAGTTTGGGTCTAAGGTGTCTCCCCCTTTGAAGAGGGGGATGACCGCCGCAGCTTTCCAATCTTTGGGGATCTCAGAAGTTATGAAAGAGAGGTTGAGTAGGTTAGTAATAGGGTTTGCAACAATTTCGGCGGAAAACTTTAGAAAGAGAGAGTCCAGATTGTCTAGCCCAGCTGATTTGTAGGGATTCAGATTTTGCCGCTCTCTCAGAACATCAGCTGTTCGGATTTGGGTGAAGGAGAAGCGGGGGGGGGGGGGGGGTTGGGAAAGTTGCTGCAGGGGGTGATGAGGTGTTGGCCGGGGTAGGGGTAGCCAGGTGGAAAGCATGGCCAGCCGTGGAAAAAATGCTTATTGAAATGATCGATTATCATAGATTTATCGGTGGTGACAGTGTTTCCTAGCCTCAGTGCAGTGGACAGCTGGGAAGAGGTGCTCTCATTCTCCATGGACTTTACAGTGTCCCAAAACTTTTTGGAATTAGTGCTACTGGAGGCAAATTTCTGTTTGAAAAAGCTAGCCTTAGCTTTCCTAACTGACTGAGTATATTGGTTCTTGACTTCCCTGAAGAGTTGCATATCGAGGTGGCTATTCGATGCTAATGCAAAACGCCACAGGATGTTTTTGTGCTGGTCAAGGGCAGTCAAGTCTGGGGTGAACCAAGGGCTATATCTGTTCTTAGGTCTACATTTTTTGAAAGGGGCATGCTTATTTAAGAGCAACCAGGCATCCTCTACTGACGGAATGAGGTCAATATCTTTCCAGGATACCCGGGCCAGGTTGGTTAGAAAGGCCTGCCCGCTGAAGTGTTTTAGGGAGTGTTTGACAGTGATGAGGGGTGGTCGTTTGTCCGCGGATCCATTACGCACGCAGGCAATGATGCAGTGGTCGTTGAGATCCTGGTTGAAGACAACAGATGTGTATTTAGAGGGCAAGTTGGTCAGGATGATATCTAAGAGGGTGTCCATGGTTACGAATTTAGGGTTGTACCTGGTAGGTTCCTTGATAATTTGTGTGAGATTGAGGGCATCTGTGTGAGATTGAGGGCATCTATCTTAGATTGTAGGATGGCCGGGGTGTTAAGCAAGTCCCAGTTTAGGTCACCTAACAGTACGAACTCTGAAGATAGATGGGGGGCGATCAATTCACATATGGTGTACAGGGCACAGCTGGGGGCTGACGGGGGTCTGTAACAGTTCCTTCTTATCGGAAAATGACCATCGGTTTCTTGTTTACCTCCTTGACCAAAGCCCTTCTCCACCGATTGCTTAATTTGACCGTGCGGCCAGCTCTAGGTGGTTCCAAACGTAATCTATTTAAGAATGGAGGCCACTGTGTTCTTGGGGAACTTCAATGCTGCAGATATTTTTTGGTACCCTTCTCCAGATCTGTTCCTCGACACAATCCTGTCGTCTCAGAGCTCTACGGACAATTATTTCAACCTCATAGCTTGATTTTTGCTCTTACATGCACTGTCAACTGTGGGACCTTATATAGACAGGTGTCTGCCTTTTCAAATCATGTCCAATCAATTGAATTTACCCCAGGTGGACTCCAATCAAGTAGAAACATCTCAAGGATGATCAATGGAAACAGGATGCACCTGAGCTCAATTTCTACATTTCTAAAAACCTGTTTTCGCTTTGTCATTATTGGGTATTGTGTGTAGATTGAAGATTTGTATTTATTTAATCAATTTTAGAATAAACGTAAGAAAATGAACAAAGACAAGGGGTCTGAATACTTTGCACTGTATATGGTAGTCGAGACATTGGAATAATTTAACGATTTCAATAGCGTTAATGAAAATGAATTTCACTATATAATTTAATGTACATGGGATGGTGAATGCATACTAAAATGATTTACACCAAGTGTGATGTTTAATTGTTACACGTGTTACAGCAGTCAAACAATCAATACCGAAATGTCACTTTCAATCATGTTACTAATATGCAAATCAAACACATTTCACCATGGAATTCATTTTAAGTTAAAAGTAGATTTTTTTTTGCATTTTAGCTAACCCTAAACGTAACCCTAACCGTCCTAACCTGCTACATAAAGTACATTTTTGACAAAAGCTGTATCCCTTCTAGACAAAACTGGATTTACCCTCCTACTTCCGAACCTGTTCTTTCCACTTTGAAGGGTATTTTCTTTTCTTGCCTGGCCCATTTTCCTCCCTCTCGGTTGCCGCTACAAGCTGTAAATAAAAAGCCCCCCCCCCAAAAAAGTATTTCTAGTATATGGCACAAAAAGCTGACCCGTTGATCTAGTTTACATTAGCTAGCTACATTGTTGACACTGCAGCTAGCTATCTTAGCCAGCTTGGCAACCTAATGTGATAGCTAGTTATCTATTGCCACACACATCCGATTAATCTGTTCACTCTTTATGCCAATGACAAGTTGGCTAGTTGGCCAACAAACAGATCATATGGTGAGCTAAAAACAGGTGATTGAACTTTGTCAGATTGTGGATTAGCCAAAGACAGTTATCTAGTCCTCGAAACACAATTTCAACAGCAGACATATATCTTATAAATACTTATCTTACTCCAAGAAATCTATAATACACATGACAGTGACGATATAGTAATATAAATCTATGTAACTGAAGTTATTTGGTATAATTTGGTATAAATAATGTAACAGAGTGAAAAGTAAGTTGCTTCATTCAGAAATTACTTGAGTCAAAGTACAGCCTACAGAGAGTAACTTGAAAAGTACTAGTTCCTTAAATTTAAAGGGCAGTAGTGGGCCAGATTTGAAGCCATGCCTATTCTGGCATATGTGTGCCATTGTCAGTGGCTGTACCCGCTGGACCTGAGATAACCATGAATTTATTTCGCTTATTGCTTGCCTTCAATATATAATAAAACAATTTATCTAAAAAAACAGTGTTTCCCTAATGAAAAATACATCTTCCCCCTACAAACATTGGCAATTTATTATATTCCACGTAAGAATTCACACGAGACCTGCTGTAGCCTGCACGTAGCCTACATAGGCTACTTAAACTGACACCCAGTGAACCTGCAGTCTAAGTTCTTGTATTGGCTCCAAACACTGCTTCCAGCTGCCCCCTGGCGGCAATTCTAAATATGAAATCTTCATTAAAATCCTCCAGGATTATTTTCCTCCTGCGATGAAATATTAAGATCCGACATCTGTACCTCGGGCTATAGCTCATGTCATTCTATTTGACCACATTCCAATTGAAACTATTCATGATTTGATTTCAATTTTGAACCTGGATGACGTAACATAGTAAGGTAAATCCAGGACACTTCAATTAGTGTGAAATGTTACAGATTTTGAGATTGTATCTTTGCTTAAATAAATAACATGCTGTAACTTTGTGATGTGAACTTATATGAAAAATATTGCCATCACTTAGAACTACCCTGAAAGACTGTTATAGGGTTACAGCAGGGCTGTCAAACTCATTCTACGGATGGCTGAGTGTCTGCAGGCTTTAGTTTTTTCCTTTCAATTAAGCCCTAGACAACCAGGTGTGAGGAGTTCCTTACTAATTAGTGACCTTAATTCATCAATCAAGTACAAGGGAGGAGCGAAAACCCCAGACACTCAGCCCTCCATGGAATGAGTTTGACATGTGGTTTACAGTTTATAAATTATATATACACCTACAGGTACACTGTTTATTGTGATAAAATGACAAACCAATCCTCACACTCTGTATCTTCTCTCTGTGAACTAGATGAGATGGACACTACTGGTGCTCAGCCACGCCTCACCTTCCAGTTCCTGCAGGAGCAAGGCCACAGCATTCAGGTGCTCCAGTCAGCCCTGTGGCTGTACGTCCGCTCCTCTGACGCCCCTAACTCGGGGCCCCGCCCCACCGTCACAGCCCACATCTACCTCTCCGGGCCTGGGGAAAGCTGCTCTAACCGCACCCTCCTCCTAGAGAAGATCCTGGATGTGCAGAAGAGCAACTGGTACACCTTCCCCATTACACACACCCTGCAAGCGTTCATGGACGGGGGCCAGCGGCTGCTACAGCTGGAAGTCACCTGCACAGAGACTGGGGTAGGCGGAGAGAATGGCGTTAGCCAGAACCTTTGTGAGCTGGGTAAGACCATGGACATGGCCCACCAGCCTTTCATGGTGGCCCAGGTGCGGCTCCGCGAGGACCACAAACACGTCCTCCAGAAGAGGTCCCTGCAGTGCGGAGATGATGTTACGGTCTGCTGCAAGAAGGACTTCTACGTCAAGTTCAAGGATATCCAGTGGCAGGACTGGATCATAGCTCCAGAAGGGTACCACATGAATTACTGTATGGGCCAGTGTCCCCAGGCCCTGGCTGGGTCTCCAGGCATCGCGTCTTCCTTCCACGCTACAGTCTTCAGCCAGCTCAAAGCCAATGGCATCAACACCGCAGTGTCTTCCTGCTGTGTGCCCATCCAGCGCAGGCCTCTGTCTATGGTCTACTTCAACTCACAGCACAGCATCGTCAAGACCGACGTCCCTGACATGATCGTAGAGTCCTGCGGCTGTACGTAAAGAAAGAGAAGAAAGAGAAAGACAAGACATTCAGCTAGTTATGCTTTTAGTCTGAGAAGACTAGATTGAATGTGTCACCCATGCACAGACAGATGCAAACACATGCACAGACAGATGCAAACACATACACAGACAGATGCAAACACATGCACAGACAGATGCAAACACATACACAGACAGATGCAAACACATACACAGACAGATGCAAACACATACACAGACAGATGCAAACACATGCACAGACAGATGCAAACACATACACAGACAGATGCAAACACATGCACAGACAGATGCAAACACATACGCAGACAGATGCAAACACATGCACAGACAGATGCAAACACATGCACAGACAGATGCAAACACATACGCAGACAGATGCAAACACATGCACAGACAGATGCAAACACATGCACAGACAGATGCAAACACATGCACAGACAGATGCAAACACATACATGCATACTTCACGATCATGCCGTATAGAATTTAAGATGTTCCGTCTTCATCAATTCGATAGAGGGTTTTTGAACGCCAATTGGGAATAGTACTGAGTGCTCAAAGGGTTTGTTTAGTCAATTGGTCATACACAGAGAGAGATTCATATATCGCCTTCATTCCTTTTTTTAATTTACTGTAAAACAATGAGCTGTTATTATCGTATTTCCTTTTACACCTAGTTTTTTTGTTTTACTGATGAGCGTGAGGTGAGCTAAGAAAGACACAGTAAGATTTATGCAGTCAGTGCCTGGACCTAAGGGAAATGGAGTAGAGCTTACTCTTTTTCTTTGTTTCTAAAAAGATGTGTGTTGCATCGACAAGTTTCACACATATCCCACGTGCACATCTGACTGAGAATGCCCATCGTAATACAGTGAAATTGTATACACTAGTATAAACCAAAAAAAAATCTTAATTTGAAAGTTGTCTAATTCCTTCGAGTCCATTCCAAGTATAGTTACATACATTGCAGAGCATTTGGACTTCCCCACTGTTTTGTCGTTTAGAAATTGGGTGTTCTGATTCTGAATTCTAGACTTTCTTGAGATCCCATAGAGGAGCTACGTTCTCGAGACTCGTGCAATCGCACTCATGCAATTCTGATGCTTTATACAACACAAGACAGCAGTGAAAGCTTTAAAATGAATCGGGAATAGATCTCACTCCTGGGAAACCACCCAGACAGGAGCAGATATCTGCGGTGGATAGGTTAAAAATGGTTTCATCAGCATCTGCACTGTATTATTTGCTCAGATAGTCAGTTAGGCAACAGTCTGGCTTTGACGGCATGAACTCACGGTTACTAGTCAGCTGTACAAGCAAACATTTAGCTATTGCCACAGTGGCAGGCAACGTGAAGGTCCACGAAACACGCAGGTCAACAAGCATGTGCATGCTCCAAGGCACATCGGAGTTTGCATTTTCCAAAATCTAAAGTTTAGGGCTGATGTAAATTAGATGAATCCATTCAAGCAAATAAAGTATCTGTCTATCTTTGTTTTCGTGCTATAATGTTTACACTAAATGGGTATAATGTGTGTGTGTGTGTGATAAGTTTAAAGCTGAAACCTCTTTGCTGTTTTCTTAATGGTGTGCATCTTGTGTGTGGTTGGCAGTAACAGTGTATACTGTACTGTAAACTTTCCTACCCTACCCTGGACTATGGAGCAAAAGTCCCCATATTGCATTGCAGTATGATATGCTAACATTGCCCTCAGGATCCTATAGCAAACACTTCCTGGTTACCTGGCTCTTAGAACATTAGAATAATAGAACATTATATTGTTTTTCTGCAAGCACTTCCTGTCCTCCTGTCCTAGAGCTTAATGTATGTCACATTGAGGAGCCATCCTTCCATAGGGAACATGTACTGCAGTCTGGAATGTACCATGATGATAACTAATACCGTTGATTGTGAGACCAAAAAAGTGAAAGTTTTTCCAAACAGAAAGCCTCACATGACTTTCATGATTGGCAATGATTTCTTCATGAGCACTTTATCGGCTTACTGTATATTTATGAGATTCTGCAACGGGTTGTTCTCTACTGCCATTTCCTATTTTTGGTACTCAGTCACTGCATGTTAAAAGCAATGGCAAAAATATTGTTATCAGGTTATTTTCGTAAGCCCTTGCTTTATGGACAGTATGTGTGGCCCTTGATATAACTTCATATTGTATCTGTTGTAAACAGAATTTCTCTATACTGTAACTGGATAATGACACCAGCATTTTGATTGAATATCAATTCCAGTAGATTCTATTGTCTTTTTATTTTTACATGATATGTTGAATAATTTGTATTAATAAATGTTATTTTTTTATGTGTCTAATGTACTGTATTCCATAATTCTATTGAAAATGTATTTTAAACAACACAAATAAATATTTTTGACTTGACACTGATGACGTTTTTGATTTCTCAAGGAGTTGCACTTCCTGTTTTACCAGAAAGAAAATGCTTACAAAGAACAACACAACTCTGCAACTTAAGGGGGAAATTCATTTTTTTTCACATGTGGACTTATTTTCACTCTTTCTGTCCTTGCAGTTTTTATTTTTTATTTTGTTTTGTTACAAAGAAAATGTGTTGTCCATATTATGAAAATGTTTAAAGCATGTTAGAAAACACCAACTCTGAACTCATATTTCATCAGAATCCCATTCTGAATGATTTCTCTGCACTCAATTTTGTAAAAAAGAATATCTACTGTCCCATAAATCAATATTTGCATATTTTTGTTATTGTTGTAAACAGTATCATTCAAACATGGATTTATGGCACAGTGGAATATATATATATTTTTATTGAGTGCAAAGACATCATTCAGAATGAGATGATGGAATATGAGTTGGTGTGGAGAATTGTAGTGTTTTCTAATACCCTTTAGACATATTTGCATATAGCATTATAGTCAACTGCAAGTGATGACTCGGCAACTTCCCATTTAATGTTTACACAGCTAGAACATCAAACATATTCATCAAAATACAAAAGTCTAAGCTACCCTCTTTGAAAAGACAGTTACACAATTCAACTTCCCACATTTAAACTGCAAAGTACTATGACAGTGATTGGATTTATTTGTATATATATATATATATGTCAAAAACGAAAATCAATAGCGTCTGAAAGGCAAAGAGCGTGTTTGCCCGGACAAATACTGGAAGTGGTTTTATGGACAGTCTGTGTTTGTCAGGTAAATAGTTGCCATATTTCTGGCACCCAGCAGCCTCTGTGAGCATATCATGCATCCGCCCGCACCCGGCCCCAAAGGTCAGAGAGAAATAGGTTACGGTCAGCACGTAAATGCTCTGGCGAAGGCCGAAAGGTTGAAAAGTTAGAATGATAAAACTTGAATAGTTGACGCACTCAATTTGCTGGAGTTTCCGAAAGTTCATCTGGTATGTAGTAGTGTAGTGTTTCATATCACACCAAGTTCTCTATAATCACATGCTCTTCAAAATACATAGTTGGATACGTTGGTAATATATACTGAACAAAAATATGAACGCAACATGCTACAATTTCAAAGATTTTACTGAGTTACAGTTCATATAAGGAACTCAGTCGGCTGAAATAAATAAATTAGGCCCTAATCTATGGATTTCACGACTGGGAATACAGCCGTACATTTGTAGGTCACAGATACAAAAAAACGAAGGGGCATGGATCAGAAAACCAGTCAGTATTTGGTGTGACCACCATTTGCCTCATGCAGCGTGAAACATCTCCTTCGCATAGAGTTGATCAGGCTGTTGATTGTGGCTCTTTGGAATGTTGTCCCACTCCTCTTCAATGGCTGAGCGAAGTTGCTGGATATTGGCGGGAACTGGAACACGCTGTCGTACACGTCAATCCAGAGCATCCCAAACATGCTCAAAGAGTGACATGTCTGGTGAGTATTCAGGCCTTGGAAGAACTGAGGCATTTTCAGCTTCCAGGAATTGTGTACAGATCCTTACGACATGGGGCCATGCATTATCATACTGAAACAGCAGGTGATGGCGGCTGATGAATGGCACTACAATGGGCCTCGGGATTTTGTCACGGTATCTCAATATCTCAGTATCTCAATATCATTCAAATTGCCATCGATAAAATGCAATTGTGTTCATTGTCCGTAGCTTATGCCTGCCCATACCATAATCCCACCACCACAATGGGCCCTCTATTCATAACGCTGGCATCAGCAAACCACTCGCTTACACGACGTCATACACGACGTCTGCGGGTTGTACGAACTAGCAAATTCTATAAAACAACGTTGGAGGCAGCTTATGGTGGAGCAATTAACATGAATTTATCTGTCAACATGGACATTCCTGCAGTCAGCATGCCAATTGCAAGCTTCGTCACAACTTGAGACATCTGTGGCATTGTGTTGTTTGACAAAATTGCACATTTTAGAGTGGCCTTTTATTCCCCCCAGCACAAGGTTCACCTGTGTAATGCTGAATCATACTGAGTCATGCTGATCCACATTTTTGTGGGGAGAAATAGGCTTTTTGTGCTTATGAAACATTTCTGGGATCTTTTATTTCAGCTCATGAAACATGGGACCAACACTTTACATGTTGCGTTTATATTGTTTTTCAGTGTCTTTCTTTTGCATTGAAAATCAAGGGGTAATTCCGACCCGAGTTAAATTGAATATAATTTCCACTTTTCTCTCTACCCTTCTTCTGACCTTGACTGAATTCCCTCATAATTCCACCACCTCTGCGCGCGAGAAATAAGGTCGAGCAACCTGTCCGTTCCAAGTGGAACAACATCTACGTTCCAAGTGGAACAGCATCTACTTTATTTTCCCCCATAGAAATAACACCATTCTTCATGTACTTTAAATGACAAATTGATAATAGCCTGAGCTGTTGATAATAGCTAGGTAAATCAGTAAGCCATTTGGATACATCTTTTTATTTTATTTAACCTTTTATTTAACTAGGCAAGTCAGTTAAGATCAAATTCTTATTTACAATGACGGCCTACTTGTAATGACGTCCTACATGACATTCTAGACGATTCTGTGCTTCAAATTTGTGGCAACAGTTTGGCGAAGACCCTTTCCTGTTTCAGCATGAGAATGATGAGTTAGTTCTTTTGAATCAGACGTGTAGTGCTAGGGCAAAAACCAAAACGTGCACCCCGGGGGGGCCCCTAGGTCCAACTTTAGGAAATCCTGTTGTAGATTATTTAAGCAAATTTTTGGTCTGAGTTCCATAATGATTCAAATAGGCTAGATGTCCCAAATTATTTGCACAACGTTAGTGTAACATGATCCACTAACGCTAGCGACCCTCAGGAACAACCACACAGACGTGGCAGAGGAGAGAAAGGTCAACGGAATGGAATGATGCAAAATGTAGGCTACAATTCAAGGAAACGAGCACTAGGTGACAGTTATGATTATATGTGGGTATTACTGATGGTGGATTCCGATACTGGCTAATATTTAACATGATACAAATTGTAAAATAAAACAGAGAAAAGCCTGGGCATATAATAAAAAGGTTTTAAAGTGCACACGTCAACTCGGCAGGTCTCCAAACTTCATCCACGCAAATTATGAGGGCATACAATTACAATTCGGAAATAACGGCAGAGCTATTTATAGCCTACGTGTTGAAAAAGGGCCACAATACATGTCATTTTGATATGATTTTCAGTTTACTTCCATATCACTGGTTTCACATTAGTCTCCAGTGATCATAAGGAAAAATCATCTAAAACAATTACTACGTGTATTTACAATCCCCTTCCACAAACGGATTACATACTCATTTACCTGTAGCTCTTATAAATGTATAAATTACAGTGCATTAGAGAATGCTGTTATTTCTATCTGAGAAAAAAAACAAAGTAGAGGCTTTTTCAACTTGGGGCTGGCATGTTTGCTCGACCTTATTTATGGTTTCCTCGCACTTGAAGGTGGTGGAATTATGAGGGAATTAAGTCGTGGTCAGAATAAGGCGTATCTGTAGACGCACCGGCATTTCTTTGAACTCCACTCCACGCCGAATGAATAGCAGGTGAACAGCACACTATTCTCATGCTTAAACTGAAGGTCAGAATACACATAGAGATAAAACGTTCCATTACGAGCGCTTAACTTGGGTCGGGAACCCCCCCCCCCCCCCCCACACACATTTAAAAGTCGTTTTGAGTGACGCAAATTCCATACATCTTACAAGTCAATAATAAATAATCACTTTGGGAGAAACATATGTTAAATAATAACATGAAAACCATCTGTGCCCATTGCAGTTGGCTGTGCTGCATGTGTTCTTCAATTTGAGGACAGTAGCTTTATGTTGCCATGTGAGGCATTCACTGCAGGAGTGGCCTACGCACTGCCCCAGGAAGTGAATTCATGAAAAGTAGACTGAGCTCCAGTGGAAACAAACCTAGTGACTCACTGATATACTGACACACTAACCCAGAGACCCACTACACTGTGCCACTAAAACCCTAATCCTAATCCTGGCCGGCGGCAGCACTCTACTTAATCTCCAACGCAAATCCCTAATACAGGGTTTAGACGTCAGCCACAACCTGTATACAGGATGTATCCCTCCAGGGGACAGATACTGTACATAGTAAATCAAGGAGAGATGGAATGATAAAATAGGTTTCCATCTAATTGGCAAAAGATTTATGTGAATATTCTAAATTCTTGATGAAACAATAAGAGCGTTTTCCCACCAGAGTGATTTATTGTGGATAAAAGGCTGTAGGCTTACGTGATGACATACAGCACCAGTCAAAAGTTTGGACACACCTACTCATTCAAGGGTTTTTCTTTATTTTTGACTATTTTCTACATTGTAGAATAATAGTGAAGACATCAAAACGATGAAATAACACATACGGAATCATGTAGTAACCAAAAAAGTGTTAAATCAAAATAAAAGTTTATATTTGAGATTCTTCAAAGTAGCCACCCTGTGCCTTGATGACAGCTTTGCACACTCTTGGCATTCTCTCAACCAGCTTCATAAGGTAGTCACCTGGAATGCATTTCAATTAACAGGTGTGTCCTGCTAAAAGTTCATTTGTGGAATTTCTTTCCTTCTTAATGCGTTTGAGCCAATCAAGTGTGTCGTGACAAGGTAGGTGTGGTATACAGAAGATAGATCTATTTGGTAAAAGATGAAGTCCATATTATGGCAAGAACAGCTCAAATAAGCGAAGAGAAATGACAGTCCATCATTACTTTAAGACACGAAGGTCAGTCAATCCAGAACATTTCAAGAACTGTTGGAGTTTCTTCAAGTGCAGTCGCACAAACCATCAAGAACTATGATGAAACTGGCTCTCATGAGAACCGCAACAGGTAAGGAAGGCCCAGAGTTACATCTGCTGCAGAGGATAATTTCATTAGAGATAACAGCCTCAGAAATTGCAGCCCAAATAAATGCTTCACGGCGTTCAAATAAGAGATACATCTCAACATCAACTTTTCAGGGGAGACTGCCTGAATCAGGCCTTCATGGTCGATTTGCTGCAAAATAACCACTACTAAAGGACACCAGTAAGAAGAAGAGACTTGCTTGGGACAAGAAACACGAGCAATGGACATTTGACCTGATTGAAATCTGTACTTTGGTCTGAAGAGTCCAAATTTGAGATTTTTGGTTCCAACCGCTGTGTCTTTGTGAGATGCAGAGTAGGTGAACGGGTGATCTCAGTGATTTATTTAGAATTCAAGGCACACTTAACCAGCATGGCTACCACAGCATTCTGCAGCGATACGCCTTCCCATCTGGTTTGCGCTTAGTGGGACTATAATTTATTTTTCAACAGGACAATGACCCAACACAACTCCAGGCTGTGTAAAGACTATTTGGCCAAGGAGTGTGATGGAGTGCTGCATCAGTGTGAAGGAAAAGCAGCCAACAAGCGCTCAGCATATGTGGGAACTCCTTCAAGACAGTTGGAAAAGCATTCCAGGTGAAGCTGGTTGAGAGAATGCCAAGAGTGTGCAAAGCTGTAACTACTTTGAAGAATCTGAAATATAAAATATATTTTGATTTGTTTAAATGAACACTTTTTTAGTTACTACATGATTCCATATGTGTTATTTCATAGTTATGATGTCTTCACTATCTACAATGCAGAAAATAATCAAATTAAAGTGAAACCCTTGAATGAGTAGGTGTTTCCTAACGTTTGACTGGTACTGTAGTGCACATAAAAATAACTTGTGGTTAAATTCCCATGTACCAAATAAAAAATAAAAGTTAAATGGTTTCCCTTCACATTTTCATCTCTACTGATGTTTTTCCCCCAAAACTGTTGCGTTATATAGCAAATGTGTCCACTCTAGTCTTGGCACATGCGCTCTAGCCAGCAGCTCGCAGATACAGTGCGGGTAGCTTACCTACATGATGAGATTACTTTCAGCAAGATCATTTTTAATCGTCAATTGGCAGCCAAGCATCGATCCTCATGTCACCAGAATAACACCCTCTATATTTATTGGAAAGTAGCATCAAGCTCATCACCGTTCACTTTCACCACGCCGTAACTTATTTCTTCTGCAGCCTAATAAACTGCATGCTTGAATGCCCTGATCTTAACCCTCAACATAGTGATATGCTTCCTGGTGTTGATAACTGGAGTTCATTGGGCTGTACTTCTCATTGGGCTGTACTTCTCACTTCTCACTTCATTAAGAGTAGCCAGAGACAAGGTGGGAACTCTTTGGAGAGGGATAGAAGGCCAGCCCTACCCTGGTGGTAGAACACGCTCCCTGTAACTGTCAGGTAATACCAACAAAAGGAAGAGGAAGCACAGGATTCTAACTAATAGGCTACTGAGAATACAACTTAAGACTACAGAGAAATGTATAGCAAATACAAACAATATGACATCACCGGACTGCAACAGAAAAAGCATTGCAATCATATATTGTCTCACACACACAATCCTGTGGTGTATAACAATTTCCATTTGGACTTTCCCTATGTGCTATAGGAATGGCAACAGTGTCTTTTTGTAGAGCTACAATAGAGCTTTTACCCTGGTCCCTGGCCAGTGTTGATGATGTAAAGGTAAAACCCTGCAGGCCACAGAGCTCAACTATTAAATTACTCGGATGTGCTTCTCAAGGATTCAGAGAGAGAGAGAGAGAGAGAGAGAGAGAGAGAGAGAGAGAGAGAGAGAGAGAGAGAGATGGGGGAGAGAGAGAGAGAGAGAGAAGAGAGAGAGAGAGAGAGAGAGAGAGAGAGAGAGAGAGAGAGAGAGAGAGAGAGAGAGAGAGAGGGGGAGAGAGAAAGAGTGCAGTATAATCAGGAGTCTATAATCACTCAAATCTTTGGATAGAGTCTTACAGTTTATAATAGTTAGTTGATCTTTATTTGATAGCCCTTTGATTTTATGGTATTTCCACAGTATGTTTCTGGTATTAAGATTACCTGGTAAGATGGTCTTTACTTTCTAGTACTGAAACGGCTGTAAATGAATGTTACCACATGTCCTTCCTTTCTAAGATGCAGGCTTACTCCCTCCTTTCCATTTCTCTCTATTAGTGTCAGCTGTCCACCACTGTCTCGTTGACCTATCCACCCCTTCCCTGACATGAGAGACCTGCAGGAAAAGTGAAACCTAATTAAAAGGCCCCTTACTGAGTCTTTCTCTGTCAGAGGTCCCAGTCAGACCACTCAGGGTTTCTGTCACCTCACCTTTTTTTCTCCTTTTTTTATTTCACCTTTATTTAACCAGGTAGGCCAGTTGAGTTTAAGTTCTCATTTACAACTGCGACCTGGCCAAGCTGTCATGTTCCTGACCTTATTTCCTTTGTTTAGTCTTTGTTTAGTTGGTCAGGACGTGAGCTGGGTGGGTGTAGTCTATGTTATCTGTTTCTATGTGTAGGTTTGTCAATTGGCCTGATATGGTTCTCAATCAGAGGCAGGTGTTTTGCATTGTCTCTGATTGGGAACCATATTAAGGTAGCCTGTTTGCACTGTTGGTTTGTGGTTGATTGTTCCTGTTCGTGTTTTCATGTATTTTGTGTTTCCCATGTTCAGGACTGTAGCTTCTTTGGTTTTCGTCTGTTTATTGTTTTTGTTCGTCCTGAAAAAGTATTCCAATAAATATGGAAACGTACCACGTTGCGCTTTGGTCCTCCTCTCCTTCCAACGACGAGAGCTCTTACACAAGCAGTGTGACAAAAACAACAACACAGAGTTACACATGGGATAAACAATAACACAATAGAAAAATCTATATACAGTGTGTGCAAATGTAGTAAGAACAGGGAGGTAAGGCAATAAATAGGCCATAGTGGCGAAATAATTACAATTTAGCATGAACACTAGAGTGATAGATGTGCAAATGATGATGTGCATGTAGAGATACTGGGGTGCAAAAGAGCAAAAATAAATAACAATATGGGGATGAGGCAGTTGGATGGGCTATTTACAGATAATACTAGGTACCTGCATGTAAGTACCTAGTATTCCATGTTGTGCTCTTTCTCTCAACCATACATGCAAATGAAAAGATAAATAAAATATAAGTTAAAAATATAGATCTTATATGGCCTACACATTACAGAATATTTTAATCATGCACATATGATCCTATCTCTTAACCTTAGTGCACCATTATTCACCAACAAAGTCTGTGAATGTACACATACAACAGCCAATGTAAACATACAAGACCTAGGGTTAAGGCTGTAGTGTCTGCTTTTGCCTTGTGGTGTGCGAGCCACTTCAAATAACTCTTAATCACCAGGCTGATCCCATTACGACAGACAGACCCAGTTATCTGATATACATCAGCCCTGTGTTACATCACTAAAGGGCTAGTTGCCCCACATTGAGGTGAACTAGCTCAGTACTCAGTAGGGTTGAATATTTTCCAGTTATTTCCCGCTAAAACCAGAAGTGTCATTCTAAAGCATCGAAAACAATAGACACATTACATGTTGTCACGACTTCCACCGAAGGTGGCTCCTCTCCCTGTTCGGGCGGCGCTCGGCGGTCGTCGTCGCCGGCCTACTAGCTGCCACCGATCCATTTTTCCTTTTCGCTTGTGTCTGTCTGTATTGTTTACACCTGTGTCCTATTAGTTGATTTCGGTGGGTTTATTTACCTCCGCTGCCTGCTAGTCTTTGTGCGGGATTGTTTGCTGTGGTTACTTTGTTAGGGTTGCGTGTCTGCACTACAGGGTTTTCTTTCACACGGCAGTTGTACCGGTTTGGTATGTGTTTAGGAGTAGAGGTTTCTCCCCCGTGTGTAGCGTTTAGTTCCCTGTGTGTGTCGACCTCGTTTGGGTGTATTCCCCCCCATGTTGTTGTTGAGTTGGGACTTCGGAATAAACTATTGTGCCACTGGGACTTCCTTGCTCTCCTGCTCCTGATTCCTGCACCTCTCGCCTTCAAGGACGCACGTAACTCATGTGCCATTCTATGTGCCTGTCTGGAGTAAACCTGGCACCATCCCTACAATGAAGCATGGTGGTGGCAGCATCATGCTGTGGGGATGTTTTTCAGTGGCAGGGACTGGGAGACTAGTCAGGATCGAGGAAAGATGAATGAAAGCCAACTCCGGAGCGCTCAGGACCTCATACTGGGGCGAAGGTTCACCTTCCAACCAGGCAACAACCTTAAGCACACAGCCAAGACAGTGCAGGAGTGACTTTGGGACAAGTCTCTGGATGTCCTTGAGTGGCCCAGCCAGAGCCGGGACTTGAACCCAATTGAACATCTCTGGAGAGAGACCTGAAAATAGCTGTTCCAACCTGACTGAGCTTGAAAGGATCTACAGAGAAGAATGGGAGAATCTCTAAGAATGGCAGCGCACATGATGGTCAAGAGAGACTGATGAAGTTACGCATGATACGGTCATACGTCTTGTTGACCCCAAGATGGCCTGCCATACTACCATCGTGAGCCAACCTCAGCATATATTGTCGAAGTGTAACTGGAACGACAATTTGAGATACACTGGACCAATTGTCATTCCCAGAAGTGGAGCGAGAATGCCATTTCCTCATTCGAACACCATTTCTGTCAAAGTAACCCACACAAACTTCATCAAACTCCAGACAAACAGTATCTCAGAAAAGAGTCTGTAGAGGGAAACATCTTTACTCTGTTCAGCAATGAGCTGCTTCCTCGACTTTGATGTGCCAACTGCAGGGACCCTCTCTGTCTTCAGTGGTCCTACAAACTCACTCACCTTTGGGGTTTTCAAAGGAGAGGTCAACTCAGGAGGTTTACCGAAATCAGGATCACTCAAACATCTTGGACAGATCGACCATGGTGGGATCAGGTTCCTCAACTCTGGGTTCCTTACAAACAAGAGGATTTGGCATGACCTTCCTTCCAGACAAATAATTTCCCAAAATGAATGAGACGCCCTTCACTGCTAGGCTAGGCCTCACACCAACGACAACGAAACCAGAAGCAAGATTAGACTTGAGTTCCACTAACACACTATAACCAGTTGATGAAGTGTCAGACAAAGGCATAAAACACTTCAAAATGAAGGATTGGGCTGCCCCAATGTCTCGCAGTATCTTACCGGCTGCTCAACATAATTGCCACTTGGCAGAGACACGAAACCGTCTGAATCAAAGGGTTCATACACATCTGATCCAAAATCTTGTTTAGGATCCGCTTATACACCAGTCCCAACCAGAAACTTGATGGGCTGGAGGGCTCCCACAAGAAGAAACTGGTTTTCTCTCCCTCTCTCTCTATTTCAACTTTGAACACTGAAAGACATTGTGACCTTTGTCACAGCAGTAATGACAAACTGGTGGATACTTCAAACCAGTTTTCTGCTGATCCTTATCTTTTGGGATTGTTGAAAGAAAGACTGAAACGTTGCAGTAGGACGTGGCTTCTCTGGATTGCTTTTTGAGTAGGGATAACTACTGGGTGCTTTGTTTGTGAAGGTAGTTTTGTGTCAACACAAACTCATCTGCAAAGACTGCAGATTTCTCATGAGTGAGATCCTTGTGCTCATAAATGTAGGTACCATCCATTTCATAAAGGCAATTCTTAAACTGCTTGAGAAGTATGAGTGTCTTTAATTCAATCCTCAAGGTCCTTGACCTCTTGAGAACCCCACCACCAATCAAAAAGTCATGCTTGTTCCCTTGCGAACTCAACATGGCTTTGTGATTCGGTCTTTCGTAATTTATGGAATTGTTGTCTGTATGCATCTGAGACCAACTCATGTGCTTGAAGGATAGCAGCTTTAACAGTGTCATAATCTGAGCGCTGGTCAAAAGATAAAGCGATGGACACTTTCTGGGCTTTTTCCCACAAGAACACCTTGGAGGATCAGTGACCAAATAACTTGTAGACATTTGAGGGATTTGGCAATCGGCTCAAACAGGGTAAAATATACATCCATTTCCTTTTTTGTTGAAAGGCGGTACAATCCGGCTGTTCCGACCAAGATCAAACTCTGTTGAGTGTGTAGGATGGCCTGATTTGATTGAGTACTTCCAGATCTATCTCTCTTTGTCGCGCTTCCAGCTCCATCTCTTTTAACCAGATGGTATGCGCATGTTCTCCTAGTTCTTGTCCTCGTCTGCCTGCACCTCTTTCCATTTCCTTGTGCTCAAGGTCTAATATCTGTTGATCCCATTTTGCCTTTAGTTCTACCTCTCACAGTTGCACGTCTACAGGGTGTACTCTATCACCCATAGGAACCTTTTCATCATCCTCCCTCTCCGTAAGGATTTCCTCCTCCACCAAAGCAGTATAGACCAGCATACTGACTTTGAAATATCTAAACATAATCCAACTATATTAATTTGGGGACAGATCGAAATGCATTAAACATTCATGGGAATTTAGCTAGCTAGCTTGCTGTTGCTAGCTAATTTGTCCTGGGATACAAACATTGGGTTGTTATTTTACCTGAAATAGACAAGGTCCTTTACTCTAACAATTAATTCACAGATAAAAGGGTAAACTGAGTTTGTTTCTAATAATCTCTCCTCCTTCTGTCTTGTTCTTATTTTGACTTTATATGGCGGTTGGCAACCAACTTTAAGGTACATTACCACCAACTGGACTGGAGTGTGGACCTCAGTTCATCTTTCAATTACCCACGTGGGTTTATGCTCCTAAAAACCAGTGTGGAGTTGGCAGAGGAGGGACTTGCAGCGTATCAAGCATGAAAAATAGAACCAAGTTCTATTTTAGCTCCAGGCTATGCAGATGCTTGTTGACAGGGGCAAGCAGTTTGGATGAAATGATTGAATAACATGTATGTGTACATTTATTTTACCACGCTCTCACACATAACGGGCGGTGTGGTCAGCATGTAACTCTGACTACTGCTTTTGAAATTGCATGTGCAACTTTGATGTCATAATGCTTTGTAATGATAAGCAGATTCACCTTTGTATATTTATCTAGTTTCTCCCATGTAGGGTCTCCACAAATGCTTCCAACTTAAAGTCCATGGCTTTTTGTATATATACCCTACGCCTCTTGGTGGCTGTCAGTGACAAACTACAACAAAAGTGTCTTTTGAACCCTCAAATATCTGGGCACAGTAGAGCCTCAGAGTAAGTGATTAGAACGAATACCATACTCACGAGAAACAATATCCCAGACTAGCCCCGTTTTGTTACATTCCCTAGCAAGAAACCAAAAATGTAGGGATGTAGCAGTCACCAGCAAGGACCAAAGCAAAACAGGTGGGGTTCTAGGCGGGGTTGTGAACAAATAATGGGAGTGTCCACTGAAAGTTTAGTAGCAACAACAACTGAGACCTAAAATATACCCACCATGAGCTACCACTAAATTTGCTCGAGAAGAGACAAACAAAATAAAAACCCACACCAAACTTAAAGATAGGGAGCGAACCACAAAGTGGAGTAAAATGAAAAACAGGGAAGATCAGATAGGGAGAGCCAACTAAAAGTGTTAACCCTGCACATCTCTCAAGCCAACTGGAGAACTGGGTAAGCCGCTCTTAAATAACACCTGTACATTAAATGAAAAAAATATTTAATTTATTTAACTGGGCAAGTCAGTTAAGAACAAATTCTTATTTACAATGACGGCCTACCCCGGCCAAACCCTAACCCGGACGACACTGGGCCAATTGTGCGCCGCCCTGTGGGACTCCCAATTACAGCCGGTTGTGATACAGCCTGGAATCAAACCAGGGTCTGTAGTGACCCCTCTAGCACCTTAGACCGCTGTGCCACTTGGGAGCACACTTGGGAGCCCGTACTGGCTAAGGTGAGACCAGTTGAACGAGAGAGGGGGTTTGAAGTGATGGGACAGGGTTTACATGTCTCTTGAGGAGGCTAAAAAAGATTATGGCTTGGAATAGTTAAATATTTTCAAAAGGAGTCTGGTAATTGGTTAAGGGAGGTGGATTGGAGTTAAAGAGAGAGGAGGTTTAAAAGACTGAGGAAGGCAGAGGATGGGTTTGAATCTGTTGAAGCTAGCAATAAGGATGAACCAGACTTGTGGAAGTCTACAATTTATTTTCTGAGGTCTTGGCTGATTTCTTTTGGATTTTCCCATGATGTCAAGCAAAGAGGCACAGAGTTTGAAGGAAGGCCTTGAAATACATGCACAGGTACACCTCCAATTGACTCTAATTGATGTCAAATAGCCCATCAGAAGCTTTAAAAGCCATGACATAATTTCTTTGAATTTTCCAAGCTGTTTAAAGGCACAGTCAACTTAGTGTATGTAAACTTCTGACCCGCTGGAATTGTGATACAGTGAAATAAGTGAAATAAGTGAAGTAAGTGAAATAATCTGTCTGTAAACAATTGTTGGAAAAATGACTTGTGTCATGCACAAAGTGGATGTCCTAACCGACTTGCCAAAGCTATAGTTTGTTAACAAGAAATGTGTGGAGTGGTTGAAAAACAAGTTTTAATGACTTCCGACATCAACGGTATGTGCCTGCTATGAAAGTGAACTGTGATCGCGTGTGATCAGGGGTGTATTCCTCCCGCCGGTTGTGTTGAAAAACGTTTCTTAAAGAAAAGCAAACGGAACGGGGATAAACACACCTGAATTCATCCAATATAAACTCTCGTTTGCAACTGTTGGACTAATGATTACACCCTATATCAGCTAGATGCAGGCAAGAGCGTGCAAGGCGGTATTGAATGTGCCAATGTCTGTCACCTTGATTACTCAAATGTCTCTCGCCCTATGCACTTATGGTGTAAACTTTCATTCATAGGCTAGGTTGTAGCAACCTCATGATGGGTATAGGGAATATTTGAGTATCATGTGGTAGCCTGAACCTTTCGATGTTACATTGAACTGGGTGAATGGAACATGAGTGACAGTCATCCAATATGCCGTAATAGAAATATATAAAATAAATGCTCATAAAGAAATGCTAATAAAAAAATAAAAAATCGACCTCCCTCATCTTAAACGGCACCGACTGACAAAGAGGAAAGTTCATGATGAGATGTTGCACAAAGATGCCAGGCACCAGCGGGAAATGGAACTGGAGAGAGAGAAGCACCGAATGCAGATTGAAGAGGAAGGAAAGCGCGTGAAGCCCAGGACAAACATGACCAAGCCATGATCAAGATGCTCACTCAAGTGATGAGCACTGTTGCTTCAAGCAGTGCTTCTGCTCCCCCTCACCGCCATTCACGAGCCTAACCCCATGCACCAGCCGAAAGATCATCGTCAGGAAACTTCTGCCGCCAGTACTAGCGAGCAACCACTCTTGTCTGCCCTGCATGAGCTAAATAAGTATAATTAACACAACTAGATATGGTTACGTTTCAGGTAGTGGCAACGCGTCATTCAGGGCAGGTGGGGCCTTTTTTGTGTCCCTGTTTTGCTTGTTATTTTGCCGTTAATACGTGTCACATATCAGTTTGCAAACAATGTAAAAAAAATAAAAATTATAAGTTAATAAAGCCGGATTCAAACATGGTATTTTTTTTGCTTTCTTGAGTGAGGCAGCTACAAAATGCCGGTTTTTCAGCCGAGCTCGTGATTTTTGTGGTGGTGGGGCAGCCAGAGGAAAATACTGAGCGTAAGGGTTGGTAATGTTCTCTTGTTGCGCTGTGAGTGGCTCAGTGTTCTGTCACTCATGGGGACACTACGTTACCGCAAAATCTATGGGTAGAGCTCAATAATTCAAGCCTCTTGGGTGCTGCCATAGACTTACATTAGAAGTGCCCATCCAAGAAGGCTCAAGGTCATTGGCCACAGATAAAATGACGTCAAATCTGTCAGCATACACAAGGTTATGTCTACAGTGCGTCAAAACAAGTTTAATGTGAAGATGTGAACTTATTTAATTGGACATGAACTGAAAATAATCTATTTGTTAGTGTAATTTGGGTTAATAAAATATTAACACTGTGCCTTGACCACAAAAACAAGTCAATATAACTTTAATAACTTTTTTTTAAGCAGAACATGACAACGGCATTGTACAGTGGATAAGCATACACATTATGTAGGCTATTGCGGATACGTTTAGCTAATCTCTCCATAGTCGTGCAAAATACTCTGTCAGAGCTCTGCGTAGGCAATGTGCATCGACGTTGTCTTAAATAGGCTACTCCTCCTCTTCCTCTTCATCCCTATTCTCCAGAATATGTGCCTCAAATGCTTCCCCGTCTGCTCTCGCACATATTCTGCTCGATACAGCAAGCTGCTACGATGGTCTTCCAATTGTTGATATTGACATCATTTCTTTTCAGTAGGATCTTCCGCTGAGCTTCAAGCCTGCCAAAAACTCAAAACACATTCTAGCTCCACACCGTACTTCACTTGAACCTTTTTGCTCGTCTATTACCCCATGTTCTGAAAATGATTTAACATGAGTGGATGTACTCCATCTCCTAGAATTTATATAGGGGCATGAACATTCTGGAATTCTTCAGTCCGTGGTGGAAAAAGCTCCCCAGACGGGCCTTTGTGAAAGGTTGCAGAGTTGCAAAGACCCTCACGTCATGCACCTTTCCGGGCCATCCTACATGTATGTCCCAGAACTGAAGTTTGTGGTCAACCACACCCTGCAGAAAAACAGAGTAATCTGCTTTGTTGATAGGTGGGGCAAGGATGGGCACATGGGTACCGTCAATGGCTCCTGCACATTATGGGAATCGCCATTTGTCCCTAAGTCCATTGATAATGTCTCTCAGATCATTTCCCTTTGGGATCTTAACACATTGTGACTTGAGGACTCGGACAATGGCTAAGGCAACATCTTGTGTTATCACAGAGACAGTTGAAATCCCTATTTCAAACAGGTGGGCAATAGAGCGATATTCTATGTTTATTGACAGACTCTATAATGTGACTGACACGATGTTCAACTGTGAGTTGGTGGGCAATAGGTCGCAGCCAGTCTATTTCGTTCCAGGTGACCGTGCTCTCCCACCAAATGCTAGATCGTTCTTTGGTCCAGCATGATCTGAAAGAGCATTATTCAATATATTCAATGTATTCATGTAAGCAAAGTAATGTTATGAATACTAAACATACTATCTCATGTATACAATAATACTATTAATTTGTTTTATTCCATGTAGCAAATTAGGTATAATTTAATCAATCCAATTACATTATAATATGTAATAATTTTATTAAATAATATTGTAATGTATAATTAAATATTGACATTTAATAACATAATATATGTAAACAAGTATTTTAAATAAAATAAACTAGCTCTTCTGGAGAGCATTGGAGTGCCAATGTTGCGAGCAGCATCACCTGCACTCTGGCCAGTTTTTGGTTCTGGATCATCAAAATCATTCTCCTCCATGCTCGTCTCCTCCTCAGTCGGTGGTAGCAAATGTTGTGTCAACGTGAGAAATCACATTTTGCGTTTCCCTGTCCCTGCTTTTAATTCAGAGAAAAAAGTACACAAGCAATGTTGTGTAAATCCAGCAGCGGCTGCCATCTTTGTCCATGTGCAAATACCCTAAATGCACATCTGTAAATGGTCTCATTGTTCATTAATCATGGCAATGTGAATGCAAAGTGGACTGAGACCTCAACGAAGGTGAAAAAAACAGCAAGAGGTCTGAGTCTTCATTAAAAGGCAAGGACACTGAATACAAAGTGAACCCAGTTCTTTTAACTTCATTTGACACTAAGGTCGGGACGATACCAGTACTTAACGATACTCCGTATTGTCCTGGCAAGGAAACAAAACAGCCTAACTTCTTTAGGAAAACAGCCTTAATGTTGAAAGAAAACCTAATTATGTTGTCATCCAGAATCACATTTATAGATTTTCCAAACTAGAGCACACAATATTTTACATACAGCAGGTTTTTAAAGGCCCAAAGAGTTGTGTGTGCATTGTGTTTTCATTTCTGCTTTGGAAAAAATATTGCGATACTAGTATTGTCCAAGAGTAGGCAGTCCTTAACAGATCCCCATGTGGGATATTTCACTAATATCAGAGAACCGGGGTTACGCAAGTAATCTTACGTTTTGGTTTGCTCAGATCTTGGACTGGTTTGACTCGTGACATTGGTGCTGTGACCCTGATAACATGGCAAATGTATTTTGCCCCTATTTGTTTTAAGAATAGCCTTTACACACATATTATGCCAAATTTGTGTTATTAGTATTAGCTTTTATTAGCTTTTATCCAGGCTGTATCTGTAATGAGTACTCATGGAGAACAGGCTGTATCTGTAATGAGTACTCATGGAGAACAGGCTGTGTCTGTAATGATTACTCATGGAGAACAGGCTGTGTCTGTAATGAGTACTCATGGAGAACAGGCTGTATCTGTAATGAGTACTCATGGAGAACAGGCTGTGTCTGAAATGAGTACTCATGGAGAACAGGCTGTGTCTGTAATGAGTACTCATGGAGAACAGGCTGTGTCTGTAATGAGTACTCATGGAGAACAGGCTGTATCTGTAATGAGTACTCATGGAGAACAGGCTGTGTCTGTAATGAGTACTCATGGAGAACAGGCTGTGTCTGTAATGAGTACTCATGGAGAACAGGCTGTGTCTGTAATGAGTACTCATGGAGAACAGGCTGTATCTGTAATGAGTACTCATGGAGAACAGGCTGTATCTGTAATGAGTACTCATGGAGAACAGGCTGTGTCTGTAATGAGTACTCATGGAGAACAGGCTGTGTCTGTAATGAGTACTCATGGAGAAAAAGGTGTAGGTTCACGCGCAGAGCGCTGCAGGCAGATGTTTATTAAGCCATCGCAGACGGCAGGAATCGTGGTCACAGGCAGGCGATGGTCAAACACATGGAGGGAGTCAAAAACAAACAATACCTCACAACCATACAAACCAAAAGAACTGAACTAAATAGGGAGCTGATGAGACCAGGTGAGAAACGAAAACAGGTGAAATCAATGGGAAAAAATGAAAGACAGGACTAAGTTCCAGAACACAAAGAAACAGGGCTACATTCCAGAACACAAATAAAAAGAACACAAGGTTGACTAAGAAAAGAAAAGCAGAACCTGACAGTATCACAGCCGGACGTGATTGTGAGGCCCATAGGGCGGCGCACAATTGGCCCAGCGTCGTCCGGGTTTGGCCGGGTTTGGCCGGTGTAGGCCGTAATTGTAAATAAGAATTTGTTCTTAACTGACTTGCCTAGTTAAATAAAGGTAGAAAAATTATAATAATAATAAATAAAAATAAACGATTGTGCCAGGTGTGCGTAATGATGGTTGTCAGAGACAGTGATTAGTAAACCAGCAACGTCGAGTGCAGGAGAGGGGGAGGAAGTAGACGTGACAGCTCCACACTTCTTCTGCATGCCTGAACCACTCATCCACCGCAGGAGCTTCGGTCTGGCGCAGGGTCCACGGATCCAGGGCCGGCTGATAACCCAGGACACACTGGAAGGGAGTCAGCCCGGTGGAGGAGTAACGTAATGATTTCTGGGCGTACTCCGCCCAGGGAAGGAATCAGACTTGCCGGTCCTGGCAGTGGCTCCTCAGGAACCTCCCCAGCTCCTGGTTCATCCTCTCCACTTGACCGTTAGACTGAGGCTGATACCCGGACGTGAGGCTGACCGCGACCCCGAGCCTCTCCATGAAGGCTCTCCATACCAAGTGATGTGAATTGGGGGCTATGGTCAGAGACGATGTCCACCGGAAGGCCATAATGCCGGAAGACCTGCTGGAACAGTGCCTCAGCGACCTGGAGAGCGGTAGAAAGACCAGATGGAGGGATGAAATTACAGGATTTGGAGAATCTATCCACAACCACCAAAATGGTGGTGAAACCGTCAGAGGAGAGGAGATTAGTGACCAAATCAATGGATAGATGAGACCAGGGATGCTGAGGCACGGGAGGTGGAAGGAGTTTCCCTGCTGGAGCATGCCGGGGGATTTATTTTGGGCACATACAGAACAGGAGTTGACGTAGCGAATAACGTCCTGTGCCAATGTGGGCCATCAATACTTCTTGGAGATAGATTGAGTAGTACGAGTAATACCTGGATGTCCAGCAATGAGAGCTGTGTGCGCCCAGGTCAGCCGCAGGACTCCACACCAACCTACATAACCCACCCTTGAGGAGAGAGGTGAGAGGAGAGGCGAAACAGAGTGGAGAGCGGGTATGAGGTGATGTTCAGAGAGGAGGCAAGGGTCTGGTCAATAAAGTTCCCCGCGGCACCGGAATCCACTAGCACTGTAGACACAGTACGTGAGGGACAGTCAGCTAGTGTGATCGACACTAAAAAAGGTTTGGAAGCAAGTGATGAAGACAGGATATTCACAACTGCTGAGTAGGAGGAAGATCACGTGACCGTCCCTCTGCTCTCATGGATCCCGAGTTGGGACGTACCAGATACTGCTGAAGCTGGTGCCCCCCTTGACCAAAATAGGGACAGAGCCCCATCTTTTTCGGGTCTGCGTCGCTCAGCCGCGAGGGAGGCATGTGACTCCTACCTCCATAGTTTCAGGCTCTGATAGAGAGTGGTCACTGAGGGAGGGAGAGAAGTGATGAGAGTACCGACGCTACCGAAGTAGGTTATACAGATGGATGGCCATCGCAATGCGTGCGTCCAAGGAGAGGTTGTCATCTCGACATGCCTCCTCGCGCAATCCTCCTCTGAATAGCTTACAGAGCGCCGGCTCATTCCATCCGCTGGATGCTGCTACTGTCCTACTGTCCGGAAGGTGAGCCATACTCATCCTATCATAGTTGGAGTCGATGCTCACCCCCCTGCCCTTCGGTGGATTATCGAATATACCTCTGAGCAGAGCCATGAACCCCTCATATAAAGCCAGCTCCTCTTCTCCTCTCTCCCAGATGGCCGTAACCCACTACAACGCCCGCCCAGTCAGCAGAGAAATAACGGTGGCAACCTTGGACCTCTTGGTTGTGGGAGCTCCCATCTGGTGCGCAAAATAGAGGGAGCACTGGAGTAGGAAGCCACAGCATTTAGATGGGGTGACGACCCTCCCACTCTGTCTGCCGTATTCTCTCTTTGTTCTTGTTTCCTACTTAGGATGCCGGTGGGCGGAGTTGGGAGGGTCGTCAGTTACATGGAAAACACCTGGGCCCGCTGTGTCATAGGATAAATGCACCACTTCTCCATTCATGGAGGAGACTCTCTCCATGCAGACACCTTTACAGATTGTGTTGTGTATCTTGGTGGTTTTTGGTTGTTTGCTTTGGCACCTTTCAACACCCTGCATTATCACATTCATGCATGCCAAACACTCACTTACACTACTGATTACACACACCATTGTATATTGTACTTAGTTAATAAATATATTTTGATATTCCTTATCTCCACGTTGTCTCCCTTTTGTTACGGGCTTTGAGCCGGTTCGTGACAGATGGGGTCACCTTCCCAAGTTTTCTCACGTCACCCCGCTCCTCCGCTCTCTCCACTGGCTTCCAGTTGAAGCTCGCATCCGCTACAAGACCATGGTGCTTGCCTACGGAGCTGTGAGGGGAACGGCACCTCCGTACCTTCAGGCTCTGATCAGGCCCTACACCCAAACAAGGGCACTGCGTTCATCCACCTCTGGCCTGCTCGCCTCCCTACCTCTGAGGAAGTACAGTTCCCGCTCAGCCCAGTCAAAACTGTTCGCTGCTCTGGCACCCCAATGGTGGAACAAACTCCCTCACGACGCCAGGTCAGCGGAGTCAATCACCACCTTCCGGAGACACCTGAAACCCCACCTCTTTAAGGAATACCTAGGATAGGATAAAGTAATCCTTCTAACCCCCCCCCCCCCCTTAAAAGATTTAGATGCACTATTGTAAATTGGCTGTTCCACTGGATATAAGGGGAATGCACCAATTTGTAAGTCGCTCTGGATAAGAGCGTCTGCTAAATTTTTTTTTTTTTTTTTTTTATTTCACCTTTATTTAACCAGGTAGGCTAGTTGAGAACAAGTTCTCATTTGCAACTGCGACCTGGCCAAGATAAAGCATAGCAGTGTGAACAGACAACACAGAGTTACACATGGAGTAAACAATAAACAAGTCAATAACATGGTAGAAAAAAGAGAATCTATATACAATGTGTGCAAAAGGCATGAGGTAGGCAATAAATCGAATAATTACAATTTAGCAGATTAACACTGGAGTGATAAATCATCAGATGAACATGTGCAAGAAGAGATACTGGTGTGCAAAAGAGCAGAAAAGTAAATAAATAAAAGCAGTATGGGGGGTGAGGTAGGTAAATTGGGTGGGTAGTTTACAGATGGACTATGTACAGCTGCAGTGATCGGTTAGCTGCTCGGATAGCAGATTTTTAAAGTTGTTGAGGGAGATAAAAGTCTCCAACTTCAGAGATTTTTGCAATTCGTTCCAGTCGCAGGCAGCAGAGAACTGGAAGGAAAGGCGTCCAAATGAGGTTTTAGCTTTAGGGATGATCAGTGAGATACACCTGCTGGAGCGCGTGCTGCGGGTGGGTGTAGCCATCGTGACCAGTGAACTGAGATAAGGCGGCACTTTACCTAGCATAGCAAATGACTTAAATGTAAATGTTAAATGTAAGTGACAGGAGTGGTGTGGTAAGGTGTGGGGTACACTGTAAAAATTATTCTGGGGTGGAATTGAAGTTGACAAGAAAATGTACATTACCAGTCAAAAGTTAGGACACACCTATTCATTCAAGGGTTTTTCTTATTTTTTTTACTATTTTCTACATTGTATAATAATAGTGAAGACATAAACTATTAAATAACACATATGGAATCATGAGGTAACCAAAAAGGTGTTGAGCAAATCAAAATATATTTGAGATTCTTCAAAGTAGCCTCGCTTTGCCTTGATGACAGCTTTGCACTCTGGGAATACTTTTTTTTTTTTTTTTTACAGTTTATGTTCCAACGAGGACAACGTACAGGGGCTACTAGATTTAAATAGTCCAATGATCCAGCGAGAGCCTTCATCTGCACACTTCAAGGAATTAATGTTATGGTCTTGTTGTTCTTCCAACCTTAACCCTCACTTACACTCTTAAGGCTTGCACACCGCACATCGCACCGAATGTGGATCTACCATTCGTCTGCCGATCGTTCAGCGCGCTGTGTTTTAGGGACCACCCTCTGTAGATGTCTGATGGTACATGTAAAAATGGTGTTAAGTCGGTTCGCAAATTACATTCAGAAGTGCTAAGTACGCCTACTCTCGGTCAGCTAACGGTATTGGTCTGTCTGAGGCCGTAACAGCTCTTATGTAACGGATGTGAAATGGCTAGCTAGTTAGCGGGTACACGCTAATAGCATTTCAATCGGTTACGTCACTTGCTCTGAGACCTGAAGTAGGGTTTCCCCTTGCTCTGCAAGGGCCGCGGCTTTTGTGGAGCGATGGGTAACGACGCTTCGTAGGTGTCAGTTGTTGATGTGTGCAGAGGGTCCCTGGTTCGCGCCCGTGTCGGGGCGAGGGGACGGTTTAAAGTTATACTGTTACATTGATGCTGTTGACCCGGATCACTGGTTGCTGCGGAAGAGGAGGAGGTTGAAAGGGGGGTGAGTGTAACGGATGTGAAATGGCTAGCTAGTTAGCGGGTACGTGCTAATAGCATTTCAATCGGTTACGTTACGTCACTTGCTCTGAGACCTGAAGTAGGGTTTCCCCTTGCTCTGCAAGGACCGCGGCTTTTGTGGAGCGAGGGGTAACAACGCTTCGTGGGTGTCAGTTGTTGATGTGTGCAGAGGGTCCCTGGTTCGCGCCCGTATCGGGGCGAGGGGACGGTTTAAAGTTATACTGTTACACTTACAGCACCGAATTTCTTGGGGAGACCTAATTCTTTCAGTTGGAAGTGAATGGGAAATACCTGGCAACCTCTTAAAGGGGCAATCCGTGATTGGTATATCCATTATGAAATTTTAAATGTAGCCATTGATTCTTGAAGAATATAACTTATGAGTTTATGCCATATAACTAATGATCTTAATTAAACTGTCTTACCCCACCAGAACCCCAAAATATAAGATTTATTAACTTTGTTTTTTGTAAACGATGTCATTGTAAACTAGCAAACTAGCTAGTTAAAACTGTTAGTCCTTGCATCTAGAGCACTGTATTAACTTGAGAGGGGCTACATTTCCCTAGTCTCATCCTTAATCTGTTTACCAGAGAACTTGGCAGGTCAGCCCGTTCGTTGTTTTTTTAATCCCAGACTGCTGCGTTAATTTGACAGCTAATGGTAAGTGGCAGGTAGAGAGTGTCTCCAAATCAAATCAAAATGTTTTGGTCACATACACAATTCTAGCAGATGTTATTGCAGTTGTAGCGAAATGCTTGTGTTCCGAGCTCCAACAGTGCAGTAGTATCTAACAATTCACAACAATACACACAAATCTAAAAAGTAAAAGAATGGAATTAAGAAATATATAAATATTAGGACGAGCAATGTCGGTGTGGTGTTGACTAAAATACAGTAGAATAGAATACAGTAGATACATATGAGATGATTAAAGCAATACAGTATGTAAACATTAAAATGACTAGTGTTCCATTATTAAAGTGGCCAGTGACTTCATGTCTAAACGTGAAGGCTTCTCCTGAACTCTTGAGTTAACCAAATGCATGCAACATGCTTTTTACGGAATCAACTTTTTATCACATGTATGCCTACTCAGCTCACAGCCCAATCGTGATCTGTTTAAGCCCTGTTAGTGGACTATAAGGACATAGAAGATACCGTATAAGATATAGCCTATGTTAACATAATATATAACGAGCATATACTGTACAAACAGCTTTTAGATTATTTTCTACACAGCATGTTGTATATTGACTGTTGCATATTCTCTGTGATATTAAGGATCAACAATATGATTTGTAGATGCAGTCAATTTATTTGCACTTATTTGCACAAAGGTCTGTATTTAATTGTTTTACTTGTATTATATCAGCTTCATCATGACATTATTGCTTGTGGTAGTATACCGTATCTGTATCTACTGTATATTTGGTATAGATGGATTAGCTGACAACGTCGCAAGAATTACGTGCGTTGTTGTGATTCTGGATGGCCAGGTTGCTAGCGAGAATGACAAGAAACTGTCATGTGGGGAATCGTAAGTGGCTCGTTTCAGCTAGTTTCATCTTGTTCTTGATACCATGTCTTCTTTTGAGGTGGTTCGACTGATTTCATAACAATGCTAATATGGCTAGCTAGCTAACCAACAACTGTAATGACGCATTTGAGAGACAACAAGTGCTCATTGTGCATATGCATTTATTTTTTCAGTACACATTGGAGACGAAACATAGTTTACATGTTGTCAACAACCTAAACCAACTCCGTCTGTTTTGCCCCATAGTTGCGCATCCATCAGTTTTGTTGCTAAACAACCAACCCGTCTATTTGTCCTGCACATTATTAATGTTTTTTAATAGCAGCACTCTTGTGAGTAAGATTTATAATGTATTCATAACAAGAGGCAAATAAACGTAACCTTGAATGGTTTTACAATCCAAATGACATATATGGATGGCTAGAGGCCAAACGGTGGTGTAACTTTGCCTTTATATCAATATGGGGTATCTACAGTTGAAGTCGGAAGTTTACATACACTTAGGTTGGAAACTCGTTTTTCAACCACTCCACAAGTTTATTGTTAACAAACTATAGTTTTGGCAAGTTGGTTAGGACATCTACTTTGTGCATGAAACAAGTAATTTTCCAACAATTGTTTACAGACAGATTATTTCACTCACTTGTATGACAATTCCAGTGGGTCAGAAGTTTACATACACTAAGTTGACTGTGCCTTTACACAAAAAAATTCCCGAAAATTATGCCATGGCTTTAGAAGCTTCTTATAGGCTAATTGACATGATTTGAGTCAATTGGAGTCTGGTTCATTCTTCGGAGCAATTTCCAAATGCCTCAAGGTACCACGTTCATCTGTACAAACAATAGTCCGCAAGTATAAACACCATGGGACCACGCAGCCATTATACCTCTCAGGAAGGAGACGCATTCTGTCTCCTAGAGATAAACGTACTTTGGTGCGAGAAGTGCAAATCAATCCCAGAACAACAGCAAAGGACCTTGTGAAGATGCTGGAGGAAACAGGTACAAAAGTATCTATATCCACAGTAAAACGAGTTCTATATCGACATATCCTGAAAGGCCGCTCAGCAAGGCTGAAGCCACTGCTCCAAACCCGCCATAAAGAAGCCAGACTACAGTTTGCAACTGCACATGGGGACAAAGATCGTACATTTTGGAGAAATGTCCTCTGGTCTCATAAAAAAAAAAATAGAACTGTTTGGCCATAATGACCATCATTACATCTGGAGGAAAAAGGGGAGGCTTGCAAGCCAAAGAACACCATCCCAACCGTGAAGCACGGGGGTGGCAGCATCATGTTGTGGGTGTCCTTTGCTGCAGGAGGGACTGGTGCACTTCACAAAATAGATGGCATCATGAGGGAGGAAAATTATGTGGATATATTTAAGCAACATCTCAAGACATCAGTCAGGAAGTTAAAGCTTGGTCAGAAATGGGTCTTCCAAATGGACAATGACCCCAAGCATACTTCCGAAGTTGTGGCAAAATGGCTTAAGGACAACAAAGTCCTTATTGGAGTGGCCATCACAAAGCCCGGACCTTAATCCTCTAGAAAATTTGAGGGCAGAACTGAAAAAGCGTGTGAGAGCAAGGAGGCCTACAAACCTGACTCAGTTACACCAGCTCTGTCAGGAGGAATGGGCCAAAATTCACCCAACTTATTGTGGGAAGCTTGTGGAAGGCTACCTGAAACGTTTGACCCAAGTTAAACAATTTAAAGGCAATGCTACCAAATACTAATTCAGTGAATGTAAACTTCTGACTCAATGGGAAGGTGATGAAAGAAATAAAAGCTGAAATAAATCATTCTCTCTACTATTATTCTGACATTTCACATTCTTAAAATAAAGCGGTGATCCTAACTGACCTAAGACGGGACATTTTTACGAGGATTTAAAAAAAATATTTTTTATTTATTTCACCTTTATTTAACCAGGTAGGCTAGTTGAGAACAAGTTCTCATTTGCAACTGCGACCTGGCCAAGATAAAGCATAGCAGTGTGAACAGACAACAACACAGAGTTACACATGGAGTAAACAATAAACAAGTCAATAACATGGCAGAAAGAAGAGAATCTATATACAATGTGTGCAAAAGGCATGAGGTAGGCAATAAATCGAATAATTACAATTTAGCAGATTAACACTGGAGTGATAAATCATCAGATGATCATGTGCAAGAAGAGATACTGGTGTGCAAAAGAGCAGAAAAGTAAATAAATAAAAGCAGTAGGGGGGTGAGGTAGGTAAATTGGGTGGGTAGTTTACAGATGGACTATGTACAGCTGCAGCGATCGGTTAGCTGCTCGGATAGCAGATTTTTAAAGTTGTTGAGGGAGATAAAAGTCTCCAACTTCAGAGATTTTTGCAATTCGTTCCAGTCGCAGGCAGCAGAGAACTGGAAGGAAAGGCATCCAAATTAGGTTTTGGCTTTAGGGATGATCGGTGAGATACACCTGCTGGAGCGCGTGCTACGGGTGGGTGTAGCCATCGTGACCAGTGAACTGAGATAAGGCGGCACTTTACCTAGCATAGCCTTGTAGATGACCTGGAGCCAAATGTCAGGAATTGTGAAAAACTGAGTTGAAATGTATTTGGCTAAGGTGTATGTAAACATCCGACTTCAACTGTATATAGTGGTAGACTCTGAATGAGGTGTGTTATGTATTTTGTGTTTTGCTATTACTTACCTATGATATTACACATTCCTAGACATTCAGATCCTGGAGGTGAAGGGGTTGGTGTGGTGTCAGAAAGGGACCCATGCCCTTTGCCTGCGTGGTTGGAACCCCACCCCCCTATAAAAAAAGTTATTTCAATACTTTGTTAATTAAATTTTACCTGTAATTTCAGAAAAAATCCTACAGCCAGACTGAGCTAAACTTGGATTGTGTGTGTTAAAAGTCAAATAATGATTAACTAGGCTACTGAATCACCAAGACCTATTAGATTATAGTATTGTATTGATTTACATTTTTAATACCATCTTTCCTGAAGTTGCATAAAACCTTGATAACTCTCATAGTACACAATCACAGTTACAGAGGATGTGAAATGTGTGTCACTTGTGTATATCTGCTTTCTCTGTGTGACACTGCCCTCTGGTGACGGGTGAAGAAAGCATAGAGATTGTATTGAATAGAAGCATTGGTCCTATACCCATGGTTATATAATACATTTGCAGTACTATTTGTCATTTGTATGATCATCAAAAGTGAGATGTTTTACATGAATGACTTGAAAACAAATTGTATTATGTTTAAATGACCTTTTATTCGGGAAGTGTTACGTTTATGTATCATAAGAGTATATGTATTTTATAATTGTTATGTTTAAGGCCAGAAGGACCATACTCTAATAGGGTAATTCCCCCCCCCCCCCCCTTTATCATATCACAATCAACTTCTACCAGTTGAATGTCGACACAAATTTTTTGTATATTTTTTCTTCTGAAATATTGTATTAAAATATACAAATTAGGTGATACCGTGTTAAATATGTACATATTTGCATATGAAGCAAATACATTTTTCTGGACACTGGATGAAGTCAGTCTAAATATTTTGGTTTTATTTTGTTAAGATACTCCAGGACCAGACTTATACATAGCAGATTCTGGATAAATGTTTTTTTTTGTACAACACTAAAGAACGGTACTAAAATGTTTTTGGGGCATATTTTTCAGAAGAAAATGAATAAAAAAATTACAACATATCAACAATTCCCTATGTATAAGTCTGGAGAATACATCTATGGATAACCACACACAATTTAATGAATGCTTCTGAGGCTGAGGAAAATTTGTGTGGGAAGAGTCTGACTTTTAGAAAATGGAAGTTAAAGACAGTGTGTTTTATTAAGTGCATTTTGGAAATGCCAGAGACGTCAAATACTGCATTAATACTCCATATACATATGTTTATATACAATACTTTATGTACAATACCAGTCAAAAGTTGACAGACCTACTCATTCAAGGTTTTTTTTCTTCATATTTACTATTTTCTACATTGTAGAATAGTAGTGAAGACATCACGTAGTAACCAAAAAAGTGTTAAACAAATGAAAATATACATTACTTTAGATTCTTCAAAGTAGCCACCTTTTGCCTTGATGACAGCTTTACACACTCTTGGCATTCTCTCAACCAGCTTCATGAGGAATGCTTCTCCAACAGTCTTGAAGGAGTTCCCACATATGCTGTGCACTTGTTGGCTGCTTGTCCTTCACTCTGCGGTCCAACTCATCCCAAACCATCTCAATTGGGTTGAGGTCGGGTGATTGTGGAGGCCAGGTCAATATTATGTTTACCATATATTAAGTATATACATGTACATCTACCACAACTAACTATATTAAACTACTGCATACAGATGTAAAAAACACAACTTATAACACACATAGACATATAACCAGTAACCATCCCAGCTAGCTCAGGAAAACTAGACCATTAGTAGACCTATAGGACTTGTTACTAAGGCCCACTAATGTGCTCCTATTGAAAAGCACAAGTCCACCTGACTTGAATGAAACGTCTCCGCACTGACTGTGTGGGATCTCCTGCCAAATTGCAGAGTCAGGTGAAGCATATGGTCGCTGCATCTGTTGAGTCTGTAAGCTCCTATCCTATGTTGGGACCAAAGCCATGACATTCATTCACAATCTGATTTAAACACTGGCCATATGTTGTCAATGGACTCTTCATTCCTTAGTCAGCTCACCAACTGGCGTGGCTCACCTCTCATGTTTCACCTGAGGGTGAGTAAGCATGAACAAACAATAATTATACTAAGATATAATTATATATACATATTCATGAATTAATATATATAATGAGCATATATATATATATACATTCATTAATTCATTAAATACATTCATGAATTCATGAATGTAACATTCATGAATTCATGATATACATTCATGAATATGCATATCATTAATGAACAATAAATATACTGCTAATATGTTAGGTTACAATAGATGCAAGCTATATATGTTAGATTTTCATGTAAACACTTTTTGTAACACTTTATATTATAAATTAAGCTTAATATGTGATATGTTACAATGTTGTTACTAGAGTAATTACAATTTTACTCAGGTAAAATATCTTGATGTTAAGTGTTACCAAAATACATTACATTTACATTTAAGTCATTTAGCAGACGCTCTTATCCAGAGCGACTTACAAATTGGAAAGTTCATACATATTCACCCTGGTCCCCCCGTGGGAATTGAACCCTGGTCCCCCCGTGGGAATTGAACCCACAACCCTGGCGTTGCAAGCGCCATGCTCTACCAACTGAGCCACACGGGACCTACATTAGCCTACTCTAGTAACAAAATTATATTAACATGCTGTATAGCAATGATGAACATTGAATCTGTAATTTTTTTGTATGTATTTTTTACAAGTTTACTATGACTATTTTCCCATCTATTTGGCAACAGATTTTCATGCGAATATTAAAAAAAAAATCCCAACAGAGATGTTTACATCAAATGGACCTGTTGCAGATAAAAGGCTGGGTGTGATGACATAGTTCACATAAAAAATAACTTTTGCAGTTCAATTCCCATGTACCGAATAAAGAATACAAATTAAATGGGTTTCCTCGTATTTTCAACTCTACTGATGGTTTTGTCAATAACAACACAATATATTGCAAATGTGCCCACTTTGGTCTTGACACACGTGCTCTACCGAACAGCTGGCAGATACAGTGTGGGAGAATAGCCTACGTAATGAGATTATTGTGGACAAAAGAGCGAGATTTTTTTTAATCTGTCAAAAAGCAGCCAAGCATCGATCATCATTTTTCCAGATGAAGACCCTCAATATGTATTGGAAAGGAGCACCAATCACAGCGTGCTCTTTCACACCGCATTGTGTAATTGATCATAATTTGTTCAATCTGTAGCCTAATAAACTACATTCGTTCCCAAGTGGGGAAACATATAATCGCGTGACTATTTACGATAAAGGCATTTCCTTCGCTATTTCTCGCAAAATTCATTTTACCGACACAAAAAGATACCACCTTTTCTAGAGCATTTTATTTTGACAACATTTTGAAAGTTTACCGACAAATTTGCTGTTTCCAACAGGCCTGGGGTGACATTTTTTAGCCGACATATTTAACTCGCACTGGTTCTAGATCAATATTGTGCAACGCGCCTTCAATCTTCAAATGTATTGCGTTCCTAACCTACCGTATGCATTCCCTCCTAAAACGTGGTGGTCTGACTCCATTCCAGGTTTTGCGGTGTACCTTGGATTCCAGTAAGGCGTAACGTTCAGGAATCAGCATCCCTAGTGCCACACACGCTGCTGCTCAAGAAAGAAAAAGTTTTATATGAGACCCGTATCATTTTAAAACCACCATATGACCAAACAATTTAATAAACGGTTACAGATAAGTATCATATGGTAAATATGATAGTGAATTATGATTGTAATTGACAGTAAAAAAAAAAAATGAATATGTAAAAAAAATAATATGTAATTGTAATATAATCTGTTTTAACATATGGTTTATTCTGTTCGCTTGCATTGCATGGTCTTTAGCTAGTGGAAGAAACTATTATTGCACTCCAAGCAGCCAGCATGGTCTTTCTTTTTTATAAGAAAAACAAAACGTGAACTTCCTGTTTCGGGGTGGTCCACATACTTTGGGGAAGGAGGGAGGGGGGGGGGGGAGTGGGGAGGAGAAGAGAGGTCTCGCATTCCACCATTGACTGTGGAACCAACTTCGGGTTTGCGGGCGTTTGGTTACCGAATATGGGGTTTGTTCAGTGCTGTCCTGCACACTGATTTCGTGAATTACCTATAAAGAAAACTATGGAAAGACGCTCGTAAAAAATTGGACAAAGACGTTAATTGAACTCGGGAGGAATAGAAGAAATAACTAAAGGATAATTCATGCAGCTCCATCTGTATGTCTGCCAGAACGCAGAGAGAGAGGGAGCTTTATTGGAAATTCTTGAACCCCCAGCGGGACGCAAGAGATCTCATCCCCAAGCTTCCAGAACGTCCAAAGTATTGGGATCAAGTCAACAAACTGATGCAGACGTCTTCAACTTTTCATAGAAGGTATTGCCGTGCTTATTCTATTCAGTCTCCATTCTACGTTAAAAAATCGTTGATATGAGTGTTTTTGCAAGGACAAGTGGTACTGAAGGTGTCTTTGTTGTTTGTTTCTATGGCAAGTCTTATTTTGATTGACCAGTCATGTAATGTCATGTTGACTATATATTATGGCTATTGTCAGATTGCTGTCACCTCGGGTGAGGATGGTCTAATTGGTACACATTCAATCTAATAGGTGATGGTGATGCGTGCTGTGTTTACATTGAATAAACAGAATTAATCAATGTTAGCCAAAATTTCAGCAAATTAATTGTTTTGAGTTATTTAAATGTATTTGATTGTAGGCTATTGCTGTCAGTGGAGCACATCTGAAATATCTTCAGTGAATAGTACATTTCAATAGAATACCTTATTTTAACTAGTGAATAATGCCTCTCATTTTCAACTGAGCGTTGGACTTTCCCAACTCATCTCTCACTTCTTTTCTTGGCTTGTAATTCTTTCAAAGTGTTGACGGTTGAAAATAGTTTTTCAAGAGTCAATGCATGTTTTAGCGTTTGTCTTTGCACCAAGAGATTTTGCTTTATCGTGCCTAAAAAAAAAGAACCCGAGAGTTTTGGAATTACACGTCTGGCGCGTCCCACCAAGACCTAGTAGAGGTTTCGACAGTCTATTCGGCCTGTGACACAGCCACACAGACTCAAAAGCCATGGGCCTGCACGGCTCCTTGCCATGTGTGTCCCAGAATTCCACAGAGGGGTTGTAGGGGCGCATGATAACAGCTGTTTCTCGTAACCTGAAATACTTGAGGTGCCAATATATTTTTCAAATGTCCTCTGTCAGGACACCCACAGCCACAGCAAAACAACATCATTATTGACCAGATATGTAGGCCTATGACATAAGATCCAAGTTCTTTGGTGATCATGTTTTTCAAACTTTCTTTCTTTCTTGAGAAATGGCCCAAACCACAATATGAAATCACACATGACGCTTGTTAATCTCAGTAATTACTCTTAAAGAGTTTTTAGGCGTTGATCTGCTAATGTGGTCAGATTATGAACCTTAGACAACTTTAAACTAGTATAGAGGGTTTGTCAATACTAGACTGACCTCAACAGGCAAACCCCTTTGTATCCTTTATTGACAAGGAGGAGAGCCAAAAGACTGTTGTATGGCAATCAACACACTCCACAGCCACAATATCGCTCAACAACAAATAATGCCTGAATGTTTATCTGGTCTGGTCACACAGTCAGGGAAAACCTAACCTTGCGACCTGATAAGAAAAATCTCCTGACCTTATGGGACAACATGGCACATAATTACTGATGAAATAGAAAGGGATTGAGATTTAGAGCAGCAAGGAGAGGAAAAGAGAGGAGAGGACCGAGGAGAAGAGAGAGTTGCACTTGTCCCATGACTGGTCTGTGGTCTGGTTGGTGTGAAAACCTCTGCAAAGGATCTTCCTCCTCCCCCTAGTCTTTATCAGAGTGTGATGGGCCTGTGTTACTGCCAAAAGGCTCCCCGCTAGGACAGGGCTTAAACAAATAAGGTATACAGGAAGTATCTCTCTTCCTCTATATGGCAGCTACCTATCGGAGCAGTAAGATGACTTGTACTCTGTTTTATCACCAGCTAGCTGATAAGTCTGTTTTCTCATGTACCTCAGAGTTGATCTATCTATTTATTTAACCAGACGGCTCAGTTTTAAGAAGCACATTCTTATTTAGAATGATGTAATTGAGAGGCCATGTTTTTATTACCGTATTATCATTCATCACTGAAGAAAACGGTTTGATCGTAAAACGTAGCCTATAATGTTTTTAGAAACCTATTTATCATAAACATACATATTGTGACTAACGGGTGAATGTTTATGGAAACAACATAGGGAAGTGGTCTTGAATTATGGTTGGAGTTTTCAACGAGGCGAGCGTTCAGCGGAGTTAGACACACTCAGTCTGGAAGTCCCTTTCCTACAAAGAAGACCGCAAACAAATCAAAGTGAATACAAATCGAAAGTCCAGGTAAAGACGTAGAAGAAACCCGATTTTGGACGCTGGCACTAGGCATTGCCGAGAACACACTGGACGCAGGCCAGACAAGACCATGGCGGACCACTGCCGGGCAGACCAGGCAAGCAGCAACAAGTGGTGTGTTTTTGTCCAGCAGATTCCATTTTAGTCCGCTAACCGTGGTACACGTCACGTGACTCACAGCATTGGTCACATCCCCCCTCCCACCTCTCCAAAAGAGAGAGAGAGAGACCACCCTCACTGGGATCAGAGGCCCTCAATCAGGCCCTTTCACACCCTGTGAACCTGAAACAATCCGGCTTTAATAGCAGCTGTCTTTCCCAGGCCCATGGACCGTTAGAGCGGCTGCAGCACTGCCATAGGCCCTCTCCGAGCAGAGCGGCTGCAGCTAGCCTAGCGCTGTGTGGTGCAGAGAGCCAGGGACGTGGGACTGGGCTGTGGATGCACCAGGGGAGTCACACACACACGTGTTAGCACATGATTCTCGGTGCTCCTAGACCCCTCTCTTTCTTTCTTTATATCCCTGCAACTCTCCCTTTCTCCCTTCATAATTGTGTCTCATTTTCTGTGAGGATTAGACAAAAAGAAAGAAAGGGTGTTTTTTTTCTGTTCATTTCTCTCTCGCCGTGGTGTTTTGGCATGAAAGCGTGCCCGGTGGCAGTGCTGTTTCTCAGTCTGTTCCTCTCTTTCTCTCGCTCCCTCTCCTTTCTCCATCTCCTTGAAAGTTGTCGGTAGTTTTATCTCTTCTTCTCCAACATAATAACCAAGTTATTGGTCACATTCCTTGAATCCCTACTGCATACTAACTTAGTTCTGAACGTCTTCCCCATAAAACCCTTGATGAAACAGCTAGTGTGGTTAGTCTGCCTTAGAAGGAGGGGAGGAGTGGGGGAGAGAAAGAGAATAGGGGTGGCGGAGGAGCACTTGCTTTACTAAGTAGATGGTTGACACAAGAGGGCAAAGGCATTAGACATTTTGAAAGGTTGAATGGCATTAGCGGTGGATCACACAGAATGGAATGGGGAAACGTCGTAGTCATGGGAAATATCTGGAACATGGTTTTTCACTGTTGGCAGGTTCAGTTGAATGGCTTGGAAATGGCTTGAGAAATTAAATTAAATGAACTTTCAATTAAAGAAATTTCATTTACATATTCTCATCCCCCAAAAATGTTATTTATTTATTGTTCATTTTTACCAGGCAAGTCAGTTGAGAACACAAAACCTTTCATCAATGCCTAATAATTGTGTCTCTCTGAGCATCTATTCTTACATCAGTTGTAACACAATCAACCGTAATGATTTCCAAGTAGTTAAGAGCAGAGGAAGCTCAAAGTGTGTGTGTTCAGAGCCCGCGGGGGTGTCGCCTGTGTGTGTGTGCGTATGTTTGGCATGCACATGTGTGTGTGTGTGTAGTAGCATGTGTCAAAGGAATGTGTGGTGTAGTAGTTCGGGTTGAGAGAGAGGCAGAGAGATAGAGATAGGGGGAGAAAGAAGGAGGGAGAGAGCGAGGGAGAGAGAGAGAGAGGGGACAAGTGAATTGAAAGAGAGAGAGAGTATTGTTGCTGACAGTAACAGGCGGAAAGGGGAAAGGGGGATACCTAGTCAGTTGTACAACTGAATGTCTTCAACTGAAATGTCTTCCGCATTTAATCCTCTGAATCAGAGAGGTGCGGGCGTCTGCCTTCATCGACATCCACGTCTTTGGGCGCCCGGGGGAACAGTGGACTGGATACACCTCTTCTCTCTCTGATCCAACAGGCCTTTGAATGAGGGTGGCGGACTGGGGGAGACAAAGGGAAAGAGAGAAAGAGCGATGGAAAGAGAGAGGCTGCTGATGTCCCATGTGGTAGATATTAAAAATAAAGCGGGTGGTAATGGGAACCAGGTGAGGGACACACACACACACACACACACCCATGGGAGTCGTATGCCGCCACTGTGATCCTTGCTAATTTCCCTGTTGTGTTAGCATAGCCCGTCACAATGAGGTCCTAGGAACTGATCAGGGTTTACGGACGGGTACTGATCAGGATCAGTCAGTGGATGTATAAGGGTCAGATAGAATAGGACGAAAGCAGAGTGAAACATTATGAAATGGCAGTCGGAAATGGAAGTGGATAGTGGAGTAAATGGTAGTCGAGTGAATGGGGGTTTGATAGCCAGTCAGGGCACAAGCTGAATGAAACATATTCTATCTGTGTGTGATGAAAGAGGAAAGGTAGCCCTTTGGATTTATTTTCTTCAGATCACAATTTGCATTGTCTTGACTTTTGAAAATTGTTGGCTGTCCTAAATTGTCAACATCATCCATCATCCAGTTCATGTTAATATGAACAGCACATGCAAGACAGCGCTTCGTATCTGTACCGATTGTGTTCACTTTTGTAGCGAAACAAGCAAATCTAAATGATTGAATTGGAATATGTGTAAGTTAACAATAAGTCCTTATCGCTTCATATCTTGTACAGGTTATACCGCACTTGATTGAAAACATCGACGCAAAATACAAGGAAGACATTCTATTTGGGGTTGCCGAGTTGCTGAGTGATCGCTTTATCTTTAAACTGTGTGTGTGCGTGTGTGTCTGTGTGCGTGCATATGTGTGAGTGCGTGTGCATATGTCTGTGTGTGAGTCTGTGTGTTCTCTAGGGAAACGCTGTTGATGACTCACCCGGTGTCGTTCTCTCTGCAGACAAAAAGAGACGACGAGACAGTGTTTTTTATTTCCTTCTGTTGCAATGGCAACCAGGCGTTAGGGCTCCGTCACCCGGGTGATTAGAACACTCTGAATTTTGAACGTTGATGTTCTCTCTTCTCTTTCCTCTTTTCTTCTCTTCCAGCTTTCTGTAAACTTAACAAATCAGAAAATCCTCCAGAAACAGATCACTAATCCAAACGCCCTCAGCAACATTTAACACGGGCCTATAAGACTGTTAAACTTCCAGTCAAGTCAATAGCGAAGCGGAGAAGTTCATACACAGTCACTTCATTTCCACAGCGTTTATGTGATAAGCTATTACATTTTACTGCTGGAACAATTATTTCCGACTTCCAGTGGAACTGGAAGGAACGCAGACTTCCGTACACGCACGCACGCCCGCCCACACACACACACTCTCTCTTCATTGCCTCGGCGGTTAGCACATTGCGTGTGTTGATGGGCCTCCAACCCTCCACAACAAATCTACTATCACAGCTCTGAGATAATGATCCAGATCAAGGAGGGAGTTGTCTGGCAGAGGTCCTGATTCCTGAACCCACAGTCCTGTTCTGTCGTCACCAGTCCCACACCAACAAACTGACTACAGGAAGAAGATCCTCTGTTCTTTCTCTTCTCTCTCTCTGTGTGTGTGTGTGTGTCCTCTACCTCTGTCTCTGTCTGTCGCCCTCTCTCTCTTTATCTCTCTATCCTTTTTACCTCTCTCTCTCTATCCTTCTCTGGCTTTGTATCACATTCATGTGCATCTCCATTTACTTGTAGTTCATATTCTGTTTCACTTTTTCAGTGACTAGTAGTAAAAAATAGTTAGCTTTAATATGTTTGTTGGGTTCAAAATATGTTGTTTTAATATGTTGTTGGGTACAAAATCTCACGATCGCACACCACTTAAATCAGATCAAATCAGCACGCGTGGTCATAACGTTATCGTAGATAATTTACTAGACGTTGATAGAGTAATGTTGTAAATGACACACACACACCTAGATAAGTTACCAGGTAGTTATAGATAGAGTCATGTCAAAAGTAAAGTAAATGACTGAAGCTGGAGACTTATATCTCCCTCACTAACTTTAAGCATCAGCTGTCAGAGCAGCTTACCGATCACTGTACCTGTACACAGCTCATCTGTAAATAGCACACCCAACTACCTCATCCCCATATTGTTTTTATTTTGTTGTTGCTATTTTGCACCCCAGTATCTCTACTTGCACATCACCATCTGCACATCTATCACTCCAGTGTTAATGCTAAATTGTAATTATTTTGCCACTATGACCTATTTATTGCCTTACCTTCCTAACATTACTACATTTGCACACACTGTACATATATTGTTATATTGTGTTATTGACTGTACGTTTGTTTATCCCATGTGTAACTTTGTGTTGTTGTTTGTGTCGCACTGCTTTGCTTTATCTTGGCTAGGTCGCAGTTGCAAATGAGAACTTGTTCTCAACTGACCTACCTGTTTAAATAAAGGTGAAATAAAAAATCTAATAAATAAAGTGACACTCAAGACTAGATACTGTACTTCACTAGTTGTAAGTAAAAGGACACACACACACGACTATATACTTTACTAGACATAGATAGTGATAGGACACACACGCGACTATATACTTTACTAGACATAGATAGAGTGATAGGACACACACACATGACTATATACTTTACTAGACATAGAGTGATAGGACACACACACATGACTATATACTTTACTAGACATAGATAGTGATAGGACACACACACGCGACAATATACTTTACTAGACATAGATAGAGTGATAGGACACAAACATGACAATATACTTTACTAGACATAGATAGAGTGATAGGACACACACACGCGACTATATACTTTACTAGACATAGATAGAGTGATAGGACACACACACGCGACTATATACTTTACTAGACATAGATAGAGTGATAGGACACACACACGCGACTATATACTTTACTAGACATAGATAGAGTGATAGGACACACACACACGACTATATACTTTACTAGACATAGATAGAGTGATAGGACACACACACACGACTATATACTTTACTAGACATAGATAGAGTGATAGGACACACACACGCGACAATATACTTTACTAGACATAGATAGAGTGATAAGACACAAACATGACAATATACTTTACTAGACATAGATAGAGTGATAGGACACACACACACGACTATATACTTTACTAGGCGTAGATAGAGTGATAGGACACAAACACACGACTATATACTTTACTAGACATAGATAGAGTGATAGGACACACACACGCGAATATATACTTTACTAGACATAGATAGAGTGAAAGGACACACACACGCGACTATATACTTTACTAGACATAGATAGAGTGATAGGACACACACACATGACAACTAAATGCTACAATCACAGTCACCCCAAACAAGTTGTAGATAGAGTTATGGTCTTTTCAGACAACCAGTGGCCATCGTTAGCAATGTCGGAAGTAAGGTGAGGCACAAACATGCAACTAAATGCCACAAGAACTATCATGCACCATCCCCAAGGGATTCTTCTTTTTTTTAAAGACAAAAACATGCAAAATAATGTATCTTTCGTCTCTCTGTGTTTTATGCATTTACTTCAATTTGCAAGAGGCTAAATGTTTCTCACCGGAGAAAGCATCCGAGAGAACAAAACAGTGCCCTTCTGTCTCAGTATGTGTACCCAGTCTATCTGACGCTGTCGGGACAGAAAGACTATGATATTGTTGCTGCCCGAGTGGCGCAGCGGTCTAAGGCCGTGCATCTCAGTGCTAGATGTGTCACTACAGACCCTGGTTCGATTCCAGGCTGTATCACAACCGGCCGTGATTGGGAGTCCCATAGGGCGGCACACAATTGGCCCAGCGTCGCCCGGGTTGTAAATAAGAATTTGTTCTCAACTGACTTGACTTTTGGGGGATTAGTTAAATAAAGGTTAAAAAATACAAATAAATAATAATAATTGAATGCAAGGGAAGCCAGTGAACATCTGGCCTCCATTTATTTAAAAAATAATAGCCAATCAGCATTGAGCTAAATTGAGTGAGCTCAGATGTGAATGGTCCTGGCACACCCCAAAAAAAGTGTCAAGGGAAGCCAGTTTGGATTTGGCTTCAGACCAAATGCCGTTATTGACAGAAAAAAAACTTGAATTGTTGCGTTGTGTTGTTGTCCTCCGGTGGCTAGCTAGCTAAAACTGTCCCTTTCCTAAATTAGCCACGGAGATAGGTATTTGGACATGTGGTTTTACTTAATTCTCCGTACCGGCCAATGGTTATAAAGGCGATTCTGATCCAACCATAAATTCATACATTGTACCGCTGGCCTGAGAGGAGGGAAGTTCAATATGTAGCTAGATGTAGTATGCTAATGTTAACTAGCTGGCCTGGCGCTTTGTTGCCCATGAAAGGAAGTTGGCTAATGAGCAAATATTTTTGCATCACCGTGCTTGACCACACTGTAGATCATGTAACTGTTTGTTACATGCAATATGTTCTGTGGACTTCACCGGACAGATGTTGCTCTCCGGTTTTGTAAACTGTGTCTTCTTATTGTCTCGGCCTATTTGTCACAGTGTCAAGGCATGTGAACTAACAGGTTATAGAGCTAACACCGCAATTATTATTATTAACACATAGGTTGTAATATGGCTTTTTGGGGGGGGATTGGCTTTCCCGGGTGATTTTACCCACACACTGCTACTGCTGAGAAGTATGAAGCCATGTCCAGAAGATTCCTACTTTTTACTAAAACTGTCTTTTAGAGAACTCAAGAACTGACTTTATAGAGCAGACTACAACTGATTCCAGAGTGATTAGAATTAGAACTGACTGTAGAGTTCTAAACTGTTAATTCTACACAGTGCTTTGACGTGACAGGAGGAGATTTTACACCGCTCTATCTGTCTGACACACCTTCTAAACAAAGGGACTTCTGAAGATTACAAACATTTACAAAAAATGACAAAATCTGTAGGATTTTATGATTTTCAGAATGAAACGTTTGACAACAAGCAAGGTCCAGGTGATTGTGTTCAGTTCTAGATGTGATATTGTAGCGCTATTTGTAATCAGACAAAATTTTAAGATGAACCAAAACAGGATACACAACACAACAGCAAACACAATAAAGCACTCGTTGTCTTTTTTGGGGGGGGATTAAATAGACTAAAAGTTGAGTAAGTTGTTTGCTCGTTCAAGCTACATCTGTGCTTTGTATTACGTTTCTGTTTACTCATGTTGTATACAAACCGGTAAATGAAACTAGTCAATTAATGCTTAAAGGAATAGTCAACTTCCTCTTTGAAAAAAATATGGAACATTGAGACAACTGTTAGTAGTTTTCAAGGGGGGGGGGGGGGGGACAATATGGAAGTTACATTTACCCCTTTTGATCTTAACGCTTCTACCAGCGTACATTTGAATCTTCTTTATCTAACACATTATGTGGCGGAAGCTGAACAATACAAGTCTCTCACACACACGCACACACACACACACACACACAGCTAGCTACAGACACACGGATAATACGCACACGTAGCCAGCTATACACCAATACCAATACTGTTTCTGTTCATTCAATGCAACTCACAAGACAAACCCAATTAAGCTTAGAAAAATAATATTGTTGGCAGGAACTGAGAAAGAGTTCGGTTTCATCACCGCTGGGATTCTCTCTCTGGAAAACGACGGAACCAAATAGAGTGAGAGGATTTTAGAGGGGGGAAAGGAGAGAGAGAGGAGAGATAGAGAGAGAGGGAGAGTGAGAGTGCATTTTAGAGGAAGAGAGTAAGAGAAAGAGAAGGAGAGAGGAAAAGCAGAGAGAAAGGGAGGGGGGGGGGGGAGCTAGAGACGCAGATTGTTTTAAATCCGCCTTGAGTCAAGCTTTCAAATTTATGCCCATAGGCTGCTTCTTGGGTGGGCTGCAGGCAGCAGCGGGGAGAGAGAGAGAGAGGGAGAGGCTGGAGTAGGAAAGCAGGGGAAGGGAAAGTTGCCGACTGATTCCACACTGCTCAGCTCCAGCTTTCCTGCTGGAACACATTTTACAACTCAACCGTCCTGGTCTGACTGGCAGCACACCTCCCCTTTCTCCCCCTCTCGCTCTCTCTCTCTCTCTCTCTCTCTTTCATTCTACTCCTCCATGGGGCTTGTTTTTCACTCATCCCTTCAGTCTTAATGTTAGGATTGTCTCTGAAATAGTATTTCCTTTAGGTTTTCTTGTCCTGAGAAATGAAGGCTGTTCCATGCGAGAAATTGCCAAGAAACTGAACATCTAGTACAACGCTGTGTACTACTCCCTTCACAGAACAGCGCAAACTGTCTCTAACCGGAATAGAAAGAGGAGTGGGAGGCCCCGGTGCTGTGCTAACATAATTGCAAAAGGGTTTTCAAATGATCAATTAGCCTTTTAAACTTGGATTAGCTAACACAACGTGCCATTGGAACACAGGAGTGATTATTGCTGATAATGGGCCTCTGTACGCCTATGTAGATATTCCATTAAAATCAGCCGTTTCCAACTACAATAGTCATTTACAACATTAACAATGTCTACACTATAATTATGATCAATTTGATGTTATTTTAATAGACAAAAAAATTTGCTTTTCTTTCAAAAACGAG